>NC_141693.1:1953329944-1953929944 GCF_964263255.1 Lissotriton vulgaris | reverse complement strand
AGAGCAATGCCAATAGCTCTAACTTTAACAAAGGCGAAACCATTGCATTGTAAATGCTTGTTTGTGCTGACTCTGACCCCAGAAGTCAAGGGCAGGATGTTCCCTCATTCTTTTTCTATCATCCATAGCAATGGAGGTCGAAAAGGGACTATCGTCCATAACAATGGAGGTGAAAAAAAGACTATTGTGCCTCTCGTGTGTAATGGTGTTCTTTATCTCTATTAAATCTATACCTATGTCTCAAAGGGATAAAATGTCAAGAATTAAAAGATTGGCAACATATATTCAATCAAAATTCACAATTATTTGTGAATATATATGAAAGATGTCAAAGTGTATAATTTAGTTTATAAAGGGCTCGGTATCCCATGTCAGGATTTTTCATATATTCACATTTTCTTCTGTGGTCACTTATTTTTTAGGTGCCAATGGTCCTAAATGTAGCTGTGGTACATCATCATTAAGCCCTAGGGCATTTGTTTGTAGACGGTCCACCCATCTCTGTTCTTTCTCGAATAAAATCAGCTCTGCATTGTTGTTTTTAATCTGTAATCTGTAGCATTTCTATGGCCATCCACTTAATTTCTTCACTTAATTTCTTCAGCTGTATGTTTTTGCTCAATAAAGTGTTTGCTCATCTTGGTGGTTAATTTTTTAGTCTTAATATTGCTCTTGTGTTCCCCAATCCTCACTTTTACTTTCCGGCATGTCATCCCAATGTATTTCATGTCACAAGGTCATGTGATCATGTATATTACGTGAGTTGAGTTGCAATTGGTGTGTTGTTGTTGGGTCCAGACTAAGCTTGCAGACAGGTTGAGAGTCTTTGTTGCTGATGTCAATTTACATACCACACATGATCCACAGGGAAAATGTCCTGTAACTGGGTTCATATTCCAGTTCATTGTGATGTTTTCTGTCCTTGCTTTTAACTGTGGTCGAGTGTGGACCAACATGTCTTTTAAGTTTCTTGTTCTCCTATTCGCAAATCTGGGCTTTGGCCAGTTTAATCTCCCTGCTGTCATAATCCTCTAATTTTTGTTCACTATCTTTTTAGGTTTCGGCTACCGTCCCACTGCGTAAGCAGTGGGTGGGCGGAGCCGAAATCTTTTGTTAGTAGTATGGGGGCCTGAACACACCCCTCTTCTTCATTGGCTGGCCTCGTAAATGCTGGCCAGCCATTGGAGGAGAGGAGCGTCACTGAGTTCAGGGCCCGCCTTGACGAGATTCGGGGGCGTTTCTGGGTCTTTTTTTAAGCCCCGCCCCTTGTTGTGTCCCGGGCCGCGCTGTGATTGGCTGCCGGCCCGGGACACCCCTGTGACGTCATTCTCCGGGCCGCGCTGTGATTGGCTGCCGGCCCGGGACCTGACTTGCTTGATTTTTGACACCGGTATGAATGGAGTGTGTTTGAAGTTTAGGCATCATTAATCAGTTTCACCAAGGGCCACTTTCTTGTTGTGCTTCATAAATGTTAACAAAACAACCGATATATTTATAAAATACAATAAAATAAAAAAAAGCTCCTGTACACTTTACCGCCGGGCTCTTTCTTTTAAATACTTTTCTGCGCTCTTTAAGCCCCTTTCACTCTCGCTTCAAAAGATGAATTTCAGAATGCACCACTTTCGCCATTAACACTGACGACGGACCGGAAGCGCCGCATGATTTACTTGCTGGTGCTGTATATTACCGAGTGCTCTAGCTGTCGGCCAGCGCCGCGCGCTGCCTCTCCCTGGACAGGTTCAAGTTCACCTTCTCTCAATAAATTGGTAAGGCGTCCCTCGCTTCCTCTTGATGCAATTGTCCTGCGGGCCTCTACTTTTTCTTATTGGAACTTTGAAATTTTGAACATTTCTTGTTGGTTTATAAATGTAATTTTGCATAGTTCACAGTGTGTCGCAATTCGAGCAATAACATCAGATCTTTGAAATTGTGTATACGAGGGTGACCTGATATTCTAAACTGGGCATGCTTCAGTAGTAGCCGCTCATGTTCTGAATCCTGAATCTGCTGATGGGACTTGGGTTCCTACTAATAATATATATATGCTATATGCCCAAGGTTTGGCAATACCTGTCACGTTGTTTGCGGTCCGAATTTACGCGAGGTTCGCGCTTTCCAAGCAAGGCTTCTTCTTTCACAAAGACTAGGTGCGAAAGAGTGATCAGCATTTCCCACGGGGAATGGGATATCGAAGGCATATAAGGCTGCATTTCAAATCCATCTTTCATGTCCCATACGTTGAGCCCCCAAGCGTCATAACAGTCAAGGCAGAATATATATTTTACTTGATGAAAAGATGCCCCTTTTAAATGCACCAAGCAAGTGCACTTCTTGTATGGAATGTCGCGTTGACTCATTTATAAGGTCAACTCCTCACAGTGTGAATAAATTTGCATGTAATCCGCAATAGTAAAATAACTTACATTTTCTTTTCACATTTCCAGTTTGGCTAATATCCATTGTATTTTGCTGTGGTGCTCAGAGTCAAGCAGCCTCTTCAGAGTACCAGTAAAAATAAAACGTGATTGGAAAGCTCTTAGACCTCTGTATGTGGATTATATATGAAAATATGCATTGTGAATATGCTGTCCGTGAGCCCGTTCCCGCCCCGCCCCCCCTCCCACTGTCCGTGTGTAAATAATAGTTGGCGTGTTCTGTCACTAGTCAGCACATGATTGATTTTTGTCTGGTATTTCCTCACCCACCTAAAGTGTAGCGCTCGGAAGCCCTTCTGGGGGACGTCAGCGCTTTATCACATAATAAATAAGCCCTGGTCATAGAATGTGGATTCAGATGATTTAATGTATTAGGAGAGTACAGAGGGGTTTCTCGGGCAGCATTGGGCTCAAGTCCCTACCCCTTTCTTTATACCTGCTCACTCATTGAAGAACTCGAGACCCCGCCTTTCTCTCTCTGGGACCGGCCAGTCCTTAGTAAGGCCCCCTATGACTGCTCAGACAGAGACGGGTTCTGTGCCCCGCCCCCTCCAAGGTCCCGCTGTGCTTCGTAGCCTCACAGGGTGCAACAGATCTCAAAGCTGGCAGGTCTGGATGTCCCAATCCGTGGGTGGGCGTTTGTGATTGTTTTTAAGAAGGCCCGGGCTGCTTTTTCTGCGTAAAAAGTGCCCCATCTTCCTCGTCTTCATTCATCCCTCTTGACCTCAGTGTGCATTTTGAATGGTAAAAACCGTATTTATCCTCCGTATATTTTAATCTGGGGAACTGATGAGTAGTTTCCTGGTGATAATAGCAGAGGTGGGAAGGCGCTATACAAAGAGTTCCGAAATGGTGTCTGTCACTGTTCTGATCTGTGGTGACTGGACTTTCGGGAAGGAAGGTTCAGCTTCCCAGAAACGCGTGAGGAGGGTCTGTGGTCTGCTTGCACACACATAAGTGGGAGGTTCTGCCAATCACATGGGAAGAAAGGACATGACACACTAGATGGACAGTTTGATTTATGTCCGGAGGTGCTTTGAGGGCTGGTGACATTAAACACCGTCTCTGAGGTGGTGGTGGTGGGGGGGGGGGGGGGGGGGGGCATTCAGTCTTGATCGCTCTGCTGTGACTGGGGCAGGGCTTGTTCAAAGGGAAAACAATGCATGCAGACCGGTCACTCGCCTAGGTAAAGCTAGGAGGGCACTTTGTCCCTTACCACAGTCAATTCTAATGCGTCACTTACTCTCGTCAACAATGGCAGGCAACTGGGCGAAAAGTGAGATTAATGGCGCTTTGTATTTACGTTGGGCAGACACATGTATTGCAGAAGTCTCTCTCTCTCGTGGACTTGCAAGTGCGCCCAACTGTTTACCTGCATCAACTGAGTCTGCGCCCTGCCCTTCCGCCTAGATTATGTACATTTTGCAGCTGTTTTTAGAGGCAAATAAATGCATGACAAACAACGGGATTTTAGTATAAAATATGTGAAAAGCAATTCAAATCAACAGCCAAGCGCTTACTATCGCCGACCCCCGCGTATAATGGTAGCAGGGTGGTTGGTGTGTGTGGGGGTGGGTGGGTACGCGTTTCATTTGTTCACCGGGGTGTACTTACTCGTCCAAAAGTGTTTGGGGGTCAATGTGGCGTTGCTCGAATTACGAAGGGAAACAAGAAAAATAAAAGTTATATGGGGATTCTCGGTTGTAGATTTCTCATTAACCATAGTTGGTCTGATCGCTCAGTTAACACTCTGGCCTTGATTTAAATTTACCAAAGCAGTGTTTGAATAAAAGAGTGGCTAGGGAGTGCAGAGTGGCTAGGGAGTGCAGAGTGACTAGGGAGGGCTAGGGAGTGCTAGGGAGTGCAGAGTGACTAGGGAGGGCTAGGGAGTGCTAGGGAGTGCAGAGTGACTAGGGAGGGCTAGGGAGTGCTAGGGAGTGCAGAGTGACTAGGGAGGGCCAGGGAGTGCTAGGGAGTGCAGAGTGGCTAAGGAGTGCTATGGAGTGCAGAGTGACTAGGGAGTGCTAGGGAGTGCAGAGTGACTAGGGAGTGCAGGGGAGTGCAGAGTGACTAGGGAGTGCAGAGTGCTAGGGAGTGCAGAGTGACTAGGGAGGGCTAGGAAGTGCTAGGGAGTGCAGAGTGACTAGGGAGGGCTAGGGAGTGCTAGGGAGTGCAGAGTGACTAGGGAGGGCTAGGGAGTGCAGAGTGACTAGGGAGGGCTAGGGAGTGCTAGGGAGTGCAGAGTGACTAGGGAGGGCTAGGGAGTGCAGAGTGGCTAGGGAGTGCTAGGGAGTGCCGAGCGCCTAGGGAGTGCTAGGGAGTGCAGAGTGACTAGGGAGTGCAAGGGAGTGCAGAGTGACTAGGGAGTGCAAGGGAGTGCAGAGTGCAGAGTGCTAGGGAGTGCAGAGTGACTAGGGAGGGCTAGGAAGTGCAGAGTGACTAGGGAGGGCTAGGGAGTGCAGAGTGACTAGGGAGGGCTAGGGAGTGCTAGGGAGTGGAGAGTGACTAGGGTGTGCTAGGGAGTGGAGAGTGACTAGAGAGTGCTATGGAGTGCTAGGGACTGCAGAGATTAAGCTAATGGCAATGTAAATGACAATGCCATGTATTTATCTGTTTTCAAAACCAACACATAAATACAAATTGTCATTTACAATGCCAAAAAGCTCTAACTTTTCCAAAGGCGAAACCATTGCATTGTAAATGCTTGTTTATTACATTTGTTGCTGTATTATAAGTGGTTACGCATGTCATCGGGTCCTCAGCTGGTTCTTTTGGGGTTGTTATCAAGGAGGCACTCTCGCTGTTGATATCTAGCTCTCTTTTGACATTTCCGTATTGTTTTCAGTGGATAATCTCTTTTCTTCAGTTTTTCTGTCAGATCCCCATGATGGCGCAGTACACAATGTCTCTTTCAATTTCTTGAAATAGTTTGCAAGTCATAGCATCTGCATTCAGGGGCCCATTGGTGGCAGCATTCATTATCCCAGGAAGGACATCATTCCTTTCTTGGTGGGCAGGAGCTGAATGCCCTGAATCAATTTTTTTCTGTTAGGTGGTATGTGGCGTGTACCTTGGAATATCTCATAACCCAGGTAAGTCACCTCGATTTGGCAGCACTGGCTTTTTTTGGCAATGTAGCCTTGTGTCTTCTCTCCTGGAGGAAGTACAATAGAGCTACAGTGTCTTTTTCACAGGCTTTCACAGGCCTCAAGTGATGAAGATGTCACAAGGAGGTCATCGTCATACTGCAAGACCCTGCAACCACCTTCCATGCATAGGTGGTCCAAGTCTCTCTTTACTGCCTGTGCATTGACATTGGGACTCACAGGGAACGAAGTGTACTGGGTATCCGAGCACAACGGCAAAAAGGCTTTCACTCTGTGGATGGACTTTAATGCAAACACCCACAGAGGAGAGAAAATACTCTGCCTCTACTGGTATAAATGATAATATAGTACTGGAGTCAAGCACAACAGGCTCTAAAGGAACCACAAATTCATAAGGTAATCAATTTATGGGGACAGCATGTTTTCACCATCCTCTTTTATTATTATTATTATTATTATTTTTTAAATATCACTGTATGGGGAGGGCATTTTTTCCAGATCTCTTGGTTCCTTAGTTCTAGAACCTTATTGTTAGTGATCTGTACGGCCATTTCCCTTTCATATTTATGAAACTGCAGTCTAACAGCATCATTCATCATCTCTCAACACATCCATAAGTGCGCCACAGGTGGTGCATACAACAGAGAATCCTTACTGACGCTGCAAGCAGTAAGTGCCCTGTTCTAACCTATCCTTAGGTATTTATGAGTAAATTCCATTTATTTAAATAAAATATGCTGCTGCAAAAATGTGTTACCCGAGGGCCATATTCATTTATATTGAAATTGTGAAAGGTATCTCTTTATTTCCCAACTTACTGGAAATATGAGATTCTCCTTGGGCGTGTCTGATGCCTTCATCCTGTAACACTGTGCAACAATAACACTGATACCCTAGTCTTATGTACTCTCTGGTATCTACACTGTGCCCCTTGATAATGTTATTCAGTAGGATAAAGTTTAAACCTCACCCTGCATATCTCCTACAAAGGTGTTAATTCTCAAGAAAATAGTGATATCCCCATTTGCTCCTACAAGAATATGAAATACGTCCTTTAGCTAATGTTACCTAAAACAGATCTGGGGTGTCCAATCTAGTTCCAGGAAGGCTTAATCAAGGCCATAATTTTATTGTAACAACTATGTAAATTCTTCCATTTATTAAATGTAGTTAAAGTTACTAATGACGAAATCCTGAATATCATTAATATTTTTGTTAATTTATTTTATTTGGAGAGTTTTATAAAGCGCGAACAAGATCCTAGCGGATATCAGAGCGCTGTACAGACAATAAATGTTACTTATACAGGAAATAGAAATAGATACAATTAAATGTACATGAAATATAGTAAAAAGCAGCATAGTTAGATTTAGCATCAATAATTGTCTTGTGGTTGAGAGCGCGAAAGCATCTCATTACAGGGTTTCAGCAGACCCTAGTCATGTGTATTTGGCCATGAGGATGGATTTAACTTCCTTTTTAAAAGAAGTAGAGGACGGGTTAAGTCTGGTTTCTGGGGGTAAGGCGTTCCAAATTCTGGGTGCCATCCCAGAGAAGAATCTGTTATAAGTTTTTTTTTTCTGGAAATTTTGTGGTTTCAGAAGTAATTTTTCCGCATTTCTTGAGGACCTGGGCCCACCAGAGATCGTAAGTTTCTGTGCCAAGTAACTGGGTGTCTTCTGATGTAGGGCTCTGTGTGTCATGCACACAATTTTCAAATGAATTCTCGCCTCTAGGGGTAGCCAGTTCAAGGATTGAAGGTCCGGGGAGATGTGGGAGCTGTGTTTAGATCCAGTTATGAGTCTTTCTGCAGCTTTGATTGAGGCTCTTAGAGGTGCAATTGATGCTTTGGGTATGCCACATAGGGAGAAACAACCGTATTCCACTCTGGGTATAACCAGAGCGTGAACTGCCTGCTTAAAGTCATTATGTGGTAGGAAAGGTTTCAATTTCCTTAATGTGTTTATCTGTAAGTTAGCTCCATTTGTAGCACTGCTGATGTGTTTTTGCATGTTAAGGTTACTGTCTAAAGTTATTCCAAGTGACTTGGCTGAGTCCACAATGGTAGATTGTACGTTAAACGCCGTGATATGTTTGATCAAGTTTTGCATTTTCGGGATTTGAGCTAGCGGAGCTATTAGTAGGAATTCAGTCTTGAGGGCGTTCAATTTAAGATGATTTTCTGCCAACCAAGTTTGGGTATTCCTAAAAGCTGTGTTAAGTAATTGATGTCCTCTAGGGTGTGTATCTTGAGGTATAGCTGTGTATCATCTGCGTACATGTGATATTGCACATTAGAGGATTGTAGAATTTCGGTGAGAGGTTCCAAGAGCATTGAGCATTAATTTGACCATAATTTTCCTAGGCACATTATAACCTCAGACATCATCAGGGCTAAGTTTATTTTAACATTCTCATGAATGAGCAATTTTTAATTGATATGATCTTATTTGTACATTACCCGTAGTGTTTTATCCTATAATGTTAGAATCAGGAAATTGAATTAATACAAAGGACGTAAGTTATTGTTAAACTACTCTTCAACATTACAAGCATGTATTATATATATAACATGTTCCTATTTAGAACAAGTTGCACTGGAGTGTGCGTTTGTTAACACCTGTTACACGTTTTCTCCAAGAAGCATTTGCTGTAGACCAAAATAGAAGCAAAACTGTTGAAAAGGAATATCTTCCCCGTTCAACCAAATACAGCCCTGTTTATTTATTTCTATTATTACTACAAGGGCTATAGACTAGATGTACAACTTGCATTAACACAATTATATATGTACACGTATACATCAAAAAATGCTCAAAACCCCCTACGTCTGCATTTTGCTTTCAGCAGTGCTAGTTAGTGCTAAATACAGAACGTGGCCTCTGACCCTTAAACCTGATGTTCCTTGTCTGAGCAAGATTATCCCCATGTGGCCATTACAATTTAAAGTAACTCTCGAGAAGCATGATTGAGGGTGCCTCCTTCCTGATATTTTAAAGGTAGGATCAAACTTTTGCTGTTTTTATTCTTATTCCTGTGCAGTGTGCTTTCTAGCGCCTAAAGAACTGGCTCAAAATTTTAGTTTTCAGAATGCCATAATGCGCCCAGAATTCCTGTGCATAAGGCATTCAGTGTAGTTCACATGTCTCTAGAGCTACTCTCTTTGCATAACTTTTAATAGTCTTTGTATATGAGACTGCAGACATTAGGCCAGACTTGAAATCATATGTTAAGTTGTCACTAAGAGACAGTAATATTGGGGGTAAACTAATATTCGCCCTTTTACTTTAGTACACAACATATTTACCCATTTAGACATTGAAATCTGAATGCGCACTTTGCACATCAATCAATCAATCATAGCATTTATAGAGCACACTACATACCCGTGAGGGTTTCAAGGCGCTGGAGGGGAGTTGCTACTGTTCGAAGAGCCAGGTCTTGAGAAGTCTCCTGAAGGTTAGAAGGTCTTTGTTTTTTTACATTGCTAGATTTTATTTATTTTTTACAGTAGGGTTATTAGACATTATAAAGAGCATAAAAATGCAAAAATGATTTTATTACAATGGATTATAATATTATTTTACATGTAGTCATTATTGAATAATAATCACTAACCCGTTTGTTGTTTCTACATATGAAAAGCAAGCCTCATTCCTTTCATTTTGGCTTTAAATGCATTTATTTATAACACCTACAAAGCTTCTTTTGAAACTAAACACAGAAGCTTTAATGAAACATAGAAAGTTTGTCTCACCCTTTAGAAATAAGTATTTCACCCTTTAGAAATAAATCATTATTTACCATCAGGTACAAAAATGGACTTCTTGGGAAAGAAAGAGGAAAGAAAGTCTTTACTTTTATCCTTTTTCTTTTATCCAAAATAATGAAACTATATATCTAATTTTCAAGACTATTTGTTGTTAATGCACATGCTTTTATGTGCTACTTCATACTAAGCTAAAACCTAGTTGCCATAGTTTTTACTTGTAGCTTGTGCCTGGGTAGGCCCTGTCTTATTTATCTAGCTGTGTTTTATGACCGGCAGGTGTCAGCTTCTACACTTTTTCAGGAGAGAAGGCATTGTGTTGTAGGACTTATAAATCCTGTCTGACAATTAATGACACAGGGCCCCTGTGATGCTATCTGTTTTAAAATGTATATATTGGACTGCCATTTAAATATAAGTCTCCCAGCTGTCCAATATGACAACAATGTGCTGTATTCTAATGTCCTCACAGGAACCTAAAAAGGGCAATAAACCACTTATTACCTCCCTCTGCTTAGACTGACAGCTTCCTTCAGACAGACAACTTGAGCAGCCGGTGCTGGGACTGAGCTCAATTCATTCTATTAAAAACAAAGTCATTCCAAGCCAGTCAAAATCTATGGTTTGCAATGTCATAAAAGGGAGGACTCTTTTATTTTAGCAGTTTACTCCTACAGTAGCCATTTTGCACAGTAGCCTTTTGAAACCCTGGGCCTGTGTCCGCATTTTACTGCTACTTGACTTGGCCTAAGAAACTACTCCCCAAGCTCTGAACTCCTATTTTCTAAATATAAGATGCCCCCAAGTAAGCATGGGCGGAAAATCCGTTTCGCTCGCGGATTTTGCGGATTTTCGGTAAATTCGCAATCCGCGAGATTCGCGAATCTCCCGCAAAATCCGCAAATCCGCGAGCAGCGGATTTTATGGCTTGCTCGCACTGTTCGCGTGAGTTCGCGGCTTCCCAGTACAACTTCGCGCCCCGCGAATAAGCGCTAAATTGCAGAAATACGATCTTAGCAAAACTGAAACTACTTACCAGGTTCAAAAGTTCAGGCTCATCATTAGTAGCCATTTCCTGTAGTGCTTCCTGAGGGGCCCCTCCAGAGTTCAGTTGCCTACTTGCAACTATTATGTGACCCAGCTCTGAACCTCAGAATAGTTACACATATGCCACAAAGGTCCTGAATTACAGCTAAGGGAGACAAGCAGGAGCCAGGCTGGAAGTTCAAATCCATTAATCAGCCCCTAATTCATTATTGTCAGTTGGGGCAGGGCAGGTGTTGTAACTAATTTTGCAACAATGAAAGCACTTAGCAAGTGCAAACGATCACTAATCAGGAAGCACTAAGGAAGCAGGTGCCAGCTAAAAAAATATTCTGTGACACATTAATCAGCCCCAAATTAATTCAGGTCCCTTGAGGCAGGGAAGGTGTGCTTTGCTTTGCCACAATAATGTACACTGACTGGGCAACCAGAGGGTGCTGTGATGAAACAGAGGGTGGCATGGGTGGGCCAGAGGGTGGCATTTATAGTCAGAGAGTGGCAGTGGTGACAGAGAGTGGCAGTGATGAAGAAGAGTGTCCCAAACAGGCTGGACACGTAGAAACAACAAGTTTGCAAAACTTGCGACCCGACAGGTAAGTTCGCGTTTAGCGAAATTGTACAAAACCCTCGCGAACTGGCAGAAACACGCGTGAACACAAAAAAAAAAAATCCGCAAATTCGCGAGAATTCGCAGATTTTGCGAATTGCGAGTTCGCAAATCCGCAAAATTCGCGAACGCGAGATTCGCAAAATTCGCCCATGCTTACCCCTAAGGCGCTAGGTAGCTGATAGGTAGTACTAACAAAAGATTGGGCATCTATTTTTATTTTTTGTTATGTCCTAGTTGTGTAAAACACACAAATTCGTTTTTCTCTGTGAGGCCTACATTTAACCTATTGAGCGCCTTTTTCTAGGTAGAGTTAGTTTCAACATTACTATGTTAAAATTATTATTATTATTTTTAGTTTTATATAGCTCTAGCTGTACCCAAAGGTATCAGAGCGCTTTTTTTGTTATGAGATAACATTTACAAGAGGTACATAAAACATGAACAATCCTTAATACATCAATTATGTACATAAACAAACACAAAATATCTTCTATGAAACACAGGACAATGTATGCAAAGTCCATTCTCTTTTAATATGGAATGCTAGGCATTTCTGCCTTGAGTTTTAATTCTAATTTTTACCATTATGGGAATATAATAATTGAAGTTTCACACATCTATACTTTGTTGCAGCTACTCTTTCCATAGTAGTGCGCAACTACTTAACATATTTCACATAATTTATAGTCTTACCTTTATTTGCAGGGCTATCTGGTTATGATTTGTTTTGAACTTTTCTCTCCTGTCAGTTTAAAAAAAAATCTTTCTAGTGGGCTTACCATGCTTTTCTCCAAGATCCACTCATGAAATGTGTGTTTTTTTACTCACAATGTGCACTTACACCCTGAAAGATAAATACAAGAGGTCTCCTACAAAGGAAAAGTTGTTAGGTAGTGGATAGAGGTAGTGAAAAGAGGAACATCAACAGTTATGGACCACTCAGAGACATCGCATAAAAACAATTTTGTTTCTCTAATGCATTAAAGCTCTTATTTTTCATATAATTCAAAGAAAGATTTCAAGGAAACATAGTGGCCCAGTACTGTTGAAGATCAATACACTATTTAAATGCAGTTATTCATCCATGACATACTATGCATATTTCAAAATCATTTCCCTGTGTTCTGGTGCAACCCGCAAATCGGAAGCTCCACTCATTATATTCTTAGAGGGTTTCTTTTTCTGGGAAAAATCAATACCTCATCCTAGCACAAGCTCTCCTGCAATGGTTTTTATAAGACACCCGAAGGGTCTAGCCACTTGTCAACATTTATTGACATAAAGTAACTTAGTTAGTTATTAGTCCCCTTTTTCACTACATCTCAAATATGTAGGTACACACAAATTATGCTCTAACCCAGACTCTCCTGCAGTGGTAGACACATATCAATTAATGTATTGATACAGAGAATATGTCAATATTCTCTACAGTCCCTTGGTTTAAATGCCAGTCAATGTCCCTTTTTATTAAAACTATGGGGCCTATTCCGATCTCAGTTGGAAGGGCACCGAATCGGGCTCGGCATTAGCGGATCCGATTTGGAGGCTGAATTTCCGTCTGAGACGTACACGGGTCCGGACGTCCAAGTACGATGCGAACAAGCGCGAAATCTCAGTTTTAATCGTTTCCGGGTCTGAACCGGTCCATACGACTCGGTCTCAAGTAAACCTTGGAGCACAATGGAGACGTTTCATGACCGAGCTAGTACCATGATCGATTCGGACAGCCGGATCATCCGGCTCACAATAGCTCCCAGAGTTGGAATTCAGGGTCCGCGTCGGACCCCCTTTTACCCGCAGCCTTATGACTTGGACACAAGGGGAGACCCATGGGTCTCCCCAATACAGGCATGTACGGTGCGGATGGCACCAACGTGTACCCACTGTAGGGGGCGCCCTTGTCCGCGACGTACACATTCAGTCAATGGGAGCCCATGTACGCATCATACGACCGGCTTCCATTGACTTCTATGGGAGTCCGACCGATCCGAGTCCGACAGCATACAGCCACATCGTAGTCTCATTTGGTCGCACTGCAGGAGTCCGGATCGGTCAGAAAACACCCTCGGTCGGAGTGCTTTCTGACCCAGAACGGGATCGGCCCCTATGTGTTAAATACGCATTTGAAAGACTGAAAGGTCACTTGCAGCAGGTTAGGTATTTAGCTTACAGCCGACTAGTGACATCACAGTCCTCCAATGTCCCACTTTTTCAAACACCATTCTTATAGGGAAATTCTGGCACCCTCCTAGGAGCTAATGAATGAAACTCACCACATATAGCAGGTTTGCTCAGAAACAGAGCGAAATGTATGTTATTGGTACCATATGCATGCATCATTGCTAATTAGCAAGGAAGAAGTCAGGTCTCATGCCTTAGGGGCTCTCAGACTGCTTCTTCCCAGAGTGACTGGCTTCTGGGTGCTATATACATTTAGTAATGCCATGTCAGCAGAACTAGTGTAAGGCACCAAGCCTAATATGGCTAACAGGGATGTACAAGATCTGCACCATGCCAATTATAAACAGCTAGATATGGGCCGATCAGAAAGGCAGGCTCGGCACTGTGTAAGCAACTTGCACAACCAGATAAGGAAGCTATCATGAAGTCAAGACAAGCAAAGTGACCTCAAAGGGGGTTCAGAATAGCTGTTGAAGCTTGACCAGTCAAGGTCAGATAGGAAGCCCATTTTGTGCTCTAGGCCTCATGTTATTGTGATATATCTAAGCATGATATCTTTGAAGAGCATACACATGAATTTATATGGACATATATATATTTTTCAACAGAAGATACCACAGCACTCAGGTAGAAGTCCAAAGTAGTTAAGTCCATAAAATAAGGATCAGTAAACGGTACATCGAATTCAGTGGCTTTCTTGAGAGGTGGAGAGTTCTGTAATTCACAATGCATACGTCATCACAACACCAGCATGTTTCATCAAGATAGTGAATTTTTCAAGGCTGTACATTTTTTACAATGGTACAGCCAGAAAAGTAATGGCAACATACCAAGTAATTCAGCCGATATGCTGGAATTCAATGGTCTGCAAAAGGGGAACAACCAGTACAACGCATGCTTTACAAAGCATGCTTTTAACCCGCATGCCATTACAATGAATTGGCTTGCTGTAGGGGGTATAAGGTGTTGCATTTAACTCCAACACCTTCCATACTGTTGCACAGACTGGAGTTGGAATAGTAAATTATACTATTCCAAACTCCAGAACACCCCTGAAAGCTTACATTGTAAAAGCATGCGGGGTAAAATCATGTGTTATAACATCATACAACCCTGTAAAAGGTTCACCATAAATGGAAAATGGAACCTCTGTCAAGAATATAAATGAATGAAGTGAAATTAAGGAAGTCTCCTATCACATATAGTTACATAGAGGCTGTCAGAGAAAACTGGTCCTGAAGTTAAATATAAATATCAGTGAAAGGCCTCTAGTCAATAGCATGTGGTGAGATCTAAGTTAAGGCCATTGGAACTAAAAAGAAGACAGCGAGTCTGCTGCTCGTGTCATCTGCAGGTAAAGGGGGGACATTGCGAATAAATACACGGCTTCCGGGAAAATTTATCCGGGCTCCATGCCAATGTCGGATGTGTGCCAAAGAAATAACAATTAAATAAATGTGGCAGAAGAGTATACAATCAATTAAAACATTCAACTATAAAAAAATATTTAAACTTAAATTGCCCAATACAATAACTGCAACAGGAGGGAAAGTGATGAATAGCAAAATAATTACATTTACTAATCCAACTCCAAAGTGTGCAACAGTAGGGAAAGTGTTAGATAGCGGAGGGGTAGAACTTACTATTACCACTCCACTGAGAAAAACTGTAGGGGAAGTGTTTGACAGCGAAGAGGAAAAAAATACTTTCACACTCCAGTGAGTGCAACAGCAGGGAAAATATTGGATAGTGTAGGGGTAAAATTTTACTATTCCCACTCCAGTGAGTGCAACAGTAGCGAAAGTGCTAGATAGCGGAAGGGTAAAAATTACTATTCCAACTCCAGTGAATGCAACAGTAGGGAAAGTGTTGGATAGCGGAGGGGTAAAATTTACTATTCCCACTCCTGTGAGAGCAACAGTATGGAAAGTGTTGGATAGCGGAGGGGTAAAAATTACTATTACCACTCCAAAGAGTGTAACAGTAGGCTAAGTGTTGGATAGTGGAGGGGTAAAAATTAGTATTCCCACTCCACTGCATGCAACAGTAGGAAAAGTGTTGGATAGCGGAGAGCTAAACAAAAGTATTCGCATTCCAGTGAGTGAAATAGTAGGCAAAGTGTTGGATAGCGGAGGGGTAAATATTTCTATTCCCACTCCAGTGACTGCAACAGTAGGGAAATACAGGATAGCAAAGGGGTAAAAATTACGATTCCCACTCCAGTGAGTGCAATAGTAGGAAAAGTGATGGCTAGCGTAGAAAACAAATTAAATATTAAACAATAAATAAAATAATAAAATAAAATAAATATTTAAATATATATAACAAGCATATCAAAAAGGAACATATTATAATATTATTACATATAAAAATCAACACATATTATAAAACATAAAAATAATAAATACCTTTACATACAAATAATTATTTTAAACTACAAAATATTTACAAACATAAACATTATGAATTTATTTTATCTCCTACCCTAAAACACCACACCATTAACAAAACACTTCAATGTTTTTTATTAAAATTCTTTACATAATTAACATAAGTAATACTCAATAAAAACTATTCTTAATAAAAAACTAATAGACATTAATTGACTACACAAACTTTAACACTATAATATCCACAACACACACCTAAATTAAACTATAAAATAATAAAACATAATTAAAAAAAGATTTTAAATTAAGAACTATTACTATTAACAACTAATAATTACATAATTAAAATGTATTTAATACCCACCTTTCACCCCTTTAAAAGTAAAAACAACACAAAAAATAAACAATCACCCAAAATAAATATCAAATATTTAACATTAATTCACAACTGTAAGTAAATTAATTAAACACAAATGACTTCCCACCATTTACACCTAAAATTAAATACACAATTACCATAACTAAATACCAATTAATGAATTAAAATTAAGTAGCAACCAATTATTAATTAATCAATTAAAAATAAATTACTTCCCACCCATTCCACCCTCTACACCTATAAATACCACAACTTAAACCGAAAATTAACTACACAATTACTAAAATTAATTAATTACAATTAATTAACAACCATTTCTTAATTCATAAATTGAAAATAAATTACTAACCACCGTTTACACCTATAAACACAACACACACCTAAAATTAATTACACAATTACCAAACATATTTACAAATTAATTAATTTCAATTAATTAACAACCAATTATTAATTCATAAATTAAAAATAAACTACTTTCCTTTACACCTATAAACACCACAACACACACCTAAAAATAATTACACAATTACCAAAAGAATAACCAATAATTAAATAATTAACAATGATGAATTAATTAATAATAAATTACTTTACACATTTAACTCTATAACATCTCATTTAAACAAATATTAATTCATAAAAATTAATCAATATATTTAATATAGTTAAATTACTTCCCACCCTATTACCCTATAAACCCACAACCCGCTACTGAACTAAAAGCACAAAATTAAAAAAAAAAATTCATAACTACTACAAATTTAACACATATTAAAAATACAAACAATTCTTATACAAAAAAATACATCACATACATATAAAATATATACAAAAATACATAACATTAATAAAAAATGATATTTTAACAACTGTGTTTTGCGAACGATAGTAAACACTTCGATATTCTTAAAATCAATAATACTTACTTTAAATCGATATTCTTGACCACGATTTTCTTGCTGTCGATATTTCTGACCCATTATATTAATTACTCAATATTTGTGCAACTCGATATTTTGTACTCTATATTCTGTCTGCACCATGTCCAGGACCTGTAAATTAAATGCTACTAGTGGGACAGCAGCACTGATTGTGCCACCCACTTAAGTAGCCCTTTACATATGTTTCAGGCCTGCCATTGCAGAGCATGTGTGTGCAGATTAAACTGCCATGTCGTCCTGGCACAATCAATCTTTTGCTATGCACAAACCTTCCTTTTTAATACATATAAGTCACCCCTACATAGGCCCTGGACAGACCAGAGGGCGGGGTGCAATGTTTTTAAAAAGTAGGACATGTACTTTTAAGTTTTACATGTCCTAGTAGTGAAAAACTTGCATATTTTTTTTTCACTACTGCAAGGCCTGTCACTCTCATAGGATAACATTGGTGTTGCCTTATTACAGTCTATACAGGTAATTTCCCAATTTAAAATCCTAACATATGGTTAAATCTGATTTTATTTCATTCTGAAAAAGGCACTTCTGGAAAATTGTCATTTTTCTGCCTTATCCCTTTAGTGCCTGTAGCATGTCTCTGGTAACATGACTGGGTGTGGGTAACAGCTGGGTTTTGTACATTCATCCTAGACAGCCACACACAATAGGGAGCTTAGGTGTGCCTAGAGGGCCATCACTGGCAGGATGAGAGGGAGTGGCTGGGCACATTCCCACTTACACTTGAATAAACTGTACCCTACCTTCACACAAAGGGCCTAATGACTCTGCATTGTCAACTCAGCCAGCTTGGATCCAGGGCAGGGGAGGTAGGTAATTCGATGAACTTCAAAGACACTGTCCTACAGCTTCTAGCGCCTTCCAAAACCAGGGCATCAGGGTGTAAAAGACAACAATTCTTCAGTACACTTCTGTACCTGTGGATTCTTTCCTAGGAAGGGCGGCTGTGTTGCTACAAGGACTGCCACTCTGCTGGACTGCTGCTCTGAAGGAATTACTGCCCCCGCTGTGCTGCCCTGATGCCTGCTGCCCTGTGCCTGTGTAAGGACTGGTCTTGCATCTCTTGAACCCAGAACCCAGAGTGACTCTAAGGGAGAGTTGGCTGGTCCCCTCATCTGAAGCTCGGGACATAACAGACTTCCAACAACCTTGCACCAGCACCTGGGCTCTGCTATCTATGAATCTACCCTACCAAGTGGTGCCATCTCAGTCCTGGATCCTTGGAAGTGAAATTAAGATGCTTGCCAGCTCCTGTGGATCCAGCAGAACTGCCACATCTTCTCTGATGAGCGATGCATCCCCAAGCAGAAACCAACACATCTTCTTTTCTGAGCATAGCAGCACCAAACACAACTGGCGCCTCTCCTCTGCTGAGCTGAGAATCCCCGAGCACATCTGACACATCGAACAGCTGCATGGATTGGACCTGTCGCAAAGACACATATCACTGCCACAGTAGCATTACTTTCCAAACAACCACTCTGTGATGAATCCTCAGCATAGGCCCTTGCATCTCTCATCGACTGCAAAATCGACGATGATGCCAGACTCCGCATGGCAGCCTTGCAACACTTCGGAACCAATGCATCACCCCGACTGTTCAACGCAGCCCCGTTGGAGGACTTTGCATGGCAAGCCCTGTCGACAGGATCTTCGACGACAATGCAACCGGAACTTCGCATGGCAGCCTTGCCACATCTCAGAACCGATGCCTTGCTTCTTTGATGCAAATCCCCACAATGCCCCGCAACTGGGATTTAGGGTACTTTGTTCAGTGGGCCTAACTGCAGCCAGCTTGCGCTCCATTGCAGTCAGCCGGAGCTTGTGATTTTGTCCCAGCCCAGCGCAATAAGATATACATAGTTGGCACTTCATGCTTTTTGGCACCATTTTCTCTGCAAATTTTTAAATTCAATAACTCTGATTCTACTGATTGGATTTTTGTCATGTTGGCCTTGTTTTATTTATTATAAATTACTCTATTCTTCTAAGTCTCTTGTGGGAGCCTTTTGTCGTGTGTTTTCACTGTGTTACTGTTTGAAGTGTTGCACATTGCCTCTAAGTTAAGCCTGACTCCTCTGTGCCACACTACCAAGCAGTGAGCACAGGTTAATTTGGGGTTTGCTTGGGCCTTACCCTGACTGGTTAATTTTGGGCTTTCCTGTTCCTTACCCTGACAAGGAATGTGGTTGCTGTTTGACCAGGGCTCACTCCCCAGTCAACCCAATCCTGCCAAAGTACCATGCATAAGGCATTAAACTAACGTATTTCAATGAGGTGGATTGCATCACGGCACTGAAATGCGATACGGGTCTGTGCCTTTCAAGCACTGTAATTATAAAAAAACTGGTGCGCTAGGCACAGCACAGGCAGGCAGGCCGCACTGCTTCGAGAGACTTCTTGGGGGCTGAGCTCTGAGCTAACCGCTTGCTACAATGTAACAACAGCAATGAATCACTGAATCGCAGCATACTTTCACTTTTGTGAGTCATGGGCAGCAGATGAATTCAAAATGACTGCTGTTGATGAGCTCGCTTCTGGCGCCGTAATGAATACCACGTCCTGCCGCATCACGAGTGCTCGACCCAGCCTGTCTCACCATGGCCTGTGTGGTTGCGGAGCCACTTTGAACACCCCAGCTGACTGCTGCTGCCAGAGTGGTTCGTTCGCGGCTCCAGGAGTTAAAGAGGGGTGTAAAATATGCTGCTGCCCGAGGCCACCCGGTGGCCATCAGGAGGGCGGCACCTTAGTCGCCGGGGGGCTCCCCTAATTCTAATTTCTAATTTAAAACACTTGTAAAGCGCGACGTACACCTTGCGGTTTCTTGGCGCTGGGGGTTCATCAACTGAGGGAGAAAGACCAGGGAAAGGGTGAGGAAAGTTTAAGCGGGGAAAGCCTGGCAGAAGAGGAAAGTTTTCAGGTCTCTACGAAAGGAGAGGTACTGAGTTGCAGAACGAAGATTGTCAGGAAGTGAGTTCCAGAAAGTAGGGGCCAGAGTTGAGAAGTTGGACCCGCCCCACTTTTTGCGTGAGAAGCGGGGGATCTGGAGAAGGGACTTGGAGGAAGACCGGAGATCTCTTGCAGGGACATAAGGTTTAATAAGTGAAGTGATGAAAGCAGGGGCAGTGCCCTGACGGGCCTGAAAAACCATGCATCCGATCTTGAATAGGGAGCGCTGTTTCACGGGGAGCCAGTGGAGCTCTTTCAGTAGGGGGGTGGAGTGGTGATAGCGTGGAAGGCCGTATACCAGCCGGGCCGCCTGGTTCTGGATAGTTTGGAGTCTACGCAGGCTGTACGCTGGAATACCATGATAAAGGGCGTTGGCGTAGTCCAAACGCGAAATTACCAGGGCGGCTATGATCATCTTTAGTGCCTGGGGGGAGAAGAAGCGGGAGACAGAGCGGATAGTTCGGAGAGTGAGGAAACAGGAAGAGACCACGGAGCTGATTTGAGAGTGAAGAGTGAGCTGATTATTCATTTTGACACCCAGTGTTTTGACTGAAGTGGAGGGGGATGGTGCAGGGCCGAGAGAGGGGGGCCAGAAAAGAGAGTTCCATGGGCTGGATGAACCACCAGTGAGAACCAGCTCGGTTTTATCCGGGTTCAGTTTAAGATGGTTGTGGTTCATCCAGTCCCTGATGAATGTCATAGTTGACTGGAAGTTAGAAGCCGAGAGAGAAGAGGGAGACAGATCAAAGATGAGCTGGAGGTCATCCGCATAGTTATAGACGGTGACCTCCAGTTGCTGGAGTGCATAGATAAGAGGAAAGATGTAGAGATTAAAGAGTAAGGGAGAAAGAGAAGAGCCCTGGGGAACACCGCAGGTGACAGGGAGAGGGGTGGAGGTGAAATCGCCTAGTCGGACCGCCTGGGTGCGGTCCCTCAGAAAGGAGGAGAGCCAGACCAGAGCTGATCCCCCGATGCCAGCCGCCTTGACACGGGCAAGTAGGATAGTATGGTCCACCGTGTCAAAGGCGGCGGAAAGATCAAGGAGAACCAGTGCCTGGTGGTTGTTTTCATCCATACCCTTTCTGAGGTTGTTCAAGACTGAGACTATGACCGATTCGGTCGAATGCCTAGGGCGAAAACCTGCCTGGCGAGGAGCCAGCCCCCCATTCGCCTCGATGTGAGCTCCCCCCCGCCCCCTTGCATGCAGTACTCCCTCCTCCCTCGGGCAGGAGGGGTCCAGCAGGGAACGGGGCGGGCCCAGTGACGTGCTTCGGGGGGCGCCAGGCCGGGCGAGGGGTACTTAAGTCCCCCTCGCCAGATTCAGGCCTCTTTGCCGCCCCTCGCCGCCACGTACAGACCAACAACTTGGACGCACTTCGTCCGCTGTCCCCTCACCCTGACGCCGTTTTTGCCCTCTGGTCGTGCGTGCATCTTGGCGGGCCAGAGTCCTGGTCTGGCGTCGGAGTGCTGTTTCCAGCGGGCCAAGGCTTGGCTTAGCTTGCGGTGAGTCGGTTTGGTGAAGGTTTTGTTGATTTTGCCGTTTCGGGTGAGGGTGAGGGGACAGCGCGGGTTCAGAGGCCTATGCCCTGCTCCAGTGCCCGGTCGCAGGTATTCGGGGGCATGTGTGCTGGGCTCGCGTGTGTGGGCCTGCGTTTGTGCGTGGGCGCTGGTCCGGGATCTCACGGAGAGGCCTTGGATGGCGTGAAGCGGCTTTCCGCCACGTGGGAGCGAGTGATGTGTTCTTTCCTTTTTTATGGTACAGTCGGGGCCCTGCACCATGGGAGGTCGGTCACGGGTGCGAGGCATCTGCATTGTAACTTCCCTGTGGCACATGAGGTTGTTAGCAGGGTGCTGTTAGCATGGAGCGTAGCACTCCAGCCCGTGTGGGTTCGTTTTGTTTGGGCAATTTTGACACTATCGTGGGGGCATGGGAGGTCTCTTGTGCGGGCTCGCGCTCGACTTGCCAGTCATTCGGAGCGCGGGCATTCGGGGTTGCGGGAGCCTTGCCGTCTGGACAGTGTCTGCCCTTCGGAGGGGAGTCGTTGCAATTTTATTAGCCTCGTACTTGTAACTTTTCTTCGGCCCTCCCTTGAGGTTTTACTTTAGCGGTCTGTAGAATGCTGTTTTCACGGGATGGTATTGGCATTAGCATTTCACGGAAGGGATCTTTTCACACCAGCACTTCTTAGGGTTGATTCACTTTTATTGGGACGGTTTTAGGCACGTCTTTTATGGGGCTTACAGCTGCAGCACTTTTCAGCAGTTATGCGGTACTTGTTATGTGTGGTACTCGCAATTTCATTGAGAACTGCTATATTTCACGGGGCAAATAAGCGTTGTTGTATTAAAATTATGGGGCATTTCAGCAATTCCTAACAGGTTCTGTAGTATAGCCTACGGTGCCCGGCTAGTGCTGGTGGCGGGGGTTGTCGCAGCCTTGCGGGCAGAGATGCAGCGTTAGCGAGGACTCATCGGTGAGAGGCGCACGCATGTCTCGGGCTTTCAGAACATCAGCGTTGTCGCACTCGGATTGGGGATTCGACCAATTTGTTGGTGGTGACCATTGTGCCTGCTATATAGGGAGTACCCGCCCCTTCTCAAGGGGGAGGAGAAGGTATAATGGCATTATAGGGTGTCCAAGATACCGATTGCGCAGCCGTGTCCTTACTGCGTGCAGTGAGGAGATCTCGCCACAGGGTGGTTCAGTCCTTCTGTTACGATCTCCGTCCCCCCTTCTCAACTGGATCTTATGTAAAGTGCTCTTCAGCATTTGTATATGGACCATGAGGGGCATAAGTTTTGACCGATCGCCTCCTGGTTGGGGGCGGTGCGGCTGCCGGTGGAAGGTGGAACTGAAGCCATTGGTTTTATGTTTTTTGTGTCTTGATGCAGAATTTCATACACTACGGCCATTTTAGGGGCTTTTTGTCCTTTGGCCCGACGCACGTTGTTATGGCGTCGGTGCGCGGCCATTGTTGGGGCACTCCTCGTAGGTGTCCTGCGCAGGTGGTTAGGGTGCCCGGTGCGGCCATTTTCTTGGGCAGTTTCATTCGATATGTCCGGCGCATGGGGGAATATGCTGCCCGTTCTTCGGCCATTATGCTCCTGTTTATATTTTGTGCCGTGTATGTATGTATTATATATTTTCCTCGCGCAACCTTTTCGTAGTGTCCATCTACTGGCACGCGGGTCGGGTATGCGGAGGATTTCTCTCTGATGGTCAGTGGGTGTGTCTCAGGCTCTGCGCGCTCGCCTGCGGACCGGGGTTTGATTCCCTTTCATGCGGTTTGACCACCTGAATAATAGAATCAGTGTCTAGTATTTATTAGTTTATTATTCGAAATTATTTTCAGCGTCCCGCTCCTTATTTGTTTTTTTAGCGAGGCCCCCTACCTTCCCAGTTGGCGGGGGGGGGGGGGCTATGCGTTAGTCTGCCAGCCGGCGGGCACACCACAGGAGAGGCTTGGCTGCCCACTCTCTTTACTAGGTGGCCTCTCCTCAGACCCTCCGGGCGTAGGAGTCCTACGCACGCTCTTTTGCAATTTAGCAGTGCCTCGGGACCCCCCTTTAGCTGTGTGTCTTGGGGTTTGGCGGTGGCCATCTTTAGGGGCGCCATGGTCCGGCTGAATGGGTCTGGGCGCCCAAGCGGCCATTTTAGGGGGCAGTCTGTCCCTTCGGTGCTACGGGGGAGGGGCGTGGGTGCGTGGCCAATTTCGGGCAGCGTTTCTTTCATGCCTACAATGTATTGCTGAGGGTGGAGTGTCACGGGGCTGCACCGCTTCCGCACCGTTACTCACTCCTCCGTCGTGCCATGGAGTTCCTCCCTGTATTTTCTACGTTTCTTTCATCTCCCGTTTTCGCCGTCTCGGCGTAGACAGTTGTGTCGTGCTCTGGTTATGAGTTTCGCTGGCCATCTACCCCCACCCACCCAGGGGTTCGAGCGTGATTCCATCGGAGCCTTCACCAGGCACGCGTGTGTTCTTTGTGTCTGGGTGGCCTATTTATTGGGCGTTTGACATTCGATCTTATGGGCAAGGTTCGATATGGGCAAGGTTCGATCGGCTTTAGCAGTTCTTTTGCTTGGGCTGAATTAGTGAGTCCATGCAGTGCCGGCCCGCCATCTCCTTCCTCTCCCGGGTTCCTCATGAGAGCTAGGCCATTTGCACGGTGGTTAGTGCCGGGGTCGCTACAGCTTGCAGCATGTGTTCGATTCCCGCCATCGCGTGGCGGGATGGTTTTATAATTTTATTATTTATCTGTTTAATATTCAATATCGTCCAATTTTGGTAAAAAATCTAATTTTGTGAATCTGGGTTACCATTTAGTAGCTCTGGGAGGTTAGGGTGTATTCATTTTACACCCGGAATTTTCTTCAGGCCATTATACCTCTTCCCCAGCTTGGACTGTGCTTTGGGTTCCCCCATTTCAGTTTTCACTAGCATGTCTCACATATCAGGTCCTTGGGTGACAGACTCCGGTCTGCTAGAGTGGCGGGCTTTTCTGTGAGCCAGCACGCATTAGGATGCCATACGCGTAACGTTTCTATATTCATACTAGAGGGACACATCCCAAGTATCTGTAGGTATATCGGGAATGTATGCCACCTCCGTTCGATGTGTGTATCTTGTGAAGTACCGGTTTTGACTGGCTTGAAATTATTTATGCTACACCAGGTGTAGCAAAAGGTACATTACAAGCGTAATGTGGCATGAATACAAGTTCAGAAGCGCTCTTTTAATTCTGGAATGTCTTATAGGCAGTCAATCTCATGTTCTAAGGGTTCAGTAGAACATAGTGACACGTGTGCTAACACTGGAAGATAGGCACGTTAAGAGGGAGCTCCATATATGTTACTAAAGTTATGTCATGGGCACGTTACATCTAGTACCATTCCCAGGTTAACGTTTTACTGCACTACATGGCAGACTCCCAGGCATATGAACTCACGGGTAAGACACTTACTTAGCCATGGGGATTATCACTAGCTTTATGTTTGTTCCCCTTCTTTTATCAGAGGGCATATTTTTATGGGGTTTAGGTCATCTGAAGGCCTGGGATGAGATGTTCTGGGAAGATTGGAAGGGGACAAGTAAGGGGTGGAATTTTCACTTACTCTTATGTGCACCTGTCATCTTTTGACTGCACATTTCCTTAGTTAGTCTGCATGTCCTTCCCTTTTCCCTATGCAACAATTGGCGGTTCGCCGGTTACTACGGAGGAGCCTGGGCAATTGGTTGATTTTCAGGCTAGGATTGCTCGGGGTTCTTGGTAAGCAGTGGCAGTATGCGGCCTGTGCTTGCATCCCCTGTGCCTAAGCTTAGCATGTGAGATATGGCCTAGTAACATGACGCTTCCCTACACTACTGCCTGTGTCGCTGTAGTTTCTCTATGGTTTGCCCCGCCCAACTCCTCTACAATGAATTGGGATTTTCAGTTCTCTCAACTGGGGCTTTGCCTGGTAGGGAGGGGGCTGTTGCCCCAGTCTCATTGTACGATTTCTTATGGTTACATGAAGGGGGCGGGGCTTCTAATCGTCGTTTTATGTTTCCATACATCATCCGGGGATGGTTACGTCTTGCAATACCTTTTCGCAGCATCTTTCTACTAATAATGGAACTATTAGGTGACTCTTCCAACTTGCTTTGGAGGTTTAGTTTCTTTTAAGAAACCTTTTATTTTGTTTGAGTAAACTCATTGCCCTGGTGGCGCAGCTCTGCAAGGGGACATACTAGCTCTTACCTTTACGCTGTGGGGCGGTAGTGCGACCTTGGTGTTGGGTTTTGCTCTCACTGGTTGAGTAGAATATTTAGAGACTTGGACGTGGTCATAGTCATTCAGTGAATAGACTGGGGGGGGCATGCTCAGGTTGAGGCGAAGACTGGCACGCCTTTTTCCCCTGCAGCTCTAGGTGAATCTTCATGTCAAGGCATAGTTGCATTCGCCCTTCTCCTGCACCACGGTGCCAGGCATTGCAGACCGGCTGTATCTTGGTGGTTGCGGCTACTTCTGAGCTACGCAGCCCCTTACCACACCGGGCACTCTGACTCCCTAAGTAGCGTATCTTTGTTAGTGTTTCCCACATGCACACTTTAGCTCTGGATTTCGGCCTATAGCCTCCTTTTCCTTGGCCTCATAGAGTCGCTTGTTGGGTGGCTTTCCTGATTTGGTCTCTCTGGTTCTTCGTTCTATTGCTGTTCAATTCAGCTATTATTGCCCGTTACTAGCTGGGCATTATTTACCTGGACACACACTAAAATAATTTTATGTCATGACATCCACCAGGGTCTCACAAGGGGGGAGGGGCCCTCGCGATTTGCCCTGCTCATTTAGCGGCGGGGCACACACTTGTCATACTGGTAGCTTTTAACCCTGTAAGGTGAGTAAAGTCTGGACTCCCAGAGGTGCGGCTATGGCCCGCCACTGTTTTGCAGAAGCAAGTTATCAGTGCTCGATTGAGTAGGGTGGTTGTTCCTGGTGTGCGGCACCATCCCTCTATTGTCATCCTCAGCACTGCTGGCTTTCAGAGAGGACCGCTAGACGCCACGGAGTAAGACCAGTTCATTGGTGACTTTGCCTGTGGATTTATCGGTTGGTTTAATTTCTCGTGCCCAGATTAAGTGGGACACTTATTGGCACTTTTCACCCAGTTTGGGTTGTCTTAGCAGGTAGGCCTGCAATTGTTTTGGCTGGGTTTACTTGTAGGGCCCAGAGGGGGCAGGTAATAACTGCCTTTTTACAAACTGCAGGGGAAGAACTAATGTCGCTCTTTGTGCTCTGTTCTATGGAAAATGTCACACATAGAAGTTGATCCCGGGTAGCTCTGATAAAGGGTGGCTAGTTCGTGATTGACTATGCAAGGAAGCTTTATTGTGGCCTCTTTATCTTATGCAACTAAGCAGCATTGACTGGCACTTTGACTCCCAAAGTAGCGTATATATGTCATTGTTTCTCACAGGCACACGTCTAGATCCGGAATTTCTGACATAATGCAGCCTTATCCTTGGCCTTTTAGAGTCTGGTAGTCATTGGGGTATTTACTGATTTGGGTCTTACTCAGCTTCATGTTCGATTGCTGGCGAGAAAGTGTTATTCTGGCCCTTTCAGGTCACTCATAGTGCACTGTGTTGATGGAAATGTCACACATAGCAGTTTTATACCGTGGTAGCGATTGATGGGGGCGACTATCCCTTGTTTGGATGCAAGAAAGCTATTACTGTGGCTTAGTTCTCTTATCCACTATGAAGCATTGACTCTACTATGAGATGGGCTTGTTGTATGGTAGCGCTCATTTTCCATGGATGGATAGGGAGGCTTTGTCTATCGGCCAATCACCAAGCACTTCTCAGCACTTTGGCCTGTACAAGAGATGTAGCCCATGTAGGCGATTGCTTTAGCTGTCTTTTGTGTAGGGTCCGCAAGCGACAGGAATTTCCACAGTCTAAGTCCCTCATCAGGGGTTGACTCGCAGTGGAGGGCCCTTGGCTAGGTGCTTGGGTAAGCTTTTCACCCAGACAGTATCGATTTAGTTGTTGTTCAGGTAAGACAGTCTGGATTCCTTTGGCAGGGTTCAATTACCAGGGAGTAAGAGGAGGAAGTTTTAGTTGGATGTTGCCTGAGCGTATATCTCACTAGCCTCTTACTCTTGATGGAGAAGCTCGCGACCAGCGGCGGGCTGCCCAACTAAGGTATTATGTATGGAGGGCAGGCATGCGCAAAGAGAGGATCCTCAAGATCTGCCAAGTCAGTTATGTTGACTCTATGGTGTTCCCACTGCCGAAGATGGATCAAGTTTCTTTCGGGTAGTTCCCCCTCCTACCGGGATGGTACCCGGGGACACCCGGGCTCATGTCACACTTCCCATGGCACGTTAGTTACTTCTAGGTAGGAACAACCAGTTACAAGCCTTGACAGGAAAGGACCAGCCACTCACATTTTCTGGTCACTTTCAAGTAAATGCTGGTCACACACACTGACTGGGGGTGCAGGGCCCGATGCCATCAACCAAAGCTGCGTGGGGGCATCAGGCTGTCAGATGTCCTTGTGGGACGGAGATGGGCATTAGGACAGGCGTTTATCGTAAGCACACTTTCTCCATGTTTGGAGGAGGATGGCATTTCACCAGTAGTGGTAACCTAGCGGGGTTGCCTGCTGCGCTTTTTGTGAAGGGTTCGTTGGAGTTCAGGGCAGGTGCTGTTACGTCTAGGGTGCAATACGAAGCACCTTCAGCAGTCAGGGGCCCCCGCTCTTCTCGTCATTTCCTGTTAGTATGTCCTCCCGATCCGGGGATGGCTACACTATGGTTGTAAGGACTAAAAGACCTAGGGGTATCCGCAGATAGTGGCAGGAGGCATGGGTGTCTCGGTAGGCATGTAAGGTTCATGCCAGCATCAGGTATCTGCGAGGTGGTAAGGGTCCACCGCTCTGCCGTCGTCCTGGTCTTGTTCAGTTTGACTGACTAGATGGTCTGCAGAGCAAGGATTGCAGCTTTTGTGTTGACAGGTTCGAGATTTTGGGTTCTTGGCCATTCAACAGTCTCCAGGTTAGGTCGATGGGCAGCCACCAGGAACTGGATGCGGGGTTTCTCCAACACGGAGTGTGTATGGTTAGGTTTCCCGGGCATGCGCTGGAGTGGCCTCTTGTCCAGACTCAGACACTCCCTGGTGACAGGGGGCGCTCCGTCGCATCACTTGGTCATTCACCTGGGGGGCAACGACATCACCAACATGGGAAGGTCCGCGTTGCTGCATAAAATGAAGGCGGACCTGGTGGACGTTGCAGAATGGTGGGGAGCGGTGAGGTCTGGTGGTCCGAATTGCTCTCACGCAGAGTCGGGCGAGGCGCAAAGTCATGCGAAGCCATCGAAAGGTCTCAATCTAGTGGGCTTGGACCTTTTTCTCCTAGATTGGTACGATGCTTTGCAGGAGAGAGGCTGCAGGTAGGAAGGAGCATAGGGGATGGGGGGCCCGGGCGGCGGCGGTAGCCACCGGTCGGGCTGTGGCGGAGTTACAGGGTGATCCGGAAGCTGGGAGGTGAAGCGGTGTACCTCAGCAGGCACATAGGGGTGCCAGAGCCTAACACCTGGACTTCATGGGAGGTCCGGGTACACGTGTCGGCACCTCAGTAGTCCTTCGGGCGGTTGTGGGCCTGTACAACCGGGGGTTGCCTAGTTGCGCTCCGCCCCTCGGGGCGTGAGTTTACTTAATTAAAATATGGGGCAGCACACAGTTGGCCACACACCGTGCTGCCCGGCTCATCAGGCGGGCAGGTGGCGAGAATGCGGCCTGCCCTTGGATTACCCATAAGATAACCCATCTATTACATATGTTGTATGTAATAAATCCTGCAGCATTCTCTTTCCAACCAAACACTGTGTCCTGTGTATTATTCATGTTTGTAGGGTATCCATGTGTGGGGCGGGGGGTCCTGTTGCCATTAGGGGACTATGCTGCTGCCCGAGGCCACCCGGTGGCCATCAGGAGGGCGGCACCTTAGTCGCCGGGGGGCTCCCCCCCGCCCCCTTGCATGCAGTACTCCCTCCTCCCTCGGGCAGGAGGGGTCCAGCAGGGAACGGGGCGGGCCCAGTGACGTGCTTCGGGGGGCGCCAGGCCGGGCGAGGGGTACTTAAGTCCCCCTCGCCAGATTCAGGCCTCTTTGCCGCCCCTCGCCGCCACGTACAGACCAACAACTTGGACGCACTTCCCCGCCCTACCTCTTACCCGTGCGCCAACTGGGGGTGGGGTGGTGTGAACTTTATAATATTGTCATTTTTCGTTGCAGCGGAGTTACAGGGTGATCCGGAAGCTGGGAGGTGAAGCGGTGTACCTCAGCAGGCACATAGGGGTGCCAGAGCCTAACACCTGGACTTCATGGGAGGTCCGGGTACACGTGTCGGCACCTCAGTAGTCCTTCGGGCGGTTGTGGGCCTGTACAACCGGGGGTTGCCTAGTTGCGCTCCGCCCCTCGGGGCGTGAGTTTACTTAATTAAAATATGGGGCAGCACACAGTTGGCCACACACCGTGCTGCCCGGCTCATCAGGCGGGCAGGTGGCGAGAATGCGGCCTGCCCTTGGATTACCCATAAGATAACCCATCTATTACATATGTTGTATGTAATAAATCCTGCAGCATTCTCTTTCCAACCAAACACTGTGTCCTGTGTATTATTCATGTTTGTAGGGTATCCATGTGTGGGGCGGGGGGTCCTGTTGCCATTAGGGGACTAAGAGTACTTGCTGGTAATACATTTTCAAATGATGTGTGCTCCCGGCTTGCCTTCCGACATCCTCCAAGTTCCACGCACACAGGAGTCACACTCCGCACTGGCAGCCATACACAGACTTACACAAGGTGCCAGTCACTGACACACGCACATACACACCGTGCACTACTGTGACCAAGTGTGGGCACACAGGGGCTGAGGCTGCCTTGCCAAAAATGCCCAAGGTGAGTGCTGCAGCCTGCCGCCATTAGTTTTCACGTCGCCATGGGCCAGCTAATAACTCCACCTGTGATGATAGGCAATTAAATCTGGCGCTCACAAGAGGGTGGTGGGTGTCTCTTAAAGGTAGTACCCGTGTTTGTGAGGCGGCTGGTAGCCGGTCATATATGTGTCCTACATGAATGGCTAAGTAAACTGAAGTTGAAGCACATCAAAAATACACTAGTTATTGGAGATGGTGGGTGGAAAGTGGAGAAGGACGTTTATTCTGTATATTAACTAATTTCTGCTGGGTGGCCTCAAGTTGAACGGGCCATTCCTTGAAGAACTTCGAAACAACTGTATGAGTGTTGAGAGGGACTTATTAAAAAAATTATAAACACTACAGTCAGAGGTGCAACTAGAGCCAAATTTCGGAGGGGGGATACTAAAAATTTTTGGGGGGGCCAATTCTTACAGCAATAGTCAGAGTGGAGATGAAGGGGTGAAAAAACAACAAAGCCTCATTAACACGTAAATGTAGGGTGACCAGACATACTGGTTTTCCCCGGACGGTCCCGGTTTTCGGAGCAGTGTCCCGGTGTCCCGACACTTTGCTCCAAATTACAGAAATGTCCCGGTTTTTGTGCAGTACCCGGGTTAAACAGAGAAATGTCCCAGTTTTTAAATAGTGTCTCGCGCTATTTAAAAACCGGGACATTTCTCTGCTTACTTCGCACAGGTGCTGAGATGGGTCTCTATTGGGCTCTCAATTACCTGCAGCAGTACCACCTTTCACTGCCTTCTAAGAGACCCGTAATAGTTCTTTCACAGTCTCATCATTCAGGAACTGTTGCATTTTCAATGTTATGTACAACAAAGCCAAAGTTGTTGCTTATTTATCATATGAAGCTAGCAACAACTGACAAAGCTAATAGTCCTGGGTTGTTGTAGGTGTAATTTTACACATTGCATTATTTATCTGAATATAATGATAGAAGCAGCAAATCTTTCGGGCGGGACACTTCAGCAAACATAGATTTTTCAGCTTATGTGTTTTAAGCTACACCATTATTTACATAGGCCAGGCCCCTTTGAGAGACACCACCCCCCCCAGTTTTTTCACCCTACTTAAAGCCTGGGTAATGTCATGTCACCTGGTCTTTGTAGAACGCTGTATGGGACTTCAGCACGATGCCTTGTTTGGGAGTGCTGGGAGAGCACAGGGTGCATAAGTGGTTGATGGACGTATGGGGGGAATCATCAGGTGATGTGCGCGAGTGGTGATGTGCTCAAGTTACTGTAGCCTTCAAGCCTGCTTGGGTAGTATTTCTACTACATCTACATGCCCTGTGTGACGTGGAAGGGGTAAGACGTCTGCGGGTGCAGTTGTCTCATGGGATGGGATCTTTCCCTGTGTATCTCACCCAACCATGGGATATGGTTGGGTGAGATACAAAGGGTCAGAGGCGAGCTCTCCTTACTGTGACCTACAACACGTCCGTGCTGTAGTACCTTTCTCCGCACTACTCAGACCACCTACCTGGGAGGAAGCTGGGTGCTGGACGGCTCTATCAAACAACCACAAATGCTAGCTTGTAAGGAAGAAGCACTCACAAAAGTGCACTCTGGGAAATGTTTTTGAGCCCTGTGATGTCATGGGTTAATCCCAGCAAAGAATGGATGCATACACAGTGCCTAGAGGTATTTTGTAAACTGCTCAAAAGGGGACACTTATGTACGACAACAGCATGGACAGAGCGGACATCACGAGTAACATACTGCATCTATTTTAGAGTTAGTCTAGTACCTGAGAAATGCCACAGTCCCCGTCCCCCCTCCCTCATCTCAGAGGAACAGGCCTATAGTCACAGCCCATCCCACACCTCAGAGGCCCAGGCAGGCTTTCTCTCAGCCCTTCCCTCATCTCAGAGGCACAGACAGGCCTTCTCTCATACCTCCCCTCATCTCAGAGACATGGACAGGCCAACTTCCTCAGCCCCTCCCACATCAGAGTGCCTTTTTTCTCCCTTTCTCTTCCTTCTTTCCCTTCTCAACTTCTGGCAAGGTATAAGCTTTTCAGTCATTTTTGCAAGTTATTAGTTTAGAGGCCATTCTTGGAATTGTTAAAACAAAAACTCAACATCCTATAATGCACATACTGTTAGCTTAAAAATCTATTGCCGTCTGTGTCACACATCTGATTTGTCGTCTCTAATTCTTCATCTGTGTCTGTGGAGGCGGCTGTCATTGTTCTTTTTCTATGTCTATGACAGCTGTCAAATAGTCCTACTTTTATGTCTACGGTTACTGCAAATTGTAGTCCTACATCTATGTCTATGAACTGTCCCATTTTTTTTGTTTTGAGAATCTGGTCAGCCTACGTAAATGGTCTTTTATCTTTTAAAGACCTGTGAAGTACTCAGGTGCGGCTGTGTGTGTGCCTGCAAAGCTGTCTCAGCCTGGGCTGACACACACAACAGGGGGAGGTAGGGTTTCGGGGGGGGGGGCTGAAGCCCTTTGAGCCCCATGGGCATTTTGCACCTGACTACAGTGCCCTACCTGCTGGCTATGCCTGAGACTTCTCTGCACCTCAGCTTGAGGCTTAATGCATTTCTAGTGCTTTGTAGCTGTTTTGCGATTTTCTTGTTGCTCTAATATGATTTAATATTTTTCCCTCATCTTCATTGCTTTGTTTTGTATGCGAGAAAGTGTCACTCCTAGTTATTGAAATGTCACTCATAGTTACACCGAAATTATCAAAATGTCACGCATACCGATCTGAAACCTTGGCAGTATGTCAACCAACCACCAAATTTCTTACAGTTTGATGTAATCAAGAGGACCAAAAACAGAATACGGGTTTCTAGGTATCATGTGCATATTAAAGTGTCCAAAACTGTAGTCTAAAAGGGGCAAGTCCGGTTTGGTCCTGGACACAGAGTGGAGGAAGGGAGTGCTTATATTTGTGCAGTGAGACTGGAGAATGGCCAGTGGTGGAATGGTGAACCGGTGCTGAGGGCTGTGGATGCTTGTGCTCTTGACGTGGAAAGTCTCAGCATAACAGCCTGTCTCACAAAGGAAAAAAATGTGCAAACACAGGGAAAGATCCATAGGCAAGGAGTAAAATGTCTTCCTTTCAAGTTCAAAGACTATGGGGTCTATTACAATCGCGGGCGGAGTTTGGGACTGCCCGCCATAGGTGCGGAGATCCCGCCAATCTAATAAGGATGACTACGCCACACTGATGCAGGCGCATCCTGCATTTCTTACATTGGGGCGGGCGGTGCTGTCAGCAGCACCCGCCGCAAAGTAAGAAATGCATGTCTTGCATTTGCATGCACAACGTGACAGGCAACGCGCGGTGCCTGCCACCTTGTGCATACAAATGCAAGGGTGGTACCATAGGTACCTCCTATGTGCATCCCCCAACCCCCAACACCTTGGGGACCCGCAACGGGCCCCCAAATGCAGAAAGGGCTGTTCTCCGCAATCATCATAATATGGATGGCGCTGGCTTGCAGGCACCGCCACCATATTATACATGTTTTCCGCCCCGTCGACGAGTTGACCGGCAGAAAAGCGGCGGACGGTCTTTCCGCCTCAGACCCTCCAGCCATCCTAATATGGCGGGGGGGTCTTTTAGGTATGGAAGGCGGGTGGATCGCCCCGCCGGGCTAGTGGTGGCTACTGTCGGCCCGGCAGGGGCGATCTGCCCGCCATCCTAATGGGCCCCTTGATTTTATTGTGAAATTATTTATAGATTTGAAGTAGTTTACCTTCTCATCTTACATGTTGGTTTATTTTTTCAGCTATTGTAGTCTTTCATGACATTTTTGATTTTCCAGTTGTTTTTTTTCTTATTTGTTTAGTTATTTTGTTTTCAGTCTATAATCAATGGGTGTAGTTGTTCTCTCCCTTGTATCTCTTGACCTTGTGCCCTTACTTTATCTGGGAAAGAGGAGGTGTGTGTCATCCTGTTTGGCGCTGGCGCGTGCCTGCCCATTCCGGAAGCCCCGTCGCGTGCGTGACTGGGGGATTCTAGAACGGCAAGGGAGGGGCTGGCGGTCGCGAGGGAATGCAAAGCGGCTGTGTCCTCTGCGGCTGCGGCCCTATTACTTTTGTAATAAATAAAGTACTTACCTTCACCATGACGACTCTCTGACTTCCTTCGGCCGTAGATTGTTAGTTGGCGCCTCTTTGTTTACTCTTGAGAGCCGCTGATTGCAGTGCACTCATTTTCTGGCCACTGGGGTTTACATTTCATCATCAGACTTTGAATCAAAGTCATAGTGAGAGAAGCAGAGTAGAGGGGAGAAAGGGAAAGACAGGAAAACAATATCAAACTGAGATCGCAGCGATCAGACACAATCTACAAGAGTGAAATTAAGGATCACCGAGTGTGAGGTGGTGGTACGTGGTAGATGGAGGGAGCGTTTAACTGCGTCGGGGTCGGACTTTGGGGGAAAACTTTGGGCCCTACATTTTTTCTTTCCCAAATTAAGCACTGCCTGAGACCCTGAAGGTTGAATTGCAGGGGTTGCTAGGCAACACTTAATTTACCATCCTCGTCCTGGATGTTGGGGGCATGTATCTGATTTCTCAGAAGCAGGTGTGATTGGGGGTGCTTCTAGGTAGGGAGAGTTGTCTTCATGCCTTTGCACTCAGGCTTTTCTCTGTGCTGTCGTCCTGTGATTTGACGCCCTGTAGGCACATGCAATGAGTCATACATGACACCTAAGTGGGGTAGGGAAGAGCAAAGTTTAGGTGGGAGGGGCAGAAACATTAGCCTTAAGGGCAAGTGTGTCTGAGAGTTACAGAAACTTCTAAGTAGGGATACCTTAGTGCAGGCCTTTAAGTGGGATGAAAAAATTGGGGGGGGGGGGGGGGGGTCCAGGCCGGACTGGCCGTAGCAGGCACCGTGCAATCCCCCGATGGGCCGCAGGCGTGGGGGCTGGTTTTGGGCCCCTGAGTGCCGTTTTTGTTACAGTACCATTTTTCCAGCACAGCTGCAAAATCGGCCCTGTAACAAAATCGGCCGAAAACCCGCCCTGGCAAAGAGCTCGGCGGCACCCACAACCCCCGGGGGGCCGGCCAAGCACTTTGCCAGTGCCGGTTTTGGTTCCCAGTCCGGCCCTGGGGGGCCTCTCAAAGGGGCGAGGCTGATGTAATTAAGGGCTTACAAACATGTAAGCTAACAATCTGTGCTTAGCATAGTGTGCTGCCCGACTGGTATTTTGCAGTTTCTGTCATTGCATCCAGACATGATACAACAAGTAACATGACACCTTCAACAAGTCAGGACTATGGGCTTTGTCCATGGTTGTTAGTTGCATAAGATAAATAAGCGGCACCTATGGCTTGTATATACATTTTAAAAAGCTTCCACTTAAAGCCCTGGTGACACCACGACTATGTTGCTGCTCCCGCGTTTCAAATAGAGAAGGGAAATCCTGAGAGAAAATGACTCTCTTTAAAGGATTTCCCTTCCCCTACAAGGCTCACCTGGCATGGCGTTGTGCTGTAACTTCTCCACTAGTGAGAAGTGAGCAGTGTGAGCACGCGCACATGATGTGCCTGACGTCACTGCAGTCAGAAAAAATGGCTCCCATGTGCCAGGGCACAAAACAGAGTCTGATAGAGACCTGTTTCGAGGCCCCCTTTTAAAAACTGCCGGCACTCAGCTCCGGCAGGACCCGGCCCACTTAAAACCCTGCCTCAGTGGCACAGGATGTAAAGATTGCTGAACATGCTCAAGTTGCAACCTTTATTTAGACACATGCCAAGAACTTCCCCTTTGCTAAGGCTCTTGAACCAAAGACTTTCGGGCAGCATTGTAAGCCCTGCCCATTTGCCCTCGTCACAGTCATAGAGGCTGCCTTTGCTTACCTCAGTATCATGGCCTTCTGGCTCTGATATTCCCTCATTGTCTCCATCATATTTAAGCATGCGCAGCCCTCCACTCTCATATATATATATATATATATGACTGCAACAAGGGTTGGCCATGTTAATGTTAATGTTATGGGTGTCTTATATAGCGCTCGGCTACTCCGAGGAGTGTCCCGGCGCTTTCGAACCCACAGCAGACTAACAGAAGGCAGAGGGAAGAACGCAAAAGAAACAGTAGATCACTGTCCATAGAGCCACGTCTTCAGGCCTTTTCTAAAGGCCAGCTGGTTCGAGGTACCGCGAAGCGACAAAGGGAGGGCATTCCAGATCTTGGGAGCTAGGTGTTTAAAAGAACGCCCCCCCCCCACCCTTGCTTTCCTAACAGAAGGAACCGTGGCCAGACCAAGAGCTTCCGATCTTAGGGATCTGGCTGGCTTGTAAAAAGCAAGGCGTTTCTGAATATATTCAGCTCCCACAGCATGGAGAGCCTTGTGCGCCAGCGTGAGTGTTTTAAAAACAATCCGCTTACGAATAGGGAGCCAGTGTAGAGAATGTAAAAGGTCCGAGGCTCTCGCGCGACGAGGCAGACCAAAGACTGCCCGAGCCGCCGAATTCTGGACCACCTGAAGTTTCTGTAAAAGATAGTCGGGAAGACCCAAATACAAAACATTTGAGTAGTCCAGCCTAGAACAGATGAGAGCCTGGACGGTGGTTTTCCTATGCGCAAGCGGGAGCAGGGGAAGAAACTTGCGCAACATTTTAAGGAGACCAAAGCAGGTGCCCGTCAGACCAAGGATCTGGGACTTAAGTTACAGGCAGTTATCAATTTTGACCCCCCAGATTCTCCGCAACCTGAAAGGAGGACGTGGGCGGGGACATGTTCACAGGCCACCAATCCTGCCACTTTGGGTCAGCCTGACACCCGAAGAAGAGCACCTAGGATTTTCCAGGGTTACATTTGAGGCTGTTTCGCTGAAACCATTCGAACACAGCCTCAAGACACCCACGGATGCTCTCTTCATTGAACTCAGCCCCCTTCCCGCAAGTGAAAAGGAGCTGAGTATCATCGGCGTATGATATGATCTGAGCCCCAAAAAAAAGGGGTCATAAAGATGTTAAAAAGAGTCGGGCTAAGCCCAGACCCCTGAGGAACTCCGACCTCCAAAGGCGGCACTTCGGCTGAGTATGGGGGGGCCCAGACCACCTGTCGGCGACCAGCTAAATAAGATCTAAACCAGTTCAACACAGTCCCTCTCAGACCGATCTCATGGAGTCTGTTGAGGAGACCCTCATGAGGGACGGTGTCGAAAGCCGCCAACAGGTCTAACATTACCAACATAGCTCTTCCTCCCTCATCCAACACTTCCTTGATGGGCTCATTAACCTCCAAAAGTGCTGTCTCAGTGCTTAGATTGGAGCGAAAGCCCGACTGGGTGGAATGCAGCAGGCTATGGGTCTCAAGATAAGTGGAGAGCACAGTATGAACATGCTTTTCCACTGTCTTAGCGAGAGCAGGCAAGAGGGAAATCGGCCTATAGTTGGCAAGGATCTCGGGGTCAAGACCCGACTTTTTAAGTAGTGGAAGAGAATCAGTAAACCAAGGCGCAGAGGTCCACCTAGCAGTCGTCCGAGGCGCAATAGGAGGAGCGAGGTCATCAAGCCGCTCCACTAGCCACTTCTGTAGTAGGTCGAGATCCCTCTCAAGATCACCCGAGAGATGGCAAGGAAAATCCAAACAGGCCTGTGCAAAACTCTCAGGGGTCACCCGATGGTAAGCCCTACTCGTTTGCCTACAATGATTAGGAATAGCACCCAGGAGTTTGCTAACACCCTGAATCTGGAAGCTAATCAGGAAATGGTCCGACCAGATAACAGGGATGGGGCTGGCCATAACCAGAGGAATAGTAGAAAACACCTGGTCTAGCGTATGGCCCCTATTATGGGTCGGAACTGATAAGTAGGGAATGAGGCCCAGGGGGGCGGTGAAATCTTTGATTTTAATCGTTTCACCATCCAGCCCATCCTCCATGTGTATGTTAAAATCCCCGAGAACAATACAATGTTCTGTCTTTAAGCAAAGTGCCGCAATTAATGCCTGCAACTCCTCATAGAAGGGCCCTCGCTGACCTGGAGGTCTATAGACCAGGAGCCCAGAGAAAGATTGATGGGAAGATAGGGCAATAGAGAAAGCCAAGGACTCACAACCAGAGATGGACGCCATGGGAGTGACCACAAATGTGGCAGATCTCTGAACCACAATCGCCATGTAAAGCAGGCCTACATTGCTCACTTGCACAGTCTCTGATTATTATTTGTTGCAGTTTGACCTCATTCTTTAGAGGACTTATTTAATTAGGTTTGATGGTAATTATGTTATACGGCTAACAACACTTCTAATCATTCACAGCGAACAAATTGTATTCGATACATACTCTGAATATACAGAAAGGGGTCTTGGGTCAATCTAATACAGCTGTTGGCTTCACCGATCAGGCTACATCAGCTATTGGCTTGAGGTATTGTCAATCACTTCTTGGATCAACCCGCAGGAGTATTTCTTTCTCACACTATTGGGTGTATTCTTCCGCCTCTTAGGGAGTGTTTCCCTTACAATTCAACCATGCTTTTGTATGAATAGCAGGGACAATTAGATAAACGCAGAAGCCATCTTGAAAAGAAGGCTTACCCTGCCGCAAGCAACAGATGCTTTTGCTGTGGAATCCCTAAGGAAGCCAATCACACTGAAGAAGTATCAAATTGTCTTGCAATCAGTGCCATGCAATGTTCCTTAGCTTACAATATTATTAAAATGTCATTATTATCCATTATTATCTTATGACATGTGCACAGCACTTGTCCATCTGTGGATTACTTGCCTTGGGTAGCGCAAAGTCACCTTTCCGAGATGGTTTGCTTGACTGCCATATTTTCTGGACAATGAAAGTCCCTGGTCAGTTGCTCCAAAAAACATGGGGTTAATGAGGCATTCGCTAAATGCCGGCATCTTTCACTAGACCATTTCTGTATCCTCCTCCATATAAAAATGCGTATTCCAAGTGCATGCATTAGTCCCTGGATCTTTACTATTAGCTCAGATTTTTAGGTCTCGCCTGAGACAGGGCATGTGCTGTCACTTCTGAGACATTTTGTTGCCTTAAAGGAGGCTTAGAGCACCGTCATTGCTTACTATTGGTTAGCTTCATCCTCATTATTATTTGCTAGCTCCTGTTTGGTCAGTGCATTCCATCTTCACTTCCTCTATTTGTGTTTCTCCATTCCCTGGAGCATGGCCCTAATACTGCCTCCATCTTTGTGAGTGTCCTGCTGCTCACGCTTTGTGGTCTGGTCTACTTTTTTGTTTCACTTGCAGCACTCACTAGGAATGCATTTGTTTGCTGACTGTTTCCCTTTCTCCCCCGTCCAGCCCCATCCCCCTCCCACGTTGTTGCCCCATCGTTGTTGCTTGCTCCTCCCCCTCCACCTCCCATGTTTTTTCTTGGCCTGTTAACCCCCACCTCCAATTTCCCCCTTAACTTTTACCAATGCCACACAACTGCTGCACTGCTGTGCAACAGGGCTATAACACATTGGCAACGCCAATAGCTGTAGCATAGGCAAAACCTATTGGCTTTACCAATGCTTGTTAATGGAGGTGGTGCACTTAGGCTAGAAATTACACTTGGCACAGGGTGCAGTTATTTGTTGTGTACAGAATTTAAAGTTTAACCCCAGAAAAATGCTAGTAACTTCTTTTAGATGGTCCTGCACTTCTCTGACATTTGAATGGAATCATTTGTGCTCCGAAATATCTTTGATGCTCTGTCAGACTCACTCTTCCTTGTTGCTAAGTGACGAGACCCTGAAGCTAGAGGTGGGCGAGTCAATGATAGCTCGAGCCCAGTGGCGTAACAAAAGTTGAGGAGGCCCGCTTGCAAAGTATATGGAGGGGGACCCCCACGCTCCTGACCCAGACAGGAGTTCTCAGGCTGGGGGCCAGCTGCCTGTGCACAGTGCTGGAGGGGGCCCCTTGGAGCTTACCTCCCCACACCAGGGGGCAGGGTGCGGGGGCTAATGTTACACCATAGCTCAAGCCATGTGTGGCTGGCTACGGCTCAGCTTGAGGACCTTCGAGACAAAAAAAAGAGCTGAGCCTTAATGTGGTTTCTGTTGCCCACACTCAGTCACCAAACCGCACCCACCCGTCCTGCACCAGAGAAGTTGCTGCTCTGCCCTGGAACCTGGTACTTTTTCAAGAGGACTAATACTGAAGACCCTGCAAAGTAATGTGAAAGGGCTCAGAGAGGGATGTAATGCAAAGGATTTTGGTTATAAGAGAGCAGACAGTTTGCAAAACCATTAACTCCAATGGAGTGGGCAGCACAGCTCGCGCACTCTATTGGCAAGCTGCCATCGAGGGACATCCTGATTCCCAGAACGAGACAAAGCCCCAGCGGTGTACTACTATAATCGCCCCAAGTGAGACGTGTGCACGAAAAAGAAAGAGAAACCCCCTCCCTGGTGAGGAAAAGCGGCAGAGAATCGAACTCCGATCGCGGCTCGGAGGCAAGTCAAGATGGCGGCACCCATGAGGAAGTAAGGACGCTGGAGAAAAATTCCATACGGCATCGCTGGATCAGCTGCAGTGGAGCTGAGAATTGAGAGTGCCTCAATTCACTGCCTCGCCGGCTCCTGAGTTGGGCCCGGAGACTCCCAAAGTGAAGACAGAGGTGTGGAGACCCAGTGGGAGCAGACCTGCCAGAGACCCCACATGGTTGGCCCGAGAACCGAGACTGAGTGCAGGGCGAAGGAGACGGCCCAGCAGCCCCCGAGGGACTTTGTGTTGACCCTCCAGAGGTGAGCGACCACAGTGACATCAGCGTTTGTAGAGGGGGTGGTGGCGGGGCCTGAGACGGAGGCAGGGAAGGCCCCCTCACCATTGTGGTGGACTGGAGGCGGGCCTGAAACCTTTCGGCACTGCTCGGAGGAGTAGTTCATAAAAGTGGTCCTGGCAGGAGCGGCAGAGACTTGGGACGGGGACTGCAACGAAGAGGACGAACTAAAATCTTATGACTGGAAGAACCAGGAGGCCCTATGAGCGAGTGTATCTACTGGGCTGCTCACGATGCGACCGAGGGACTAGTGTGAGAGTTAGGCAGCGGACTGCTGGCAGTGAGGAAGGGCCCCCAAGCAAGCAATGAGGCATGCCCTAGGCCCCAGGACCTGACAACAGGAGGAAAAAGGGAATTTTAGCGTTGCCAAGGAGCCTGTTGCGATGTGGACAGAGATGCAACAGAGGCGTGGGGTACTTGTCTGGGCCCTACAGCACTAGTGAAACCAGAGAGGGGGCCTAGGGCCCGTTTACCTCGAAGACCCCCAAAAGAAAGACAGAAGAAGCCCCAATGGAAAAGCCGATAGAGGAGAGAGGGGAGCCCAAATCGCAGGCAGAACACCCAGAGACCCCACTCTGTAGGACATACTGCAGGCCATCACATCCTCCAGTGTGCGTTTGGAAGCTAAAAGTGACTCACTGGGCCTGGACTTAGGCCTACTTAGGGAAGATCACAAGCGGTTGGCGTAACGTGTGAAGACGAAGGAAGACAAGCTCTCTGAGACCCTTCCGGGCATAGTGACAATGAAACAGCAGTTAGCAACGTTCGAGACAAAAGTGTGCACATTGGAATTCCGAGCCAAGGAAGCTGAAAGTAGATCATGCAGTAACAACCTCAGAATTATGGGTCTTCCGGAACAAATAGAAGGCCGCAACATGGTACATTACCTTGAAAAATGGCTGCGTGAAGAGGTAGCACCAGATGGCCGGTCAAGCTTCTTCACCTTAGAGAGGGCGCACCAAGTCCCCGCGAAGCTACGAGTAACCACTGAGAGTGGAACAGAGTTTTTCAGGAACCCACAGGAGGTGTCAGACTGGCTGGAGAAGAACAAAGGGATGGCACCGCTGCGAGACCCGGAGACCGGAAGAAGACGAGAGAACCGCTCTCTGGGCCGTCTGGCCCCTACACAAGAGGAAGTGCAAAAGGAACGTCAGAACGCAATGCAAATGGTGGCACTGATGAGCGGCAAAGGAAGAAACTATTTACTGCCGGAGGGCAACGAAGCAGCAGCAGACTCTGGCTCGGAGCGGGGGTCTAGTGACTCTGAGACACAGAGCGTGGTACTCCTGGACGTAACGCCACTGACGACAGACGACATCGCCTGGATGGAGAGAGATGGGAACAATTGTATGCAGGGTTGGAGAGACACTAGAAGCACCTGAGCAAACGATAAGGTGCTGGGGTTGATGGGGAGGGCTCTGCAGGAGACCGGAACTGAAAGGCAGCTGCAGAGACCGGGAGAGCGGTGGGCGTGCAGCCTTCCCACCTTTGCAACTGACTGATCGAACTGCAAGCATTCACTTTCGGACTTAGAACAATAGTTTGGCTGGGGGATGTTTTCCTGCTTGTCCCGGGGAGTGGGATTTCAGGGGAATGTTTATTGTTGATATGGGGGGGACCTTGATTTGCAGAGCACAAAGACCCAAATGGGAATGAGCGGGGAGAGCAGGTTGTTGACAACACCCACGAAGGAGGAGGGCTGAGAATTGCGACATTACCCAATGGCTGATTTACAGAAATACAAATGCATGACATGGAACATTAGAGGTATATAATAATATAATATAATATAATCCACATTTGTAAAGCGCACAATCACCCGCAAGGGTCTCTAGGCGCTGGGGGCCGTCGGGAAGATTAAGCAAGCTATTGCCCTGAGTCACACAGTGCTGGGCTAATCTGCCGCCGGTGCCAGGGATCAAACCATGATCCCCAGATTCCGGAGTCAGTCACCCTGGCCGCGGCGCCACACCTCTTCTTGTATGCACACAATGACGAAACAACATAAAGTCCTCCCATATATCAGATGGCGGGACGCCAGATAGCCCTGCTGCAAGAGACACACTTAATGCAGAAAAAGGGACAGGCCTTACCGAGATGGTGGAGGGGTAAAGTTTCTTACACTACATACTCAGCGCATGCACGAGGAGTGTTACGATGGTTCCAAGCGGGGTCCCAGATCCGGAGAGTCACTATGTGGGGCTGTTAGAGGGCCGGGAGATAAGTATAGTTAGTATTTACGCCCCCAACTCAGTACAACCAGCCTTCTTCACAAGACTGAATCATTATCTGACGCTATACTTGACTGGAACTACCCTAATGGGAGGGGACTTCAATAGTGTAGACCTTGTATTTCCAGATAGATCTCACCCCCTATTGCCAAGCTCCCAAGCAGCACGAGCCTCACACACATTCACTATCTGGAGACAGAGCTGGGGACTGATAGATGCGTGGAGGACATTGCACCCACAAGATAGAGACTATTCCTATTTTTCTGTGGTACATGAGGTACAAGAGTGCTTTGATGCCATCTTATGCACAGCAGACATCCAGTAACACGTTGTTGCTGCAGAATATCTTTCACGCACGATATTGGATCATAATCCAGTGGTCTTGTCCTTGAAATGGATGCACCCTACACCATTGATCCCCACATGGAGGCTCCGGCCGCACACCCTAGAGGACCAGGTCTTCTGGGTAGAGATCAGGGGCAAAATTGTGCACTACTTTGCAGCCAATTAGGGGATGGCCTCGTCAGCGAATGCGTCAGGAAATGCAGAGCGGGACTCTTTCAAGGTGGTCCTGAGAGGTCAATGTGTAACACGCACCACAGGGGTAGGCGCACCATACTGGGGGAGGTTGAGGAGGCAGAGGTGACCCTTAGTGGACTAGCACATAGCTCGCCTGAACACCCAGAGCTCCAGCAAGCAGTATTAGAGGCCAAGGAGGAAGTGGCAAGACAGACTGGGAGGCTTAGATGCTTCGATTACAAGAAGTGCCTGGAGCTCACTCACGCGGGGAGTGATAAATCAGGAGCGCTCCTGGCATGGCTGGCAAACCCGGTGAGCAGGAGCCGGCCTCTGCTGGAAATAGAGGACGAGGAAGGAGTTAGGCATTACACACAGGCAAAGATCAATGAGGTCTTCACCCGCTTCTATGTGAGGTTATATAAAAGGTCACTACAGGGCGACAATGCAGAAGCTAGGGAGTACCTGGCAGGTTTGCAGATGGTGAGGCTGCGCCCTGAGGAGGCTGAGGAGTTAGGGGCGGACATTGCGCAGCAGGAGGTGCGAGCCGCCATCAAGGTATGGCCAGGAATAAGACCCCCGGGAACAGACGGCCTACCGGCCAAATTTTACGCAGTGTATGTGGAGGATTTGGAACCCAGACCAGTTATGCTATACCAAGAGGCCCGAGAAGTGGGTGTCCAGCCGAGAGCATAGGGAGGCTCTCGTTGTCCCGGTGCCTACACCTGGGAAAGAGCCTACAGACCCCTATCCATGCTGAACATGGATTATAAAATCTTAAGCAAGATACTGGCAGTGCACCTCCACCCCCACATGCCAGAACTGATCCATGCAGACCAAGCGGGGTTTATTCTGGAGCGAAACACACCCATAAATATTCGGTGAATCCAGGCTGTCAGGCAAGAGGTGGCGGTGTTCGCAGTGGACATCGAGCAGGCCTTTGACAGCCTTGAATGGCCTAACCTCTATGCAGTGTTTTCTTGGATGGGACTGGGAGGGGGCTTTCTTGTGTGCCTTCGGCAATTATATGAGACCACCACGGCCCGGGTATGTACTGGGACAACCATCTCACCCAGGCAGGCGGTGGGGAGGAGCACGAGACAGGGTTGCCCTCTCTCCCAGCTGCTGTTTGCTCTTACCATGGAGCCTCTGGCGTGCAGGGCAAGGAGTGGACAGGACTATAATGGCCTAGGGGTGGGGAAGGTGAAACACTCTATAGCTTTATACGCAGATGGCCTTCTGCTATTCCTCAGTGATTCAGCGGACGAGTTGAGAGGGGCGCAGGCATGCTTGCCTAGTCCGGTAGTATATCCGGCCTCAAAGTCAACTGGCAGAAATCTAGCCTATATCACATGTAGGCAACATTCAACAATCTTGACTCAATGTTAATATCCTTTATTTGAGGAGATGGGTGCAGAAGGGAAGCACTGGCCTCCTTACAGCGCCCCTTAGTGGAGGGTAGCCTAGGGGTCCCCGATTTCAAGGGATATTATATAGCCGCCCAGCTATACTGGCTGATTCAGTGGCTAGCGGCAGAGTAAAACCCGAATAGGGAGCAGTACCCGGCTGCGGCAGACGCCACAGCCCTTGCAAAGATCCTGCTGCAGGTACGAAGGAACCCGTTGGAGACACAGCGCAAAAACCAGAATGGTGGTGCGCTGCTGGGCTAGGTACCTGAGGCGGGTGGGCTCAAACATCCCTTACTCCCCAGACTTGCCTATAACAATGCTTTGCTATCTGCCCCAAGGAGAACACTGGGCGGGACTAGAAGACTGGGAAGAGGCAGGTCTGAAAGTAATGGGGGACCTATACCAAGACTCTGCACTACCCCTTCGAGAAACTACAAGCGGCATCTGACTTGCCAGGAGGTAGGTTCCTAAAATATGGGGCTTAAAGGATTAGAAATCACAGGGGCGTGGGTGGCACAGAACCCCTGGCACTGGCAGGATGCAGTTACGTTGCGTTATCAGCGGGAAGGATCAAAACGATCGAGTGCCTCTACAAGGCGATGAGGCAAGATCTGCAGAAGCTGCAGGAGCACCTACGGTTACAGTGGGAGGAAGACCTGGGGAAGCAGATCCCAGAGGAGGATTGGGACAGGATTCTAGAGCGAGCCCCAAAGGCATCACCTCACCCCATCCCGCATTAGGAGGTACTTTGGGACAGAGACTGCGGCATGCCCAAGATGCAGAGAGAGGGAAGCACTTATCATTCACATGTTCTGGAGCTGCCCCACACTGACACCACACTGACATTTTTTTGGTAGAAGATAAGAAAGATAATCGGCGATCTCATTGACAAAGAGGTTCCACAAAACCCCAGGGCATTTCTTATTAGGATGGTTCCCACCCCCGGCAAAAACAAGACTACCTGGAAGTTTCAGGATCTCGCTTACGTTCTGGCTAAGAGAGGGATAGCTAGGAATTGGAAGGCACCGGGAGGACCAAGGATAGATACTTGGAGAAGAGAACTTGAAAAGTGGTAGGCAGCAGAGGGCAGACTTTTGCTCAGGGAAGCCAGTCAAGGGATAGCTAAAATAGATAGGGCAAGGGCATAGGAAAACCTCGAAGGTGAGTTGAAGGCAGATAAACAGGGATCTAGTGAAATGGGCTCCCCACAACGAGCAGTGTTGGAACAGGAGAGGGGAAGAGAAGAACAGTAGGACCAGAGACAGCAGGTGCTTCAGCGTATCGCAATTAAACACTTGATTTACAAACACCTCGCAACACCCAGAGATCCCATTACATTAACTTAAGCGCAACTCAAGGAGGGTGGGGGGGACAGTTTTGTTACAGGGGGATGTTATGTAAAGCACGCCAGAGAGTATGTTTAGTAATATGCACAATATCTGACAAAAATGCTATTCATGTATGTCAATGTTGTTTTAAAAAAGTAATAAAATCTGGTTGTAAAAAAAAAACGTTACTTTGACTATACACCCCTCTCCATGCGCCTTAACAGAACTCTACGAGGTCTTGATGAGCTGCCCTACTGAACTGCTGCCCCTTTAGCAGGGGTACAAAGTCCAGACACAGTAGATTCTCTGTGACTCTGCAGCTGGTATGCAACCTTCACAACGCAACTTTTACCACGCAGTGCTGTTACAATGCATGTATTACAACGAAAGCCATTACAACGCATTACACTGGGGGGCGCTCTAGGATAAGGAATAGTTTTAATTTACTATCCAACACCTTCCCTAGTGTCCACGGGGACTGGAGTTTGAATAGTAAATTAAACTATTCACTATCCAGCACCCCCAAGTGTAATGCGTTGTAAAGGTTTTCGTTGTAATACTTGCGTTGTAACAGCATGCGTGGTAAAAGCATGCGTTGTAACGTCATACATCCCTGCAGCTGAGTGCTGCACTTCACTTTTGCACTCCGCTTGCCGGGCAGTGGCATAGCGAAACTTGAGGGGGGCCTCCCTTCAAGGAACATGGGGGGTCCCTCTCCGGAAGCAATCGAGAGCTCTCAGGCCAGGTAACTGTGCTGAGGGGGACCCCTAGAGCTTGCCCCCTCCGCACAGCAGGGGTTGTGGGGACGGGAAACAGCGTTTACAATGGTGTCTCCACAATGCGGTATCTTTACAACGCAGTCATTACAACGACCACGTTGTTACCACGTGTACCAGTACATCGCGAGTCATTACAACGACTTGCTGTATGGGGCGCGCTGGTGTTGGATTTACAATTCAACACCTTTCCTGCGGTTATCGCCAACTGGAGTAGGAATAGTAAATAATACTATTCCTAAATCCAACGCGCCCCCTACAGCAAGTCATTGTAATGACTTGCGATGTTTAGTAGTAAAGAGTCATATTCGTGGGTACCTATTTTATGCCACTGTTTCCTGGTCTGGTGTCTTAGTGGACTAATGCGTCCATTGTAGGGGCCTGTGTTTGACCTTGTGGTCACAGGTTCAAACCCCAGTAGGTCCACTCAGCCTTTCAACCTTCTGAGGTCGATAAATTGAGTATTTTTGAGTTGCGTAACAATAAACCTCTGTTTTTCTGCACCAAGATACCCTTCTGGGCGAACGTGTGCTTTACAAATAAACGTTAAGTTATGTTGTGCCATGTGACAACCTGTAACTTCTAGGCACTCCCAGAACTTCGTTTTGTTAGTGCCTGTAATTGCCTTCGGTGTTGACATCCTCTGAAACTGGACTCTTTGTTAAGTCAGGGGGAGCAGTCGATATCAGAATTAAAGCAGAGTAGACTGCCTTCCTTCCTCAAAGAATGAAATACAAAGCAATACCCTTTGATGCAAAACAGGCGAGAGAAAGAGGTACACATTGAGGGCCACATTACTAACATTTCACGCAACGCACTATAGCAAGACAAAGTGTTCCACTGAGTTTGGGTGGAAGGGAGGGAGAAGCGACAGCTGACCCCCAGTGCTCAGATTAGGCCTGAGCAAAATTTGAATGACACTGGTATAATTCCTGTAATTTTGTGAATTTCACTTTATGCTCTTGGTACGTGAAGTTCCCCAAATTATGGCATCAGGCTACTTTGCGTAATTAACAGGCATTCCTGTCATTTTCTGCAAAAGCCTGAAACAAGAGCCCAGGGGCCTGCGGGACACAGTGCTTTTGTTTAAACGCGTCCTCATGCCGAAAATGTGTTCTTGCAAGAACACCTTTGTGCTAAAATATAGCACAAAATGATGGGTTTGCATTTCGCCCAATTGTGCTATCATTTCATGTAATTACCTGAAAGCACACTAAGCTACTTTCGCCAGCGGTGTTGGAAGGAGGATGCAGTGGGTGCGGGCCGCCCCGGGTGTCATCACCCAGGGGGGTGACAGAATGGCAAAAATATGTTTTTAAAATAAAAAAATGACACTTGCCACTGTAAGTATCTTATTATTCCAACTTTCTTTAATAATTTCAATGTGTGGGGCGGGGGGGGGGGGGGGGGGGGGTAGATTTTTTCTGCAACGGGAACCACCTGACATTTCTACACCGCGTTCTCCCGTCCCACAAAGGTGACACATCCTCTGTGCCCCTGCACTTGACCCCCCAGTGGCCGGATCCCTCCACCCTCCATACGTGTGAACAGGCCGGACCGGTTTGGGCCTGTTCTTCGGTGGGTCTCTGTGAGGGCTGCGGCTGCAGAGCTCCTGGGCAGTGACGTCCTACAAGTACGGATTAGGTGGTGCGCCCATGCCCGGGGCAGTGGGGATGACCTCGCTGTTGTCGATCACTCACTCTTCACACCAGGGAGTTAATTACCATCATCCTCTACCACCAATGTGGCGGCTGGGGGAGGGTTGGTGGTTGCAGTGCTGTACAATTAGTAAACATGGCTCGCGCTGCTTCCGTCACATCCGTGCAGCAGCTGCAGGTGCTGAGGGGATGGGCCATGGGAGACACCGAGCACAAGGCCGTTCACCAACTTCACTGTGTTTGTGCTCTTGTGCGTGACATTCCTTCGCCCCGCCCCGGCTGAATGTCAGGATTTAATGCAGCTCAGATGTCTTTATGCCGAATTGTTTCTGTGTTATGGGGGCTCCTATTTCCCCCTGTCCCTGTTTTTCTTTGTTAACCATTAAATTGGGCACTGGGAGCAGTGGGAGGGAGACACAGGGTTGGACGCTGTCAGGGAGAGGCCAGGCTCGGCTCGTTGCTTGGCTCGGGGCTCTAAGAGGACCTCGAGCTGGGACAGATTCAGAACTCGGCTCGAACTCGGCTCGAGCCAGGCTCAATGCGTTTCTGGCTCGCCATCCTCTACTCAAGCCACACATTCAATCCATGTCTGGATCGCTGCATACCGTGTGGTAGGTCAGTGGGTTGCGCGCCTCCTGCTGCAGATATCGTCTGCACATCACAGGTTTGATTCCTGATGGGGAAAACTTAACCTTTCATTCTTCTGGTGCTGATTAAAGTTAGCATTACTGCTGGTAATGCCACCTAGTAATATGCACCTGTGTACAGTTCAGTTTGCGCTGAGTGCAATAAACTGTCATGCTCAGTGGGTTGCACGCTTGCTGCTGTGATCTGTGTGCAGGCTGCAGGTGTAATGTTTCCCAGTACAGCAGGGTTGAGTAATTATCGGTGCATATTTATTTAGGATCTGCATCGCCCTTGCGCCACGCAACAGAGCGCAAGAGCAAAACAACTCCTAACTTTAATTTATCAAACGTGACCTTGTGTGGCTTGATAAATCCAGGTTCATATTTACAAGCCGCTAGTGCCGACGGAGCATCACATTATTTGACACTCGGGTGGTGCACAACGCGTCACCATATTTACAAGGCTACGTACAGACACCCTGCGTGGCTTTTCATGGCCTTGAAAATATGGCCCCCTTTCACTCATTACTCTCCGTGAAAGGCGTGTTCTATGGTTGTTGCTTTCGGTGTTCCCAAGCAACACCCATGGATTCTGACACATTTCCAGATTTACAAGGATTCGTAAACCTGGGAATGCATCTGATTCCGCAGCGAGGAGAAATACCTTTATTTCTCCTCATTTTTTGCTCTTTCTGTGTGTGCTGCACACAGATCGAAGGAGGTAACTCCATCAATGATAGTTTTTGCGCAGGAAGGTGCCCCTTCGTTCACAAAAACAATCATCCCTGCAACACAGGCACTGTTGCACCTTGGTGCAAGGGTGCCTGCGTTGGCGCTAGGCAGCCAATTGTGCGCCAGCACAGAGGAAAGCACAGGCAAGCGTTGTAATACTGTAAAAACAACGCTTTCCTGCATTTTCCTAATAACGCCGTGTGGCTCAGAAAGATGACTTGTGCTGCATTATTTTCTAGTGAATATGCCCTCCAGAGTAAAGCAATGCACTCGAAGTCGCTGTGTTACTTTGCTCTGCCACAGGGAGGTGCTCCTTGAGTAAAAATATTTTTCTTTAAAAGTATTTTTATTTCTCCTTGTTACTTTCTCTTTCTGTATGTGCTGCATTCTTCAGCACACATAGAAAGGAAAATGCCTCAGGGGATTGTTTTTGTTCAGGAAGGTCTTCCTTCTTGCACAAAGACAATCCTGCTAACGAAAGAGGCCCCATATTTACGCCACCCTTGTAAATATGGGGCAGCATCAAAATCACTGGGTGTTGCGGCGGAACGTCCACCACAACACCCATTGTAAGTATAGCGTGAAAGGGTGCCTTATTCACAAGGAGCCGGCTTAACGCTGTCGTGTGAAACAGGCAGAGCCCCTATCGCCACCACAACGTTGAGAAAAGGGACGTTCCTGTGGCGATAAGGGCTTGTAAATATGCCTGTTTCTCTTGCTTCTATTTCTTGGTCTCATCTGAATCACTGCATCTTTTCTCCTTTGTCCCTTCCAGAAGTTGCCTTCGCCCCTCGAGTTTTGAAGAGTCTGAAAGCACTAGGCTCACGCACTTAGAACCAAGCTTCCTCTCCAATCACCTTTTCACTTGTGCTTTGCCTTTGACCCTGTACAGTGCTTCACTACGGGAAACAGCATATACAACGCTGCCATTACATCGTGGTGCTTTTACAACGTGGTCGTTACAACGACTGCCTTGTAATAGAACGCGATGTAATAGCATGCATAGTAACATGCTATATTCCTTCCCTACTTCTTGAGTAGGTTTACATTACAGAAATAACACACACATTCGTACAAATACCAATTCAATGTAATACAAGAACATTGCATTCTCTGTCTTAAGGAGTAATTACCACCCTTTTTAGGTTGAGCTGCAGACTCTTCTCGTGAGAGTCTGACTCCTGTGACGTCATCGAGGGCAGAAGGGCACAGAAAACAAGTGGAAAACGAGTGAAACAGAGGGCAGAAGGCCACAAAAAACGAGGGAAACAGAGGGCAGAAGGGCACAAAAAAACGAGGGAAAAAGAGGGAAGAAGGGCACTAAAAACAAGGGGAAAACGAGTGAAACAGAGGGCAGAAGGACACGAAAAATTAGGAAAACAGAGGGCAGAAGGGAACAAAAAACGAAGGGAAACAGAGGGCAGAAGGGCATGAAAAACGAGGGAAACAGAAGGCAGAAGGGCACGAAAAACAAGTGAAAACAAATGAAACAGAGGACAGAAGGGCACGAAAAACGAGGGAAACAGAGGGCAGAAGGGCACGAAAAACAAGTGGAAAACGAGTAAAACAGAGGGCCGGAGGGCACAAAAAACGAGGGGAAAAGGGCAGAAGGGCACGAAAAATGAGGGAAACAGAGGGCAGAAGGGCACAAAAAACAAGTGAAAAACAAATGAAACAGAGGGCAGAAGGGCACGAAAAATTAGGGAAACAGAGGGCAGAAGGGCACGAAAAACAAGTGGAAAACGAGGGCAGAAGGGCACGAAAAACGAGGAAAATAGAGGGCAGAAGGGCACAAAAAACAAGGGGAAAACGAGTGAAACAGAGGGAAGAAGGCCACAAAAAACAAGGGGAACAGAGGGCAGAAGGGCACAAAAAACGAGGGAAACAGAGGGCTGAAGGGGACTAAAAACAAGGGGAAAACGAGTGAAACAGAGGGCAGAAGGGCACGAAAAATTAGGGAAACAGAGGGCAGATGGGAACGAAAAACGAGGCAAAACAGAGGGCAGAAGGGCACGAAAAACGAGGGAAACAGAGGGCAGAAGGGCACGAAAAACAAGTGGAAAATGAATGAAACAGAGGGCAGAAGGGCACAAAAAACGAGGGAAACAGAGGGCAGAAGGGCACGAAAAACAAGTGAAAAACGAGTGAAACAGAGGGCAGAAGGGCATGAAAAACGAGGGAAAAGGGGCAGAAGGGCACAAAAAACGAGAGAAACAGAGGGCAGAAGGGCACGAAAAACAAGGGGAAAACGAGTGAAACAGAGGGCACAAAAAACAAGGGGAAAATGAGTGAAACAGAGAGCAGAAGGACACCAAAAACAAGTGAAACAGAGAGCAGAAGGCCACAAAAAACGAGTGAAACAGAGGGCAGAAGGGCACAAAAAACGAGTGAACGGGGCAGAAGGGCACAAAAAACGAGTGAAACAGAGGGCAGAAGGTCACAAAAAAACAAGGGGAAAACGAGTGAAACAAAGAGCAGAAGGACATAAAAAACAAGGGGGAAAAGAGTGAAACAGAGGGCAGAAAGGCACAAAAAACAAGGGGAACGGAGGGCAGAAATGCACAGTATGGGCTCTGATGAAAGTAGGCTTAAAGTCAATGAAACTGGGCATGGGGGGTCTCTCGGAAAAATGCGCGAGTTGCTTCGGGTTCAGTAGCTCACGACAATTTTCACTGGCCAGAAGTAGCTCTGACTACACAAAAGGTTGGAGACCCCTGATGTAATGTATACTGTGGGAATAAGCCCTACCTCTTTTTTTCATTTGTTTCCCTCCCTGCCCTTTAGAAATGCATGCTTCTGTTTGGTCAGCATGCTTAGTTACTCCCGCCTTGTTACACACGGTCTTAAATTTTTTTTAACGTACATTCCTTCCTGGCACTGTTTGTTTGTTAGGGTCTGCCTTAGGCTTGTGTTCACACATGTCCATTTGTTTCCCTTACTATTACATTCTTACTCCTTTCTGACTTTCTGCTCCTGTTGCTGTTTAAATTGTAAAAAATGTGTTTATATAGTTTTGGATTCCACAAGGGTTTTATTTTAATAACAACAGGGCGCCAGCTTCTGGGAAGCCACACTTCAGATCATTGTCTTGTTTCCAGGGCCAGACTGGTAAGTCTGGGCACCGGGCAATCCCCCGGTAGGCTGGAGGTGGTGGGGTCCGGTTTTGTGACAGGGGGCCGGTTCTGTTGCTGGGGCTGATTTGGCCGTGTGGAACTGACCCCTGCATGAGTAAGAGACAGTCATTGCATTAAGAACAGCCAGGCATTACCTACTCTTTCTTCCTTTCGTTTATTTGCTCCCTTGTGAAATGGATCCAAAAAAGAAAAAGACATTTGCTGGAAATGTCACTTTTTCTGACATTTTTCAATTTCTAAGTGTGCACCCTCGGTGTGGAGAGAAATAAAATATTCAGAATATGAAAAATAACTAACTAACTAACAAACTAAAGCAAGACAGGGTGGTTGCAAGGTGGCCAGATTGATTTATTCACACCTAAACCCATTAGCGCCACTTTACAGTGAATGCCAGTGAAGCGCTACTTTTATTTTCTCATCTCTCAACATTGCTTACCCTGTGTGGGAAAGTGCACTATTTCTGGAGGTACTGAAATACCTGCTTGATGGGTGAATTGGAAAACAAAATATGTACAGCGGCTTTGTGTTCACGAACATGGTCTTTTTAAACCACACTGCTTATGTTTTGTAAGGATATAAGCAATGGGCATTGAAAGGTGTCTCTACTACGCCCTGTAATCATGGCCTTAACTTTTCAGGCAAAAGCACTCACTAATTTCTGAATAATGAGTGTAAAAAGAAAAAGGTAACCATGTTGTTTCCTGCTTAAATTTCACATGCTTTACTTAATCTTGTATTCCCTATGAGTGTTTACTTTTTCTAGAATCTTTTTTTTTTTTAGGCAGCATATTGCTCTTGTCTAGTGCGTGATTTGAATTGAGTCACATCCAGCTATTTATAGCGGGTTAGTGCAGTGCAAGTTTCTCTCAGTGAGGCAGTATGGTGTCCAGTGGGGGAGAGGATGTGGCACTATGGTCAGAGCTGCCGAATTTTAAACTGGGGAAGAAGGTTCAGCCTTCATGACCAGTCCACCAGACCACTCTCCTGAGGGAGCACATTCCTATGCTAGACCTTAGAAGGCCCCACAAGACCTTAGAAACCCTGATGTCTTAGCACCAGCAGGTGGACCCTAGCAGTGGCAAGTGTGGGTTAACCTAGAAGGCCTGTCCGCCACAATTCATTCTGAAGTTCACCTTCAGTCTTGCAGGCAGGCCTATGAAGCAGCACACCATAGAGTGACAGTGACTCTGTCACTGCGGTCACAGGACCCTTGAGCAGGGTGGCTCTAGGGCAGTGCGACCACACCAGGCGCTGACCAGCCACAGTCCGTGCAGGCAACAGCAGTGGGGCAGAGGGGCCAGGGAAGGGGGGATTTTGAGGGAGGATGCAGATGGAAAATTAAATAAATAAATAATTTTCCCTCTGCATTGTCCCCCAAAACCCCCCTTTACCCAGCACCTTCACCCACTGCTCTTACCTACATGGACCGCAGCTGGTGCTGACTTCAGGTTGGGGCGTTGTGTTTGCAAGTATAATAGGGTTTTAAAAGCACTTGCTGCCTCCTTCCAGGCCTCCAACAATTTTTGGCAACAATAAAAATGTCATGATAACTCCAGTGATTCATGTTCTTAGTAGAGGCAGAAGGTGTTTAGTCTAGTGGACGTTTTGACTCACGGAAAGAGGGTTACTGTGCCTGCTGCTAAGAACATATACCATGAAGATCATAAAGTGCACATAATGTAAAAAGTGTAACTGCAACAAATGAAACTGGTCCTAGGATGCTTGTTTCCAGTTCAGGGAGGACCTGGCCTGGCAGTTGGGCTGGACTGTTCCCATTTGGCAAAGGGTCAAGACTGATTTGCATATGGCTGGGTTCAAACTGGAAAGGCATGGTGACATAAAAACAATGGATTTAGGCCCAGATCCCTGTACTGGGGTGACTGCATGACATTGTTATGCAGTCTGTTCATCAATTGTTGTTTTTGCCTAATGTAAACAGGTCAGTGGGTTCCTGCTTTTGCCAGAGAGTTCCTATTGTTAATAGCAGTTAATATGTTAAAATCCGAACATAGAACAGTGAGCTATTAACTGGCCTGTAAGAGCTGCATGCAAACTGCAAGGTATAAAGTGTTATGGTTTTTTCCCAGTCTTTGATTATCCTAATGTTACAAAAAAGGGTTCATTTGGGTAGAAATCAATTCTGATTATTGAAGAGAACCCCCAACCATGGTGTTACTTTTTAAATTCGGAGTTTGTGTTTCTCCAGACCAATCACTATTACTATTAAGCTATGCTGTTTACCAGTATGGTTGTCATGTGACTCCTACACCTTGTAGTCCTTTTTCTTATGTAACATTTCCTATACAGTGATTTACACATGTATGATTGATTGTCTCTGTGTAATATGTGTTATGTAAAGCTCTCAGACACCCTACATGTGTATAAGTTGTGCTGTAAATGTTCTGATACTTTATTATTTTGACATTTTTACACATGGTAACAGCCTCTGCAAAGATTTTTACTTATTAGTACCAATGGAACATACAACTGCAGCAGTGAGAAAGGTGACCAGCAACCTGAAGGTGAGCCCCGTGCCCTCTTCCTCACAGTAAGTTTTGATACATTTGAGGTATAAACAATGTATTAGTTAAAATCGTCCGATTATGCAGCAGATGATGTATTATGTGGCAAATATGACAGAGCGATAATTATGTGGAAAACATTTGCAAACTTGTATATTTTGCCATTCATGTTTGAACTGCTCTTGTGGGAAAGGGAGGAGAAGTGCTGAAGACAGACACTCCATGGCTGGGAGACAAAAGGCGTGCGATTCCACTTTTAAGGATATTTGGGACATTCTATGATTGGAAACGTATCCCACTTTGTCAATGTATTTTAATGTAAATACCTAATATTAAACCTTAAATAAACATGTGTATCAATTGGTTAAATTAAATAACGTAATAAGCTGTAACCGGTTAGTGAAATGGGAAACATCGCCACAGTTCCCCAACTTTTTTTCCCCCACTTCGACCACTGGGTGGTAGATGCTGGGAGGCGCTGTATGGGGGCGTCGCGACCGAGAAATTAATTAAAAGCAAAAGGGGCCTAAAGGGGCAAGGGGCAGCAGGGCTAGGCCCCAGCCCAGTTCTTCAGCTTAGTGGTTGTAAGCAGGGGCGGAGCGCGGTGGTGGCTGGCCTCAGGCTCTAGGCCAGGCAGGCTCTGATTGATGACTCGGGGAGCGTTTATCCCTGACCCCGATCCTCCATGTAACTTAGCCAGCCATGAGGCATCACCACCCCTCAGAGGTTGAAACATGCTACATGCATCAACCTGGAATACAGGAGGACCTCGAGGGCATGTGGTGAGCAGGGGGCAGGAGGAGGCGGAGAGTCTTCGCTATATTTCGGCTAAAGCATCACTCTGGCCTTTTCCAGAACTCATTAGAGAATACATACACAGCAAAACTAATTGGCAAAACGTACAATGCCTCACTCAGGGGAAACCTAATTGGTCTTCTGTTACTGTTATTAAAAAATATATATATTAATATTATGGGACTTTTTTTCCTTAATGAACTGAGAAATTCAGACACTTCCCTTTTCAAGAACTATTCAGTGAGTGCATGTCACGGTTCGCGGCGATGCCGCGTCCGGCCATTCCCGCAATCAAACACACAGAACGCCGGAATACTCACTTCCGGCCGGAAGTTGGAACCCGGTCTAGTCTTGGGCAGCAACCTGGGAGCACAGAAGCACTTCCGGGGGAATAGCTTAAACATCGCGTTTCCCGGCGGCTCTGTGCTTCGAATTCCTTTCTGGAGGTTCCTGTGAGGCGGACTTCTTTCGCCGTTGCTGAGACCTGCCAGTCACCTGCAGAGTCAAGCCGCGCTGGAGTTCTGCTCTGCTGTTATGTCAGCTACACGCGCAGGGGCGCTTGCTGAGACTCGTCTGTCACCACAGAGTCGAGCCGCGCTGGGAGCGCTGTTATGCTTTCACATCTGCGCTGCTCAGGAGCGCTTGCTTGTTCTACCTCCTGGGTTATCCAGGGAAGTGCCTGTTTTTGTTTCTTCAACCCTTGCCGCGCAGGAGCGCCTTGAGGGGGTTAATAGACTTTGCCCAGAAGGGTTTGTTTTGGTTTTGTACATTTTCAATTTCCCACTACGCAGGAGCGCTGCTTGGGAAACAGCTCTGCTAACAAGAGTACAGTAAAGACGCTTATGTTACTTATGGGGGATGCCACAGGTTGAGTGACTACGCACATTTCCCTGCTACTCGCGCCGGAGCGCTTACTTACCTGTTTGAACTAATTTCATTTTTTGCACCTGCGCAGGAGCGCTTCTTTTGGTATTGGGCTTGGGTGAAACGCGCAGGAGCGCCTCACCTTGGCTATTCATATCCGGAGCTGAACCTGTCTGGGGACCATTATTCCCGGAAGCATTGGTGAGCTCTCAGAGGGTTACTAGGTCTGTGTGTGCAATTGTGGGGTGGTTTTTTTCTGGTCTGGCTCATTCTCTGATCTGGCTCTTTATTGGTTTCTAGTTGACACTGGAACGCCCCGCCAGCTCCACGCTATCATTTAACCTCTACACCCTGGCTCCCATCCCTGCGTCCATCTCATCCCTGCTGGGTCTTACCTTCCACGAGGGTCAGGTGGGTACAGGGACGGGTGCTCTTGTCGTCTCTGCGGAATTGCGTCACAAGCAAAGGTAAGACTTGTGGGGCACCTGACAGTGCACCTTTATGGCAGAACAACTCACCCCAAAGGGCACCCAAATCTTGCAGTTGCACCAGACCGCTAAAAAGATCAGTCATTCTGTATAAAAAGCAAATAAAAAATGCCTCAGCCCACACACAGCATTGCTGCAAACAGGTTAGCAAATGCTTAAAATAAAGTGGGTGCTCACTGTCCCACATTGCTGCATTCACCTCAGAAGTGTAGTCACTGACCAATCACAGTTATTACACCCTGGCAGTGATGTGCTGCACCAAGAAAGGAAATCAGTCCTCTTTAGAAGTGTTATTTCCGGTCGCACTAAAGAGTAGAAGCTCTTTGCAGAAGTGTGGGTACCACTAGGGTTGAAATACACATTGTCTTGTATACTTTTCACTATGAGCCTTTGCACAATTATTTGAAGTTAAGTATGTTTTTCAATGACTTTATGCTATTTTATATGAAGAACAAATTGGTTATATTTAAATTCATGTTTCATGCTCGACATTTCATTTTTTAGTGTTCTCTGTAGGAATGTATGTGATTTATGACTGGGTATCCTGGTGCTCAATAAGGTAATCATTTACTATACTTTAAAAGTTAAGACAATCTAATATGTACTGAAAAATGTGTTGAAAAATGCTTTGTTTTGGCCTTTCTGTCTCACATTTTCGTGGGGGGACAACCCCCTAAACTCCCTCTAGTAGTGGTTGCTCACTGCGCTTGCTCGCTGCACACCATGTGGGGGCTGGTCTCACTTTTACCTTGTTCTCTCTGATTCACTACTTGTGTCTATTTTTGGTGTTCTCTGAAAGAATGTCTATGGGGACATATGACCGGGTGGGTAACCTGGTGCTCTTTAAGGTCATCATCTACTATTTACTGTGCTTTGAAAGTTGATGCAATTGAATATGTAATGAAAAATGTGCTGTAAAATTCACCATTTTGGTCTGTCTTTTTCCAAAATTTTCTTGGGGGAGCACCTCCCCAAAACCCGCAAGTAGCAGTCGGCCTCGCTCGCTGCGCTTGCTCGCTACGGGGCAGACGGGGTCTGACTGGCAAAATTTGCCAGGGCTGCTTTTAGTTCCTAGTCTGGCCCTGCTTGTTTCCTCCTGAGCGCTGTGGAGTACAGGGCATGACTGCTTAGTGCAATAAGCTTCACTTCCTCACAGTTCACCATGCCGGTGTGTCGAGGAACCGTGAGTGGAGTGGGACATAGAGGTAAGTGCGCCCGGTACGACCGCAGCCCTGCCACTCAGCACTAATGCATATTTGGTATTATCGCATTCCCTCAAAATATTCGGTCACGCAATTCAAAGTGCCAGTACTTGGTTGAATTACTGTGCCGTCAATGCGCTTTGCACGTTACCAATGATGTCTGTTCTGCGGCTCTGTGAACATGCCCAGGGTTGAGGAGAGGTCATGGGTTATCAGCTGTTTAGTAGTCACAGACTCCCCCCAAGCCCCACTCCTTAAACGGTGATTTTTATTTACAGGTTTTGGCAAGTCTAAGATCTCTATGAAATATTAACACAGCAAAGGTAGTATTCAGAGGGGAGGTGGCTTCCGAGTTTCGAAAAGCACTTCTGACCATTGTTATTTCCAAACACTAGGGCTTTAAGTGGGATTAGAACATTGGAATGTTGGGAGCTCCATTGCAGACAATGGAGTGCTCCCTGCTTCTACGGGCCGGTAAAGGCCCGCAGAGGAACATTCCAATGTTCTACAAAGGCTTCTCGAAGCTCGAGGGGATTTATACCCCCTCGAGCTTCGAGAACCCTTTGTTTAATTTGTTAGAACATTCTGCCCTCTAGTGGCAGAATGTTCTAATAGCCTTATAGCCCTTCGTAGCGGGGCTATACCGGCAATTAAAGTCCAGCTGTCTCGTTAAAGTCCCTCGCCTTCGGCTCGGGCCTTTAACGATTCAGCGGGCCTTTAATAGCCGGCATAGCCCGCTACGGCGGGCTATAAGGCTATATCAAAAAACGTTTTTTTTTTATAGAGGCGTGGCCGATGTAATAAAGGGCGCGGCCTAAAAGACTAGCTTAGTGTGCTGCCCGTCAGGTATTTTGCTGCTTCTGCCCATTCATCTAGTTATTTAAAGCTAGTAACATTACACCCAAAATGAGCGCTCACAATACAATCCCATATCAACGTAAAAAATTATAGACAGGGCCTAGAAATTAATACAGTACTTTCACCAGGTTTGTCTGGAATGCGCATGAGCAATTAACTGCATGTTTGTGTGGACGCTTGAGCGCCACAAGCCACAGAGATCAACCCTCGGCTCTTGCATGCTTATTGTTTGAATAGTTTTGAGGCAGCTGCACATTCAGTTTACCTGTGTGAAACCAGCACAGGGTTTTAGGTGCTGGTATAGTGCTGCACACAGCTCAGTTGAGGCTTCCAGCCACAGACCTAAGCTCTCCAGTTCAATTCAGTATTCAATCAACAGAATGTTGAAGTGCCCTGGTGTTAACTTATTGGGACACAGACCATGCCAAATAAACCCTTGATTGTGTTTTGAGCTTCATTGGAAGGGGTAGACTGAATCCGCTGCGCTGGGGTTTGAACCTGTGACTTGCAGAGCAGACACATCAAACCACTGAGATCTTTCCAGCCTTCATCGAGTCTATTTTTCTTGGCTTATCTTCTATCACTTGATAGTTTGATGGGAGACTCGCTGACCACATACTGTTTGTCCCTTGCTTGGATTTTGAAGGATTTAATGTTTTTCTGCATGGCCATCACTACTGGTACAGTGCCTGTGGTAAGGGATGTTGCAAAACTGGAGTCTCCACAACTGCCATGTTTTCTAGCTGCAATATTGTAAAAAAATAACTTTAAGAAAACCACTGTTTTCAATTTGATTTCTTCATGGCACTGATCAGAAATTTCAAAGTTATCTTAGAAGGTTAATAAATGTTCTACGAAAATGTTTTTGCAACTTATCAGCCATCGCAGGGCTGGCGTGGTCTAAGGTGGTCCACTTAGGTAACAGTGGCACATTTTGTTTATGGTCTTGGGAAGATGCAGTGGTGTAGCAGCAAGCGCTGTAAGCAAACAATCTGTGTTCATGAAATGTCCCACGTGGCAAAGCCAGGGTGCTATGGGCCTCATAGGCGAGACCTATTGGCTTTGCTAGTGCTTGTTAAAGTGTGTTGTTTTACCTCTTTGTTTTCACACAGGACCCCATTTCTTCTCCCATGCTGTGTTCTGGGATTTGATTTGCATTCCATGTTGTCCCCTGATTCATCCCAGTTTCTCCTGAAAGCATGCAGGTTGCATGGCCAAGACCCACGTGTCTGTGAGTCCGAACATCCTTTTAAATGATCTTTTTGGATTAGAAAGTGTAATGAGTCGCAGCGCATGTGATCTGGGCGATTACTGCAGATACGATTTCTGTGACTCAGATCAAGAGAGCTTTTGGTCTGATTCAGGAGAGATTTCGGTCTGCCTTCAACGTGAAACTTTTTTAATAACTTCTGATCGCTCTGTGTTTTTTAATCTCTATATGTCGTCATTTCCTGTAGCCTGACTTCCATGCTCCAGGCGCTTCCGCTATTCATAGTGGGACACCTTCAATCAATCAATCAATTACGTCATTACTCACCCCGGAGGGTCTCAAGGCGCTGGGGGAGGGGAAAGTTACTGCTCGAACAGCCAGGTCTTGAGCTGCTTCCTGAAGGCGAGATGGTCTTGGGTTCGCTGAAGGTGGGTGGGGAGGGAGTTCCACGTCTTGGCCGCCAGGTAGGAGAAGGATCTTCCTTCGGCGGTGGCCCTGCGGATGCGTGGTACGGTGGCGAGTGCGTGGCCGGTCGATCGTAGCTGGCGGGTAGGCGTGTAGAAGGTCATGCGGTCGTTGAGGTACTTGGGGCCCAGGTCGTGGAGAGCCTTGTGTGCGTGGGTGAGGAGTCTGAACGTGATTCTCTTGCTGACGGGGAGCCTGTGCAGGTCTCTCAGGTGTCCGGTGATGTGGCTGTGTCGGGGGATGTCGAGGATGAGTCGGGCGGAGGCGTTCTGGATGCGTTGGAGTCTTTTTTTGAAGTTTCGCTGTGGTTCCGGCGTAGAGGGTGTTCCCGTTGTCCAGTCGGCTGGTGACGAGTGCCTGGGTGACGGTCTTCCTGGTTTCCGTGGGGATCCATCTGAAGATCTTGCGGAGCATGCGCAGGGTGTTGTAGCACGAGGATGAGACGGCGTTGACTTGTCTGGTCATTGACAGGGAGGAGTCCAGGATGAAGCCCAGGTTGCGTGCGTGGTCCGTCGGTTTGGGAGCGGTGCCCAGGGCCGGGGGCCACCAGGAGTCGTCCCAGGCGGAGGGTGATGATCCCAGGATGAGGACTTCCGTCTTGTCCAAGTTCAGTTTAAGGCGGCTGTTCCTCATCCAGTCGGCGACGTTTTTCATCCCTTCGTGTAGGTTGGCTCTGGCGGTGGTGGGGTCGCTGGTGAGGGAGAGGATGAGCTGGGTGTCGTCGGCGTAGGAGATGATGTTGAGGTTGTGCTGGCGTGCGATGGCTGCGAGGGGGCTCATGTAGACCTTGAAGAGGGTTGGGCTGAGTGAAGATCCTTGTGGTACGCCGCAGATGACTTCGGTGGCCTCGGATCTGAACGGAGGGAGGCGGACTCTCTGGGTTCTTCCGGCGTGGAACGAGATGATCCATTCCAGCGCTTTTTCTCGAATTCCGATGTTGCTGAGGCGCTGCACTAGAGTTCGGTGGCAGACGGTGTCGAATGCCGCAGAGAGGTCCAGGAGGATGAGGGCCGCTGTTTCCCCGTTGTCGAGCAGGGCTCGGATGTCATCGGTGGCTGCGATCAGGGCGGTCTCGGTGCTGTGGTTGGCCCGAAACCCGGACTGCGAGGGGTCGAGGGATCCGTTTGTCTCGAGGAAGGCGGCCAGCTGTTTGATGACGGTCTTCTCGATGACTTTGGCCGGAAAAGGAAGGAGCGAGATGGGACGGTAGTTCTTTAGGTCGGTGGGGTCCGCCGTTGGTTTCTTTAGGAGGGCGGTCAACTCGGCGTGCTTCCAGCTCTCCGGGAAGGTGGCTGTGTGGAAGGAGGAGTTGATGGTGTCTCGGAGATGGGGTGCGATGGTGGCGTCGGCTTTGTTGAAGACGTGGTGTGGGCACGGGTCGGTTGGTGATCCGGAGTGGATGTAGTTCATCGTGCGGGTGGTGTCTTCGGTGCTGATCGGGGTCCAGTTGCAGAGGGTGGTGGTGACGGGCGTTGGTTCGGTGGTAGGGTGCGTGGTCTGTGCGCCGAAGCTGTTGTGTATGTCGGCGATCTTGCGGTGGAAGAACGAGGCAAGTGAGTTGCAGAGGTCTTGTGAGGGAGTGATGTCGTTGTTTTCGGCACTGGGGTTGGAGAACTCTTTGACGATGCTGAAGAGTTCCTTGCTGTCGTGGGTGTTGTTGTCCAGTCGTTCTTTGAGTGCCTTCTTCTTGGTGGCACGGATCAGCTGATGGTGTTTGCGGATGGCGTGCTTGAGGGCGGTCCTGTTGTCTATGGTGTGGTCGAGCCGCCAGGCTTTCTCGAGGGTGCGGCAGTTCTTCTTGGATTCCTTGAGTTCGTCGGTGAACCAGGGGGTTTTCTTGCTGCCGTGTCTGCTGGGAGGGTTCTTTAGTGGTGCGAGATCATCGGCGCAGGCGGTCATCCATTTGGTGAGGTTGCTGGCTGCTTCGTTGGGGTCTGTTGTGCTGGTGGGAGTGTTCTGGCTGAGGGAGGCGGTGAGCTGCTCGGCGGTGATCTTGCTCCAGCATCGGCGGGGGACCTGTTGCGGGGGGTGGTGGGTCGTAGTTTTTTTGAAGCTGAAGTGGACGCAGCTGTGGTCGGTCCAGTGGAGTCCGGTGGCGTGGCTGAAGGAGATGTACTTGCTGGATGAGAAGACTGGGTCAAGCGTGTGGCCGGCGTAGTGGGTGGGGGTGTTCACCAGTTGCTTGAGTCCGAGGTTGGCGAGGTTGTCCAGCAGGGCGGTGGTGTTTCTGTTGTTGTTGTTCTCCAGGTGGAAGTTGAGGTCTCCTAGGAGGATGTAGTTGGCGGAGGGAAGGGCGTGCGGGCTGATGAAGTCTGCGATGTCTTCGCTGAATTGTGTGCATGGTCCCGGTGGTCTGTAGATGAGGGTGCCGCGGAGGGTGGTCTTGGGGTCAGTGTATATCTGGAAGTGCAGGTGTTCAGCGGCGGTGAAGGTTTCGTCGGAGTTAGTTGAGATGCGGATGGTGTTCTTGTGTACGATGGCGATGCCTCCTCCCGTGTGGTTGACGCGGTCCTTCCGGGTGATCTTGTATCCGTCCGGGATGGCTATAGCGATGTCGGGCGCTGAGGAGGCGTTCATCCAGGTTTCGGTGAGGAAGGCCAGCAAAGAACTTTATCAGCAGGCTTTATCCTCCTACCATAAAAACATTAAAAAGGCAAGGAAAACCTGCCTGTTGTCTCAGCTTGATGGAGCGGCCAACTCAACTAAGGAACTGTATAAAATTCTTAGGACCTTCGCCAACCCCCCGGCCTGTGAAAGTTCTGACACTTTCACACAAGAGTTGTGTAACAACATCTCCACATTCTTTGAGGACAAAATAGACACCATTTACAATAACATTCTTATCAAACATCCTAACAATTTGGAAGTCCCTAGCACTCTGTGCAAAGAAACTCCCACCGAGACCCTTGAAGTCTTCCCAGAAGTCACAGAAAGTGATATACTTACCCTTCTGAGTAATGTGAAATCTGGCTCCCCTCGTGATCTTCTTCCTGCCAGAGTAACTAATAACCTGAGCAGCTTACTATGTCCTATCATCATGAAGATCCTCAATCTCTCTTTCACAGAGGGTAAACTCCCGCAACAGTGGAAAGAGGCAGTTGTGAATCCGATACGCAAAAACACCACCTCCCCCTGGACGGAACTCTCCAACCTTCACCCTATTTCTCTGCTGCCCCTCCTGACTAAGTTGGCTGAGAAATTTGCTAACTCTCAGATTTCCAGCTTCATAGAAGCGACAGGGGGCCTGGACCAATCTCAATCTGGGTTCAGGCCCAACTACAGCACCGAATCTGCTCTCCTCTCCGTGACCGACAACATCAAGATGTCACAGGATAGAGGAGGATCAATGATTCTGGTGCTGTTAGACCTGTCTGCAGCTTTTGATACTGTGTCACATAAGATCCTGTTGAACAGACTACAAGGAGTGGGCATTAGAGGCCAGGCTCTTGCATGGCTGGAGAGTTTCCTATCTGGGCGCACACAATCTGTCAGCTTAGGCCCCTATCATTCCATCACTAGGGAGCTCACCAAAGGGGTGCCACAGGGCTCATGCCTAAGCCCCACATTGTTCAATGTGTATGTGGCCCCCCTTGCTGAGATTGTGAGGAAGTACGGATTCACACCAGTGTCGTATGCCGACGACACCCAACTCCTCTTCCCTTTCCATGCCCTCAATGCTAATGTTAGGGAAAACTTTGCGGAAGGCATGAGGGCCATCTCTAACTGGATGGCCTCCAACTACCTCCAGTGCAACGTCGGGAAGACAGAGGTGATGCTTTTCGGCAAAGCTAGCATGCTCTGGTCTCCCGACTGGTGGCCCCAAGACCTGGGACCAGTACCTTCCCCAAAGTCTACTATAAAAAACCTAGGAGTGAAACTGGATCAAAACCTAACCCTAAAGGATCACGCGAACGTGATTGCTGGAGCCTGTTTCCATACCATTGGCTTACTCAGACGTATCTTCCCTCTTTTACCTGACATCTATAGGAAGACACTGGTACAGACCCTTGTAATAAGTCGTCTTGACTATTGCAATGGGCTCCTGATACTAGCCAATGAGGAGGCCATCAATAGGCTGCAGGTGGTCCAGAACACGGCGGCCAGATTGATTCTGAACGCCCCCCCTAGAACTCCTTCTGGACCCCTGTTGAGAGAACTTCATTGGCTCCCGGTACGCCAACGGATCAAATTCAAGATCTGTTGTACTGTCCACAGATGCCTTTTTGGAAATGGCCCCAGCTACCTAGCCCAACTATTTCATCCTTACAGACCGGAACGTGATCTACGGTCCAGCAACCAGCTCCTGCTTAATTCTCCTTTCATTAAAAAGACCAGACAAGGTGGCCGCGCCCTCTCCTCAGTGGGGCCAACTCTGTGGAACAATCTGCCCCTTAGCCTCAGACAGATCTCCCACCACCTTACATTCAGGAAAGCACTAAAGACCAATCTGTTCACTGCTTTATAAGCCTTCCACCTCCTCACTACGCATCATCAGTTCACCAGTACTGTTGCTATTCAGTCACCTGTGCTTGCGGCCATAGCGCGGAGATAACCCTTGGGTTCGATTCTGGCGCTCTATAAGCATTTAAATAAATAAATAAATAAAGGCGACGTCCGGTGCTGTCGTGTCGAGCAGGTCCCAGAGTTCCACGGTGTGCCTGTGGATGGAGCGGGTGTTCAGCAGGATGCACTTCAGGTGGTTGCTGCTGGTGCAGGGCTTGGCGGGGGCTGTGCAGGTCCGGTAGTAGGAGAAGCGGCAGGCTTGGCAGGCGAAGGGTCCGTGGGTGCATCTCGGGGTGGCTCGGTAGCAGGCAGGGTTCCGGCCAGTGTTGAGTGCGTTGAGTGTTGCGGCTTCGTAGGTCCATCGGGTCGTCTTGCTTCGGCGGGGGCCAGGGGTCCTGGCACTGGGCACGGTCCAGGCGCGGACGGGCGCAGACGGGCTTACCTTTGGCGCATCTTCGGCGCTCAATCGGTGCTCCCGCTGCGTGCGACACCCAACTCCTCTTCCCTTTCCATGCCCTCAATGCTAATGTTAGGGAAAACTTTGCGGAAGGCATGAGGGCCATCTCTAACTGGATGGCCTCCAACTACCTCCAGTGCAACGTCGGGAAGACAGAGGTGATGCTTTTCGGCAAAGCTAGCATGCTCTGGTCTCCCGACTGGTGGCCCCAAGACCTGGGACCAGTACCTTCCCCAAAGTCTACTATAAAAAACCTAGGAGTGAAACTGGATCAAAACCTAACCCTAAAGGATCACGCGAACGTGATTGCTGGAGCCTGTTTCCATACCATTGGCTTACTCAGACGTATCTTCCCTCTTTTACCTGACATCTATAGGAAGACACTGGTACAGACCCTTGTAATAAGTCGTCTTGACTATTGCAATGGGCTCCTGATACTAGCCAATGAGGAGGCCATCAATAGGCTGCAGGTGGTCCAGAACACGGCGGCCAGATTGATTCTGAACGCCCCCCCTAGAACTCCTTCTGGACCCCTGTTGAGAGAACTTCATTGGCTCCCGGTACGCCAACGGATCAAATTCAAGATCTGTTGTACTGTCCACAGATGCCTTTTTGGAAATGGCCCCAGCTACCTAGCCCAACTATTTCATCCTTACAGACCGGAACGTGATCTACGGTCCAGCAACCAGCTCCTGCTTAATTCTCCTTTCATTAAAAAGACCAGACAAGGTGGCCGCGCCCTCTCCTCAGTGGGGCCAACTCTGTGGAACAATCTGCCCCTTAGCCTCAGACAGATCTCCCACCACCTTACATTCAGGAAAGCACTAAAGACCAATCTGTTCACTGCTTTATAAGCCTTCCACCTCCTCACTACGCATCATCAGTTCACCAGTACTGTTGCTATTCAGTCACCTGTGCTTGTGGCCATAGCGCGGAGATAACCCTTGGGTTCGATTCTGGCGCTCTATAAGCATTTAAATAAATAAATAAATAAAGGCGACGTCCGGTGCTGTCGTGTCGAGCAGGTCCCAGAGTTCCACGGTGTGCCTGTGGATGGAGCGGGTGTTCAGCAGGATGCACTTCAGGTGGTTGCTGCTGGTGCAGGGCTTGGCGGGGGCTGTGCAGGTCCGGTAGTAGGAGAAGCGGCAGGCTTGGCAGGCGAAGGGTCCGTGGGTGCATCTCGGGGTGGCTCGGTAGCAGGCAGGGTTCCGGCCAGTGTTGAGTGCGTTGAGTGTTGCGGCTTCGTAGGTCCATCGGGTCGTCTTGCTTCGGCGGGGGCCAGGGGTCCTGGCACTGGGCACGGTCCAGGCGCGGACGGGCGCAGACGGGCTTACCTTTGGCGCATCTTCGGCGCTCAATCGGTGCTCCCGCTGCGTGCGTCCGCTGCGCGGTCGCTCGGGGGCCGTCATAAGTAAGGAGCCGGGAGGGAGGAGCCGCTGGGTGGCGGGAGCGGGGTAGCGAATGGAGTCGCAGGGGGGCGGGGCCGCAGGGAGGCAGCGGCGGGAATCCAAGGGTCTGCGGTCAGCGGGGATCCCAGGAGCTGCGGGCGGCGCTCGAGAGAACTGCAGGCAGGAGGCGGCAAGGCAGGCAGGAGCGGCAGCAGAGGGTGGAGCGACCAAGCCCTGAGGAGAGCTGAGCGGTCACAAGCTGATGTCCCCTACGGTCCCCTTAAGTAAGGAGCCGGGAGGGAGGAGCAGCTGGGTGGCGGGGCGGCGAATGGAGTCGCAGGGGGGCGGGCCGCAGGGAGGCAGCGGCGGGAATCCAAGGGTCTGCGGTCAGCGGGGATCCCAGGAGCTGTGGGCGGCGCTCGAGGGAACTGCAGGCAGGAGGCGGCAAGGCAGGCAGGCAGGAGCGGCGGCATTGGGTGGAGCGACCAAGCCCTGAGGAGAGCTGAGCGGTCACAAGCTGATGTCCCCTACGGTCCCCTTAAGTAAGGAGCCGGGAGGGAGGAGCAGCTGGGTGGCGGGAGCGGGGCGGCGAATGGAGTCGCAGGGGGGCTGGGCCGCAGGGAGGCAGCGGCGGGAATCCAAGGGTCTGCGGTCAGCGGGGATCCAAGGAGCTGCGGGCGGCGCACGAGGGAACTGCAGGCAGGAGGCGGCAAGGCAGGCCGGCAGGAGCGGCAGTAGAGGGTGGAGCGACCAAGCCCTGAGGAGAGCTGAGCTTGAGGTCTGTTCCAAAGGAATGTCCTCTGCACATCTCAGGAGAGCAGGGACCCTCCTCTGCCTCAGACTGCTGGGAAAGTCATAGATGCATCACCATCGCCTGACTTCCTGACAACATGCGTGTGACAACCATGCATGTGCATGGCAGGAGCCTCCCATGTAATGCTGGGAGACCAGGAGCATGGTTTTGGCGTTTAAAGGGTTACCCAAAGACTGCTGTCTTCTCACCAGACTGATAGGGACTGATGGTGGTGCTTGTAACTGACTGGGACAGGCTCCTCTCCGTGAAGAATTGCTCAGTTTCCTCGCCTACGAAAGGTCTGCCTAGTATACCTTAACCGGAGCCTTCGCCCCGGCCATGTTTGACATGGATGAAAGATGCATGTTAGTCTGTGTGGGGCAGGAATCCATTTTGGATCTCTCGTACAGGTGTGGCTTGCAAAAAGAAGCCAGGAGATTCTATTCTATTCTGTAGTTTTTGAATAGCGCAAGGCATGGGCGTCCGCAGGGGGGGGAAGGAGGGGCGCTTCCCCCCCCTCCCCCCCCCCCCCCCCCAGCACCTCTCCTTGCCCCCCCTTGCGGACACCCATGCTTTCACGGACTCATTTTGCCATAATTCTGGGCACTGCAGGGGGCAGAGCTGTCCCCTGACAGGCCTTAACTCCCTGATGGGGCGCCTTGCACGCCTCCTCGCAGCCCCTCCTACCCATTGTCATTCTGTCTGTGGCTGATTATCACATACAGCACAGCTTTCCAAACTTTTCATGTTGGTGACACACTTTTTAGACAATATTTATTTTGTGACACGGTAATGTACCCGAACCTCCTAAGACGGATTTGGGCCGGTTAACCCCCCCCCCCCCCCCCCCCCCCCTTTACCCCGAGAAAATTTTGAAAAAACAGTGGTCAAATCGTGCATTTTCAAGCAAATTTGAGAAAGCAGGAAGGTTAATATAGAAATTGTGAATCTGATCTAACAAAGACAGTGACTGGCAACAATGGGTGTAAGAAAGGTTAGGTTTGTGCCTGAAAGAAGAATGTAATCATGCACACTGCAGGTACTGATCTGCAGAAAACACAACACATAAACCGCAGAAAATGGTTTTCAGCTCTTGCTCACAGGCGGGCCTTGGCTATATGTTCCCACCATCACTGATCTTCCGGTAAGAGCACCAATCACAAGCAAAGAGTTGAAGTAGCCACTCTTTTCACACTTCAGCCTCCAACCACTTCAGGTTCTCTCGAGTTTAGTTTCCCAGTGATGGTTTAAGTAAGACATAGCCACTGTCAATGGACATCAGGATCACTATGTCCCAATTTCTATAGTTTTACGGAGAGAGAATGTGGCCTAACAGCTAGGGCGGTCGACCTCGGAGCTGGGGAACAGGGTTTGAGTTTCGTCAGGCACTCTCAACATTCTGTGATTCTGGGCAAATCACTTAATCGCCCCATGACTAACAAAAATGTATGTGTCCGTGTTTAATGTAACTGGTGCTCTTGTAAAGTGCTCTGATACCTTTGGGTCTAGTTTGCGCTATATAAAACTCCACAAAAAAAATAACTACGGAGCGCGTGATGAGTCTGGGTCAAAAATATCACAATGGTTTGTGCATCAACTTCCCAAATCCTGACAGTAAATGTCTGAAACGGAAAACTAGTTAAAATAGTGGCATTTTCTGAATGTCTGCATTGGAAGAAGGGATATAGCTGGGGCAAGACCACTATGAATTTGAAGAAAGACCTCCTCTTAAAAATAACAAATCTTGGATTGGGTTTTATTCCACGTTAAGATCAAGAGAGATGGCGGATGTAGCAGACATCATGCAGAATTGAAGTGGCAAAACACAACCTGCCTGGCCGTGAAATTGATTACAAAACAATAAAATATCCAGACGTACCACATATCTGTATCAGAAACTCAAATTGTGCATCAACTTCTCCCTCCTTTTATAACGACAATGGCAAACTTCACAAGTAAAAATAAAATATATGAAAAAATAAAAGCATGAACATCGACTTCTAAGGCACAACCTATGTCTAAAAGGCAAGCGTAGGCGCAAGGCGTAAACCACAGTTTTGTGAGCTTCATTTTAAAGGATGTTATGTGATTATTTAAAGTACTTAGTTTGAATTGAAGCTCACGTGAATCACATGGCTATAATACTAATGGAAACATAATCTTCACTGTTCAAATTTCTCATAAATAAACAGTACTGGCCCTACCCCCTATAGCTCCCCCTTTTCATTCTCCTCTTCCCCTTCTGTCCATTCCACTTTGGCTATGTACACCAACCTTTTTGCTATCTCCTTTCCACTTCTTGCGAGGGGGTGCACCATGATTAACTCCACCATATCTGCTCTGTTCAATACTCCACAACATATGCTCCCCATCCCACCACTTTCGTACCCTAACCCTCTTTCTGCTTTTCTGTGTTACTGTATTGCATTTCTTAGAGTCTATTTTTCTTTCTCACTTTTCATTGACACCAAATTTGCTTTAAAACACTTATATTTCGCTGCTCTCTTTGTTTCTGTGCCTCTCACATTGATTTTCCCGAACTCGACATGGCATGGTCTACCTCTCCACCGTCGTTCAGCCCACACCCCCTCATGGAGGTCTGGTTTTGTCAGAGATTAGCAGGTGCTATTTGGGGTCAGCACAGATCATAGCCAGCCGCTTTTGTTCATGACCACAATTTAACAAAGGATGGGGTACTGTTGAGTCCCCGAGTACAGCAGTCCATTGGAAAGCGGGTGCTCCCAGACTCACCATATGGGTGTTGCGCACCAGCCCAGGCTCCGAGGCGCTATTCCAAAGATGTTCAGAGGTTGTGTTAAAGTTGCAAGGGGAGGTAGGCAGCCTGGAAGCCCTGCCAGGCAGGTGGCTGTTTCACCATGGGGCGCCGGCGAATGACTGGTGAAGAAGGCCTCCGCTCATAATAGGTAATAAATTATGCCTACTATAAATGAAAAAGCGCACCAGGGTTTTACAGTTTATATTTGCTTAGAAAAAAATTACTTTCACATTTTGACCTTTAAGAGAACAAGTATGTAAAACGTCAAAAAGCATGTGTTGCACACCACTGCAAAAGACACAAAAACACGAAGAATGCACACATCACTTTAAATATAACACTTTTACCAGGCCTTCGAATAATGCCAATTGATGCATGGCAGATAAAAATACATTAATCAGAGTCGACTCAACACTTCTGCCTGTAAATCCCTGGAGCCACCGCCTACATCAGCAAAACTTATGAAGCTAGCTGCCTGTGTGCACCTTGTGACAGCCCTACCTCAGTAATTGTTAGCACACTGTCAGCCCCCTGCCCTCCTCCCATCTTCCTCACACCTCTTGCAATTACATCACAATGACCCCAGCCCCCACAACAATCAGTTTCTTTCTGCAGTCCCAGTCATTCGATTACGGCCAGCAATGCAATGCGTGTGACCCTCGGCAGGCCCCCTCCCCCGCCCCTGCCTCTTCCACAGTGAACTTCTTCTCCACACTATATTGTCTCCGCTTCTCCAGCATGCAAGTGACCATTTTTTCATGCAGCTTCACGTGATTAAAAGCAGCTGAAACGGTCTCTTGCATGATTTGTGAAATGGGCGCGCTTCGCAATTCAGTTTGCACGCTCGGAAAAGTTACAGTGAATGCGCACATCTTACAGGGATCACTGCTGGTGTCATCCTGCGACACACCCACCGTTTGCAGGCGACACAGTGGGGTGTCGCGACACAGAGTTTGGAAAGCTCTGACATACAGAATGACAATGGCCAGTTTGAGCTGTGAAAGCATACATCCCACCCTGAACCAATGAGGCAGCTCAGCGGGTTGGGTATGCGCTGCCGAGACCAGCGGACACAGAGCAGTGTTGTGTGTGCCATGATCGTGTTTTTCTCCTAAGGCCATGAAACAGGACAGGCTCAGCCTCGAGTGCCACTTGACATCACCACTGCTAGAAGTGGTGCAGAAATACACCCACCCCTTCAAACTCGTGCTCAATGGCATTCTGGTTCGTGCAGTCCTTTCCTTAATCAGCCATAGGTGAAAGTGCAGGCTGCATTCTAAGGGGTAGTGGCAAACTAGGTCTGGACACCAGGACCTCCTTTTAACACTGTGTAGCCTGAGAGCAAGGGGTCTTCTGAATGAAGTTCTGGAGGGGGGGGGGAGAGGGGGGCAATGCAGTTCCTTTATATCAACGCACCCCTCTATCTCACCTGTCTACCGTAGTCATTATTATTCCCTCTTCCTCAGCTGTCTCTACCTGTCTCTGACACACCTCACCCTCTCTCTACCTGACCCTCTCACATTCTACGACTGCGTTATTCTCCGCGCTCCATCTTTGATTTACCTGTCCCTCCTCCTGAATCTTTTTCTTCTACACCTCACTTCTTTGTCTACCCTTCACCCCTCACTACCCTTCTGTTTGCCTCACTTCGGTCTTTACCCGACCCACCTTTCAGTGCCTCTTCCCATTTCGCCTCCCTCCCTCACAGCGCTCTCCTAGCATGCATCTGTTTCTCCCCTCACCACCATGCCTGCCTCTACCCCTCCTTACCTTTCTAACCAGCCTAACTTTCTACCTTCCTGTTATTCCTGGTAGAGAACCTTTCATTTCACGCCTCCGGTTGTATTACCTACGCATTCAAATTGAGTAGGTCATTGCTGTGCTCCCAACCCGACATCGAGACCCAGTCCTCTAGACTCTCAACATGCCCATATATAACAACAAGCATTGGCATAGCCAATAGGTCTCGCCTTTGGGACCTGCTGCATATCTAAATACTTATAAGGTCCCAAAGGCGAGACCTATTGGCTATGCTAATGCTTATTTTTCTCAGCTTGGACTGAGTATTACCCGATCCTGATTGTCAGCCATTTTAGCCCCGCCCCTATTGATTAACTCCAAGAACTGATTGGAATAAATTCCACGTATTATTGTGAAACATTGTGTGAGGACTCTAACTCATGTTATATTTTGTTTGAGGTGGAATACTAATTTATGTTTAATTGTGATCTCTTTTGGAGGACACATTACGAGGTTGTAGTGGTAACCAACCTCTCTACCCTTGGTAGCAACTCCAAGATTGTAAGTCTGTATTACACTGCCCCATACGTCTGTTGTGCGCCCGTCTCTCTTTTCATATACCTGGTTACCTAAATAGTTCTTAACTACCTGAGCACATTTTGCATTCATGGTGTAGAGGGTGCAGGCACTTTGCTCAGAGGTTTACTCCATGTCCTCAGATCCAGAAGCTTTGCATGTTCAGGTCGCTTCAGCTAAGCAAAATATCCTTGGGAGTTGTCAGCTAACATGGGGACTATGGTCCCAATTTCTGGCCCAAGAATTCTGGCCAGTGTGGTACTCCCATACAGGGGTGTAGGGAGAAGAATAAAACCGGACCAGGCTCGGCAGGGGAGGATATTCTGGTTGCACCAAACTCGGGGATAGGTGATATGGCACAGTGTGTCTGGCCGCCTCCTACCTGGCCCATCGCCCTTCTGGAGAGGGTTACTTTCTGGTTTATGCTAACAGCGCGCCCCTTACCAGTTTCGGGGAACGGGTAACGAAGGCATGATTAAATATGTCAGGCAAGGCAGGTCTCGGCAAGCGCTTTTGCAGTCATTCCTTTGTGGAGAGGCAGCAAACGCAGCGTTCTAGGCGGGCTTGTCAGCAGAGCACATCAGGCAGGTGGGATGATGGGAATCCTAATGGTTTTTAAGGTACATCCATCCGTGGTCACCCAAGGAAGTTGCCGGAAGACAGGTTAAGTGTATTATGTACAGGCGCATTTTGAGTATACCAAGGGCACCACGACTGTAAACAAGCCCTCCACCCTCACTGTCCACCTCACTTCTCCCTTCCATAACCGTAAACAAGCTCTCCACCCTCACTTTCCACCTCGCTTCTTCCTTCCATACTAGTAAACAAGCTCTCCACCCTCACTTTCCACTTCACTGCTCCCTTCCACAACTGTAAACAAGCTCTCCACCCCCACTGTCACCGAGCTTCTCCCTTCCACAACTATAAACAAGCCTCTCCACCCCACTTTTCACCTCGTTTCTCCCTTCCACGACTGTAAACAAGCCCTCCACCCTCACTGTCCACCTTGCTTCTCCCTTCCACTACTGTAAACAAGCCCTCTACCCAGTAGTCGAAGTGGGGGGGATCTGAGGGGGCACGGCGTGCCCTACCTTTTTTAATTTTAGGAGAACAGTTCCCTTACTTCTTGTCAAAAGTTAGCTGTCCTGGGACGGTTAATTCCAGGAGCTGAAAAGCTTCAGCTAAAGTGTCATTCAGGTAGCCTCGTGAGATGTGAAATCGATGGGGAGAAGACATTAAAAACAAGTCTTCTTGGCAGGGTGAATCTGCAAATGTAAAGGGCGCCTGGAAGCCGGTATTGGCTTTAACTGACAGAATCCCTTGGAACTTCCTGGTGATACACATGTATTCATTTTGAGCGGTACTGTAAGGGAGCTCCCTGCTAAGATGTGAAGTGTGTTTTCTTAAAAGACAGTAACCAGTAACGCTCGCAGAGGAGTCTTTGATCCGTTTTGCCTGCTGTCTTCTGGAGCCCCGTTGGGCATTGGCATCTTTGAACCTGTGTGCAAGGAGCCCCGTTGGGCATTGGAAATCGAGTGGGGAGCTGCTGTGCAGGAGGACGGGACTGCGAGGCCCAGCAGGCTGTGCGTGTCCCATCGAGCACACCTGCCGCCTCTTCCCGTGACTCAGCCCCCTGCTGACCCGTGACTCCGCCCCCTGCTGACCCGTGACTCTGCCCCCTGCTGACCTGCTGACCGCTGATAACCCCTTGCGGCCCCCGCTTCGCGGGTGCCGCTCGCAGAGGAGTCTTTGATCCGTTTTGCCTGCTGTCTTCTGGAGCCCCGTTGGGCATTGGCATCTTTGAACCTGTGTGCAAGGAGCCCCGTTGGGCATTGGAAATCGAGTGGGGAGCTGCTGTGCAGGAGGACGGGACTGCGAGGCCCAGCAGGCTGTGCGTGTCCCATCGAGCACACCTGCCGCCTCTTCCCGTGACTCCGCCCCCTGCTGACCCGTGACTCCGCCCCCTGCTGACCCGTGACTCCGCCCCCTGCTGACCTGCTGACTGCTGGTAACCCCTCGCTCGCAGAGGAGTCTTGGATCCGTTTTGCCTGCTGCCTCCTGGAGCCCCGTTGGGCATTGGCATCTTTGAACCTGTGTGCAAGGAGCCCCGTTGGGCATTGGAAATCGAGTGGGGAGCTGCTGTGCAGGAGGACGGGACTGCGAGGCCCAGCAGGCTGTGCGCGTCCCATCGAGCACACCTGCCGCCTCTTCCCGTGACTCCACCCCCTCTATCCACAGTCAGCATAAGACCTGAAGTCATTACGCGTCAGCGGGACGCGTGTGCGGGACATCACCCGGGACAAAGCCCGGACTAAGGGCGGACCCTCTGAGACCCTCAGAGGCCCACAGAGACTGGACTGGGCCAGAATCCCTGGTCGATTACTGAACAGCCTAGGACTATTGTGTAAGTGCTTGGGGGGTACATTATATTACCAATCATTATGTCAATCGAAATACTAACCCCGGAGTTGCCTGGCCCTGAGAAGCCGGTGAGTTTGATAAATGGGAAATTAGATAATTACTTTAAGAAAACTCTCTTGGATTCTCCAACTACCCCCACCCTTGAAGAACTTCGGGCTGAGCGACGGCGGTCGGTTGAAAGCCTAAAGAATAGACCATTCCCGGTGTCACCAGTGTTAATTAGCTCTACGGGGGACGGAACTCTTACTGAAAATATCTGCACCCCCTCGCAGGACAGCATCCCTCTAATATTTAGAGAGGGAACACCTACGAGCGAATTTGAACCCTTAGGCACTACTAGTAAATTGTCAACCATTGTTACCACTCCCAGTACAACCAAATCTATTGTTATAACCAAAGCACAAATTACCCCTATCCCTAAACAAACAAAAGTAGTTAAAAGTAGGGCAAAAAAAGTCACGCCAGTTAAAATCTATGGCCCTCCTCCGACAAAAAGGCGTAAAAAATCTGACCTTCCAAAGAGGAAAATTAATCATGCAGACTTTGGCATTAAAAAGGACGACAGTACTAGGGGAGGACGGGTTAAAGTAACAGATAAAGGAAGGATAGTTATATCACCTACGCATCCATGTGTAACTCCCCTTACCGACCCTGTCATCTCCACCGCCGACAGCCCCCCCACGGTGGTGACGTTACAGGAACCTTCAAACAGGGCCTTGATCGATAGCATAGAGTCTATAATGAGGACCTATACTCTGGCTATCGTAGATAGACTTAGTAAATTAGAAGACAGACTTGGGAAGATAGAACATGAACTGGGAACCAAGATAGTGACTAATAAAGTGTTGCCTAACCCCCCTGTACAAACCCCAATTTTACCCTCTTCATCAGGTATTTTTGCTATAACTACTATACCTACCCCTGTTCAGACTACCATTCTGCCTCAATCCTCAAATAATATGAGTGGAAGTACATCAGGGAGTAACCCTGTTGGACCTAACAGTAAACCCACATTGTCCCTGGCTGTAACGTCTAATGGACAGCGGAATAATCTTGGTCAAGCCCCAGGGAATAAAAATATAGAGAGAGGAAACGAGCGGCCGGCTCGAGGTAATTATAACAAGGGCCCCCTTCCAGAACTTCCACCAGAAGCTGTACCCTTTGTAGTAGTCCTTACTGGGGTACCAGAGCTGGAGAAGAACAAACGGGAGGGCTTTGCCCAGTTGAAAAATAAAATATCGCATTGGTTAAGTCTACACAGACCTATTGCAAATAATATCAATGGAGAAATTGTCCATGTCCGCCGCCTTCCTTGGCTGGGAGGAAGACCTAAAGATATTGAGGGAGACATAGTGGTCATTAATTTTAGAGATCAGAATGCCGTCCATTTTATACTTAACTGGCCGTCTGACCACGGAAGTAAATCTATTACCCCCCGTCCCCTAACATATTTTTATCCTCGCTCAGTGGTGTTCCCACCTAATCATCAATCACAGCGAGCCCCCCCGCCCCCGTTATTGAGGCAAATGCGCTCAAACCCATATCGTCCACCTGTCTACAATAACGGCCCTATATTTAACGACAAGCAACCACCTATAGCTGTAGATCTGTATGGGTGGAATACTATAGGCCCAAGGTACAACTCCCTAACACACAGGAGAATGGATCATCTCAAACCTTTTACACCCCTAGATACCACCAACAGGTTTGACGTGTTTAGTGGCCTGGAAGACTGTGACTGATGCCATCGAGCCACAGGGGAGGGGGATAAGGAATTCTGTGGAGACACAGGGGGAGACACGGGTGTAGGCACGGGGGAAAAAGGCTCAACTGATATTAACCCACCCAATGGGTACAATGCTACTTGTAGCTCTGGGGGTAATACACGTAATTCTGGGCAGCTTCACTGTAACTCAGATACTCCTACCCCGGCCAATGGAAGTACAAGTCCGACCCGACTATCTGAAGACCCCGTGCCAGGGGAAGTAACCCACGTCCACACCTTACCTCCACCATCTATTGAGGCTGTTAGTCTAACAGAACGGGGATATAAGATGGCGAGTTGGAATATTGCTGGGTGGAATAACAAGATAGATCGTCTAGGATGGTTAGAATTTATAACCCAATTTGACATCTTGTGTCTCCAGGAGACTTGGGCGGCCGAAGATGTCTATCTTGATGGGTATGTTGCCTATAATTGCCATGCTCAGCCATCCAACATGGGGAGAGCCAGTGGTGGAATGGTGATATTGCTCTCTGTGAGGTTACCGGTTCGAGTAAAAATCCACCGGACCGTCGGTCTGCACTCTCAGTTGTTGTGGTTACAACACAGGAATGGGCGAAATGTTTTAGTTATAAACCACTACAACAATGTCTTTAACCACTCAAAAACAGATATGGTTGATGAACTTGAAGCGGAGGTGGAAAGGTTATATGGGCGCAGTGATGTGTCTTTTGATATTTTGTGGGGCGGAGATTTCAACATTCATATGTGCCCATTTGTTGGCAAAAGGGTGTGTGGGTATGGGGATGAGGTGGGGGAAGATCAGACCCATTTTTTACATTCGGTTTATGGGGAATCCCTAAACACTCTTATGCTTAAAATGGATTTATGCATTATGTTACCTGGCGTAGACAGTGAGGGCAATTCGGTACCGACCTTTATTGGTAGGAATTGTGCCACGGTTATCGACTACCTCATTGTCTCCTCCAGTATTACAGCTTTGTGTTCCTTACCCGTAATAGTAGACCCAGCCCTAAGCGATCATAACTGTCTAACAATGTATCTCTCCTTGTGGGGGGATAAAGTAAAGGCGTTACATGGTGCAGTGACAGATGTAGTTCCACATAGACCCAATGGCCCTAGAATTAAATGGGGTAGGCAAAATGAGGAGCATTTACTATGTACCATTGTGTCTGCTTGTATAGATGAGGTGGAATGCTGTCTCGAACCCGAAAAGGATAATGCTGATATTCTAGCTAGTTTCGACATCATTAATAAAAACATTGCAGAAATCTTAACTGGAAGAAAACCAAAGGGCCCTAGGATTAACGGGGGATGGTTTAACAGGGAATGTACTAAATCCTTACAAAGACTCAAAGTTGCTCTTAAGGGTAAACCCAGAGATAAGGAAGCAGTTAAAACCCTCAGAAGGGAAAACTCAATTCATCTGAGGGATAGGAAACAGGAACTAAGGGAAGAGGCCTGGAACAACCTGACTAAGGCAGTGGATCTTAAGGATACCAAGCTTTTCTGGTCCACTGTCAATAGTCCCTTCCTCCAAAATGAAGAAGTCCCGGTAATGTCTGCCCAGGTATCTGAGGAACAATGGGTGGCTCATTTTACTAGTATTTTTAACCCCGAAGGACTAGCTGTAGGGGGGGATAGGGAAACCCTGGCTTTTATCCCCATACCTCTTAATATCACAGTCTCTGAGGTGGATGCTGCCATCCGGGTCAGTAAGGGGGGAAAGGCGCCGGGCCCTGATGGGGTACCCGTTGACCTTTATAAAGCCGAGGTTTCCATATTGAGCCCATTGTTAACAAAGGTTTTTAATGCTGCTGCAATGATTGCGGCCCCACAGACTTGGGGGGAATCAATCATTATCCCGGTGTATAAAAAAGGGGAGAGGGGTGAGGCAAAAAACTACCGCCCGATTTTTCTCCTCACTGCTTCCCTAAAAATTATGAGTAGGGTATTACTGAGTCGCCTGGAGGAATGGGTAGAAGATAAAGGGATCCTTGCGGATTCTCAGTACGGATTCCGCAAGGGGTTAGGCACCATAGAACAGTGCATTAATTTAGACCTTATTATATGCAAATATACACGGGCTAAACAAGGCTCGTTGTTTCTTTGCTTTGCCGACCTGACCAGTGCCTTTGACTTGGTTGACCATGGCCTTCTGTGGTCAACCTTGTTGGACATGGGTGCTCCACAGGATATTATCTATTTCTTGGCCCAACTTTATAGGAATCTGACGGCTAAGATACGATACGGGCAATCGGGGGAGTGTACACCCAGTATTAAAGTAGGTTCTGGAATTAGACAGGGATGCGTCCTTGCACCTCTTCTTTTCTCCCTTTTTATTAATGCAATCGAGTCGGAACTACGGACCATCAGTGCAGATGCACCGACTGCTGGCGGCCTTTCCATCCCAATATTGCTTTACGCGGATGACGCGGTTCTGCTCTCACAAACCCCTCTAGGGTTGCAAAAACTTATGAATAAATTTGCAGATTTTATTAATGGGAGAAAATTAAAAATTAATAATTCGAAAACTTTTATAATGCCCTGTGGGAAGAAAATTAAAAACTTAAGGCCCTTCACAGTTATGGACCAAACTATAAAAGTGGTGGACAAATTCTGTTATCTGGGTATCACTTTTAACAGTGGGGGGATGTGGACACCTGAAATGATTAATGTAAGAGCCAAAATGGCCAAGTGTTCTTTTGGCATATTTAGGTTTGCATCCAAGTTAGGCTCAAGACGGATACCAGACATGTTGTACCTATATCGCCATAAATGTGTTGCTCTGGCCCTATATGGCTCAGGAGTGTGGGGCCATTGTAATAACAACATGCTCCAGGTTGAGGAAAACAAATTTGTCAAAAAACTCCTGTGTTTACCATCTTCTGCCTCAACAAAGCTGATCCATCAGGAGGTTGGTCTAGAACATCTATCTGACTTGATCAGATTAAGACCCCTGTTAGTATGGAGATCTATATGGGCTAAGGAACAGACTGGTTTTACAAGAAAGATTATTTTAGATTGTCTTCACATGGACAAATGTTCCCGCATCCCCTGGCTTAACTATATTATCCGAACATTTAATGATGTTTTTAATCTCACGGTGCGTGATAACCCTTCTTGTGTTTTAGATATCCCGAAGAGTGAGATTAAACATGAATTTCTGAGGGTTAGCATGGTGAAGCGTAACGCAGCTACTGCTCAGTTCTCCTCACATGTTTTTTACGACAGATACACTAAGGAAGAAATGGGGCTTTCAGGATACCTTAAATTGGTTACTATCCGATCCCACCAATATGTATTGACAAGATTACGGATGGGGATTGTTCATTTGCTTGTTGCGTATCCTGTAATGAAGACCTATACTACTGCCCCCTGTCCGTGTGATGGGACCACAAAGCAAAGTACGGAGCATTTTTTATTGTTATGCCCTCTTTATCTCCACCTTCGAAAAGTATATCTGAAACCGCTTTTCAAAAAATATAATGTATCCACTATTGTATCGGCCATGGGGCTTTTATTTGGACTTAATTCACAGGACATCTGTTTTTTTACTGCTGTATATATTTTAAAATCGATAAGCTTGAGGAAAAGCACCCTTTTTTGATATGTGATTAACTTAAAACCTGCTGTACCCTCATGTTTTATTACTTATGTATGTATGTACTTTTATGATTATTAATCAATGATCGAATAAAGTTTTTGAATCGAATCGAATCGACAGTAACCATAAAAATTGTTTCCTGATGACACACATTTAATCTTTTTGAGGGGTATAATAAGAGAGTTACATTCTAAGCTGCTAATGTTGTGCTTTTAATAGACAGTCATAAAAAAATAACAAAAATGCACTATGTGCACCCTGCAAAAAATCTATATTTTGGAAACACTTTATCTTAAACCTTTTTGCGCAGTCTGTAGCAGCCTCTCTTATACTGTCTGTAAAGCAAGTTTGAAATAATGTCTTCCATGTTCGCGGTGCTTTCTGTCACAGATTGGGAACCTGTATCACTAACCATACACGAGTCGCTATTCTCCATTGCATCAACCAGGATTGTGTGCAGTGCATTAACTAATAGAGGTTTCATATTGTAAAATAGTATATTTCTCACTGATTAACATATTAATGGTCATGTAAACTGTGTGTTATTTTGTATGTAGTTACCAGAAGGTAAAAGACTTAAAAAACATAGAGAATATGCTGTGTTTTTTAGCCACTCCCACACTCACTCACTCCACCCTTGCCCCGCCCCCTGACACACACAGCATCAGAGTTCCCATACTGTTTTTCTGCCCTTCGACCACTGCCTCTACCACACTGTCTCCTCACTTCCATGAGTATAAATAAGCCTCCACCCCCACTAACCACCTTGATTGTCGCTTCCATGACTGTAAATTCAGCTGTGGACCAGTCTTACAGGGATCCTCGCTCGCCCCAGCTCTGTTTTGAACATGTGCCGCAGCTTCCTCTAAAGTTTTCAAGCGCGGCTCTTCATAAATGCGTTCTTCTCAACCGAGAAAGCAGAAGTATCATTTTGTATCTAACAGCGCCCTCTAGTGGCAATAAAATGATTCTCATAAAACGAGAGAATGACGAAGGCGGACAACGTTTGTTTCTCCTCTAGTTTTGGAGAATTGGGGTAGAATGTCAGGCCGCTGCCCTTAGAGAGCGTAAGTTATTTTTGTGCAGGTTTAATGTAGCTTGAACTGGACCCGAAGGTATTGCAGGGCTTTATATGAGCAGCAGTTACATTACAATAGGACACATTCGTTTTTGGCGCCAACGGGGAGATAAAGTGTTTTTCCCAAAATCATAGGATGTTGGGCCCACACCGAGACTTTGACCCGGTTCCACAGTTTCAAAGTCGGCATCTTTGACCCTTAAGTTACGCAACATCCTCGGGTTTCGCTTGTTGAGCCAGGTAGCTTGGACTGAGGACGTCTCAACTTAGTGTCGCCCAAGACGCCCCTAATACTGCCTTGAACTACTGTGTCAGTTCAAGGCATCTGCGCTACAAGGTCCTTGCAGCGCAGATGCCTTGAACTAACACAAGATTGAATAATTGCCTGAGCAGGGAGTCGCCAGGTTAGCAATTAGCAACAGCCATTACTGGACTGTGTGCCAAGAGCATACATGCCATTAGAGCCGATTCAGGCTGGAGATGCCCGATCTGGTTGTAGCCCAGGGGCCTCATTTATGAGGCTGTGCGTCACTTTTACGCCGCCGGTGCGTCACTTTTTGTGACACACCAGTGGCGTAAAAAATACGCCTTGTTGCGCCATATTTACAAAGTGACGCATCTAGGTAGATGCGTCACTTTGTTAACCCCTGCGCCACATTATACCTGCGCCAGGTATAATGTATGCAAGGGGGGGGGGGCGTATTGATGCAAGGAAGGGTCGTAGAAGTGATGCAGTGAAATCTATGAGATTGCACTGCATCACTTCTAGGACGCCGTTGCATCAAAATCTTGCTCCTTCCTCACAGCAGGCGTAAGACTGATGCAGGCTCTTTCACATGAGGGCTTGCCCTGTGTGAAAGGACGCATTGCTGGAGTTGTGTCACCTTTGTGACACACTCCAGCAATGCGTCACTTTTGCGCTTACAGATACGTCAGAAATACTGACGTATCTGTAACTCTTTGCGACATGATGCGTATAACATTAAATATGACGCATTAGGAATGTCGCAAGGAGTGCGCACTGAGAAGTGACGCATCGCTGCTTTCACGCAGCGATGCGTAATTTCTCATAAATGAGGCCCTAGCTTCTTAATGTTGTCTGTCTTCCACCTGAAATTGCCTTTTTTTCCCAATAGAAGACAATTAGGAAAATACATTCTCCTGATTCGTTTTTCTTTTAAATCTCACACCTTGCTCTTCTAAAATGTTGGCACGTATGTAGAGAATTCGTGAACCCATTGCTTTAGGACCTTGAGCGGGGCTTGGTCACCTCTGTGCTGTGTTCTCTGTAAGGTAAACTAGTTACATTGTTTACGGCTCCGTTGGCTTTGATGGACGATAGTGGACTATAGAAGCTCTTAAACCAGTGCCATGTTTAGGATTTCCGTGGCTCCTGGCAAGACATATTTGGGGTTCACTGTTCGGAACAACTTCAAATTGGTGGTGCTTGGAAGTTGGGTGCCCTGAGCAAATGCCTGCTTTGCCCATGCCTTAAAATGTCTCTGCCTTAAACATCAGTTATAGAGGATAGTGCGCTGGCGCTGATGAGAGAGGGTGCACATGGAGCTAGAGAACACAGCAGGAAGGATTGGAGGGATGGATGAATGGATTGATGACAAGGCAGCGCCAAGAGACCTTTCGGTATACGACAGTGCGCTTAACAAATTTCCCAAACATAAACATGGGCGAATGCAAGGCCTTGAGAAGGAAGGACAGATGGGTGAGTGAGAGAAGGAAGCAGGGAAGCGGGCCTGCAGTGCTACAGATGGATGCAAAATTCAAGTGGCCACAGTAGGGTAAGAATTTCCTGAGGGAGCAGCATCCTTAAATGAATGGCAGACTTGCCCCTCACTCTTTCGCCGAGTGTTATTTGGAACATGGTTCAGAGTGGGTGCTATCACCGCCGGCTGTGGGAGAGCTCGTATCTGGGCTTCTCTTCAGGCCCACGTGAGTGGAGACACATATCGCTCCCAAGCAGCCTGATCCCCTCACTGGCTGTGGGGCTGCCTGTGTCTGTGCTCATCTTCCATCACTGCCAGTGTGCTGCACCTGCATTCAGTCACACAGCAAGGATGTCATGGGTCCTGATGCAAGCAAGGGAAATTGGCCTCGATTTCCTTCTTTCTCTTGTTAAGTTGTACACAGCAGTTAATCATGGGGTGTAGTGGGACCCATAGTGCCATTGCTGACTGCGGGGAAGCCTGTATGTGTGCTTATTCAGATTTTGGGGGAGGGCACCTGTGGTTTTTCCACTTCATCGCAGACTTTAGGACAGTGTTTCAGTGGCAGCTGGTTGCCTTCATTTCTAAAACATCCCAGTGCCCTGGCACCAGTAGCCTTTCAGTTCCAGAGACATCATTACTTGGGGCTGAAGTTGGCTCCTGACCTTCACCCCAGTGGTGGCCCCTTATCCCATGAGTACCATGTCTACCAGAACTCTTTTTCACAACAGGCCAGTTCTAGGGTCTGGGGTTCTGAAGTTTGGTATTGTCGTTGTGGGTGTGCATCTATTACTGCAACCGGCCCGCGCACTGATTTTGGGACCCCGTAAGGTTCTCAATTGCTCCTCTTCTTGAACTGTGCACAGCTTTCCCCATGGACCCCAGTAGCACTTTTGAGTGAGCATCAAGACCCCTTCAAAACTGTTCTGCCCTCAAGTTGATCATGTTTTCATTGCTGCCTTTGTAATGGTAGTATGGATTATTTGTCTAAATACCTTCACAGATTATTATATGCCTAAGAACAAGTGTTTTAACAATCTATCCAATTCTGAATTACTTGCTATGATGAGACGAGCCACAATAATTCCACTGTCCTCAGGGCCACTAATAGCGCTCTAATTATTCTGATACATAACATCAAACCACATCACCATCCACAACCACATCACTAACCACATCCAGGTCATTATGCACAGCCACATCACCATCAGCATAACCATCTGCATCTACATCACCATCCACATCCACATCACCGTGCGCCTCACATTACACCCACCTCCTTATCACCATCCACATTCTCCTCACATCACCATCCACATCCTCACCACTATCCACATCACATCACCATCCCTAGTACATCAACGTCTTCATTCACATTACATCACATCAAAATTCACATCACAATCACCTCAACATTCACATCATATCACCATTTACAGCCACATAAACATCACCATTCATATTACCATCCACATGACCATCTACAGCCACATCACCATTGACACCCCATCCCAACCCACATCCTCATCACCATCCACATCCATATCACCTTCGTCAGCACCATCCCCACCCAGATGCACATAATGACCCACATCACTATTCACACATCTACATCCAGATCACCATCCAATTCCACATTACATCAATATCCAGGACCACATCACAATCCACATCACATCAGGATCCACATTCACAACAAATCACTATATACATCTCAACACATCACCATCCACAACACATCACCATCCACAACACATCACTATCCGCAACACACCACCACCTACAACACATCACCATCCACATCCACAACACATCATTATACAAAACACATCACCATGCACAACACATCCCCATCCACATCCACAACACATCACTATCAACATCCACAACACATAATTATCCAAAACACATCACCATCCACAACACATTGCCATCGACGTCCAGAACACATCATTATCCAAAACACATCACCATCCACAACACATCGCCATCCACATCCACAACACATCACTATCCACATCCACAACACATCACTATCCCCATCCACAACATATCACCATCCACAACACATCACTATCCTCATTCACAACACATCACCATCCACATTGCCACTGTCAGACATGAGGATCTCACTCAAGTCATAACCATCTTTCCTTAATCTCTTTCTTGTGTCATCATTTAATCACACCAATATGCCAGAGAAGTCTGCATTCTTCAATAATTAGTTCCTTTGTGAAGGTAATTATTATATCCAGTAGCAGGGAACCGCTATGGGCATGGTGTTTGCTCCATCATTTGCTAACCATGATTGGTCTCAGAATTTTGTGACATTGAGATCAGGAATAGAAACACAGACAACGTTTTGTAATTTAGAGCTCATAACAACATAGTCTATGGGAGTATATATGAAGATTAAATCAAAGCCATTGATTTTAATTTTCACTCATACCATATCAAATGAGAGTACAGCATTTCTAGATCTCCGTTTGTCTACAACGGATGACAGACTGCAGATGTCCTTTTTAGAAAACCAATACAGTCAAATTAAATACTTGACACCCAAAGTTGCCACTCACACAGTACGACTGCGGAAATACACTATAGAAAATGACTTACCGCCAAGAGAAACAAAAAACCTTAGAGACTATATAGAGACAGCAGATGATATGACATTGATATTTTCAAGAAGAGGATACTCATAAGATATTAGATAAGCTAAAGAAAGAACTAATGCTAAGGATCAGAGCAATCTTGTAAAATCAGTAAATAGTGGTAAGAGAAAGAGTAAAAAAGCTAAAGTAATCAAAGCAGTAGATTACTTGGGATCGAAAACAAACATTGGCATTTACTTGAATCTGATACTATTTTGAAGAGATAGGTGACATGTAGTGTTAAAATATCCTTTCAAAAGATGGAAGCGTGAGACCACTTACTTTATATGCTTTGAGGTTTCCTCAGAAAGGATTTTACTCTTGTGAAAGTTGTACCTGGAGGTTTTGGAAAACATTTCACTTTTACAGTGCTTCCCAACTATAGAAACTCAAATGCAGTGTATACATTACAATACCCTTGTGATTAATTATATACTTAAAGTACCACTTGGCCATTTAAAATGAGAATTTCAACACGTTATGGTGCCGTTGGAAGAAATGAAACCAAATATTTATACAACAAGGAACATAATAATAGTGATTCTTCTCTGCTTATATTTGTGGACATATGCACCCAGAACAAATAACAGGAGATAAGGTGATCAGGAGCTAAAATTTCACCAATCACAATCTAAGATTAGAATAAATCTGGTGACTGTGCAGCCCAAAGGTTTACATTTGGATGAAGGGGTTTCATGCCTTCTGAAATAGGTTTGTTTCAAACATTTATGAAAGGATTATGAAATTGAAAGTGTTCAGCATTTTAATGGCTCCTGCGTTCTTCATTTATTTATGTACAAGTATCAAATGTTTTAGTCAGATGTTTATAGCATTCATCTCCCGGGCTGCTTCATTTATACATTTTGCGTGATTTACAATAAAAAAATTGTAAGGCAAATGTCATTCCTCAAATGAGTGCTATTAGTGACAAATATGTTGGAATATAGTATTGTTGACAAGTATTAGCAAGGAAGTGGTTATTTCATTAATTTATTTGAAGAATGGATTTTTGACATTCTGTCAATCTGGATACTACGGGGCAGTATAGGATATTTAGTTTAATATTCATGTCATTGAGACACATCAATCTGGATACTATGGGGCAGTATAGGATATTTAGTTTAATATTCATGTCATTGAGACACATCAATCTGGATATTATGGTGCAGATCTATGTGTTTACTCTGAATATTAAAAAAAAAATTAATTGGTTCTTGTGTAATTAACAGTTATATATTTTGTTTTATCCACATGGCATAGTTTTAACATAGCTTTGGCAATAACCTATGGATGTGGGTGAAACGTTGATGGACTACTGATTCATGCCATGAGGAATATTTTTCTTGTGATGTTTAGTACTTTGTGGCAGAATGAGAAATAAAATACTTTTGTATTTTTGTACACCATGACTTTTAGTCTACTAAATTTGCAGCTCTAAATCTTCAATTGATACAATGGAATTTACAGTATCTCAGCTGCAGTATCTTTTTTTTTACACAGTTTTATATAGCGCAAACTTGACCCGGTATCGGTTATCAGAGCGCTTTATATGGCAACAGTTGCCTTACATGAGGACACATTCATTTTTGTTAGGCACGGGGAGATTAAGTGATTTGCACAGAATCACAGGATGTTCAGCCTCATGCCGAGACTTGAACCCGGTTCCACAGATTCGAGGTCGACCGCCCTAGCCGTTGGGCCAACTCCTCTCCCCTCTTCACTGACCCTTGACACAACAGACTTTTATTTTGAGCAGTGAGCTGGTGGTTGCAGGTGGGGCCCACCAGTGCACATTTTAGAACCTAAACTTAGTTTTTATCAGCAGACATTTCCTCAGAGCAAGAGATGTAAATAAAGGGAGGAAGAGGGGAAAGAAAAAGATCAGTAAGCAGTGAAAACAGGCGAGAACCTGTATGCGTGAGATAAAGAAACAGGGAGTGTAGGGTGGTGGAAGAAAGAGGCACAAGGTGGAATCAAGATTGGCACCCTTGGTATTCATGAGATAAAGAAACAGGGAAGGTAGGTGTGGAAGAAAGAGGCATGAGGTGGAATCAAGACTAGGCATCCTTGGTATTCATAGACAGGAAGCTTTAGCTTTGGCTTGTTCCTCTATATGGTCATGGAACTCCTCAGTGACTTGCAATATCCCCAAAATATTATGTAGGGGATGCTGTGTTCCATATATAATATGCCAAATTATATGGGCTTCAGCCTGCCCTCTTTATTCATTGACCTGTTATTGCGTCATTCATATGTTTTATCTGGCATTAGTAAATAGTATATATACTATACTTATGGGGCATTCTATCAGCCCTTTTCATTCATTGGTCTGCTGCTGTGTCATTCACATTTTTCGTCCGCCCACTACTGTATACAGCAAATGGGAAGGGGTCCGCCCACTTCAGACATTGGCTAACCTCAGTCACTGGCAGTAACAGCATTCTGTACTTTCCCAAGTAGCACATCCACACACAATACAGTACCTTTCTGTGGCAGGATCTACAGGGGTGACCAATAAAAATGTTTTATTTGTTTTCATCCCCAGTGTGCTTCTTTAATTCCCTGCTCCCCAATGTTCTCCGCCTCGCTCCCCATCCCCAGTATCTGGCAGAGCCTAGAGCAGCAAAGAGAAGTACCTACCTTGTGGTGGTCTGGTGCTTCTGTGACTGAGCACTTTTAGGTGACTAGCATCACTTGCTCTGCTGCATGGGAAATATGAAATGAATCCCAAACTGATGAATTGCTAGTTGCGTTTGTGTGCAAAGTGAATTTGGGGTTTGAAGCTTTGTAATCACCTGCCACTTAATGTTGCATGCCTTTTTGAAAACATGCTTGTCACCCTACCTGTTAGTGCTGAAGTTATACAAGGTCTTTCTTCCTAAATAAAAGGGATGGCTAAGTTTACATTTGCATATAATATTTCCACTTGCAGCTAATGCCCATTCAACAACTATTTGTACATTATGTCATATCACACGCAGTCGATGAATGTTCCCCCGGCGGCATCAAAGGCATTCTCTTGAGAATGCAGCCTTGGTGGCAAAACACAAAGGGGCATATTTACAAGGGCGCTGTGCCTCCGGAATGTCACTTTTAACGGCGTACCTGTGGCGCAATGCCCTGCTCCATATTTACAATGTGGCGTTAAGACACTTTTTGGGGCTTAGCAACGCTTTCTAAATGTGCTACCGCTTCACGCAGTTTTCTGAATGAAAGTGGCGTGCAGTGGGTGTTGCTGTGGGCGTTCCACCGCAGCACCCATTGCTTTTTTGCGCTGCCCCAGATTTACAAGGAGGTATAAATCTGAGGCTGCACAAGAAAGGAACGCCATGCAATATCAGACGACAGAGTGGCGAAATGAGGAGAAATACTTTCATTTCACCTTGTTTTTGCATTTTCAATGTGCACTGTATTCTGCAGCGCACATAGAATGAGTAAAACGATTGTTATGTGTAGAAAGGAGTACCTTCTTGCACATAAATAATCATTTAATAATGACGATTTGCCATTATTTATTGTTTGTGTTCAGGAAGGGACACCTTTTCTGCACATAATCAATCATTCCCAGTAATGCAGGCACCCTTGCACTATGGTACAAGTTCACTAAACTGACCACAGAATGGTGGTTGCAGTCTGCAGAGCCTGTATACTCAGGCTAGGCAATTGCAAGGGTGTCTGCGTCAGCACTAGACAGCTGGTTTTAGAACTGGAGAAAACACGGGGTGCAGCAGATTGTCATAAATAGGGTGCATCCCTGTGTTTTGAGAATGTTGGAGCGCACGGGGTGCCAAATTTGGCACAGCTCTGCCCTCCCACATTTCCTTGTACAAATACCCCAAAGGGTGGCAGCCCCGGGTGCTCTTGTAAAACCATCACAAAAGAGATTCGTGCTTTCCAGCACAAGACAAATGTTGTCTTATGTGTGATTACTTCAGGTGCAAATGTGCCTGTTTTTCTGCCCACTGTATGATAGAGACTACCAGGATCCTAGTTCTGCCAAGCTACCCGAGGCCATAAAATGGCAGGTTTAGTCAAACATTGCCAGAAGAGGTGCTTTTTTTAGTTCGAGCTAGAGTACGCATGCGAAGCATGCGTCTAGCTCGACAACTATAGCCGCCCGTCTCCTGGGAATCTGAGACAGGGGTCGGGCACGTGCGTCGACTTCACCTCGTTGGCGCGCACGCCCAGCCCGGCGCCGTGCACATCCCCTGCCTCAGATTCCCTGATGCACGCACATGCACACACACATACACACACGCAGGCACACACGCACACACACTGCATGCACACACGCGCACACACGCACACACACAGCCCCCCTGCGCCTCCCTCCCTCCCTTCCCCCTTACCTCACGGGGCTCTTGCCCACACGCGGGGCTTCCTTCGTTCGCAGGGCTTCCTTCGTTCATGGGAGCCTCAGCTTCCTGCCAGCACAGCGCGGGGCTCCCCTTAGGCTTGGGAGCCCCACAGTGGTATCTGCTGGTCTTCACCCGGGCCCCTCCTGGGACCCGGGACTTCAGATGCTGCCCTTTGCTTTCGCGCCGGGGCTACTTAGAACGAAACTTAGGAATGGACGCGCATGCGCACCCAGCCTGGATACTGAAAGCAGCTCAGTATCCGGGCTGGGTGCGCATGCGCGCCCACGCGGGTTCTCTAGCTTTCATTTCATACGGGTGAGTGCTCCCACCTCCGGCGCGCGGACGTGCAGGTCCGCAAATCCCTTGCATCAGGCTTTCAGCGTGACCAGATGGGACTTACCAAGAATGCAGCACATATGTTTTAAATACAGACATGGATTTAAGATGAATTTTTTATCATGAGTGACCTATAGCGACAGTGCATTTTTAAATTGCCTACTTGCTTTCACGCCTCTTCGCGACACCTATATTTTTTTGGTAAGTGTGCTTGTGAGGCATGGGAGACACCTCGAAATATGACGAATCCGCGGGTTGGGGCGGGGAGGGGAGGGGAGACAGAGCAGGGGACGGGCAAATGTCAAAATCGATGCTTTCTCGCTCTCATTTTAAAATCATTCTGCGCTCGTCGCGGAATTAAAATTCGTGACCTTTAATCATTGCGGCATTCATCATGTGGTGCTGTGCGGGAGAAGAAGGCTTTGTGCGCAGTTCTGAATCTCGCTCTTCCTCTCTCATCCACCCTCTCCCATCCCCTCTATCTCCTGTGTTGCTTGTTTTATGAAGTCCCCGCACTAAATTATTCTCAGGTGTCATGAGGAAGTGTTTGCTGGATTAGGAGAAACTGTGGGTCATTATTCAGAAACGGCCTGTCTACTAAGAGCAATGTAGCATTAGTCAGAATGTTCCAGAAAGCCCTTCAAACTCAGACCTTGCCAGTGCTTTGTGCATTCATTAACTTTTCAGATTTACACCTGCTACTTGCTTGAATTAAATAGCGCATAGCTCGCATTACTGCTGCTTTCATTTGTGCCTGATTGATGTTTAAATTGTCGTAGCGCTATATAGCTGATTGAATTAATCATAGCGCTATACTGCCACAGTGCGCATTAATTACTAATCAATTGCGCTTTGCTGCCTTTAGACTGTGTAATCGATATCTGCCTGATCGTGCTGGCGCCATTGCCCATTCCCTAGCCATAACTCAGGTTGTGCCCTAATCTCTTCGTGTTAGGCTTTTGGCTTGCAGCCATTTTGTTGTTTGTTGTTGTGCCCCCCAGCCCAGTTTCCCACCCCGCTCCTGCCTCCCAGCTGCTCCTCCCTCGCCCCTCCCCACTCCTCCATCCACTTATGACAGATGCTTTAGCGCCCAGCGTTCACGCGCAGCGGGCGCGCCCCATGCGCGCCGAAGGTGCGCCATAGGTAAGCCCGTCTGCGCCCGTCTGCGCCTGGACCGCGCCCAGCGCCAGACCCCCTGGTCCTCGAATAACCCACTCTACCCGTATAACGTATGACGCCGCTACCCTCTTTGCCCTTAACCCCTGACGCACACCACAATGCTGCGAAGCTGCCTCAGGACACACCCATGGACCCTTCGCCTGCCACTCCTGCAAGTTCGCCTGCATCAGGACCCACACCAAATCCACTAACTCCAAACACAGCTCCGACTCTAACCACCTGAAGTGCATCCTGCTGAACACCCGCTCGGTCCACAGACACGCCACTGAACTCGGGGACCTACTCGACACTGCATCGCCGGACGTCGCCTTCCTTACAGAAACCTGGATGAACACCTCATCAGCGCCCGACATCGCCATAGCCATCCCGGATGCTTACAAGATCATCTGAAAAGACCGCACCAACCAAACAGGTGGAGGCATCGCCATCGTCCATAAGAACACCATCCGAATCACGACCAGCTCCGACGATAACCTCGCCACCGCCGAACACCTCCACTTCCAGATCCACACCAACCCCAGGACCACACTTAGAGGCACCCTCATCTACAGACCACCAGGAACCCGCACACAATTCAACGAAGACATCACTGACTTCATCAGCCCACATGCCCTCACCTCCAAGAACTACATCCTACTGGGAGACCTCAACTTCCACCTGGAAAAGAAAAACGACAACAACACCACCACCCTTCTGGACAACCTGGCCAATGTCGGACTCAAACAACTTGTTGACACCCCCACCCACCTTGCCGGACACACGCTTGACCCTATCTTCACCTCCAGCAAACACATCTCCTTCGATCACACCACATCTCTCCATTGGACGGACCACAGCTGCGTTCACTTCAACTACAAAAAGACCTCTACCCACAACCCCCCACAACCTGCTCCTCGAAGAAACTGGAACAAAATCACCGCCGACCAACTCTTCACATCGCTTAACCAAAACCCTCCTGCCATATCATCGGACCCAAACCAAGCTGCCACCAAACTCACACAATGGATCACCCACAGCGCTGACGATTTAGCACCATTGAAAAACCACTAGATCAAACAAGGTAGCAAAAAGGCCCCCTGGTTCAACGATGACCTTAAGAAATCCAAGAAGTTATGTCGTACTCTCGAGAAAACCTGGAGAAAAAACCCAACCACTAACAACCTGACCACCTTCAAGGACGCCACCCGCAAACACCACCAATTGATCCGATCCACCAAGAAATCAGCATTCAAGGATCGACTCGACAACAACGCCCACAACAGCAAGGAACTATTCAACATCGTCAAAGAATTTACCAACCCCACCGCCGGCACAAACGACATCACTCCCTCCCAAGACCTCTGCGACTCTTTATCCTCCTTCTTCCACAACAAAATCGCCGACATAAATAACAGCTTTGAAAACCAGTCCGAAGAACAGTCCACTCCACCCACCTCCGAACCAATACAGAACTCCCACAACCTTTGCGTCTGGAACCCAATCACTACTGAAGACACCATCCGCCTGATGAACTCCATCCACTCAGGATCGCCAACCGACCCATGTCCCCACCACATTTTCAACAAAGCAGACTCCATCATCGCACCCCATCTCCGCGATGTCATCAACTGTTCTTTCAACTCCGCTACCTTTCCAGAAAGCTGGAAACATGGCGAACTCAGCGCCCTTCTGAAGAAACACGCGGCAGACCCCTCAGAACTTAAGAACTACCGCCCCATCTCACTCCTCCCATTCCCTGCCAAAGTCATTGAGAAAGCCGTCAATAGTCAGCTCGCCGCCTTCCTTGAATCTAACAATTCCCTCAACACCTCACAGTCTGGCTTCCGAGCCAAACACAGCACCGAAACCGCCCTCATCGCAGCTACAGACGACATCCGAACACTACTGGACAACGGAGAAACCGTTGCCCTCATCCTACTTGACCTCTCCGCCGCCTTCGACACAGTCTGTCATAGCACCCTCATACAACGCCTCAGCAATGTCGGAATACAAGGAAAAGCTTTATACTGGATCATCTTGTTCCTTGCCGGGAGAACCCAGAGAGTCCGCCTCCCCCCATTCAATTCAAAGGCCACCGAAGTCATCTGCGGAGTACCACAAGGATCATCACTCAGTCCCACCCTCTTCAACGTTTACATGAGTCCCCTCGCATCCATCGCGCGACAACACAACCTCAACATCATCTCCTACGCAGACGACACCCAGCTGATCCTCTCCCTCACCAAAGACCCTAACACCGCCAAAACCAATCTACAGAAGGAATGAAAGAAGTAGCCGAATGGATGAAGAACAGCTGTTTAAAACTAAACTCGGACAAAACGGAAGTCCTCATCCTAGGATCATCCCCCTCTGCCTGGGACGACTCATGGTGGCCACCGGCCCTGGGTACAGCACCCATAACTACAGACCACGCACGTAACCTGGGCTTCATCCTAGACTCCTCCCTCTCGATGACCAGACAAGTCAACGCCGTCTCATCTTCATGCTTCAACGTCCTTCGCATGCTCAAAAAAATCTTCCGTTGGATCCCCACCGAAACAAGAAAGACTGTCACCCACGCACTGGTCACTAGCCGACTGGACTATGGAAACACCCTCTACACCGGAACCACAGCCAAAGTACAGAAAAAACTCCAACGCATCCAAAACGCCTCAGCCAGACTCATATTGGACATCCCCCCTCAAGCTCACATTACTGGTCACCTGAAAGACCTTCACTGGCTCCCCGTCAACAAGAGAATAACGTTCCGTCTCCTCACCCACGCACACAAGGCCCTCTACGGCCTAGGACCCGAATGCCTCAACACACGACTGTCCTTCTGCACACCCACCCGCCAACTGCGATAATCCAATCAAGCACTCGCCGCAGTTCCGCGCATCCATAGATCCACCATGGGAGGAAGATCCTTCTCCTACTTAGCGGCCAAAACCTGGAATTCTCTCCCCACCCACACAGAACCACCTTTCCTTCAGAAAGCAACTAAAAACCTGGCTATTCGATAAGTAATGCACACTCCCTCCCCCAAGCGCCTTGAGACCCTCTGGGTGAGTAGTGCGCTATACAAATTTCTGAACTTGAACTTGAACTTGAATCCGATGTTTCGTTGGGGGGGGGGGTTCTCTTGTGCTTACCTGAGTGAATAGAAAGTTATTGTGACATGGAGCGGTTTCATGGGCAGAAACATGGAGGCATGGTGTGTGGCAGTGTGTGCTCGCACTGGTACGAACCAGGATGGGTTTCAAATAAAATCTACATGTGCTGAAGGAATATACAGTTGCACATAGAGGCAGGGGCTACCCAATTGTTCAAGGGGCTGAGGTAGATTATAATCACAAAAAACTGTCCCGGGGACATATTTAGTCAGAAATATCTCAGAAGGAATACGTTCTATTCAGTGGTGTTTGTTATCTCATGACCACGTTTCTACATTCATGAAACGCCGGCACCCACCTGCATATGGTCAACATATAACATATACCAATATTTACAAACACATTTAAGATAAAACAGGCTATAAGAGACCTAAACAGTGTTCTTCATAGTGCAGTCCATGGAGGGACACAGGATTGTTGTTTTTCATGGACAGAGTCTATGTTTCGGTCCCATTACGGTATTTCTCTAGGACCATCATCAGAAGATAAAATGGTGCTTGTCACCAATAACTATGAAAAATAGTGCTTTCAAACATATAGATGGAGATGCAGCTTGTCCATAAATCCACTGCTCATCCCGGGCAATATTGTGATGGAAAGTTTGCAGAACAATCTCTTCCAAAGGTCACAAGTAACCCTGGGCGAAGCACTACGCTCCGTTTGCGGAGTTTGCGGAGTTTTGGCAACTCCGCGTTCCGCGGAGTTCGCGTAGCTGCCGATAACTCCGCTATCCGGTGCGGAGCGTAGTTGTCGCGCGCTAAATAACATTATCGCGTGCGCGGCAATGGCTTACCTTGGTTCTGCGTTCGCTTTTTCCCGGTCGCGTCGGCCACCATGTTTGTAAACCCTTCCGTGCAGCTGTGCGAACGCGATAACGTCATTGGAAGCGCGATAAAGCCATAAGGACGCGCGAGTATGTTTGTTGGTAAGATCGAGTTGCCGAACACGCAGAACCTGCAATCTTGCACAGAATAACTCGCGAGCATGTTAAAAGTTAAACCATAATAATAAATTACCATTTTGGTTAGCAAACAAGTGAGAAACCCCTCAAAGTTGTACCTTTGGATGTATTTTTTGGGGGGAAGGAGTCCTCTTTCTGTTTCTACTGTATTTTTGAATATTAAGGAGGAAGGGCTCTGGAGTTTACAACTTCCTGTTCCTGTCCACCAGGCTCCTCCCAGTGCTTTGTCCATGAGGTGGTCACTTTCATTTGGATTTTGAGCTGGCAGGATCACTTTCTGTGTGTGTTGGCTGCATTACTGCTTTTTTTGAATCTTACTGAGGACTTTTGGATTTTGAATTCTCTTTTTCAAGTAAGTTCAGTAATGTATGAGTGAGTATGATGTTGTAGACTTGTGTTTGTTTGATTTAAAATGTTTTAACTACATTATTCATTCCTTGATTTAAATTATTGATGGGTGCCTACTTTTATGAGGTCCCAACTTGTATTTCTTTTTAAATTTCATCCAGGCTACATAGAGAGGTACCCATGGGTAAAATCATAATTCTGTGTTTAAATTTTTATTCAAGTTTGTAAACAAACATCATGGCTGGCATTGGATTATGGTCATCATTATGCAATAGCAATGTCTGCTGTGGAATTTCTGTTTGTGTAATGAAAAAGTTTTTTTATTTTTTTAAACCAATAGCTGACCCTAGTACTCCATGTAGTTAGTGTGTAGGCATGTTTGAGTTCATTGTAATAACTTTCTGTGGTTGGCCTGGCCATGTGTTGTTGGCGGCCATTTTATGTTTCCCAGCCACTTTGGTCTTGCCATAGGCCTCCAAACTTGTGGCCTACTCTTCCAGTAGGCCAGAGGTACTAGTCATAGGGTCATGAAAGGTAATCAACTGTTTTTCTGGTGTACCTCTAATTAGGAAATCATGGATGGACTGGATTGATTTAGAAAATCTTATGTTTATGTGTGGGGTATGTCAGGTTTCGGATGTCTGTCAATTTCTGCCATTAGGTAACCCTAGGAATACAGCTCGGGTAGTTTTGGTAACGTCGCGCCGTGTGGGAACGCGACCTTACCTTTTTTGTCTTTTTCGCGCGCTCAATGTACTGGCTCGGGAACGCGATAACGACTTTTTACTCGATTCGCGTTGCCGAACACGCCGATTTTGCATTCTCGCGAACAATATGTCCCGAGTTGCATAAAAGTTCCTCGAAAATGTTTAATGTGTCCCCTGTGCTACCAAAAAGTCCTCATTTTTTGTGTTATTTACTTCTTTGGTTGTAGCTTTGTCTTCCTGGAGCATGGCCCACTCCCAGTTCCTTTCTGTCCTCTATGTAATGATTTCTGGTTTATGGTTGGGGTGACCAATTTGGGGGGTGGTGTCTGGTGTGTTCATTTTGTGAAGCAAAGCATTGTCCCTTTGGCATAGGCATTTATTGTCTGTCCTCTCTTTCTTTTCATGTAGTGGTGAGGGCCATTTTGTGTGTACTTCCTTTGTGATGATTCTGCTATGTTGTTGTTGGTGGGCAGGCCTTGTGGTGGCGGCCATTTTGTGTATGCTTCCTTTGTGACTGATTTTGCCATGTGGTGGAGGCCATTTTGGGTGCATCCCCTTTCCATGTTGTCTTTGGGTGTCCCTGTCCTCCTGGCCCTATGGAGGCGGCCATTTTCTGTGTCCTTCCCTGGTCCTCTTCTTTTGCCATAGCCATCCAAGGCTTTTGTAGGTACTACCACTCAAAGCCATAGGTGCATTCAAGTTAATCAACTATTTTTGTGGTGTAACTTTAATTACACCGTGTATGGCTTTGGATTGCTTCACATTTTTTTGTAATGGTGGTACTTTTAGTTTTTTGGTTGCTTGTGTGTAGCTATTATGGCACTCCCTGCCATTAGGTAACCCTAGGAATACAGCTCGGGTAGTTTTGGTAACGTCGCGCCGTGTGGGAACGCGACCTTACCTTTTTTGTCTTTTTCGCGCGCTCAATGTACTGGCTCGGGAACGCGATAACGACTTTTTACTCGATTCGCGTTGCCGAACACGCCGATTTTGCATTCTCGCGAACAATATGTCCCGAGTTGCATAAAAGTTCCTCGAAAATGTTTAATGTGTCCCCTGTGCTACCAAAAAGTCCTCATTTTTTGTGTTATTTACTTCTTTGGTTGTAGCTTTGTCTTCCTGGAGCATGGCCCACTCCCAGTTCCTTTCTGTCCTCTATGTAATGATTTCTGGTTTATGGTTGGGGTGACCAATTTGGGGGGTGGTGTCTGGTGTGTTCATTTTGTGAAGCAAAGCATTGTCCCTTTGGCATAGGCATTTATTGTCTGTCCTCTCTTTCTTTTCATGTAGTGGTGAGGGCCATTTTGTGTGTACTTCCTTTGTGATGATTCTGCTATGTTGTTGTTGGTGGGCAGGCCTTGTGGTGGCGGCCATTTTGTGTATGCTTCCTTTGTGACTGATTTTGCCATGTGGTGGAGGCCATTTTGGGTGCATCCCCTTTCCATGTTGTCTTTGGGTGTCCCTGTCCTCCTGGCCCTATGGAGGCGGCCATTTTCTGTGTCCTTCCCTGGTCCTCTTCTTTTGCCATAGCCATCCAAGGCTTTTGTAGGTACTACCACTCAAAGCCATAGGTGCATTCAACTTAATCAACTATTTTTGTGGTGTAACTTTAATTACACCGTGTATGGCTTTGGATTGCTTCACATTTTTTTGTAATGGTGGTACTTTTAGTTTTTTGGTTGCTTGTGTGTAGCTATTATGGCACTCCCTGCCATTAGGTAACCCTAGGAATACAGCTCGGGTAGTTTTGGTAACGTCGCGCCGTGTGGGAACGCGACCTTACCTTTTTTGTCTTTTTCGCGCGCTCAATGTACTGGCTCGGGAACGCGATAACGACTTTTTACTCGATTCGCGTTGCCGAACACGCCGATTTTGCATTCTCGCGAACAATATGTCCCGAGTTGCATAAAAGTTCCTCGAAAATGTTTAATGTGTCCCCTGTGCTACCAAAAAGTCCTCATTTTTTGTGTTATTTACTTCTTTGGTTGTAGCTTTGTCTTCCTGAACAGGCCATGTGGTGGCGGCCATTTTGTAGGTACTTCCTTTGTGCATTTATCATTGGCCTCCCTGCTTTTGGTCTGATCTGATAGTAGGACAGACTCCCAGAGGTGGTAGTTACTAGTGAGCGGGGCTGCTTTATGTAGCTGTTTCTATTTGGTCTATTTAATTACCATCATTACGGCATGTGTGTATGCCATTGCATTTCCAAGTTGGTTGTCTGGGCAGGGGGGTAGGTAACTTTTTTGTGTGTGGAATAATTTTATGACTTGTATGTGTTTTTGCCGTGAAGTTTTACAAACTCTTAGCCATGGTGTATTTTGATTTTCCTTGCATTAACCTGTCATGACTCATGTGTAGCAGGCAACCTCCTTTTTCTGTCCATGTTGGTATATGATAGGCCTGCTTGACTTTATTATTGGTTATTTCTAGCTGGGAGCTGTGGTGCTCGTACTATTAGTCTTCTTTTTTGTGTTTTATACATTGCCCTGTGTGTCTTTCAATTGTTCATGTGTTGTTGGCTTACTGCTTGTTTGACTGACGTTTTCTGTCTTCTTTGCTTGTAGGTGCACAGAAAAAGACTGAGGAGGTGCTGGCTGTTTTCATCCATCGCCCGTTCAACTGCCAGACGGACGTCCTTCAATTGTACGCCACGTGTGGGGTGTGACTCATCTGACCACACATCTCTGCAATTTGTGCTACTGAGTGCTGCTGTGTGCTGCTGACATCAGAAGAAGATGGGTCCTAAGAGAGCAGTTACCAGGTCCTCCACCACCAAGAAAGTTGCTGAGAAGAAGGTACAGAAAAAGGAAGTGTCACTTAAGGCTGGTATGGACCCCCAAACCTTTTTTGGGCCCCCAAAACGTACGCCTGCAGCAGCGGTGTCCATGGTGCAAGCTGGAGCCAGCACATCGGCATTAGCGGGGGCAAGCCACCAACCCAGGGCCAAGCACATGAGGGTCGAAGAGGTAGCCGACATAGTGTTACAAAGCAGTGATACTGAACCTGAACTTAACTTATCGCTGTCTCAAAGTAGCACACAATCTATGCAAGCTGAAAGTGCTGACCAACCGCCGCCAGCAGTAGATGTTCAACAACCACAACCACCGCCCGCAATAGTTGTTCAACAACAACAACCAAATCCCACAGTAGTAGTTGTTGAAGAACCACAGCACGCTATAGTACTTCCTCAAGAACAACAACCACCGTCTCCACACGCAATAGTGGAAGTTGTTCCTCCCGATGTCGGGGCAGTTCAGGAAGTAGAGCCTCATTCCGAGCAAGAAGAAGAGGAAGCCACTTCTGGAGGTGATCTACTGTCTTTAAATTTACGAAAGGAAAGGAGGGTTAGTGGCAGTGCATCGAGTTCTTCGCATAGCATCCCTTCAGATGACCTTGATGAGGAGTATCATCCACGACGAAGAACTGAGCATTCAAAGAAGAGGCATCAAAAGACCAGGCTGGGAAAAAGGAAGGATCCGTCAAGGCTTGAACTTCCGGAGTTCGATGTAGGTGAACAGGATGCTGATGGTGATAAAGACGGGTCTGACACTGACAATGTCATCATCACAAGCGTTATTCCTGGTGCAGAGGATGTAGAGACCAGCATTTTCACCCTATCTAGAAGGGCTGCGATTAGTGATGAGCAGGTAGCACGTGTAACTCCTACACACTCAGCGCCCAAAGTAACACCAGCTCCCATTTTTGCATCAGCGAAGGCCCGGCAGCGTGCGACATCCAGCGCAAGCGCCACCTCAACAGAAGGAGGTAGTGGCAGTACTAGTACTGAACTGTCACATAGGGAAATGCAACCAAAAGGCTCCAGTTCATCCGGGATTGGAAGTGGGTCCTCCTCTTCCTATGGCAGGAGACAAAAGTTTAGCTCCCCAGTCTGGGATTTTTTTACGGTTCACCCACATCAGGAGAACATTGCTATATGCTCCATTTGTCGCACCAATGTTAGTCGTGGTAAGATTGGTACAAACTATGGTACTGGAGGCCCAACGACCCATATGAAAAAAACACACACAATTGTATGGGAGAACCACCTTGCAAGCTTACAAAAAGATGTAAGCACTGGTGTTGGTGGGGAGGATACAGTACTACAAGGTCCACTCATGGAAGAAGAGGGAGACGATGACCTTCTATCTGGGAGTGGTACACCAATGAGCCCTGTCGCCAGCACTGGAGTGGTGCAGTCCAAATCCTCAGCATCAGCAACTTCTCAGTGGCACCAGAGTCAGCCGGAGACACCAAGGGCAAGGAGTGAAAAGTCTGCGTTGAAAGGTGGTCCGTCTAGCAGAACAGACAGAATTACCAAGCAGCTTACCATTACTGGCATGTTTAGGCAGGAGGGAAAGTACGAGCGGAACCACCCAACAGCACGTTTGTACAATGCGAAACTTGCAAAAATGTTGGCACTGGACCTTCTCCCATTTTCATTTGTTGAGGGAGTGGGATTTCGGCAATTAGTGGCAACACTCGCCCCAAAATGGGACGTTCCCAGTCGCTACTATTTTGCAAGAGTTGCTATTCCAGCACTACACCACGACGTGCTGGGATTGATTGGGAAAGCCTTACAACAGAGTGTTGTCCATTGTATCCACCTGACAACCGACATGTGGAGCAGTCGCGAAGCCACAGCAGATTACATGTGCATCACCGCACACTGGATCTCTTTTGCAGGTGTGAAAGACAAGTTAACATCAGGCCTTCTTGATGTTGCTGGGATTTTCAATGACACTCGCAAACATGCAACTGTAGCCATGTTTGGTATGGAGAAAACTCATACTGCTGACAACATTTTGTCTGACTTTAACAGCAAGGTCTTTGAATGGCTGAAACCAAGAGGCCTTAAGATTGGTTTTGTTGCCACCGACAATGGCAGTAATGTAGTGAGGGCAATGAAAGATGGACAGTATTTCAGGGTACCCTGTTTGGCACACTGCATTAACTTAGTCGTGCAAGACTTTCTGAAACATGAACAACAAGTCAGCAACATACTGACCATCTGCAGAAGAATATGCACGCATTTTAACCATTCTTTCAAAGCGCGGAAGCTGCTACGCGTCATTCAGCGGGAGCATAATTTGCCAGTCAAAGCACTGATCCAGGAGGTCCCAACACGTTGGAACTCGACTTATTTCATGCTTGAGCGTCTCTTTGAGCAGTACATACCACTGAATGCTTATGTAATGTCAAGAAGATTAGTGGATCCTACTGTTAATCTTAAAAGCCTGACCGTTGAGATGTGGCAGTGGGACATCATTAAATGCTTGACAGAGATGCTACAACCTTTTGAGGTGTTCACACGTGCAGTTAGCAGGGAGGACTGTACTATGGGCCAAGCCATCCCATTGTTGTACATGCTCGAGCAACAGCTGAAGGAGGTCTGTGAAGCATACGAAGGTGACGAAGAAAAAGTTGATGCATGTACCTTGGCCAAGGCCTTATGCAACCGCTTATCTGTAAATGCAAGGCTTAAAATGATTGTGTCAGATCCAAATTACATAACTGCAACAATCTTGGATCCACGGTACAAATTGTTTGTCAGCAGTAGCGCAGTCATTCCTTTTTCAGATGGGGATGTTGCCAATTACAAAAGTTCCATAGCTGTGGAAGCTAATGATTTCGAAACTGAACGGCTGTTACTTAAAGGCCTGACAGTGCCAGCCCAGGACAGTCAAAGTACTCCAGGCCATCCTCCTGAGGCAACTCTGGCAAGTTCATCACAGCATGAGAGCGGTGCGTCCGCTTCCCAGCAGGCACCAACAGTACCAAAAGCAGCACCTGCACGATCTGATTCAGCAGACACAACCAAAAGCATAACTGCTTTTTTTCTACAGAAGGGAATGGGTAAGTCCGTTGCTGTTGCAAAGGGGAAAGAGGAGCAGCAAAGCCGAGCACCATTGAACACTGAGCGGATGGTTCAGGCCTATCTGGATGACACAACAGAGGTGTTCATGGAGCAAAGCCCATTGGTCTATTGGTATGAAAGAAGGAGACAGTGGCCAGTGCTGAGCAGGCTGGCGATAAAGTATTTGGCTTGTCCTGTAGCCAGTGTCGCCTCTGAGCGGGTTTTCAGTGCTGCTGGTGCCATTGTGACATCGAAAAGGACCAGTCTCTCCCCCAAAAGCGTCGAGAGGCTGACAATGATAAAAATGAATCAACACTTCATACCACCAGACTATACTGTACGTGAATCAGAGCAGGATGAAGAAAGCGAGCCCGAAGAATTTATCACTGCTGGGTTACATGACCTACTGCTGTCCGGACCCGCAGAGTTTGAGGACGAGCACCTCTTCCCTGACCAATAGGCTGTTAAATTGTGACTTTTTCCCTTCTTTTATTTGTGTTATTTATTTTCTTATTAAAAATGACTTTCTGGTGCATAACTGCTAATCTTAAAATAAAAAGCTCAACCAAATCCATCCCCACCACTCATTCTTTTAATGTACCTACTGGAGTTGCACACCTGTGCATTTTATTTTCGCTGTATCTTTTTTAGTTACCTCCTGGAGTTGCACGCCTGTGCATTTATGTTCCATGTTGACTGCACTCCTCAGAGTCTTGCTGCATCTTCTTGACTCCCACTCAAGTCAATACAATTCCATCTTGGCAGCCATACATTTGATGTTGTAGATGGAGTATAGTACAATAACAATAATGTAGCCTCTAACAGTCCCTCCATAATAAGTGAACCGTACATGACTACAGCCATCCTCTATTTCATTTGAAATCTGCAACTCATAATAACTGCCTTGCTGAGTCTTACTGTTAAGGCTACCACCTCTGTCTGCAGGCATTCAGAGACGACTCTTCTGTGTCAAAAGAAACTTGAGCAGGCATCCACAACTGAAGTCAACTTGTTGTGATGTTGACTCGCATTACAAAGGCTCGGCAGCATCTGTGATCAATCTTCTGACAGTGAAAGAGAAGAAGAGCAAAACAGGTATAAAAATGAATGCCATGCATTGCATGGGATGTATTTTTTGGCTGACTCTGAGCTAATGTGCATGGAGTTGAAGTATATTAGTAACTTCAGTTCAGACTCACGTGATAGCCAATTCTTCCATGTTATTTACTAATAATAGAAATTATTTACGCACTTGTGTTCCTACTACTACAGATGCAGTCAGGACTTAATTTATCTTTGCTGTCCGGCGGTTGGATCTGAGCTGATTGATGCACGATGTTTCTTGGAGTGGAATACAAGGTAATAAATAAAATACAAATAAGAGTCACAGCACAGTAGACCCAGGCTACTACATGTTTGTGCACAGTGCTGTGGTAGAGTACAATAGTGGTATGATTGATGACTGAGAATGACGCATTGATTTTGTTGATTAATTTTGTAAATGCTAGGTTGCTTTTTCAATTTCATTCACCTTTCTGTGGGTCTGAAATTTTTAGGGAAATGCAGTTTGTATAACGGCCAAACCTGTGTCGTCGTGGGCCTGTTGTTGTGTGCTTGCTCCTGTCTTTTTTTGTACTTCTACATTAAAAATGATATGCAACTAGTAGACTTATACAAATTGTATCCAAGCCGCCTCAGTCTGAAAGTCCTCTCATATGATACGACTACTCCTCTTGTATTGTTTTTTTTATCTTCACTGTATTACAATTTGTTTAGGTCATTCACATTCTTTTGTATTTGCCTTTTCTTTTTCAGGCTGGACATCTTTCACGGTTCACCCACTGCTTTATAGTATGAGCATCAACTCTCATCCTTACCACAGATCCTCATCATCAAGCAATTGGATTGCGGGAAACCAAGAATCATATTCAGCGTGTCCTTTTCTTACGTCCATTGCTTACAATCATTAGCTAGCTGATCAACATCATAAATCATCGTCTTCATTGTTTTGCTTTTGTTGTCTCCAATCTCCATGCGTACTGTTTTTCTTTCTCAAACCTTTCCCAAAACCCCCGTACCCATCCATTAAACAATCCCTAACCCTCTTCCCCCGGGCTGCGTGGTTACATTGAGGTGTGATGTTTCTTACATTAAATATACACCAACAATTTGATCACGCGCTTGCTGGGGCAGATGTGGTCAAAGCAACAATAGTGAAATGTCAACAAGGCATGGCCAGGATCTTCTGCGGCTTCCCAACTCAAGCTCTGTGTATAACGCCAAATAATTTACCATTTAACATCAAACAACGAATGCATCTAATGAATTGGCGTAATTTATTTTTTGGGTTTAAAGTGTAAAGCATTTATGATTTAGAAAAGTTTGACGTTGCCGTGAGTACTACAAGTAACGTTGAACTTCTTATCTTCTCTTGCACTTTGTTTCCAGTCCCCAAAACCATTGTTTTGTTTCAGTTTAGCAGTTGCAATATTGGGTCACCCATGCAATGTACTGTACTTACTTATACTACCCCCACATTGTCTGTCACGCGAATGACTGTCTCTTTCTTTTTGTCGCTACTGGCAGGGTCTGTCTACTATCACAGAAGTTCTGATTCTGAACCACAGATTCTTCGCCATTGTCTTGGAAATCAAATGCAGCCCTTGCAGTGCCACACTTCATGATAAATCATCATCATCTCATCAGCAATCACAGGTAAGATAAGTTTGCAGTGAGGTATAACGCAAGACAGACTGGTCGTTCTTCTAATACTACCAATATAACTCGGTGAGGGTTTACTGCATCTATCTGTTTGCATGTTAAAGATGTGGGCAATATATTTTATTATTAAAAAGCACTGTCCGCCGACCTGCATGGCCAAATTAAACCTTGCGAGGTTGCACAACGTACATTCTTTGGTGAAACACTCCCCCCTCCAACCCCACAAGAAACGCAAATGAACTTCAAATGTTTTCTTTTTACAATAACTTTGTCTCGTTTATTTTAACATAATGTAATATATATATAACTAAAGATGATACAAAAATAAAATATATATAAATCCTACACCAAGCTGTCCCCCTACCCGCCTCCCCTAACCCCAACCAAATTCCCACGCTCAATGTCATGTAAAAAAAAAGTAAAAACCCAACACCCAATTCCCACCCACCAACAAAAGGATTGAAAAAGGGGCAAACAGGGTCCATCTTATAGCCGGCGGGCTTTTAAGTGTTGATCCACCAGGATCTTGACACGCTCCTCTATCTGTTTTTTAGTCTGACTGCTTTGAGCCTCCAGCCTGGCTACCCGGAGGAGAATTTTTCGCTGGAACTGGCGGCACCTACATTGGCAGCCATGTTGTTGTGGGGGGGTGGACGATGCAGGGAAAATCTGGCGGCGGGCGGCTGCCTGAGCACGCCGACGTACTCCTGCAGGCTTGGGGGCCGGGGCATTGGAAGAGGCAGCAGCTGCTGCCGCCGCCTCCTCCTCCTCCTCCTCGGCCTGAGCCACCAGCCGGCGGTAGGCCTCAACGATGGCCTGCAGTTTCCGCTGACGGGCCCGGACTGCCAGCTCCTTCCTGGTTGGTTTAGAAGGAGTAACTATAAAGAAAGAGACAGAATTGTTGTAATCAAAAATCCCAGCAAATAAAGAACGCAAAATGGATCCAACACATAGTGGGCGGCACAGTACAGTAGCAATAGCAAGCAAGTTGAGTACCTAAAATGTTGTTTTATCTATCTTGAACATTCTATTCTACGCCTTATATACTTCATTTGTCTGCCTTTTTGGCACGGCATTATGCCTGCCCTAGTAACATAGTATGGGTGTACTTGAACGGTCACATACGAACACCTGTCTTTTTCATATCTCGTTCTTTTATATCATATACTCTGTGCTTCCGGGAAAAGTGACAGTCTCAAACTAACATTAAATTAACAGTGGCCAGCTAGTACTAATAAATGTCTACTCTAGAGACTATCATTCTTTATATCGCCAACAAACGTTAGGTGGTTTGTGTTTCGCCAGCAACGACCCAGAATGCATCCAGTGGTCCCCTCCTTCCCTTGCCTTTGTGTTTAACCAAAACACCGCTGCCAACACTAGTATCCACTATCCACTAACCACCAATATTGGATGTGTCTCCCACCCACGCAGGCAGCTGTGTTTTCCACTTTCTATGCTACCACAACAACCCACGCATCCAACTGCTCTCAAACACCTGCATTGCTGATTCCAAAGTATCCTTCTATATTATATGATTAGAGCTTTTTCCTTGCAACTTTCATCATACTTTAGTTAAAATCAATCTCATGTTAATCCATCGCGGTCATGTAATGTTGTGGATAAGACTTTTTTAGTCTGCCACCAACCTTTCACAGCTGAGTTGTAGTCACATAGAAGAGGCATGTATAACTAATTTTATCAATTCTGGCCGGTGGTAATGCTTTTGCTAAGCTTGGTAATGAGAACAGTGGCGTCATATATTGTCCAGTAGAACTTCAAGTTCACTATAAATATCAGAGTACAGTGAGGAAGTTTTCCCCACCCACCAAGTAATGCGGATCACTATTGAATGTAACTTACCATCGCCCACCGTTGTTGTCTCCTCCCCCGCTGCTGCCGGTGCTGCTGTAGGTGCCTGTGGTGGTCCTCCATTCCCCTCCGGGATCGCCTCTGCTGACGGCGTTGCAGCGCCGCTGCCCCCGTCGGCACTGGTGGATGGTACCGGTTCTGCAAAAATAAAAATAAGTAATTAAGTACACCTTTTTAGATGGATGCACAGCCCCCATTGTACTTGTTCACCAAGAACGGAGTTCTGCAAAACAGTTAAGTACAACGTAATCACTAGTAGTCCACATTGCCTAGTACAGCAGAGTAAGTAACACACTACACATATCAGCATTTATTTGGTATGGTATGGTACCCAAGCTCATCTCATCTATTCTATACTGGTACTCTAGTCCTTGGAAAGTTAGACTGAACCATGTAACCTAACCAGTTTACTTTGTACATCAATGACATGTCTACAGTTTTGCGCATGCTACCTCACAGCTTGTTGCGCAGTACGAGGAGACGCCTTTGAGGCCACATGATAGTTCAAAGCATACACCTGAAGAGTTTGGAAAATAGAGGCCCGTATTTACTTTTTGAATGTGGATTGTGGAGTCCAGTTTCCTTACAGCCTCAGGTTACACCTTCTTTTTTGCATGACAGCTAAAAAGTTGAATAAATGTATGTAATGTTTTCATACTGTCTAACGTGCACCACTTTTGTCATTATCTTTCGGCAGATGAGAAGATTTACTTCTACGAAGCAAAGATTTGCAGAGCTTACCAACAAGAGGCATATGCAACCAGTATACGTTCAATGGTGAGGGGTCTCGGACATTTCCCACATTTCCCTATCGTGCACTGGTAGCTGTACAAATGTAGGATACTTTTTATTGAGCCTTTTTTAACTCTGGATTTCTTCTGGTGGCCCTGCCCTTGACGTATTTGACAGAACAACTTAAAAACATTGATGTTACTTACTTAGTTACTTCTAACAAAATAAAGGTTTTGAAGTACCACATTGACTCGGGAGTATATTTTCAGTGTCTGTTGTCTTGTAGACTTACACGAGAGAGTGAGAAAAAGGGGGTTACTTAGGTTATGGATTGTGTAATAAAAAAATCATTTGGCATCTTCATATTGGGGTTCAGGAAAGGGGTAATTGAATAATTGACCAATGACTGAGCCCATATAGGTTGTCGTTCATTGAATTGTGGGTTCCTCTGAGTTCTGTGACTGAGGTGTAAGACTGTAAGTAAGTAAGGTCCAACCTGCCTATCAACAACAACATCCAATTTTGGGGTGCATACATAGTTATGTATGTCACTGCATAGAAGAATACCCGCAAGAGTAGTAGTGGTATTCTTACTAACGCTTACAAAATAGTAGACCATTATCTGCATGCATACTTGGTTGGTGTCAATTGCCAAAGAAGAGACATTATAGAGGAAAAAGCATAAGACAGGAGTGGACCCTGTGCCTTCCGCTATTCGATCACAGATTTTTTGAAAAGATTGATACCTTAACTAAACAGTTAGGTGAAATGTCATTAATCGGTTGGAAAAAAAGCTCCGTTAGAAAGTTAGGGAAATATCATTGTTCCAAAAGAAAACACTGTTGGACTTACTAGGGACAGCAGCAGGATCCTCAGTAGAGGAGCTCTGTGCCTGTGGTTCACAATCACGTTCACCCGCCGACTCGGTCCCAGCCTTCTGCTTGCCCCTGGGTTCTGTGGTTCATGTAAGAAATAATAAAGAAAGAGAAAACATTGAGTGCTGTGAAACATAGACAGCAAGCATTTCAAAAACCACTGCTACAACATTAAAAGAAACAAACATTGGTCTACCAAATGACTACTGCCTTGCATGATTCACTGACTAGTGTACTTGGTGAAAACAAATCAAATGTTCCATAAACATTCTGATTGCAGATTACTAAGTAACACAGAGGCAGTAAGACCTGAACAACACCACAGATTCAAGAATGTAAGTAGCCATTTCTTTTTCATTTTTTGCCAGCAAAATACATAGATCGCAAGGAGGAGACAAGCTTAACTTTGTGCATACTAACTAACACGAAATTGTACGTTCATGGCATCATATTTTGTTTTGCTACTGACTGAATGCTACTGCTGCCCTACCCACTCAATAAACAAACTACATCAGTTCTATGGAGGGCTGAGGCAGGGGCAGCTATAGGCTCATGGTGGTCCTGGACTCCTGGCCAGGGAGCGTAGGTGGGGGGCCCGGAAGAGGAGGTCGGGGCGGAGCACGGAGGCCAGTGAAGAGGGGGGAGTCAGGGTGTTTGGAAGTGGAACAGAGCCGGAGGCACCAAATCCCTGCCAGGGGCCGCCACGCAAATATGTATCCATCCTCTGAGGATTATTAAATTAAGGATATATATTGGTGGGGTGGCCCCTGGCGTTTGGTGGCCCTGTGCAGTTGCACAGCTTGAACATGCCTAAATCCGGCCCTGGCTGAGGTAAGAAGAACAAAGTAACTTTTGCATTCATTGCCAGAGGAGTATTATTCATGCAGAAGAGAAGGCCGTGAAAAAAAGATACAATATGCATTGCAAACACGTACAATTATCCATCAACGGCTATTTCACTGACGGACAAAGGAAGGACAAGACTCTATTAATAGCATTAACTAACTTCAGTTCTCTACAATAAAGAAAATCTCACACCAATAAACAGCAAAAGCTAGCGCCAAATTGAACACGCAAGAGTCAGTGAAGATGAAGAAGCGCAGCATAGACCAGTGTCATACAATTACAGTAGATATAATAACGGAATACATCGGAAATGTAACTAGGAGCACCAGTCATTGCGTTACTTATTCAGCCAAGATTTACAAAGATACAACAACAATACTTATACTACTATGGAGATATAGTACACACACTTTTTCTTATTGGGTAGCCACTCACCAAGACCCACGACCTCGACGCCAAGCAGGTCCAACAGGTCCTGCTCCCGGTCCAAAATGTCTGCCCAACGGTGGGTCAGCTGGTGGTGGGTACGCCGGATACCGGAGCAGCGGAAGACTGCCCGGCGCACCTTCACCCACCGCCGGAGACGCTCCTCAATATGCTGGTAGCCGGAGCCGGGCCTGCCACCTGCTGCCAACATCAAGGGGAGGTGGCGCTGGATAAAAAAAACAAGGGCAGCCACCTCCTCCTCCCCAAAAAGTTGGCGGGGCCTCACCCCTTGGGGGCGCATTCTGCCGCAAGGCAGCCTAGTTTTTTGGGGCACTGGCGCCTTGCCCTTTGAGCCGCCGCTGCTGCTGGCGCCCTTGACCATGGTTCTGGGTGGAGGGTAGAAGAAAACTAAAAGTTCAAGACAAAAAGGTAGGGGAAAGAAGAAGCAAGGTAAAAGAACAAGAAGGAAGTAAAAAGCAATAGAAAAGTTGTAAAAGTAGAAATAAAATGAAAAATATAAACCTAGGCACAGAGAGAAATAGGTAATAACTAAAGAAAGTTAGAAAAAGTGGGTAAAAAGACAAGGATTAAAGAGATTTTAACAGGATGCAAAAGTAGGCCCAAAACCATAGCCAGAGTGTGTGATCCACAAGATGGCTGCGCCCATCGCGACCGCATGGGTAGGTTCGCGCGATATTTAGCGCGATCACGCACTTTTGTAGTGCGAACGAGAAGATGAGTTCCCGAACATGTCTTGCACAACGCGACCACGTTAATTGTGACCCGGAACAGGAAATAAGGGAACGCAAGCAGGCGGGACAAACCTCTGTGGTAATTTAGCGCGCTAGCCATCCCGAGCATGCAGGCAACGCCCCGAACACGCGCACCGCGCTCCCGAAGACGAAAAACGGCGCGCGAACGGGCCCAGCAAGCAACTCCGCATGCTTGCGGAGCTACGCGTAGTTCGCGGAGTGCAACTACGTCTTCGCGGAGCTCCGCGGAGTCCGACTCCGCGAACTACGCCCAGGGTTAGTCACAAGTACCATTTTGAGGAATATACAGATCATTACTAATGAGTTATCAATTTGAGATGCGAAACAGTTGGGAAGTTAATGATGGGTGTTAGGGGTTATTTGGGAGCAGAGAAGAATGGCGACTGTTTCCAAATATTTATAATTCGGCCTGTAAGACAATTATTTTAGCCAGCTCTCATTGTGTTTAGCGGCATCCACAGAGGCAAAGAATGGAATGAATCTTTATGGAGGTGTTTCTGTTTTTCCTTCAAGTGTAGTCTCCATCAGGTGGAAGCTCCCCTAACAAGGAATCCTTAGGTCTTCAGCTGTTGAAGTTAATAGAGCTGCCAATGGCCCTTCTGATTAGGTAGGCGTGTTTCTGGTTCATATGTGGCAGGTTGTTTCAAACATGGAGGCTTGGAGGCTTGGATGCTTGGGGGGAGCCAGCAGAAAGATGTCCATCGGGGGAGTTGTCGGATAAAATTAACGTGGTGAAGTGAAGTTGAAACAGAAGGCCGTGGGATCACATTGTTGAACTTGGGGTACATGGGGAAAAGGGTGCTATGGTGTTTCAGCGTGTTTTCACTGTAAGTGCCTCGGATTTTCACAGCTTTCGTGCGCACGCCGCACGGCCCAACAGAAGCAACCTGATAGCAAGAAAACAAGGAGGGAGGGGGCGGCCAAGATCGTCAGCACATCTAGATATCACTGGCAACAATTATAGTATTTATTTAAGCGGTGAGCTTGTACTTTATGTACACGATGCCATTCTTTTCTCTTTGAGACATACTTACTGTAAGGCGGGGCGGGACATGGAATACATTCATTTCAACAGATGTGATGCAACCCTGCCTTTTGACACACTTGGTAGCTCTCCAGAGCGGCATACAATAACAGCACAGTGCTGGCTTCAGCAAGACAGCATTTGCTTTCATTAAATGCACGGCAAACAATCCGAGTTAAAGCGTATACATTTTGAGCTGTCCTCCGAATAATGAAATGAGCTCAATTCCTCAAAATTAAATTACTTTTACACTGATGCAAATAGGATTCAATGCAACATATGCAATCCACAGACACACAAGATCACCCCAGCGGGTCTCATGAGAGGCCCTTCACAAAGGGAACAGTCAGTTATTTGGGCGTTAGTGTCTAATGGGGTGAGTTGGAGTCTGATCAGCTGCTAATGCTTCGCATCCTTTCTTAACTGAGGGTTGTGCTCCTATTGCCCAACCTGTGGGCTGACCCCCAGGCCACATTAAAGGCTAAAGTGTACAGTGGATCCACAGAGGAGTCACTCGTGGAGGTAGGGTGGCTGCCTACCACAGGCCTCTGCTCTTGAATACATAGATACGGTGGGCGCAATAAATATGTGAACCCACCTTTTGCACAGTCCTTAGAGGGTGGCTCCCGAGCAAAGCACATGTCCCCTATGTGACTCAAAGACTAACACTTTGTCTCCTGTCAGAGATGTGATCAAAAGAGTACACTGCACTCCATTTTTAGGACTGTCCCTGCCTGCTTATGAGCCTCAATTCAGCAACATGTCATGGACAGTGGATGTGACATCATGCACCCTTTGACCGCCATCATTGTACTACCCCTTCTCCTTAATTTAGCCACGCAACAGGTTCCAGTTTGCTGAGGAGCAAATTGAAGGCTAATGTGAGAGAGACAGGTGTAATTTCTGTTCCTGCTTCTGCTTCCTTGACCTCTGAGAGTAGGACAGAGCTAGCAAGGGCTGTATCAGTGGTACAAAAAGGCAAGCCAGGGGCAACAGATTCTACACCCTAGCGACCACTTAATGATGTCTATCGCTAAACTGGATTATACTAACAAACAATACCATGCCATGCCATGCCATTCCACTCAGCACCAATCAACGCCACAGCACCACTCAACACCACAGCACCACTCAACGCCACAGCATCACTCAACGCCACAGCACCACTCAACGCCACAGCATCACTCAACGCCACAGCATCACTCAGCGCCACAGCATCACTCAGCGCCACAGCATCACTCAGCACCACAGAATGACTCAGCACCACTGAATGCCACAGCACCCCTCAACGCCACAGCACCACTCAATGGCACAACACCACTCAACGCCACAGCACCACTCAGCGCACAACATTCCTCAATGCCACAGCATCACTCAACACAACAGCATAACTTAACGCTACAGCACCCCTAACGCCACAGCACAACTCAATGCCACAGCACCACTCAATGCCACAACACCACTCAATGGCACAACACCACTCAATGCCACAACACCATTCAACGCCACAGCACCACTCAACGCCACATCATTACTCAACGCCAAAGCATCACTCAATGCCACAGCATCACTCAACGCTACAGCATCACTCAGCACCACTCAATGCCACAGCACCACTCAACGCCACAGCACCACTCAATGCCACAGCACCACTCAACGCCACAGCACCACTCAACACCACAGCACCACTCAGCACCACAGCACCACTCAACGCAACAGCATCACTCAATGCCACAGCATCACTCAACGCCACAGCATCACTCAACACCACAGAATCACTCAGCACCACTGAATGGCACAGCACCCCTCAATGCCACAGCACCCCTCAATGCCACAGCACCACTCAATGCCACAGCACCACTCAATGCCACAGCACCACTCAGTGCACAGCATCCCTCAATGCCACAGCATGACTCAACGTCACAACATCACTCAACGTCACAGCATCACTCAACGTCACAGCATCACTCAACGCAACAGCATCACTCAACGCCACAGCATCACTCAACGCCACAGCATCACTCAATGCCACAGCATCACTCAACGCCACAGCATCACTCAGCACCACTGAACGCCACAGCACCACTGAATGCCACAGCATCACTCAGCACCACTGAACGGCACAGCATCACTCAGCACCACTGAAGGCCACAGCATCACTCAGCACCACTGAACACCACTGCATCACTCTGGGCAACCATTCAACAACAACTGGTTCTAATATGTTCTCTCAATGTTTCAAGCTTTATTACAAATGTCACCAAAATCTGTTAATATTTCACTGCTGTTCTTGGATTTTCATCACAATAAAATACACTGAACATAATCTTCCTAAAAGTTATTTACAAAAGTTTAAGCTATTGCCATTATAAATTAAAATAACTTTTATTTAAGTATTAATTATTTTTAAAAAAAACATGTGTAATATTAATACATCCAAGTCATGTAAATACAACACATATTGCATTACAAATGCTATAGGTGTTACGTTTGCGAAAGTCAAAACTATTGGCATTGGAAATGACAAAGCTATTAATTTCGCTATTTTCAAAACCAACACATAAATAAAATATTTGTCATTTACAATACCAATAGCTCAAACTTTCCTAATGCGAGACCTATTGCATTGCAAATGCTTGTCTTTAAAAGCTTATGAATCTGAGAGAGTCATGGTTGTTACTATGGACGAGGAATGCCATATTCGTTGCTGGGAGATCCATTCTGTTGTACAGCATGACAGAACCAGCACTGGTTCCTGAGCTTTCCATGAGGGATATTGTCAGCTTCTTTCCAAACACTCCAGTTTTGGATATGTTAGGTAACTGGAGTTAAGTTACATGCTCAGGATCACCATGTGGTCAAGCAGATAGCTGGGATTAGAAGCCAGTCCTCCTGAGTATACCGGCTCCTCAGACTGCAGCCACCGTTCTGTGGTCTGTTTAGTGAACTCGCTTTTAGTGTCACTGTTTTTCCAACTACTGTTCCCTGTGGTGGTGTATCAGCCTGTCACCTGCTAGTGGCTGCCCTCCTAATGTAATGCACTGTGTCCAGCCCTACAGTTGCATAAACCTCTTCACATCTGCTATCAGCTCCTTCGGTGCAGCAAGTACAGGAGTACCGGGGTCAGAGGTCTGAGGGGCCAATCGAACCCTGGTTATTGCTGTATTCCACAGTTTCCTTCTCTGCACCTGGTTCCGTGATACATACCCACTGTCTTTGGCAGCCATAGTGCCCTATTGCAGGGATGGGGAGATAGCTCAGTGTGTTGTGTGCCTACTGTAGACATCTGTCGTGTGGGTCACATGTCCAGAGCGCAGCCTTTTTCCCTTCCACAGAAGGGTAATACTGACGCATAATATTTAACTGCATCTTCTTTGTAGGGAATGAGCACACTCATACTTAATATGTGCTTTTATAGACCAAAAGATATTTTTGGTTTCAACTAATGTTTTTTTAGATTGAAGAGTGAAAAGGCTGGCAGCTGCTGCTAGGGTCTTGCCCATGTGTGTAAAGCCGGGTTAGTCAAGACCTACATACCTATTGCTTTTAATAAGCCATGATGTATAATATGCTTTCTTCTTGGGGGTTTTACCCATCCTCTTTGCTACTGGTTTGGTATTGTGCCATTTACATTTTTCTTCTGCCCACTGCAGCATGTGGCAATGGGCCAGTGCACTTCAGCCATTGGCTAGCTGCAGTGCGAGAGAGCAGCATTCTGCTCTTTCACCAGGAGCACATCCTCACATAAAGTAGTTCCCTTCAATTCCATTCAGTATCAGGGACTATTGTGGCAATATGTGCCTTTCAACACCCCCAAAAGTATTTTTGCATTTAGAAATGTTCGTTTTGTATATTGGCAAGTACTAGGCAGCTCCCCAAAATTAAAGTTTTACAAAAACATAACAAAAAATCAGGCTTTGGCAAAGCCAACAGACTGGCAGCCAATTCCATGCCTATTGGTTTTGCCAGTGCATATCAGCATGTAACTTTACACACATGATGCACTTAAGCCTAACATTTGCTTGTCTGTCTCATTCATGTTTCATTCTTCCTTTTGCACTTACTGTCAGTTTACATGCTGCATTTATATTTTTATTTTTTGTGGCTGTATTTCCCAGTTCATAGATATGTATTGGCAGATATACGAGTGGATTACTGCTTCTGGAGCCAAGTCATATACTAAGGGGCACACCCATGGCTACAAAAGTGAGAAGAAATGGCTGTCTCATGGATGTACTGCAGTCTTCCTGTTGCACAGAGCAAAAAGAATGAACAAGCCGAATCAAAACAAGCACTGGTAATGCATTAGGTATCACCTATGCGATTAATAATAAGCTGTTTTTGGTAGTAAGTTGTAGCTTACTGAGTAGTTGCACAATATAAGTTACAGAAAGTCTGTTAAAGTGTTATGACTTGTTTATGTACAAAAAAGCAATATATTGTGCTCTTACTAGTGGTATAGTGCGGGTAAGTAATAGCAATTTTAAAAAAATTAAATGAAAGAGGTAGATAATAAAATTTATATATGTAATAGCAATATTATGTGTTTAGAAGAGTTCTGACAACTTTTTGGCCCAGTGCCACTGCACCTGCTGCACCATTCAAATCATGCCCCTAGTGCCTACAAGGTAACAACACTTGTGGCTGCCTGTTTAGTAGTTAAATATAGCAATATTAGATGTTTCGAGGAGGTCATGACACATTTTAGGCCCAGTGCCACCACGCCTGCTGCTCCATTCAAATAATGACCCTGTTCTCTGCAAGGTAACCGCAATTGTGACTCTCTGTTTAGTAGTCAAATATAGCAATATTATGTGTATGGAAGAGTTCCGATAACTTTTGGCCCCCGTGTTACTGCACCTGCTGCCCTATTCAAAACATGACCCTGTTGTATGCAAGGTAACTGCTTGTGTGGTTGGCTGTTTATTAGTACTATATATTAATAATCTGTGTTTCTGGGGTGCCTGGATCTTCTGGTCCCGGTGCCAATGCACCTGCTGCACTATTCCCTGGTGCGTGCCAGATAACTGTACTTGTGATTGCTTGTTTAGTTGTAAAATGTAGCAATATTAGGTGTTTAGAGGAGTTCTGACCACTTTTGGGCTCAGTGCCACTTCATCTGCTGCACCATTCAAATCATGACCCTGATGACTGAAAGGTAACTGCACTGGTGACTGCCTGTTTAGTAGAAAAATATAGTAATTTGGGGTGTTTAGTGGGGTGCCTAGAGCTTTTGGTCCTGGTGTCACTGTACCTGCTGCACCATTGAAATCCTTACCGTGTTGTATGCAAGGTAACTGCACTTGTGACTGCCTGTTTAGTTTTCAAATTTAGTAATAATTAGGTTTAGTGGGGTCCCTCGAGCTTTGGGCCCCGGTGCCACTACACCTTCTGGACCATTCAAATTATGTCTCTTTTAACTACAAGGTAATTGCAATTATGACTGCCTGTTTAGTAGTCACACTTAACAATATTATGTATTTAGAGGAGTCCTGACAACTTTTGGGTCCGGTGCTACTGCACCTGCTGTACTATTCAAAACATGACCCTGTTGTCTGCAAGGTAACTGCACTTGTTGCTGCCTGTTTAGTAGTACAATACAGCAATATTAGGTGTTTAGTGGGGTGCCTAGAGCTTTTGGTCCTGGTGCTACTGCACCTGCTGCACCATTCAAATAATGACCCTGTTGTCTACAAGATAACTACATTTGTAGCTGCCTATTCACTAGTCCATGTTTATTACAACAGTTAGATTTTGATAATAATGACTAAATAGATTAAGTTGAAAAAATTAATCTGATAGTGCCCAAAAAGTGCAAAGAAAGGTATTAATTCAGAAACTCTGTCCATCACCACCCTCTTTTGCTTAATTAAGAAAGGTACTGAGGCATGAATAGGAACTACCACAAACGTTCTAAGGCTAAAGCATCTGCTTTACGCAACTAAGTAATAAAAAACAAGCATTCCAGCATACTGGTAGAAGCAGTCTACCTTTTCCATGGGAACAGATCTTATCTTGACAGTGAAATGGGCTTAAAAAGTGTGAACAGCTTTAGAAGAAGTATCATAAATGCGTGCAGCCAGTGGAAGTTAACAAAAAACAAATTCCACACAACACCAAATGAACAGAGTAATTCGGCTATGGGAAATGATTAACAGCCCCCTTTTAAGTTATATTAAATACAAGAGATTTCACAGGCGAAACCGAAAGAGGGAAGTAGTCCACCAGAGAACTTGAAGTGTCCTTATTTATCCAGAAAAGCAGCTGTTTTGGTCATAGTCACCCTACACGGCTGTAGCCAGTTGAAGAATGCATTCTTACCACGGTGGACAGTTGTTCTTTTTTTTTTTTTCTTCCACAGTTGGAACAGGTTGACAACAAACATATAGAAACAAAAGAGAAAGAAAAAAAAGGCAATTATGAAGTCAGATGCTTACATATTAACATTATTCATATAACCCCATGCTGATCACATCTCTAAATGTGCATTAATTACCCCCCAGATCAACATACCTAGTTGTCGTTTTTTCACCCCCTCTAAAGCATAAAGGCTCCATTCTAATTCATATAGATTATATCATTTAGCACGCCAAAATTCAAAAGCTGGGGCTTCCGGTTGTAACCAATCTGATGCTATACATAAGCGAGCAGCAGTCATAGCAACAAATAAGAAATGCTTATATTTATACAGAGCAGTACCTTTTCCAACATTCTGTCCTACCCCTAATAACATAAGAGCTGGGGAAATCTTAACAGTAGTTTGAATGAGCATAGTGAGAAACTTTTCTAAGCCCGTTGAAAATGATGCAGCTTGGCGCAGCAAAGTTGCTTGCAGCACCACGATGTGCCATTTTCATGTAAATTTGCCCCCATTTACCACTGAATGACAACACAACAACAAGGTAAACCAATGAGGGGGTCAAGAACAAGAAAATCAATGTTTTCTTCCTCTGCCGGCTGAGCCACCAGTAGCATAACTGCTACCTCCAGTTCTGTAGCGCCTGAGGGGCACGGCACACCTCCTTTGTGACATACAATAGGCTGGGTCTACCATGGCACATGTCTCTTCTTGGCATACAACCGTCTCAGTCAGCTGTGGCCCATCTACCTCCTATACATAAAATTAGATGACTTATCCAAGGCACTGCTATCTCCTTGGGATACAATTTCTGGGTATGCCTTGGCACATCTTCCCCCTTGGTATACGAACGGCTAAACCAGCTGTGGCATCTTGCTCTCCTTGGCATACAGTTGCCTGGGTCAGTCATATCACATCTCCCTTCTTCACATACGATCACCTGGGTCAGCCATGGGACATCTCCCTCCTTGACATAAAATCACCTGGGTCAGCCATGGCACACCTCTATGTTTGGCATGCAATCAGCTGATTCATTCATGACACATCTCCCTCCTTGCCAATAGAGCAGCTGGTTTAGGTGTGGCAGCTCATCCTCCTTGGTATACATTTGGGTAGGTCAGCCTACCCACATCTTCCGCTTTCCTGGACTTAAAGTAGCTCAGTGAGAAGTGGTACATCTTCCTCTTTGGTATGAAAGAGCAGGGTCACCCATTGGACCACTTCCTCTTTGTTATGAAAGAGCAGGGTCAACCATTGGACATCTTCCTCTTTGGTATACAAAGGGCTGGTTCATCTGTGCAGCGACCTCTTTGGAATCATATCAGCTAGAAGTTGGGGCTCTACTGTGAACAAAATGGCCGCTCTCAAGTGTAGCTCCATGAGAACTGCCATTGTCTGCTGCCGCCTGCCAGTACAGCGGACCCTGTGAGCACAGATTCTACACTAGGGAGAGGCAGAACCCATGCAAAGCCTGGCACCAACCATGTTTAACCACACACATTGAGACGGCAGGGTTTGCTGCAGCCTCCGAGATTTCATGCTCTCCCACACAATGAAGGTTCGATCATGCCCTGTGGCTGCTGCAGAAGTGGCTGCAATGGAAACCAAGGCCTCAAATGTAGAACACACCATAGTTCATGCTTTTCTGCAGAGTAATGGGGAGGGGCCCTTATAAAGCCAAAGGGGGATGGACCTTTCTATGGTGATGCTAGCATTCTATTATGTCATGTACCCTCCACCTACTCAATTAGTCATATGTTTACACAAGACAAGTGTTTTAGCCGTCTCATCCTCCTGCTTCAACACAATCCGCATGCTCCACAAGATCTACAGGTGGATCCCCACCGAAACAAGAAAAGTGGTCACCCAGGCCCTCGTCAGCAGCAGACTGGACTACGGAAACGCCCTCTACGCAGGAGCCTCGGCCAAACTCCTGAAACATCTACAACGCATACAGAACGCCTCTGCACATCTGATCCTCGACATCCCCCAGCACATCACACCCCACCAGAGAGACCTGCATTGGCTTCCCATCAACAAGAGGATCACCTTCAAGCTCCTCACCCACGCACAGAAGGCACTCCACAACACCGGACCAGCATACCTCAACAGACGACTCACCTTCTACACCCCGAACCGCCAGCTCCGCTCCTCCGGCCTCGCCCTCGCCACCGTCCCCCGCATCTGAAGAGCGACCACCGGCGGCAAATTGTTCTCCCACCTCGCCACTAAGACCTGGAACACCCTTGTCATCCTCCTACGACAGACCCAGGACTTACTGACCTTCAGGAGACTACTCAAGACCTGGCTTTTAGAGCAGTAGCAGCACCCCCCCCCCCCCCCCCCCAGCGCCTTGAGACCCTCACGGTGAGTAGTACGCTTTACAAATTATTTGATTTATTGAGCACAGATGCCACCACAGGAGAAAGCAGACACAGATGCAAAAGACAACATGTGCAGCAATTGAATGGCAATGGTATTTTAAAGCTCAGAAAACAAGCATTAGTAAAGCCAATAGATCGCACCTTTGGGACCTATTGGCTTTACCAATGGATTTTAGCCATTCTGCATATCACCTGACATACTTTCTGTTATACCTGTCCCTGCCAGGTGACTCTCTCCATTAATTTTAGAAGGAAATTGTTAGACCATCTGCCTGCTCAATATCACAGTTCTACGGCCTCTACCACCCAGACACCATTACACATATCTTCCAATTTACACTACTCCTGTTTTTAGATGCACTTATTGGGATAAAACAGGGCATTCCATCAGCAAAGCAACCCCTATAGCCATCAATCTGAAAATGACCCTAAAAGAAATCTCAGTGGTGGGCGTCTCATTAGGAACTATTGAAGGGACACTCCTATAGTTGACTTTAGAAGTTAAATCACTATGGTCAGACTTCACAGGCACTATATCAATCAATCAATCAATCACAGAATTTCTAAGGTGTTTGACTACTCAAAAAGAGTTTCCCAGCGCTGATGAGAAGGAAGGAACAGAGATGCCTATAAATCCAGGTTTTCAGCAGCTCGCGGAAAACCAGAACAGGGTGCATGTTTAGATTTTTAAATTGAAAAAAGTTCCAAAGAGTAGGGCCAAGCATGACAAAAGATGTGCATCCCTGTCATACACGTTTGTAGTGAGGTACCGGTGCAGAGAAAGAATATCGATGTAAATATATTGACTTTCACAAATATCGAGGTAAAAATATCGTGGGTCAGAAATATCGACAGACAAAATATCGTGGTCAAGAATATCGATTTTAGGTAAGTAATATTGATTTAAAAAATATCAAAGTGTTTAATATTGTGCGCAAAAATATAAATGTTAAAAATATCGATTTTTTATTAATGTATATGTATTTTAGTATATATTTTATATGTGTGTGATATATGTATTTTTTGTAAAATAATTGTTTGAATTTTTATTTTATGTGGTAAAAATATAGTAGTTAATAAAAACATTTTTTTGAATTTTGCGTTTTTAGTTCTGTAGCGTACTGTGGGTTTTTAGGGGAATAAGGTGAGAAGTAATTTAATTATAGTAAATGTATTAAATAATTGTTATTTATTATTATTTGTTGTATTGAGGTGGTATAGTGTTGAATGGGTAAATTAGTTTATTATTAAAGGTGTAATATTTAGTTGTTAACTAATTTTATTTGATTAATTGGCAATTAATAATGTTAATTGCGTAATTATTTTTAGGTGTGTGTTGTGGTGCTTATAGGTGAAAATGGTGGGACGGGTGGGAAGTAATTTATTTTTAATTGATGAATTAATTAGTTGTTATTTAATTTAAATTAATTAATTGGCAATTAATTATGTTAATTGGTAATTAGTTGTTAATTGGCATTTAATTATGTAAACTGTGCACTTTATTTTACGTGTGTGTTGTGATGTTTATAGGGGAAAATGGTGGGAAGGGTGGGAAATAATTTATTTTTTAATTGCTGTATTAATAATTAGTTAATTATTTAAAATTAATTAATTAGTAATTATTTATGGTAATCGTGTAATTAATTTTAGGTGTGTGATGTGCATACTATAGTGTTAAAGAATGTATATTCAATGAGAGTTTATTATTTTTGTTTATCAATATTTTTTTAATTATTATAAATTATGTAATTATGTAAATAAATTTAAATAGAAATGTTGAAGTTTGTTTGATTTGTGTGGTGTTATAGGGTAGGAAATAAAATGAATACATTTAAGTTTGAAATATTTTTTTTGTTTGTTAATATTTGCTTCTTTTAAATAAATATTGGTTATAAATGTGTTTATTAAATTAGTTCAGATCATTTTTGTACCTTTTTGATATAAGTTATATATATATATATATATATATATATATATATATATATATATATATATATATATATATATATATAATGTTTATGTTTAATATATGTAATTGTATATTTTTAAAATATTAGGATTATTCGAATTTTTTCGATTGTTAAAATGCTATTAGTAATTTGTGTTTCTCTGCTATCTAACACTTTCCCTAGTGTTGCACACACTAGAGTGGGAATAGTAATTTGTAAACCTCCACCATCCAACACTTTCCTTACTGTTGCACTTACTGGAGTTGGAATAATATTTTTCACCCCGCCGCTATCCAGCACTTTTCCTACTGGTGCACTCACTGGAGTGGGAATAATATTTTTTACCCCACCGCTATCCAGCACTTTCCCTAATGTTGCACTCAGTTGAGTGGGAATAGTCATTTTTACCCCTTCGCTATCCAACACTTTTCCTACTGTTGCACTTACTGGAGTTGGAATAGTAAATTCCAACATTTTCCCTACTGTTGTATTTATTTAATTGCAAAATGTACGTTTTTATTTTTTTTAATAGTTAAATGTTAGAATTAATTATAGAATGGTTATTTTTAAACTTTAAATTATTGATATATGAATATAGATATTTAGAAAATCGATGTTTGTTACTTCGATAATAAAATCAGGGAACCGTGAGGTACAAGAGCTCTAAGCTAAGAAGGACCACCACCGTACAAAGCCCTATGCAGAAGGCATAAAGCTTTAAAATGGATACGCCTCATTGTCGTCGGTAAATGAAGAGAGCGGAGACGCGTTGCAACAAATAGATACCTGGGCACATGTAACGGTGCAGTAGATTTTTTTACAATCTGAAGTCTCTTTAGAATTTCTTTTGGAACACCTAAATAAAGCACTTTTCTATAATCCAGCCTCAATGTAATCAGGGCCCGAACCACCATTTTGTTTAGCAGATATAGGTAAAAGCCAAATAATTTTCTTAAGACATTTAAGTATCCGAAAACAGTGGGCATATCAGTAACAGGACTCCTCTGACAAGTGGCTGACTGACTTGATGTACTGTATGAATGGTGCGCCTGACTTGGGTTAAGATGTCTGGCATCTTCAGAAGGAAATCAAGGATTTAGAGGACCGAGCCACATGGGACAATGTCAGGTGTTATGGTGTCTGGTAACAATTAGAGAGCAGAGATATGGAGTTTTTTTCCACACAGTGCCTGCCCAAAATCCTGGACACAATGTTCACCCGTAACCTTGAATTACAGGGTGTCCACAGAATAAGATTGCACAGCTCCTCTGACTCTTCTCGTCTGCAGTCCATCCTTGCATGTTTCCTGTGACATGAGCAAGTAAGGCAGGTGCTGCAATTAGCAAGGAAACGTAACATGTTCCCTGTGAAGGCTTCAGCGTTCAGATCTGTGCTGAGTTCTCCATGGAAACTAACCAAAAACCTACAACCTTCTTCACACTGCAGACCCATTCTTGAAAAGAGAGGCATGTGGTATGATGTAAAGACTAACACAACTCCAGATTGCCATTACAATCTGCAAAGTGTGCTACTTACAACCAGCACTGATACTATACTTGTCAACTTTGTAGTCCCTGTAATCTCAGATGCACAGACTAGCCACATCTTTGCTGGAAATCAACTACTTCTTACAGACTGTGACCTTTGCATATCCCATCAACACCCCTCCACCTAACTTCCCCCTCTGTGGTTCCCAACCTCTAGTTACTCCTGGCCTTCACTCATATGCTCCCCAAGTCTTGGTCTGCCCTCAGGTCCCCATGCATGCACTAACATTGACACATTGACCAAAGGCGTTGGCGTGTACACAAACCACAGAGCATTTCCTGGCAATCAAAGTAAAGGTTCCATAGTGATATCACAACTGTTGATACATTGATTAGTAATCACTCAATCCAGTCTAGTCTGACTCTAAAGCTTCATTTGTAACCCACACATGGCTCAGTCTTCAACTCTAACTTCAAGATGCGTCAGGCCAGTTACTCATCCCATTCTGCCTACATCCCCTTTTTCAACATCTACCAGTTTAGCCATCCCACCCTTACCATGTTCCTCTACCATGGATCTTCCTTGGGGACAACACAAACAACTTGCGGTCCATTCCGTGAATGTAAACTTCATGCACCATGATACAAAATGGAAAAAGGTACTGGGCTATCTCCACGTTAAGCATACAAGTATAGCGCTCAGCCAGGAAATCCACTGAACACGCTCAGAATATGATAACTCGAATAAAGACCTGTTGAAGCTTTACAGTTCACAATGCACAGACAAGAACCCATCCACATATTTTTCCAAGAAATGTGGGGTGGCCATATTAATTAAGAAATACTTATAAGGAATTATTTAGTCTGTAAAATACTGAAATCTTGGAGAGACCATGTAGGTCAATTGGTTTTGTCAACATTTCCACATTAAATCGGACAATGATAGTGGGTTTCATCTAGGTGCCCAATTCCTCTGGAGTCCAGTTCCCTTTTTCCCTGCCCAGACTATTTCTAGACTCCAGCGAATTTTGCCATTGACGCTTTTCTTGAACAGTCAAGCTCTCATGACAAACACCACGCTTAAAACAGAGCACTTTTGCATGCAATCTCTGAGGATTGTGGTGTATTATATTGTATGGTTGTTCAAGTTTACAGTGTAATACACTCGCATAACTGTCTTTGGTCTAGTCAGGCTCAATTGGAAAACCTATAGCTCAAACCTGGGCAGCTGTGCTTCGAGCAGCAGGGCTTAAACAAAGGAACTAGTGTAAAGCATGTAGAAGCACCAATTAACGGATTAGGAAAGTCACCCAACATGAAAGAAATACGATACCAATCTAAAGTATAAGTAGCTCAATCCCAGCAAGACGGAGTTGGTGCTGACAGGAGGGTCGTCCAACCCTTGGAGCTCTAGTTTCTGGCCCCCTTCCCTTGGCCCCTCACCCTGTCCTGTCAATACGGTGAAGAGCCTTGGTGTAATCATTTCTAGTGATTTATCTATGAGGCCTCAAATCAATGCTGTCACCTCTTCCTGTTTTTTCCATCTGCGCAGGATCTGCAAAATTCGCAGGTTTCTTACTACTGAGGCTCTCACACTTGTCATCATGGCCCTCGTCACCTCCCGTATTGACTATGCCAACTCCCTGTATGCTGGGATTCCTGCTTACCATCTTCATCGGCTTCAGCTGGTACAAAACCAGGCGGCCAGACTGGTCTTTCAACAGCCTAAGCACCAACATGTCTCGCCCCTGCTGAGGAGATTGCACTGGCTCCCAGTAGCCTCTCGATGCATTTTCAAACTGGGTTGTACTGTTTTCAAGGCACTCCTTGCTCTTGCCCCAGCTTTTATTCCCTTAGCCTCAAGCGTCACATTCCCTCAAGAAATCTCCGGTCTTCTACACACAACCTCCTAACTGTCCCCAGGTTTAAACGAAAAAAGCACGGAGGCTCCTGTTTCTCTTTTCTTTTCCGCCTACACTTTGGAACTCCCTCCCGACTACAATCCGACTCTGTCCTAATTACACCTGTTTTCGTAAACTACTCAAAACGTATCTCTTCCAGTTAGCTTACGAGTAACGACGCTGCCTGCCCCCTCTGCTTTTGCCTATGAGCGCCATGAAACCGACTGGTGACCGTGCGCGGTAGAAGTGATTTTAACATAACATAACATAACAAAGAAATAGATTATATTTAAATTAATTTTTAGACACCAAGATTGGCAAAATTCAATGGAGGGTTCCAGAGATATAGATTTTTAAACATACATTTCAGTTTTTTTTCTGTTGCAAAGTGCAAACAAGCATTGGTAAACAAAGTTCGAAAACTGTCAAAAAGTTTGAAAACTTTAGAAAAGTGTCAAAGAGTTGTGTTTGGCTGAAGGATGCTCTGGGTGCTGTGCAGTCAACAGAGGTGTCCTTGTGGTTATTCCTCCATCCACGGGTAAGGTGGGGAGACTTTGGCCACAGGGTTCGGGTCTCTTGAAGTACCTTTTGAGCCAGTCAAAGGCCTGCTGTGGCTGGGCTACCGATCTCAGTACACAGCAGGTCCAGCAGTGTCCTTTGGTGAAGGCTGGTGTCTGTATTTGGTGACCAATCTGGACTCAGATGACACTCCTGGGTGCGGTAGACTCGGGTGCAACTTTTGGGTTGCCAGACTGTAGCCAGCAGTGATTCAAATAATGTGGCTACTGACTTGACAAAATGGGCTTTTTCAGCTGCTGGTTCCAGGGGGTCAGTCGACTGACCCTTGAAGTCAGTTCTTATGTCTGGGCTTTGGGAGTGACTTTTCCATGAGCCAGGAGCCACAGGCACAGTCTTCTCTTTGCTAGTCCAAGGCGTGACATGTGCAGTCCAGCCTCCCTTACCAGGTCTAGGTGTGAAAAATGACCATAAGTATGTACATAAGCGGCATTCATTTTCGTTCCCCCTACCCCTTACTGTGAATAGAACGGATACTGCGAAGCACTGACCACCTCGTCTCGCTAGCGTAGGCCCATGCACACATGTACACACCAGCCATTATAGGTATCATGACCCCTCTGCCCGTTTGCTAAAATCGCCGGCTCCTCTCCCACGTGTGTTGAACATCCCCACTCTCACATGCAAAGACCATAAAAACCCTCTCCCTCTGCGCGACCCTGCTCTGGAATTAACACTCCGCTTGACCCACACACCCCCCATTTCCTCCCAGGAACACCCTTCCCCTCTGCTGACGAAACCCCCCAGCTGCACCTGATCTCCCAAACTCAAGTCCCAAGTCATAAGACCTAAGCCTCGTGGATTTACACCCCTCCCTGAACTGATCTTTTTCCTGCCCAACCTTTGATCTGATCACTCCCTCATGCCCTCGTGTCCTGTTGGAATGTCCAGCTGAGAGATCACGATCTCTTGTTACATACAGGAAGGGGGGGGATGACATCCGAGCAACAGGTATGGGAATAGGCCTGAAGCTGGGATTCCAAACATGCCTTTTTCCGCCTCAAAGTGTCTCTATTGTAATAAAGAATGTTTTTGTACCATAAAGCTGTGTATAAAAGGCGAAGCTTCAGAGAACTTGTTAGAGCACCTCCCGAAGACACTGTGTTTCGTGTCCGAAATGACAGGCTCTCCTCATGAGAAATAAAACTCTGTTCATGTGTTCCTGCTTCCAGCGCCCGTCTCTTTATTTGGTAACTATTCAAATGGAAGCTAAGAGGCGCGTTGCGCCAGCAGCCTGGGCATCGGTCGTCATATGGGCTGACTTTTCCACAAAATGGCGCCCAACGCGGGGGCCATCAGCGACATAAGGTCCAGTAAGAGAGGTCCAGACGATGGGGTGAACATCTAAACGATCGGAGTATACCTGCCTTGAGAGGACCCTCGTCTGGCTGCTGATTGAATGAACTTCACCGATTCCGAACGGACCTCTCTCGAGTGACCTACAGTCCTGACTGGGATCCCACAGGACTGCTGCGGTAAAATCATGGAGTAGGAGAACGATCGGGCGCTGGAAACGGGAAGACGAAGAACTGTCCACATGGTCCGGTCCGGGTAAGGTTAAGTAGGACGCCTGTTACGTCTAATTGGTAGGATGGCTTTATCCATCTGATTGATTGATTGATTGTTTGTATTGGAATCGGTATTTAAATACTGATATTGCTCATTGATTGGTTGCTCTGTTGCTCTTGGAGATTCGCTGTCTGCAAACAGGGAAATAACAGGCTCTCTCTCTCTTTGCAGGTAGCGAAGGATAGGTAACGCAGACTTTTGTCCCCGTTGTAATCCGTCGTGCCTATCTTCCTCCCCCACTGATTGATTGTTTGGCCCGAACTGTTGTTCGCGGATTGTTCTCTGGAGATTCTCTGCCTGCAAACGGGGAAGAACAGGTTCTCTCTTTGCAGGTAGCGAAAGGGTAGGTAACGCAGGCTTTTGTCCCCATTGTAACCCGACGTGCCTACTTATTCTCCCCATTGATTGTTTGATTGACCGAACATTGATTGTTCGATATTGGTTCTTTTGAGGTATTCACCGCCGGCAAACAACGAAGAATAGAAATATTCTGTCTAGTCTTTGCCCGCCGTGATAAGATAGGTAGTGCAGACTTTTGTCCCCGTTGTAATCCGTCATGCCTATCTTCTCCCCACTGATTGGTAAACTAGTTCCACCCGGACCATTTATTGGAGGTAGATCATCTGGCTCAACCGGAGGGTACCCCTAATAAAAAGGGACATATAATGAAGTGATCACTGCATTAGGTTAACCGAAACTTTAGCATGAAACACATTAGAAAAAGGAGGAAAAAGAAATCGAGCAAAATCAGTAGGCCACTGATGAGTGATCGACTTCGCTAAAAATAAGAAACGTTAGAAATAGCCTGAAACAAGAAAAACATTTTAAAAAAATGGCGAGAAAAGCCAAGTTTGACACCAAAGCAGCCACGAGGTAGCTAGGTTCCACCCCCCTACTGCTCCAAACGTGTCCATCCCGCCACGCCCAATAACGGTAACATGGAATAGATACAAATCAGCATATACCTACCCCCATTCCGGAAGCTCCCGAAGTGCAACAGGTCCGCGGTTACGCCCATCCGGAAGGAGAGGCCTTGACGCATGTAGAGCAGGGCCCGGCTGGCCGCCATCGGAGGAAGAAGCCGTGGGGCGGATGGCCCGAAAATGGCTTTCACAACACTGGAGGGTTGCCGGACAGCGCCCTTCTGCGACAACGCTGGAGGGTTGCAGGACAGCGCCCTTCTGCGACAACACTGGAGGGTTGCAGGACAGCGCCCTTCTGCGACAACACTGGAGGGTTGTTGGCTACGGCAGCACTTCCAATGATGGCTGCAACGATGGAGGGGGGGGATGTCTTGCACTTGCCACCGACCCCCCCCCCCTCCCCTTGCATCGCCTGGTCTGGCCGCTGTGAAAAATCCCCCGAAAACGGCGCCCTGCAGGCCACGGGGGGGGGGGAGATGTCTTGCCTCTGCCTCCGACCCCCCCCCTCTCTTCATTGCCTGATAAACGGCCATCCTGAAATACTGGAGCCAGGAAACGGCGTGGGGTCGCTGGGAGGGGGAGGCGGCGCAAACGAGCCTCCCCCACCTCCCCTGGTGGAGGCTTCCAGTGACTCCCCAACACTCCATTCAACAGGGTCCCTATCGAAAAGCGGCGCTTTGCCCAAGACTGGCGCACGTCCTGTGCTTTTTCTCCTCGACCTTGAAGATTCTATGAGAGCCGGGGGGGCCCCGACCCCTCCACACGGGCGCCCCCGTCTCCCGTTGGGAACCGCGACATCGGCGCACTCCTGCCGTCGCCGACCTCAGTTTTGAAATGACTAAGACCCTGCAAGACCGCCAACTTGAACAGTTCCGGTGGGATACCAGTATGACCCGGTAGAAAAATTGTTGCCTCCCTCCCCACTTTTTGACTGATGGTTCACATTGCCAGTCTCTTCTGTTGCCCTTTCGAAAACAAACTCTTGAACTGCCGAAAGAGGTTCTGGTCCAACCACGAGATGGTGGAGACATTTTGACTATACTTGGGCCTGCCTGAACTCGCCCGAAATGGCGCCGGTACAAATGAAACTTTCAGCTCCTTGTTGTACCCCGATTGCTCAGCCTTGATGTTATGAGATATGTATGTAGTTTTTAACGCATGAGTTGATAAGGGATGGGCACTTAGTTGGGACAATGAACGGATATAAGGTGGATAGTGATTATGTGTTTGGACAAAGAAGAGAAAGGTTACGGGCACTGAGTATGTGTTTGAACAATGAATTGATATAAGATAGTCCTGTAATGTGATTTAACAATGAATTGATAAACGATAGGTGCTGATTGAACGTACGGACAATGAATGGATGTAAAGTCTCGATGCCCCATAGTTATTGAAAGTTTGAATTTTCAACACTTATGATACTTGCTCACAGCTAATGTTCGACATGATTTCATTGCACTTGCCGCACATTTTTATGAAATAAATGACCTCTGACTCCGTTCCCCTCATGCACAGTTCCAGCCTACTCCGTGGCCGGCCCACGAGGTCGTAGGGCTGTATTTGTACACCAACATTTTTTATTAAAGATTTTCAAAAAAAAGCAATGATAATTGTGGCGCTTGGATTAATAAATTTAAAATGTATGGCTACTGTCTCCGATGTAAGCAAAATATAAGTGAGATGTTGCAGCTTAATTAGGGCCGAAAGGTAAAAAGGACCTAACGCTCAAACATTGCCAGTTTGAATGGTCCAGGTTTTATTATATGTTTTTCTTCATCTTTGTGCGGCATAAAACACTCGATGAAGATCCCAATGCGTAGCCTCTACCTTATATGCCACGGGCAACAGGGAAGTTGTTTTAGATGCTCCTAAGCCACCCTGAAGGAATGCCACTTACCCCCCCCTCGTACGAACGGAAATGGTCCTGTACCGCTGTAAACCATCCCTCTTCCTAGGAGGAAAGCATGAGTTCACCCCGCGCTCTGCACCGACTGCCCTTTCGCTTTTGACCCTCCCTTGCACATGATCTGAAATGCCATGCCTGGGTGATTTACGCAGATACGCAGACCGTTGATAATTATCTTTCCCACACTACTGGTCCCCCTGGGCTTAAAACGCCGAGATGGTAGGGACTGCACCCCGTAGAGATAGACCGAGTATTTGGTAAGTAAAAGCCTTTTGGTTTTTTTTTTGCGCGCTGATGTGTTTTAAAAAGCTGCCCCCGTCCTCCTTCTTTCCCCTTCTTTCTGCAGGTCACGACGGAACATCGATTAAAGTATGTAGGAGTGATGATCGAACGACCGATGGAATGGAAAAACGGGGATTTGAACATGGTGCCTATACACGACGAACCTCGACAGATATAGCACTCCCTTGCTCAGACATGACTACATCTCCCTCAGAACCTAGTGACTGGGAGGGTGATCTGACGTAGAAACTTGACGGGTTAGTACAGTATGACATAATAAGACTTGAATATGACTCCATCCGGCACACCAGATAATGCAACTAAGAATGACGGGCACCGATGAATGAATCCATACGTCTAACTAAATAGGGAAAGGTTAAGGAATATTCCGGGGTAAGGTTTACCTAAATACCAACCGTCAGGAAGACTAAGAATATTGTCAATGCTTAAAATGTACCACCTTCTTCTTGCACCCTCATAGATATAGCTGAGCTGTCCCACTGTTCTCCCGATTGATGCCCTCCGTTGCCTCAGCCTGGAGAACCGTTCGCCAAAAGGAGGGAAAGAAACATGATTCCAAGATCCCACCGTGGGCAGTGGTCCGACAAGGTTAAAATCCAACCAATTGACAGAAGTGTAAGTATTAGTAGCCGAGAACACTCGCAAGGACAGCCAATGAGCTCAGCCCCAGATGAATAAAATAGGATACTAAGGATTGCGCAGCATGCAGGAAGAAATCTTTCTGGCCAGGAACTTTTCTATGTTTTGTCTTGAATCTTTTTCTGTGACGCATGTACTGTCATCTCCGTTTGAATTCGTGTGTACGTAGCGTATGGATCTATGTCCTCCCTCTGCCTGTGTTTCTATATTGCCTGACCTCTGCTGTTCTATGTTGTGTGCGCACTAAATGGCCTATTATGTACACGTCTCTCTCTCTCTCTCTGTCGTGCGTGTACCGAATGGTTCGTTTAGGATGCGGACGACTCTCTCTCTCTCCGAGGGTCACCCAGATCCCTCTTCCTTTGTGTGGTAACATTGTGCCCCGCCGGCACAAGGTTAATTGGGTCCTTTCTGAACACGAGGGTCTTCGGCAAAATTGACAGAAACTAAAAACGATTGTAACCTGCCATGTTACTGCCTCTCCTTTCTGTAAAATTGAGTAGCTTGAATTGGCAAAGAAGGAAAGGACAGGTAAGACGACTGATGTCCCCTAATCTGGCCTTTTATCGGGGGACTATAGGTCAATGGCCATCCGTTTTCAGTTCGTTAGAAGCACAATCCCCAATGCCCGGAATTGTCCCACCCTTCTGCACCCAAGCATGGATGTCCAAAGCGTCCTCACCTCTCCCGATTAACCCCAGCTCCATATCTGATACCCCCGAACTATAAGTGACGACCCTGATTAAACCACTACTCACTGGGAAAAGAATGTTTTAGCCTCCGTCCCGCTCTCATGATGTTAGATGTTAGTAACCCCCATTCGCAAGCGTTAGCCGACCCTGAAGGAAGATATAAGACTGACAGGACTCGGGTTAGGAAGACGAGCCTCTACCCCAGACTGATTTTGAAATATGATATTATAGAATATGCAGTTGATATGAGTCTGGCTTCTCTCCTTACATGCCATGAATACCAGCTAGACTTAATACAAACCTAGTAGAAATGCCTACATACATACTCCATGGTAATAACTTCTGACTGTGACCGATGAACGCGCCCCTACTGCATAGGATTGAAGGAGGAATTGAAATGAAATTGTCTTCTCCTGCCAGTTCTCTAAAAACTTGTTTTGTACCCATTCAAAGATGCATGATCACCGGAGGAGAAGGGCCGGATGTGACGCTCAGCCTGGCCACAGATCATGAAGCACATGCAACCACGACCAAAGGTGGAACCGCAGAGCAACGAGACGTGGGACGAGGCACCACTCCCAAACACGGAAAAGGAAAGGATGAAGGGCTGCCCCGAAGCCCCCTGTTTACCGACCAATTGGTGCCAGAAGTCTCCGCCCCTCTGAGCCCGATCAATGGGCCTGCCTGCTCGTTATCATTTGCTCCCTGGGTCTGCTTCAGAGAATCTGACTCAACTCCGCCCTCTCTTCCCTCGACTATTCAATGACACTCCCTTTTCTTCACATGACTTTTTGATCACCACGGAAGGAAAAGAAAAATGCAGGTGCCGAGCATAAGGCACCCCTAAAAAGGACTAATTAGGGAACAGGACTGTGGTCTAACAGCAGAGGACAGACCGCACCCTGTAACGCGTAAGGTTGGATCCGAGCTGGACCGATAGCTCCATCGCCGGTGCTCAACAGCGCCAACGAAAGAAAAACGGACTAGAGCCTACCAGTGATGGCTCGCTGCTAAAAAGACACTGGGACGAAGATATCATTCCCCTGCCTCTTGACTGATTGCTTATATTGAACTAAACTCCTCTCTCAACCACTTAGTATTGTTTCCAAAATGTTTACCGGTCACTTTTTACTGTACATTTATATCACCAAAGAGAAAATCCGAACACCTATAAAATGTAGTATGCTGATCCCTAGACTTGTATGAACAGCCTATCAAATGTAAATTCATATATACTGCATTCTGTCTATCGTATCAACTGCACATGGTAATACGCAAAATCTGCTAGTACTGACAGACGCTATTCCGATGACTGCCCATGACTATACGTCCACCCGATCAGTTAGGATAAACACGGAAATGAACTAGCTTATGTTAAAAGCGGCGACTGTGAAAAATGACCATAAGTATGTACATAAGCGGCGTTCATTTTCGTTCCCCCTACCCCTTACTGTGAACAGAACGGATACTGCGAAGCACTGACCACCTCGTCTCGCTAGCGTAGGCCCATGCACACATGTACACACCAGCCATTATAGGTATCATGACCCCTCTGCCCGTTTGCTAAAATCGCCGGCTCCCCTCCCACGTGTGTTGAACATCCCCACTCTCACATGCAAAGACCATTAAAACCCTCTCCCTCTGCGTGACCCTGCTCTGGAATTAACACTCCGCTTGACCCACACACCCCCCATTTCCTCCCAGGAACACCCTTCCCCTCTGCTGACGAAACCCCCCAGCTGCACCTGATCTCCCAAACTCAAGTCCCAAGTCATAAGACCTAAGCCTCGTGGATTTACACCCCTCCCTGAACTGATCTTTTTCCTGCCCAACCTTTGATCTGATCACCCCCTCATGCCCTCGTGTCCTGTTGGAATGTCCAGCTGAGAGATCACGATCTCTTGTTACATACAGGAAGGGGGGGGATGACATCCGAGCAACGGGTATGGGAATAGGCCTGAAGCTGGGATTCCAAACATGCCTTTTTCCGCCTCAAAGTGTCTCTATTGTAATAAAGAATGTTTTTGTACCATAAAGCTGTGTATAAAAGGCGAAGCTTCAGAGAACTTGTTAGAGCACCTCCCGAAGACACTGTGTTTCGTGTCCGAAATGACAGGCTCTCCTCATGAGAAATAAAACTCTGTTCATGTGTTCCTGCTTCCAGCGCCCGTCTCTTTATTTGGTAACTATTCAAATGGAAGCTAAGAGGCGCGTTGCGCCAGCAGCCTGGGCATCGGTCGTCATATGGGCTGACTTTTCCACATAGGTGCCAACAGGGCAGTCCTTCATCGGTCCTGTCTTCTGTTCTACTGTAATATGCGGTTCAGGGTGCCAGGGGTGCCATATTTATTCCCAGAAAGTGCCCGGGTGGATGATGCAGTCACTAGTCAAAGCGCTACCAGGATCCTTTCTGCCTTCCTGCAGTCACTAGCCAACGGACTACCAGATTCCACCTGATTTCCAGCTATGTGGGGCATCTAGCAGTCCTAGAGTGCACTATTCTGCCCACTCTCAAAATATCGTAACCCTTCCTTGGATGGTAGGAGCTTGGAAGTCCACTCCAGAGGTATGACTACATGTGGGCTACATGCCCTTGGAAACATCAGTTTGGCCACTTGTTTACTCTCTCTGTTCCCTTAGCCAGAAATTAGCCGGGGTGAGAGATCAGCTGGGGACTCTGTGTTAGCCAAAAGGGCTGTCAACTTTTCCACAGAAAAAATGAAAACTTGGAAATGTTGCTGTTAGGGCATACTATGGGCCACATGTACAAATGTTTTTAGCAGTCGGAAACTGAGAATCGGGCCATTAGCGACCGCCAAATAGCCTTTTGACATGTACTAATGTTATTTTGCGAGTAGGATACCTATTACCAACTCGCAAAATAGGGTTTGCGGGTCGGTATAAAGGAATGGGCGTGTCAAGGGCATCCCTTTCTAATATTGAGTCACCGGGGACTGTATGAATGTTTTGCGACTGGAATACAGTCGCAAAACGTTCGTAGTCTACCGCCCACTTCAAGTAGGTGGTAAGCCAGTCGCAAACTAGAAGGGGTCCCAAACGGACCCCTTCCTCTTTGGGAATGGTCGCGAAAAAGGTTTGTAAGAGCAGGCTGTGGTCCAACTGTGCTTTTGAATACTAGTTGCTACTGATTTTAATGCTTCATTATTAGATATTACCTGTGGGTGTTTTTACTAAAGTGGCAACACGCAGAGAAAGCCATTATGCCTGCCTTATTTCAAATTGCAACCCCTTATATTGTGATGTGGGGAGGGAAACAAATATATGATATAAGGGGTACTTACAGATACATGATGTACATATCTATGACGTTAAATGCATACCATTTCGTAGTGTGTGTAATAAAAGTACTTTCCTTTTTAATAAGAAAAACATCTGACTGGACAATCATTTATTGAGTGTACTTTTGCCTACCAGGGAAATGGGGTGATAGTCCGCACCCCCTCCCATGAGTAGGCCTTGAGAGAGTCAAGTGCTACAATGGGGTACTTGGCTCCCACTAAAAAAACAATTGTGGATTTTTTACTAGTGAATGATTCACGTTGTTCCTGTAGGGTTGTTGTAAATAAAACAGCGATAATGTTAAGCATTCGCTGAAGACATGCTATTGTGTCTTCAGTGTAGTTTTCCCGCTCATACTTGCAAATATGGGCGGACTCCATCTTGTTTTCTAGTGTCCATTTTGTACGCCATACTTTGCCATGTGCTCGCCACGATTCAAGTCCTACCTCTCTGATTGTCACCCCTGGAGTTTGCCCAGCAACAGGCTATAAATAGTTCCAGCCCGTTTAGCGCATGCTCAGTACGTGTAACATCTGTTCCTGCTTAGAGAGGATTGGAATGTGCATTCGAGGGGTTCCATGAACCGTTAACTCCACCCATGTATCGATCATGTTTGAGAAATGTCCATATATGGCTGTAAATCATGCTTTCTGAGTTATAACCGCCCACTTATGAGCCCCTTCATTGTGTATAAAAGGGGACCGCATGTGTGAGTTCTTTGTGCTACCTTGTACAATACTGTAGAGTGTTGTGTGACCTGTAGTACCACCTTTAAAGGTTTATTAAACTATGTTTTTGTATTTTCCAGTTTCCGTGCCAATTTCTTATGTAGTCTGAGGACTTTGCGTACAGAAGGGCGAACCCTTTTCGCACTCGCAGGCCTTGCTGAGGCCTGTACTCATCAATTGGCGCCCGTCGCGTGGGGCTCATCGGCGACTCGGATGCTCGAAGGACTGGTCGTGACGAAGGATTGGAACCTTGCCGGGGACGTTATCACTGCCAGCGGCGCCTTTAGTCCTGGCATCCCGAGGTATTCTTCCTTCCCTTCCGATCTGACCATCTGGGTGGCGCCGGTCATCGACTGAGATCTCTTCGGTCAGTTTGCCGCGTAGTGGCCGTTTGGGCGAATTCGGAACTTGGCAGTTGGAATCTGGACGCTCTTGATTGGTAAGAATCATTGTATGGCGCTTGCTCCGAGCCTTTGATAGTCTTGTTTGGCAAGGCAGTTTTATACGCTTGCCCCGACTAATTTGATTGATTGTTTGGTAGTGACTAGTCATATTATTGATCCTGTGAAAGATTATATGAGTTGCAACCCATATAGGCAGGCAATGTGGTGATATTTCTCCTAATCTGTGAATTTGAGCGGCGCAACGTTTTTAAGTGCCATTTAATTATAATATTGCATATTCTGCATTATTTTTAGACATGCCTGTTTTTAGCGCACTCCGTAAGTGGTGCTGCTGTTTTGGAAATGACCGGTTGGTACTTGAAGAATCACAGAGGGGACGCCGAATAGAGATATGTATGTCAAATTTGGTCTTTCCCCCATAATGTACAGCACGTTGTGGCGGAAATACACAAAGAAGGATCCTGAGTTGCGATGGCCTATGTATGGATCGTTTGATTTGAGGAAAATTGAGTATGTGGAGCAATGTATGTGTAAGCGGCGAGTGAGGCAAGATATGTTTGAGTGTATATGATTTTCGTTACTAGATCGCTCACCACCCCCGTACGCTGGTCCGTCTGCCCCGAGTGGAGAAGATCAGGATTCTAGGCCGCCCGGACAGAAGGTGGATACGCGGTCTATGTTATCGCTCGACCCTATGACCGAGCTTCGTAAGATTGCTCATCGGGTTTAATAAGGATTCTATTACTCTCGCTGATTTGTTGACAGAGCTAGAGTCATGGGAAGATAGGGAGAAATTATACTTTACTGATTATCTTTCTGATGAAATAGTGTCAGCCTTTCGGAAATATTCCGATGTTCTAGAACCAGCGGATGTGATAGCTGATGCAAAGGATTTGCGTAAAGGTCTTTTTCTTTCTCCCCAGGTACCCGAGGTCATCCGACGGTTATTTGCGTTACGGGATGAAACGTTTCAGCTACGGGACGACGCACGGAAACGGAAAGCTGGCGAAGAGCAGTTGAATCCGAGTGGCGGCGCGAAGCAGCCATCCATCTTTTATTCAGATAAGATCGGTGCAGTGCATGCTAAACCAATGCGGGAGGCGGCGCCTTTATATGTTCCTCCTAAAGGAGCGGGTACTAGTTCGGATAGGGGGTCTCCTGATGCTCAAGGGTATTTTATCTATAACTGGGTTTATACTCCTTGGAATAGGGCCGATGTTATGGCATTGAAGGCAGCATTACCTGATCCTCAAAAGAATCCCGCAGCCTTTTACGAGGAAGTTGAGGGGCTTTGAATTCTTGCACCATGACTCTGGCCGATATTGACTTATTCTTTGGGCTTATATTACCCCCAGACATGTGGAGATCAATACGAAAGGTTGATGATCTTCAGGCATTCAAAGCTCGATGGAGGGATCTTGAGGATGAGGACAGGGAGAGAAAACCAGCACAGAAGCCGCCCCAGTCGATTTTAGATCTACCTGCCGCTATTGTAACTAAATTAAAAACGCTTATTCCCCCTAAAAAGATTGATTGGACTATGCTAGCGTCATGTAAGCAGAAGGTAGATGAATCGGTTTCAGACTTCTTTACACGATTTGAGGAAACTTTTCATGATTTTAGCGGTCAGTCGCTTACGGACGACACGGGTCGACATCTTTTTGTTGATAAATATGTTTCGAATTTATTACCAAGTATAGCAGCTCGATTAAAAGCGAGCGAAAGTTCTTGGACGACTTCAACACCAGCATCCCTCCTGATGATGGATCAGTATTACGAGCATCAGGAATTAGAGGCAAAAGGTAGTGAGGAAAAGAAATCTAAAGATCTGAAAACGAAGGTTATGTTAGCGCAAGTATATGGGCCGCCTCGTAGAGGTAATGATCGTGGCGGCAGGAATTTTCCTAACTCTCCTTCGGGCCGTACTGATTTGGCCTGGGATCAATGTGCGTATTGTAGGCAGAGAGGCCATTGGGCGAATGAGTGTCCGTTGTTGCGTGCTCAGCGACAGGAACGTGGGCAAGGGTCTATGAGGGGTAGAGGAAACTTTTCAGGCCCTAGAAACAACACGAATGACCGAGCTAGATTTGATTCTAATGTACGACCCCGAGATGGGTCCAATGTTTTTGATCGACGGAATCAGTATCAAATGTCTGACTATGCACCTCCCGAGCAGCACGATTCACAGTATGCATAGGATTGCGTAGGATGGGGTAAGGAACCAGTTGAAGTGCCATTAGATCAGAAGGGTCCTTGCACATGTTTTGGGCTCTACTGATAGGTTCCTGGTTGACACAGGAGCTACTCATAGCGCTTTGTCCAAAAAATTGGTTCTGAGGGCTCCCCTGTCTGGCTCAACAATTACGTCAATAGGGTTCGATGGAACGCCTTCTGTTAGCCGGCTGTCACAACCTCTTGCACTTTATGTAGATCAGTTTGCTGCACCATGTCCATTCCTACTCTCCCCAAAAACTCCTGATAACATCGTGGGCCTAGACATGCTCAAATATTTTCGGGCCACGATACGGTGCTCCCCTGAGGGAGTACGTGTCATTTTGAATGATAATTATCCATCAACAGAAAGGGTGTACATGATTACCGTAGAGGCTGCACTGGCCTCTTTGCCTGAATCTTTATGGGCCACGTCCGATACAGACGTGGGACAGAGGATCATCCCTCCGGTGCATATCAGTGTAAAGGAGGGAGCTGTGCTGCCACGCCTGCCTCAGTATCGGATATCACAGGAGGGGGAGGAGGCGCTCATACAGATAGTGCAGGACTTGATTAAAGTAGGGGTGGTTGAAGAAGTTCCATACAACGTGTGCAACAATCCTATCCTACCGATTTTGAAGAAAGACACTGATACCAGGATTTATCGATTCATTATCGATTTGAGGGAGGTTAACAAGATAGTGATACCTCAATACCCAGTGGTTTCCGACATTACGACACTCCTTACTTTGGTCCCGCCCACTGCAACAACGTTCTCTGTTATAGACTTGAAGAACGCTTTCTTTTCGATCCCTATTCATCCTGACAGCCGATATCTTTTTGGTTTCACGTTGAATAAGAGATCGTACAGATTTTGTAGGGTTCCTCAAGGCTATACTGAGAGCCCAAGTATTTACAGACAGGCATTAAAACGACAATTAGATTATTTTGTTTTACCTGACGGTGTGGCGCTTATACAATATGTCGATGACATCTTGTTGGCCGCCGACACCCCTGAGCAATGTGAAGAGTGCACTTTGTCCTTGCTTACCTTTTTGGCATCTCACAATCACAAAGTCTAGAAAAAGAAACTGCAATATTGTAGACCAAAGGTAACCTATTTAGGTCACCTTTTGTCTAAGGAGGGGCGTGCACTTACACTAGATCCTATTCAAGCCATTTTAGACACACCAGTACCATCCATGCAGAAAGAAGTTTGAGCTTTTCTGGGTCTCACCTCCTTTTGTAGACAGTGGATATTAGGGTTTTCATATATAGTTAAACCACTGTTAGGCTTGTTGACAAAGGATACCCCAGTTCCCCTTCCATGGACGGATGAATGTGAGAATGCTTTTCACTAATTACGTCAGGCCCTTTGTTCAGCACCAGTATTAGGCACTCCTGATTACACAAAGCCCTTTACATTGTATGTGCATGAGAGAGATGGATGCGCGTTATCAGTGTTAGTGCAGATGCACGGCGATAAGCAGCGCCCTTGTGCATACTTCTCGGCAGTACTTGATCCTGTTGCTCGAGCGCTGCCTGGGTGTTTTCGCTCAGTTGCGGCGACAGCTGCGTCAATACGCCAGAATGAAGGGATAGTCTTATCTCATAAGCTGTTGGTGTTGGTCCCCCATGCTGTTGATGCCCTTTTGAATCAGACAAAGACGCAGCACTTAACTAGTGCTCGTCTGACAGGATACGAGCTGACATTATTGGCTCCTCATAGTACATTGAAGAGATGTGCAACATTGAATCCAGCTACGTTGTTGCCCTTCCCAGCGACTCAGCCTGAGGCGCAAGAGACGCATGACTGTGTCTTTGTGACCGAGGAACAGACAAAGGGTCGTATTGATTTACAAGATACGCCCTTTACAGATGTGGATGGAGAGCTGTGGGTGGATGGATCCTGTTTAAAGCTACCAGACGGAACCACTTCCGCAGCATATGCAATTACCACATTACACACGATAGTGGAGAGCGCACGCATACCACAGAAATCAGCTCAGGCAGCAGAACTGATAGCGTTGACACGAACTTGTGAGCTTAGTGCAGGATTATGTGTAAATGTCTACACAGACAGCTGCTATGCCTTCTGAGTAGCGCACGATTTCGGCCTGCTCTGGAAGGGAAGGAGCTTTTTGACATCACATGGAACCCAGATAATGTATGGAGAATTAGTACAAAATCTCTTGACTGCACTGACGCTCCCTAAAAAGATAACTATAGTGAAATGTAGTGCACACAAGAAAGTGACAGACAAAGTGGGACAAGGAAATGCTTTTGCAGATCGAGTGGCACGTGAAACTGCGATGCAGCCTGGCTCTACTTCAATGTATGTCGTGAAGTCACAAGCTGAACGGTGGCACGATGCTAGGGAAAAGGTATCAGAAATGCAAAAGACAGCTACTGAGAAAGAACGAGACCAATGGTCCAAAGATGGAGATTTGGACGATGAGGGTTGTTGGAGGAATAAGCAGATGGATAAGTGGAAGTTACCCACAGCCTTCGTACAACCTATGGTTCAGATGGCACATGGGCTAGCACATGTTGGAGCTTCGGCAATTGTGAAATTGCGTACGCAAGTTTGGGAGCATCCAGAGATTGCTAGCACAGCTAGGAGAGTGGTACAGACCTGCATGATTTGTCTGAAATACAATCCAGGAAAAGGGAAACGAACTCCAGCAGGAGGATTTGCAACACCCACTGCACCTTTTGAAGTATTGCAAATGGATTATATTCAGCTGGAACGCTGTAATAATCTGAAGTACGTCCTAGTTGTGGTTTGTGCATTCAGTAAATGGATTGAGGCATACCCTACTAAGGATAATACCGCAATTACTACTGCTAAGGTGCTTCTGAAGGAATTCTTTCCTCGTTTTGGTGTTTGCAGATTGTTGTGGAGTGATAACGGGCCCCATTTTGTGGCAGACGTTATTAAGTACGTCCTGAAGGGATTAGGCATTGTGCAACAATGGCACGCTTAAATTGAAGATCGCGAAAATACAGGCTTCTACTTCTCTGACTTTGGCGTTGTTGTCTATCAGATCGGTACCACACTCTCGGACGGGCCTAACGCCCTATGAGATAGTTTGCGGGCGCCCCATAAATATATGGGGGGTGCCCAAACCGAGTTCAGTGTATGATGTACCTTGTGTTTTAATGAATGACTATTTGGCACAATTAACTGATAGCTTGGTTTCTATTCACCAACAGGACTCCCTCATCGGTCCACAGGAGAAGGTCACAATCTCCGGCCTGGTGATTTTGTCTTGGTGAAGTCCTTTGAGAGGTCGAGTAGTCTGGAGCCGAGGTGGTGTGGCCCTGAACAAGTCCTCCTGGCCACAAGAACAGCAGTATGAGTGACAAATCGCAGGAACTGGATACACTCCATCCATTGCCGGAAAGTGCAACCTGATTTGGTGGAACCTGCTGTACTGACTGACCATCGAGATATCCTGACTACGGAGAGAGGCCATGCTGTGGTACCTGACGATTCTGAGGAGTTCTTCCCGGACCAAACAACGCCTGCATTGAGAAGATACAATCTGCATCCAAGGAAAGAATCTGTAATTGTATGAGAAGTTGTCAGAACGGTCCCTAGGTTTGTGAAACGGAGAGCCAATGAGGCAAGGGGGGGGGGGGATCAGCCATGCATTAGAGTAGTGACACCCGTCTTGGCCCGATGCTGAAGAAAACAACAGCTACCTACGGGGTAAGAGTTCTGACAACACTTTAGTTTCAGGAAGATACTGTGTACATTTTGCTCGAGATCGATAAAAGAAAGATTTTTGGTTCTGTAGGGTTCATTTTCATTATAGCAGTCATTGCTACAGTCATGTGGTTTGTTGAGGAGAAAGCTCCTGCCCGTGAACTGTATGTTGCTTCTACTCCAGTCCCTGATGAGCACTTTTTCTATACGCTCCCATATCAAGAGTTGAAACATCGACAGTCATATTTGAATAACACCTTCATTCAGATGTTGCATCATACCCACGTTGCTACAAATGCCACAGACTGTTGGTTTTGTGGGATGATGCCAGCTCATCAAAAGAAAGGGGGAACACCGTTCATACCACTTCCCTTTTCTCACAATGGCTCTTGTAGAGCGTGGTACACTTTGCTTTTTGCTACAAGGAAGCCTACCGTAGGACGACTGATTTTCAAATTGAACAAGGAATGTCATCAAGATAAAGATGGCTATCCACAAGCCAACGGAACTATATGGGAGTGGGAAGAATATCGACTGGACAATGAATCCACCCCTTATGTCTTCACGAACACTAGAGACACTGCCGGACAAGAGAAGTTCATGATTTCAGTGGCCCAAGCACAAGCTGATTTATGTGTACAGAGTGTAGGCCACATTCCTGTAGGTGTTAGCGATTGTATTGTTGTATTGAACATTGATGGTCTGAATAACAGTACTTTCCTTGCTTCACATAATACCTATTTTGTATGTGGGAATAAGGGCTATTATCGATTACCAGCCGGTTGGTCTGGAGTATGTTATGTATCGTTCATATTGCCACCTGTATTCTTGGCACCTGCCTCATATCATAAAGACTTGAAATTATTAAATAATGTAACTGTGAACAGATTTAAACGGACTTTATCCATAGATGATGTTGATCAGACGGACAATAGTCTACAACAATATATAGACTTCAATTTAGGATTGTTTTTCTTTGTGGGAGCTGCTCTGAATAGCAGAAAGATACGGCGATTGACAAGAGTAGTGGAAGCTGTTACTAATCAAACTGCTGCAGCTCTTGGGAATCTTACTGAAGAGCTACAAATTACTAGGATTGTTGCATTGCAGAACAGGATGGTTCTTGATGTTATGTTCGCAGATAGAGGTGGAGCTTGTAGAATTATTGGAAGCAGCTGCTGTGTTTTCATACCTGACCATACTCCTTCTGTGATTAAAGCCATTAACAAATTACACAAGATTGCAGCTGATATACATCAAGAAAATGGATCTTGGACTTTCTCTGGGTGGTTCTGGACCTTGATTTCTACATGGGGTTGGAAAGTCCTCACTGGACTATGTATAATTGTTGCTATATTATTCACCTGCTGTGTATGCATTCAATGTAGCCCTATGATATGCTCGTTGTGTGTTTCACTTTGTGTGCCTAATAAACAAGCTGTTGCGGATGCTGCCCATAAGAAAACTATAACTAGAGAGATAGCGGATATGATGAGCATCGATATAAACGATGAGTATTTAGATTATCCAAGAAAACTGAATGTCTTGAGCAAATGCTGAAAGGGTCGTCTGTTGTAAATAAAACAGCGATAATGTTAAGCATTCGCTGAAGACATGCTATTGTGTCTTCAGTGTAGTTTTCCCGCTCATACTTGCAAATATGGGTGGACTCCATCTTGTTTTCTAGTGTCCATTTGTACGCCATACTTTGCCATGTGCTCGCCACGAGGCAAGTCCTACCTCGCTGATTGTCACCCCTGGAGTTTGCACAGCAACAGGCTATAAATAGTTCCAGCCCGTTTAGCGCATGCTCAGTACGTGTAACATCTGTTCCTGCTTAGAGAGGATTGGAATGTGCATTCGAGGGGTTCCATGAACCATTAACTCCACCCATGTATCGATCATGTTTGAGAAATGTCCATATATGGCTGTAAATCATGCTTTCTGAGTTGTAACCGCCCACTTATGAGCCCCTTCATTGTGTATAAAAGGGGACCGCATGTCCGAGTTCTTTGTGCTACCTTGTACAATACTGTAGAGTGTTGTGTGGGCTGTAGTACCACCTTTAAAGGTTTATTAAACCTTGTTTTTGTATTTTCCAGTTTCCGTGCCAATTTCTTATGTAGTCTGAGGACTTTGCGTACAGAAGGGCGAACCCTTTTCACACTCGCAGGCCTTGCTGAGGCCTGTACTCATCAGGGTGGCTGACGGTCTTCCTGTGGTGTTGCCATCTGGACCTTGCAGGAAGTTAAGCATTTATATCCTTGGTCCTGTTTGAGTGATTTCTAGATAGGAATCTTATGCCACTGTTTTAATTGATTATTTCTCTGAATGGCCTTAGGTCAGGATAACAGATACAATTACTTCAGAAGTTGTTATTCAGTTTTAGGAAAATGTGTTTTGAACAGAGGGTCTTCCAGAAGATGTAGTTTCTGATAATAGACCCCAATTTGTAAGTAGAATGCTCAAAGGTTATCTCATCTGGTTTGGCATAAAACACATAAGAATTGCTAATTATTACCCTCAATCAAAAGCACAGGTGGAGAGATTTAATCACATTGTAAGGAAGGCAGTACATTTGGCTGTTAAAGGTGGTTTACCTTGAAACAAGGTGCTGCAAGCCACTTTATTGACTTCTAGAACCACACCCAACATGATCACTTTTTTCTTCTTTTGAGTTGATGGGAGGCAGAAAACAGGGCCTTTATGGAAGCTAAAAGGGGTTATTCTTTGGGTACTGATGTAGAATTTAGGATGACCATAGAATGTATGAAAAGCTACCAGGAGAAGTTGAAGTTATTGGTGCATTGAAGGAGAGGAAACCCCACCCAATCCAGAATCAAGCCGGGTGATTGGGTTTGGTTGAAGAAATCAGATGTGGTGGTGCGGAAAAAGGTGTCTAGATGGTCTGATCCTGTTATGATCATTGAAATTGTAATGGAATGCGTTGTAATGGTAGTTTTAAAAAATGCATTGGAATAGCATGCGTTGTAAAATCATGTGATATAATGGTAGTTGCGATGTAAAAACGGCATTGTAAAAGCATGCCTTGTAAATGTTTGCATTGTACCGTCATATATTCAGCCTGGCTTCTAATCCTTCTGGACCTCTCAATGGCTTTTGATACTGTCAAGCATATCTTCCTCCTAAACACCCTCTCACACCGTGCAGGTACAAACCGTACTCTCCTACAGTGGTTTGCTTCTTACCTGAACCTGCGCTCTCAGCTAATCAAACTCAACAATTCCACAACAACAGCAGTTTCTGTCCCATGAGTATTTCCCCTAGGTTCAATAATATCTCCTGCATTATTCATCCTCTATATGTAACCCCTTGCAGTGATCCTGAAACAAGCCAGAATTACCTACCTTCTCTATGGTGATGACACCCAACTCTACATTAAAATCTCATCATCTATAGAGATAAAGGCCTTAAACAACACTCTCCTGTACAATCCTGGCTGACCAACATCCACCTGAAGCTCAACCCTAACTAAACTGAGCTCCTCTTCATCCAACCAAAAGACAAGTCCTATCCTGTCCATAACTGGCTTGACAACCTCACTGCATCAAACTGCAAGTCTGTCAAGTCACTAGGGATTACACTTGACAAATATCTAAACATGAAAGAGCATATTAATGCCTCAGGAAAAAAAGCCTTCTACCCGCTGAAACAAATAAAAAAAAAGTTCATGATCCTGAAGACCTAAAGATCGTGGTGCAATTCTTAGTCCTCTCTAAGCTGGATACGGGAAGGCAACTATCACTGGGTGGTAAAGCTGGTAAACACAGTTTATCAATCTGAAAGCCACACTCAACGCAACGGCCAGACTACTCTCTGGGAAAAGTCAATTCAACATATCACTCCCACACTCAAGAAACTCAATTGGCTACCAATTGAAGCAAGATGTATATTTGAAACGCCCCGCATAACCCACAAAGCTCGCTACACTGAAAAAACAATCTACCTCACTAACAAACTACTAAATGCCGGCCAAAAGAGGCCTCTACGAAGCTCTAATACTCTACTCCCGATTCCACCCAAATTTAAGAAAGAAAAATCACTCACCCGTTCCTTTTCTGGGAATGCCCCTAAAATCTGGAATGCTCTGCCACAGGATTTATGTGACAATCATTCCTTCACTTCAGGAAAAAACTTAAATTACTTCTTCTCAACAAATACTAACCCGGCCCCCCAAATCAACTTGACTTGCCTAGATGCATGTCCCTCACATCCACCAAAGAGCCTGAACATTGCCACCCCTGAATATGTCTGTACCTCTATTTCTCCTACTTCTGAAAACCCTACCATGACTACCTCCAAACTGTATTGTCTACATATCCTACTGTCTATTGTATATTTCTATTGTATATTGTTATTGTATATTTCTTACTGCATATGTAATGCTGCAGTGCAAACTCAGTAAAGCGCTCCGATACCTTTGGGTCAGGTTTGTGCTATACAAAACTCAAAAACAAATAAATAAATCAGGGCTTTAAGTGGGCTGGGTCAATCTGGGTCGAAGGGTAGTTAAAAATGGACAGTGAAACGGGTCCTTATCGGCCCTATAGTGTCTTTCTTAACTTTAGTTAACTTTACAGGCAGAAAATAACAATCTGATGAACAATGACTTTAGAAACTGGTCACTTGATCCACATCAATGTTGTAATTCCCGGTTACATTTCACACTTTTTACTTAGTCTTGCATTCCCTGAGGTTTGTTTTTTCAACATTGTGGTGCTTTTAAAAAAATGTCATTCAACGTATTAATATTCTACAGAGCTTAATGTGAACTGTGTCATCTCTAGGTGTCTATGTGAGATCTGGCTGTGGGCAGGAGTTTATAATAGGACACAATTGTGAGCTCTGCTCTGAAGTTGAGGTTGAAGGCAATGCCTGTCAGTCGGTCATAAAGGGGTTCAGAATACATGGTCATCCAATCCTTGGCCTCTCCACAGCTTGTTCAGAGCAACTGTCGTGAATGCCAAATGGAATTCTAATTCTATCAAAAAGTGTGAAAGAGGTACACAGCTCCTGAAATTGTTGCCGAAATATTAACAGTGTGAAAGTAAAAGAAAATGCAGTGCCTGTAGGTGAGTGGGTGCATTGTGTGTGTGGAGGGCGGAGAAGTGAAGGAGATGCTATAAAGTACATGCAGGAGTGAGTGAAAAGAGGGTACTGAAGAGCAGAGAAATGTAGTGTGAAAAAAGCAGATGAAGGATAACAGAAAGATGTGGGGAGAAAAGAGGCGTACTTGTCTAAGAGAGATACAACAGAGAAAAGTGGGGTGACTAGAAGAACGGGAGGACATGCTTGAAACCCTTCGAAGACTACCGCCATTTTCCCTTCTACCAGTTAATTTGCTTATATTGTCAACATTGAAACTTTTTTAAATTTAAATTATTCACTCCAAAATCTTTGCTGTTACTCATTTATGTAATACTGACTACAGCACTGGCTCAGCCAATAGGTTTGCTTGTTCTAGATGCGTGTTTGTTACAGTGTGACATGTCTTTGATGATTGCTCAAAGAAAGGCACCAAAATACTGGACGGGTGGAGTAAGGGTTTAGGGCCCTGGGCCCTCATGCAGAGATAGTCAAGATGCAGACACATGGGATATAGTCTGGAACTGGCAAAGGCACTTGCGTCTGGCTCCTTTTATTAGCAGAGCCACCTGACTGCTGACACCTGTGATGAATGCGTTTGGGGTGAGTGTGGAAGCCAGCCCTCAAGGAGTGGCTGATGGAAACACATAATTTAGAAACACTAGACTGTGACCAGCCGGTCACGACATCCCTCCCAAACTTTATTGAAAATAGACAACAAATCCAACCTATGGGAGAGAACAAAATAACATGACAAAAACTCCACTGAGTCTATTCAGGTTGCTTGCAGGACAGGATGAGGGGACATGATGAGAGGACTGGTGCAGCTGGTAGCCCCTGACATCACGACATGTCTCCGTAGCTTCACCAGACTACTCCGGGCATGAATGGCAGTTTGGATGAAGTCCGTCGATGTTGTTACAGTCCACCTGGGCACTGTGGGTCCTGTCCCACCTGGTCTCACTGTGTGAAAGTCTATTTACAAAGTTCGCATGACGGTACATCTGGAACAGCAGTGGAGTCTGCTGCTGATATTGTTTCAAAGGCACCCCGGCTCCATGGATAGCAAGCCTCCAAAGACAAATAACGTCACTGATATGGTTGAAGAGCCTTCCTCAGGTACCGCAGTGCGTCCCAGTGCCCGATGGTGGAGCAACTTCAGGCTTCCCTCTCTTACCAGGATTCCCCTCTCAAGGGACCTCCATGGGGCCCTTTACATTGGATTCTACAAGACTGTCTGGTGCGGAAAGTCTCCCAGACAGCTCAACGTGGCTACTAAGAAACCGCCTACAAGACCGCATAAAAGTCACTTGTTCCGCTGCAAGGATGGTTGTTCAAGGATCTATGTGCTCTTGCCATCCAGGCTCCAGTGCACAGGCATCTACAGGATAGTCTTTGGAGTGACCCAGTCTCCATACACACTTTCTGTGCTTTCCGATACCTGTCGTGGAGCAGCTGCAGACACATTTCTCTTGACAGGATTTCCCTCTCACAGGAATCCCTTGAGGCCCTGGATTGCCACAGGACTGCGTAGGCTGTGCGGGGCCTCTCAAAGGCCATGCCAAGGGGTCACTGATGAACTATAAAGAACAAAAAGAACTAGAAGGTCTGGAAAAAGAAGCTGAGTCCTCAAAGTCTTCAGTGAGAGGAATAAGCACTGATATAGCACTGGACCAGACCCAAGTGGTCGATAGACACTAAATATACGATAGAAATCCTATCAGCCCACCCTTTTGGCGGAGCCTCGTCATGTAGGACATCTAGAACCCAATTGGTGTATCCATGCCCAGATGAATTGGCTAGATATCACACTATTATGGTTCACAAGATGGAAGTGTCCACGCCACTGGCGGTGCTGGTACAGTGCAGTGCAGTGAAAAATAAGTGAGTGACATTAAAATGACGGTCAAGGCAAAAGCAAGATCCCTTTATTGTTATTCACCTGGACGTCATATTAAAAAAGGGTGCAAAACAGTGTGACAAAATCACTGTCTACTTTGCTGTGTGGTTGATAAGGCCAACATGTTTCTGCCATGAGGTGAAACTACACCGGCATTCTTCAGGGCCACTAGTATAAAACTTGCTACTGCAAAGATACACTCTATTGATAGTGCAAAGAAAAAGTGAGGTGTCAGACCACAATAAGTCTGTCAACAGTAAATGTGGTCAATTAGACCATCCTACCGTATCCTCTTGAACCATGTGCTGATAGAGGATGCAGTCCCCAGCAATGTGTGGGAGCCAAGCCTCACCTCACCCGGCAACGGCTCGGAGAATGAGGCCCCGCTCTCTCCGTCGGTACCTCTCGGCAAGATGTTATGTTATGTTATGTTATGTTATAAACCGTTTTGTAGCGCGCTCTGTTACTTGTGAGTATCCTGGCGCGAGGGAGGGATCAAAGCGGCAGAAAACAAGACAGATGAGAATCCTCCTAACCTACACTCGTGAAAAGGTGGGTTTTCAGATGTTTTTTAAAAGCAGTGACTGTCGGCATGGAGCGAAGATGGAAAGGGAGGGCATTCCAGGCCCGAGCCACCACCACCGACAGCGACATACCACCCAGTCTGGCGCGTTTGAAGCGGGGAAGAGACAGTTTGAACGACGAGGCAGATCTCAGGGTGCGTGCCGGGATGTACTTAGTGAATCTTCTCTTCAGATAAGAGGGGCCTTGGTCATGAATTGCGCGAAACGCCAGCACCAAGGCTTTAAACCGAATGCGTTGTGCTACTGGAAGCCAGTGAAGCGAGCGCAGCTCCGTGCGAACGCTCTTCCACCTGGGGATGTTAAATAATAGGCGTACAACCGCATTCTGAACAATTTGGAGGCGATTGACCAGGTATGCCGGAATGCCACTAAACAGTGCATTCGCATAATCAAGGCGAGCCAGTATGAGTGCTCTGGCAACCGACTCTCTGGCCTCCCTGGGGAGCAGGGGGAAAAATCTGCGGAGCATTTTCAGAGTGGCAAAACAAGTGCCGGTGAGTTTTTTGATGTGATACTCAAATCTGAGATCCTCCGTAAACCAAATGCCCAGATTTTTTGCCGGTCTCCCCATCTCTGTTGGGCCAGGAATGTTTGGGGGCCAGAGTGTGCTCTTGAAAGAGGGGGGAAAGGAGCCGTAAAAGAGCACCTCGGACTTGTCCTCATTGCACTTCAGCTGGGCCTGTGTTAACCAGCGAAATACTGAGGACAGACACAGATGAACTGTAGATGTGTCCAGGTTGTCATCTGGCCAGGTAAACAACAGTTGGGTGTCATCAGCATACCCTAAAATTTTAGCCCCGAACTGTTCAGCTAAGTATACCAAAGGTGTAATGTATACATTGAACAGAAGGGGGCTAAGTGTGGACCCCTGCGGGACCCCTGTAAGCAAAGGTCTTTGCTCCGAAGCATACGGAGGCATCCAAACCTGCTGGGTCCTATCTGATAGAAAAGAAGAAAGCCAATCAAGCACCACTCCCCCAATACCAATGTCCGACAGCCGGCCAAGAAGGAGATCATAGGGGACAGTATCGAAAGCGGCAGAGAGGTCCAATAAAATTAGGACCGCTCTGCCACCTCCATCAAGACACTCCCGGATGGCTTCAGACATCTCCACCAGGGCCGTCTCGGTGCTATAAGCAGCCCTGAAGCCCGATTGGGCCGGGTGGAGGGCATTAGATGTTTCAACAAAGCTCTCCACTTGTAGAAGAGCAGCCTTCTCACAGATTTTTGTGAGAGCGGGCAGGAGGGAGATGGGTCGATAGTTTCCCGGGACCGACACATCTAGTCCTGGTTTTTTCAGGAGTGGAAGGAGTTTAGCGTGTTTCCAAACCTGGGGAACCACGCCAGCGGCCAGGGAAAGATTCACCAATTGCGTAATCTCACTGCAAACAGTCTCCGCCACCTCCGAAAGCACTCGGGCAGGGCATGGGTCGACAGGGGAGCCCGATTTAAGGGACTGGAGAAGATGAAGAACATCATCTTCCATAACCTGTGCGAAGGTGGTAAGTTGGTGCCCAGGGAGTGCGGGAGAGGGTGAGCAGGGACCAGCTACAGAGCGATCAGCGGGAAGTGCCTCTAAAAGGCCTTGCTGGATCTTCGCTATTTTAGTTATAAAAAAAGTAGACAACTCCTCACACCATTGTGCAGAGGACGGGAGGGGCATGGCTTCCGCCACAGGGGACACAAAGCTTTTGACGATCGCAAAGATCTCTCTGCTGTTGTTGTTGGCCTTGTTAATGCGCCCGGCATAATAGAGACCTTTTGCGTCCCTAATGGCTCCATAATAGTTTTTTTGAGCAAGTCGAAGGGCGGATTTAGCCTCGGGGCTATACTCTCTCCTCCATGAGCGTTCTAGTTTCTTACAGCCCTGCTTCAGCTCTCTTAATTCTGGGGAGAACCAGGGTTGGGAGGGCGCGCGTCTGGCTCTGGTCAGCACTGTTTGTTTAGTAGATGCAGTCGCCGCCTGCCCTATCCATTCATTGAACTCCCCCACTACATCGTCCAAACATCCCTTGAGATGTGGGCGAGTGTTAGACAGGGCAAGTCTGAACGCAGGTAGATTAATTTTTTGACGATGACATGTGGGGGGCGGGGGGCTGGACTCTGCCAACTCCCAACTAAACCTGACCAGGTCATGATCAGACCAGGATGTTTTTTCCACCAACACTGGCTGGATAGGGAAGTTCGTACATACCAGGTCAAGTAAATGGCCACCCACATGCGTAGGCCCTGACACCCATTGTACTAGCTGGGCAAGCTCCAGAATTTCCCCGAGCCTACGAGCTTCGGAGGAATCGGGGGTATCCATGTGAACATTTAGGTCCCCGACCAAAAGAAACTTAGGAAAACCTAATGCCCGTGGAACTAAGTATTCTTCTAAAGAATTGAGGAATTGGGTGGCTGAGCCTGGGGGCCTGTAGATCAAAGATCCACCTAAGGTAAAATGGGGAGAGGTTTTGATGGAGAAATGGAGAACCTCACCCCCTAGATTCTCAGTAAGAGGCTCAGTTTCAAAGCTCCATCCCTCCTTGAACACCACTGCTAGTCCGCCCCCTCTACCCAGGGGGCGGTCCGCTCTAGCTATCTTGAACCCCCTGGGAATCGCGAGTTCAACGCTAGGGGCGGAGGTACAAGTCAACCAAGTCTCCGTGAGGAACAGCAGCTCCAGTTGGCCATCTGAAAGTAGTTCAAAGATATCAGCCGCATGCTTCACTGCCGATCTGGCATTGATCAGTCCAGCCCTGATGTTAGTAGTGGTGGCGTTGCTGGCTGAACGTGGAGAGGGAAAGGGTTGGGGCTGAAATGTACACGTAGTACATCTTCCCAGAGCATTAGCTAGGTTTGCGCGCGTGCACGGCGAGCCCTTGCTATGAGGGGCAAGTCTCAAGAGATCAGCGCGCGAGTATTGCAGCGTCGCTGAGCTAGTCAGCACCAAAGGAGGCCGGGCAGGGTGGCTAGCCCTGGGCCCGTCCGGGGCACGGACGGGCACAGACGGGCCCTCCTTTGGCGCTCCTTCGGCGCGCAGTCGGCGTGCCCGCTGCGCGCGACCGCTGCGCGCTCGAGGACACATCGCTATTTAAAGCCCAAGCCCCTCCCCGAGCTGGACCGCTAACTCGAGTCCAGCCGGGAACCGGGACTACCAAAATGGCGCCCGACCTGGCCCTCCACTACAATCGGCACTGGCAAGCCGCGGTGGACCGGGGCCCAGGGGGACCGGTAAAACGCTCACGCACACAGCGGAACAGCAGGTAGGGGTTTAAAACACACACAGCACAAATTGTCAATCAATTGGAGGTGTTTTTAAAATTAATTAAAAAATCAGGAGAAAAGTCCAGCGTGAGGCGAGTGACAGAAGAGAATTCCCTCGCAGTCTGCCACACCCATCCGAGCGCTCTAGCAAGGTGCTGCCACCACCCTGAGCAAACGCGCAGTCACACCAGCCCCTATACTATTTAAAGCCCAAGCCCCTCCCCGAGCTGGACCGCTAACTCGAGTCCAGCCGGGAACCGGGACTACCAAAATGGCGCCCGACCTGGCCCTCCACTACAATCGGCACTGGCAAGCCGCGGTGGACCGGGGCCCAGGGGGACCGGTAAAACGCTCACGCACACAGCGGAACAGCAGGTAGGGGTTTAAAACACACACAGCACAAATTGTCAATCAATTGGAGGTGTTTTTAAAATTAATAAAAAAATCAGGAGAAAAGTCCAGCGTGAGGCGAGTGACAGAAGAGAATTCCCTCGCAGTCTGCCACACCGATCCGAGCGCTCTAGCAAGGTGCTGCCACCACCCTGAGCAAACGCGCAGTCACACCAGCCCCTATACTATTTAAAGCCCAAGCCCCTCCCCGAGCTGGACCGCTAACTCGAGTCCAGCCGGGAACCGGGACTACCAAAATGGCGCCCGACCTGGCCCTCCACTACAATCGGCACTGGCAAGCCGCGGTGGACCGGGGCCCAGGGGGACCGGTAAAACGCTCACGCACACAGCGGAACAGCAGGTAGGGGTTTAAAACACACACAGCACAAATTGTCAATCAATTGGAGGTGTTTTTAAAATTAATTAAAAAATCAGGAGAAAAGTCCAGCGTGAGGCGAGTGACAGAAGAGAATTCCCTCGCAGTCTGCCACACCGATCCGAGCGCTCTAGCAAGGTGCTGCCACCACCCTGAGCAAACGCGCAGTCACACCAGCCCCTATACTATTTAAAGCCCAAGCCCCTCCCCGAGCTGGACCGCTAACTCGAGTCCAGCCGGGAACCGGGACTACCAAAATGGCGCCCGACCTGGCCCTCCACTACAATCGGCACTGGCAAGCCGCGGTGGACCGGGGCCCAGGGGGACCGGTAAAACGCTCACGCACACAGCGGAACAGCAGGTAGGGGTTTAAAACACACACAGCACAAATTGTCAATCAATTGGAGGTGTTTTTAAAATTAATTAAAAAATCAGGAGAAAAGTCCAGCGTGAGGCGAGTGACAGAAGAGAATTCCCTCGCAGTCTGCCACACCGATCCGAGCGCTCTAGCAAGGTGCTGCCACCACCCTGAGCAAACGCGCAGTCACACCAGCCCCTATACTATTTAAAGCCCAAGCCCCTCCCCGAGCTGGACCGCTAACTCGAGTCCAGCCGGGAACCGGGACTACCAAAATGGCGCCCGACCTGGCCCTCCACTACAATCGGCACTGGCAAGCCGTGGTGGACCGGGGCCCAGGGGGACCGGTAAAACGCTCACGCACACAGCGGAACAGCAGGTAGGGGTTTAAAACACACACAGCACAAATTGTCAATCAATTGGAGGTGTTTTTAAAATTAATTAAAAAATCAGGAGAAAAGTCCAGCGTGAGGCGAGTGACAGAAGAGAATTCCCTCGCAGTCTGCCACACCGATCCGAGCGCTCTAGCAAGGTGCTGCCACCACCCTGAGCAAACGCGCAGTCACACCAGCCCCTATACTATTTAAAGCCCAAGCCCCTCCCCGAGCTGGACCGCTAACTCGAGTCCAGCCGGGAACCGGGACTACCAAAATGGCGCCCGACCTGGCCCTCCACTACAATCGGCACTGGCAAGCCGCGGTGAACCGGGGCCCAGGGGGACCGGTAAAACGCTCACGCACACAGCGGAACAGCAGGTAGGGGTTTAAAACACACACAGCACAAATTGTCAATCAATTGGAGGTGTTTTTAAAATTAATTAAAAAATCAGGAGAAAAGTCCAGCGTGAGGCGAGTGACAGAAGAGAATTCCCTCGCAGTCTGCCACACCGATCCGAGCGCTCTAGCAAGGTGCTGCCACCACCCTGAGCAAACGCGCAGTCACACCAGCCCCTATACTATTTAAAGCCCAAGCCCCTCCCCGAGCTGGACCGCTAACTCGAGTCCAGCCGGGAACCGGGACTACCAAAATGGCGCCCGATCCACAGCCGAATCGTATGTTTAGTGTCTATCGACCACTTGGGTCTGGTCCAGTGCTATATCAGTGCTTATTCCTCTCACTGAAGACTTTGAAGACTCAGCTTCTTTTTCCAGACCTTCTAGTTCTTTTTGTTCTTTATAGTTCTAATAGGGGTTTTGAACTTGGATGGTCTATAAATATATTCCCCTTGACCCTCCTGTAATAGTTGTTTTTCTCGTCACTGATGAACTCCCAACAGGAACATGTCCAAGCCTCGTTGTGCAATCCCAAGGGTAGATGGTACAATGGCCGAGCAGGCGTCAGGTTCACGTGGCTCACAGGTGGTTTCTGGGGGGCCAGCCTCCCAATGGCACCATAGATACTTTATTGACCTCCGGGTGTTTCACAGCCACAGGGCTTCACTCTAAATGTCCAGTACTCCTTATGTGGTTTTAGTGATGCACTTAACGACAATGAAACTCCCTGGTAACTGTCAGTGAACTGCGGTGTGCACGTGTCTATTACACACCTTTCTTTTGTCCCTTCATCTTCTTTGCAATCTAGTGCTGTAGCTTCATGCCACTCTCTTCTCCCCTTTTCCATTTTCTTTTTCTTCTCTTCTCTTCCTGTTTATGCCATCTTGTCATTCTCCTCTTCTCTTCTTCCTTTGACCAGGCCTTTCCATGTGACGTGTACTTCACTTGGACCTCCCTGGTTACATCCTACCCCTAGGACTGACTCTTCTGCTTTGTCTCCTGACCAGGCCTATTGCTGTGATCTTCTTTTCACTGGAACCTCCCTGGCTCTCCTCTGTGTAGGACCTGACTCTTCTTCTCATGGTGGACCTTGCACAGGTCATCTCATCATGGACCTCTCTCGGGTCTTCTGTCCCTTCTCTGAGGGACCTTCTTGGTGCACCACTCCCTAGCTGGAAGATCACCTTTCCTTCTTCACCTCTTCGTCTTTACTTGAGGATGCACCCCTTGCGCCTCAAGGCTTCGCCGTGAGGACACTTAGACCTGCCCAAGTGTGTGTGTTCTCAGCACGGTCCGTCACTCCATGTTGCATGCTGAGTGGACCAACGATGGCCATTCTGGGTGGCAGGGGCGGCTGACTGGTAGGGCCTCTGCTTTTTCCCTTTCTACTTTCCTTTCTCAGAGGATCTCTCTCTCTCACCTCCAGGTCTGGCACAGACTCTGTCAGCGAGTGTCCTCTTCGCTCACAGGCTCTCTTTCATGGGCACTTGGTCTCACTACCTCAGCAGTATTCTGTGGAGCTGCTGCTGCCTTGTTTTCCTTTTGCTGTCACTGAACTCTTGGCCGCTTTCTGGGCAGGGGCCACTTTGAGCTCCCTGTGGCACCCTGAGGGGTTAACAGTCTCTCCCTCCAAATGATAAGCAGTCCACACAGGGCATGTGGCTCTATCTATGCCAGTCTCTTTCTGGGGTGCCACCTATGCTTTCAATTTTGTTCTGGAAACATGCTGGCTTTTTCTCCTGCCATGCGATTCGGGCATGTCTCTGTCGACAGCGTGAGCCCCCCGATGGGGTCACTTCAGGCATTGGCTGCTATTTCAGTGTAGGGCGTGGTATCAGAGACGCTGCCAGGTGGCGCTGTTACTACTGCTCCAGTCGGGAAATGGCCTTTACAACGAAGCCGTTTCCACGAAATCTTTAACCACGCATGCAGTACAACGCATGCGTGGTTACCACTAAAGCCTTTACCACGCATACCTTTACTACGATGTTTGTAGTAAAGGTGTTGTACATTGATTCTTCATGTTATATGCTTGTCTTTTGTCTTAGTCCTTTCTTTGTGTTTCCTTGTTCTCTGTCTACCACAATGCCTATGTATGTTCTGACTTCTTCCTGGAGTATTCCATGAGTGTCAGTTGGTGGTCTGGTCAGTTGGCGAGGATTGTACTCAGCTGTGTCTTGCATTAAATCTACTTATAACCAACCAGAAGCATCCTGTCATCTGTCCATGTATTTTTTACAACATTTTGGCGACGTTTAAAGCTGACCAGACCATATGTGGTAAAGGTAAATAGTAAAAAAAGGGGGGTTTGGGGGGTCTCCCCCCAAATAAAAAAACTCACCAGAAGTCACGTCAAAATCTGCACATAATCAGCGTCGTTAAAGAGAAATCGGGAAAAAAAATCAGTTTCCTCTTAACGACGTATGACGTCACCACGCAAATAGTCGAGGTAAAGGTTATGCGTGGTAAACGAATTCCGTTGTAACGCATGCGTGGTAAAGGCATGCGTGGCAACGGAATTCGTTGAAACGTCATACATTCGCTTCAGTCAGGTCACAGCAGCTTTCCTGATGCTACGAACCTTTTACCCTAAGTGGCACCATTAGAGGTGCGGGGTGAATGGCTCTTGAGAAGCTGGCTGGGCCCACGTTTTCAAGAGCTTTCTGACCATCGTCGAGCCACCCTTGCCTACAGTCACCTACGGCCCTGGAAGGGTGCGGCCATCTACAGCTAGATGGCTCCTCCCGCAGGCCATGGCACAAGCTCCGACCGTGGATCCTCCACAGCCACCGAGGATGCCTTACTGCAGGTACAAGGAGGGGGGATGGATGTCACCGTGTCAGTGCCCTCGCTTCTCCCCATGCAGGCATTTCAAGCGTGAGAGGGGGAGGCTTGCTGTATTGGCACAGCAGGGCAGCTTGTCCCTTGCCCTTCACAACCTTCCTTGTCATTGGCACATGCTGGTTGTTGTTCGGCGTCACTGAAGGGGGCCACGGCAGGCTTCTTCTCGTTACCGACCGACCACCTGTTGGCCTCCCACACCATGCCGCAGGGGGTGTTCCTTCTTTACTCAGGCCTCCTGCCCGTCAGGCTGCCCAGTGCCCACACAGGTCTCCGCTCCTCCCTGCAGCGGTGGGCCACCAGGAATACACGCCACTGCTCTCTTTACCCTTCCTGGCTTCAACTTGTGCCCGCCTGGGTGCTGTACTCCCTCCTCGCCAGGACAGGCAAAGCAGCCAACAGCCACCGCAGTGGGCAGCGGAAATGCAGAAAACGACCTCAACATGCAGGTGCTGTAGCGATGCGCTCGAACTAACCCGCTTCATCTGGACTATACTTCACCCTTTTTGGTACTGATGGTCGCCTGCTCGGGGAGCATGCAGGTGCCGCATATGGTATGTTGGAGGTCCTGAGCAGAACCCCACGATTAAGAGGGTTCGAAACGCGTAGACCTCTTCGTTTCTTTGTTGTTATCAAACAAATGCATTGTGTTAGACAGTTATGGCTGGTTGTGTAGTATAAATATAAAATAAGTGGGTGATCATTTTTTCGATTTTCTTTTCTGGTTTATCATTGAGTTGTACATAACCAAGCCCGTTTCAAATCTATTGCATTGTTTGTGGTGTTGGGTCCCTTGTTTCGTTCTATGCAGAAGAACAACATTTTTATGTATGGACTCCAAGGGACTGTTTCGAGTATGAGTGTGATTGTGCAGTATGAGTGAAGAATTGTGGGTTGAGTGTGTTAAAAGCGTTTGAATGGATGTGGTACATTTTGTGTGATTTTGGGGTGTATATAGATCAATTCCTGAATATTTGTGTTCTTGTATTTTTGTATTAACCTGTGGCGATGTTTCTCTTTCTTAAAAAAAGTATGTAAAAAGAAAAAAGAATTAAACTACGGAAGAAAATAAAGTTTATTGATTAAACTTGCCACATTTTGACTAGCAGCTTTTGTGCCTTGCAAAGTCATTCTAACGGTTATCAGTATTGGCATTTGTGGTTGTTTTGGTTGCACATGGGATGGGGCATAGCCATATCACAGGCCATAGCATACCGTGCTGTGCCCGTCCTTCACCGAAGTCTTGACAGGGCACCGCTTTCTGCTCCGGTTGCTGTGTCATTTGCTGGCGGGCACCTTCAATCTCGCCTTCTGGGTGCAAAGGGCTGGCAAGGTTGCCTTTGACTCAGGCTGCGCTCTCCTCCTCGCCAAACCTCAGAGCTGCTGCCTGCTTACACAGGTGGGGTCGACCCACGCGTCGCCATTGTAAGGTTTAGTGCCCTAGGCCCTACTGCAGAGACAGTCATGATGCAGACACAGGGTGATATAGTCTGGAACTGGCCAGGGGACATGCGCCCGGCCCCTTTTATTAGAAGGGTCACCTGACCGTTGACACCTCTGATGGATGGGTGTGGGGTGGGTGTGGAAGCCAGCCCTCAAGGAGGGGCTGGCGGAAACACATCATTTAGAAACACTATACCGTGACCAGCTGGTCATTGCAGGTGGTACAAAGGCAAGCACAGGATTGAATTTTTCCTGTTTAAGCCAAACAATTTAATCATAAAGGCCACGCTCCTAAGAAAGGATTTCATACTAAGCCACGCCCTCATTAGACTCAATCCCCCTTTCTTGTCCCACTTAGAGCCCTAGCCTTTCTGTCAACTTTCCCTTCCTTCATAGGACCCAGCAAGGGCTGACCCCAATGTGGTTTGCCGCCATTCTAGGCCGCGAGTCCCTTCTCCATGGCCCTGGCTGGGCACAGCCCCCAGCTTCTTTCGTTGCTTGCCAGGGCAGCGGAGTGTCGGTTCCGTGATGCCAAAGCAGTCTCTCTTTTTTCTGCTTACAAGGCTTCATTCTTCAGTTCATACGAGTAACGATTTACAGAACCTGGGGAAGGAAACCTTCACAATGCAGCCATCTTAACCGATGCTCATTTCAATCTAGGTACATAAGCGCCCCCTGCGGTGCGGGATATGGGGGGCGAAGGGGCACGCAGCCATCCCAAGACCAACGAATATCTGTGAGATATGGGAGACTCAGGGGTCTTCTTCACATTCTTCAAGGGGACCCCATCATTTTGCATTATGCCACTGTTTCAATTCTGGCGAGACTCAAGGCAAAAGTATGTTTATGTCTCTGGATAAATAAGTCTTTGCAAGGGGGTGGGGGGGTCCACAGTGGGCACTGCCCCAAAGGGGTCCCCCAAGCCCTCGCAGCAACAAAGGCTTGGGCATCATTCCCTCAGGTTGCGGGGGGTCGGGTTTTAGCAGCACATCCTCACCTACAGCTCCCAAAGAGATTGGTTACATTGAGGTTTTTATCACTACAGTAATCGTCTCAGTTTCCCCATGGTTTGGGCCAGCCCAACACATCTTTCTGCTCTAGGAAAAAAGTCTGAAATATGTCCACTCATACATCTCCCTTCATGCCACCCACGTACACATGCACACACAACCCAGATGAGCAAAACCAGTGGCATTTTCGCTTGCTGTAAACCAGAGGCACCACTTTCATACATATAATGCTAGAAACTAGATGTCACTCAAAGTGAACATTTTGAAACAGACTGCAACTTAAAGTAGCACAGTTAAAATATCCACAAACATGGTCAGTAGCAAAATAAAATGTGATGCTTGTATTTTTTTTAAAGGAAACTATTCTGTGTGTTAAGAGTAAGGAATGGCACACAAACTTTTTTTTTTAAAGAATTTTTAAATCCAATAGGCCTTGTGCTGGATATTAACTTTTACAAAAACAATTGATGGACAGAATGCAGAACAATGTCATACATTCACCCCAGTACAGAGATCCGGGCCCAAATCCATCGTTTTTTGCTCTCAATGCCATTCCAGTTTGACCCTGTGCCCAATGGGAACAGTCTAGCCCGAACTGCCAGGCCAGGTCCTCCCTGGACTGCAAACAGCATCCGAGGACCGGTTTCGGGGTTTCACCCCTCTTCAGCCAGGATAGCTTGACTCCAGTGCCATGGAGAGCACAGTACCCACGTCTGGGCATACCCGTCCCACTCAGGGTGACAAATGCAAAAACAACAACTGATGGACAGAATGCAGAACAATGTCATACATTCACACCAGTACAGAGATCTGGGCCTAAATCCATTGTTTTTTTGCTCACCATGCCATTCCAGTTTGAACCCAGCCATATGCAAATCAGTCTTGACCCTGCGCCCAATGGGAACAGTCCAGCCTGAACTGCCAGACCTGGTCCTCTCTGGACTGGAAACAAGCATCCTAGGACCGGTTTCGGGGTTTCACCCATCATCAGCCAAGCTAGCTTGACTCCTGTGGCATGGAGAGCACAGGACCCACGTCTGGGCATACCTGTCCCACTCGGGGTGACAAATGCAAAAAGAACAATTGATGGACAGAATGCAAAACCATGTCATACATTCACTCCAGTGCAGAGATCTGGGCCTAAACCCATCGTGCTCTCGAGGCCCAGCACCAACAAAAACTAAAGTATACACATGGGCTGCATCAAAGCCATTAAAAAGTCAAGGTTCATTTGTAGCCATCAATCAATCATTTGTAAAGCGTACTACATACCTGTTGTTGGACAGGCCTCGTGAAGGGCTCACTCCCTCCCCGCATGACAGAGCCCGGACACCGGCCCTCCCGGTGCCACCAGAAGAACAACCCCGACGACCCACAGAAGCAACCCGCAACCCATCCCCTACGGGACGCCTGCTCCCGGACATCCCTGTATCACTGGCCCGGGCCACCGCCAGCACCATTGCCCGGCCCAGCCGCCATCTTGGACACTGCACCACGAGGCCGCGTGGCCTCAGCTCGACCCCAACCCTGGTCCTGGCCAGGCCCCGACATCCCGGCACCACCATCCACCCAGGAGGTGAACGGACCACTTGGCAGGTCAATGGGAGAAAGGAGTGTCGATGGCTCTCCCCCGCCAGGTGCCGATCGCCCCCAGCCTCCCCGGGCGCTGGCTCCACCCCCCTGCTGGGTGTCTGGACTCCCTCATCCCGGACCTCCCGACCTCCAAGTGCGAGGGTCCGGACATCAAAGGGCGCCAGACCTATAACTAGGGCAGCTCCAGAGCAGGAAGGCAGTTGTATCCTGGAGTCGAGAGACGCCTAGAAGAACTCATCCTCGACGGACTGTTGGCGCTGCCGGAGCCCTGCCTTGTGAACCGTCGTCCTGCCTGCTGGCGCTGCCGCGGCATTCTGCAACCTTCCTCCTCGTCGGGACCTGCTGGCGCTGCCGCGGTCCTTTGCAACCTACGTCGTCTTCGGGACCTGCCGGCGCTGCCGCGGCCCTCCGCAACCTACACCATTGTCGGGACCTGCTGGCGCTGCCGCGGCCCGACCTTCCAGAACTCCGAGCTCGAGGATTGTGAGCTATCCATCAGACCACCTCAATACCAGAAAGGTATCAAGACTGTCCCGCTACCCCCTTCCCCTTCCAGAGACTGGAATTGAGAGGACCCTCATGTCCCGATCCTACTGTACCGTGATACTTTACTTCGAGAACTGCATATAAAAAGCCTTAACCTTATCCCTGTGTGGTGTCCATCTGTGGGGGGGGAAGTTACTTGTCTGTACGATCGCTGGAGACGGCCCTCACCGGAGGCCTCTCCCCTTGTCCTCGGCCGACCCTCCAGGTCCCCGTCTAACATTGGTGGCCAGCGGCGCGATCCGAACCAACGCGTAATCGTACAGAGAGTAACTCACCCCACGACTCAACCACAATGACAACAAAAGAGAGCGGATCCGCAGAGAAATTCCAGATGGAGAAACTAGAAGAATACAACCATCGAGAGCTAAAGCAATTTTGCATGGAACTAGGCATTGCTACCACCGGGCTGAGCACGAAAGAGGACTTCAAACACGCCCTAGAATCTTGGGCAGAAACGGGTACGGCTGTACCCCGGAACCAAAACAGCGAGACACCAGAAACAAACACCAATCAGACGGAAGAAAGGAGAGCAGGTCTCTCCATGGAAGAGATCCAAGAACGAGAGAAAAACAGAGCTGAAACTGGCGGAACAAAAGATAAACTTGGAACACTTACGGCTCCGAGAGGAGCGAGAAGAGAAACAAAGACAGAGGGAACTCGAAGAGAAAAACTGGCATACGAACACGAGCGCAAGCTAGCAGAAATAGAAATGCGGAAACAGAATAAAGATCTAGGGGTGCCCGAGCGCCCGCACACCCCGGGCACTACCGAACCAAAAGTCCACATCCCCAAGGATGTCGTCAGAGAAAATTATTGGAACAACGACATCCAGCAGTGGTTCAAGGCCTACGAGATCGCCATGACCTCCCACCGGATTGATCGAAGTGACTGGGGAGCCGGACTATGGGGGAGGTTCGTCAATGAAGGCCGCGATGCCCTGCTACAGCTCCCGGGCCATCAGATGACCTCCTATGACCACATGAAGGCCGCCCTCCTCACTCGATACGGACTCACGCCCGAGATGTACCGACAGAGGTTCCGCGACTGCAAACGGATCCCGGGTACAACTTGGGTAGAGTATGTGAACTATTTCAGCCGAGCCTTCGAGGGATGGATCAAGGGCAGCCACGTAACCACCTACAAGCAACTCTTTAACCTCATAGTGTGGGAGCACCTCTCCAACAATTGCTTCTTCGAGCTCAGGCAGCAACTTCTAGACAGTAAATTGACTGAGCCCCGGCAGCTCGCCGCTGAAGCTGACCGTTGGGAAAGCACTCGAGTGGCCCGGAGTGGGCCAAGTGAACACAATAGAAACAACCAAGGTCTCCATCGCCCCCGAGGAGGAGGAGGAGGCCAAGGCCGGGGCAGAGATGCCGTCCCGCCAGCTCCCGCCAGCAGCACCCCGCCCCCGGCCGGTCGGGGAAACCCCCCGATGCGCCCAGGGTTCCGAGCCAACGTTACTTGCCACCGGTGCCAGCGAATCGGGCACTATGCCAGCAGCCCGAACTGCCCGAAGAACCAGACTCCCGTGCCCCGCCAGGTCGCTGCCGCCGCGATAGGAGAAGAGCAAACCTCCGAAGAGTATGAAGAGGACGAGCAGGAACAACCCGAGTGGGAACCTGCCGCTATGATCCTGGCTTGCCTGGGGGAAAGAGACATGATCCCGCGGGCTCCCCTACCCGCCAACACCAGAAAATACAGCCAGTGGGTGAACATAAACGGGCGCAAGGCCGAAGCCCTGCGCGACACCGGGGCCAGTGTGACGGCGGTCCGCTGTCACCTGGTGACCCCGGAACAAATCCTGCCAAACGTTGTTTGCCCCGTCCGAACAGCCGACAATGCAGAGAGCCTGTGTCGGATGGCCTGCGTCCCCTTCGAATGGGGAGGAGTGTCCGGTATGCTGAAAGTGACGGTCCGCGATGATGCCCCCGTGGACTGCCTCCTGGGAAACGACCTCGAGAGTTCCCCGTGGGCGGCCGTTGAGAGAAGAGAGCACCTGGGGATGTTGGGCCTCCCGGACTGGGCGTGCGTAACAACCCGGTCCATGGCCACCCGTGCCATCCCTAGACCCGAAGAACCCGAATGGCCAGCACCTTCGCCCCCGATCACCACAGAGGAAGACGCCCTCAGTACCGACCCCCCAGAGCAAACCCCGGAGGGGCCCACTCCGCTCCAAGATCTTCCAGAACTGGCTCAGTGGCGTCAAGAGGGTGGACCCACCCAGGAACAATTCCGGCAGGAGCAGAAGACCTGTCCTTCCCTCGAGGGACTCCGACAGCAAGCACTCGCCCAGAGCGCGGGAGACACCGCAGGGGCCCACTGGATATATTGGGACAATGACCTACTATACAGCGAGCAAAGAATTGCCGAATTGGGGGCCAGTCGAGTGCTGGTGGTGCCCCTCCGCTTTAGAGACTTCCTTCTGAACTTGGCACACGATGTCCCCCTTGCTGGGCACTTAGGGCAAGACAAAACGTATAACCACCTGGTAACACACTTTTACTGGCCCAAGATGCGGAATGACGTCGCCAACCACTGCCGGGCATGCCCCACCTGCCAAGCCAGCGGGAAGAGCGGCCGAAAAATCAAGGCACCTCTGCAACCATTCCCCGTCGTAACCACCCCGTTCGAACGGGTGGGAATAGACATTGTGGGGACCCTGGACCCCCGAACAGCACAGGGGCATCGATTCATCCTGGTCCTGGTGGACCACGCCACCCGCTATCCCGAGGCCATTCCTCTTCGGACGGTAACAGCACCAGTGGTAGGCCGAGCCCTGATGGGGATCTTCTCCCGAGTAGGATTCCCCCGGGAAGCCGTCAGCGACAGGGGCACGAACTTTATCTCCAAATATATGAAGTCTCTCTGGCAGCAGTGCGGAGTCACGTACCGGTTCACGACCCCCTATCACCCGCAAAGAAACGGACTGGTCGAGCGGTTTAACCGCACTCTCAAGGGGATGATCATGGGACTAGAGGAACCCCTACGTCGCCAGTGGGACGTGCTGCTCCCGTGCCTCCTCTTCGCCTACCGAGAAGTTCCCCAGAAATCCCTCGGTTTCAGCCCCTTCGAGCTCCTGTACGGACACCCTGTCCGGGGGCCCCTCAGCCTGGTGAAAGAAGGATGGGAAATGGCCCCCCAGAAGACCCCTCCGGGCGTGTATAAGTACCTCCTGGCCCTCCGCAACCAGACCCGGCGATTCAGGGAACTCGCCAAAGCCAATCTCGAGGCCAGTCAGGAGGACATGAAGAAATGGTATGATCAACATGCCTCCTCCATCGAGTTCGAGCCTGGTCAACAAGTATGGGTGATGTCTCCCATCGAACCCTGTGCCTTGCAGGACAAATGGACAGGACCCTTCAAGGTGGTCGAGCGCAAGGGCCCTGTCACCTATCTCATCGACATGGAGTCTCCCCGGAACCCCCTCCGGGTCCTTCACGCCAACAGACTCAAACCACATTTCGTACGCTCGGAGCTCAGCCTACTGATGGCCACAGATAGTGGGGCAGAAGAAGACTCCGAGCCCCTCCCTGACCTACTGAGGACCCGCGAGAAAGATGGCTCGGTGGACGGGGTCCGGCTCTCCGATGCCCTGACCCCGGAGCAGCACCAAGACTGTCGGGCTCTCCTGCTGCAATTTGCAAACCTGTTCTCCCTCACCCCGAGGGTCACCCCCTGGTGCCTTCACGACGTGGACACCGGGGACAGTCCCCCTATCCGTCACCGGGCGTACCGAGTGCCAGATCGGGTGCGCGCCTGCATCCAAGACGAAGTCTCCAAAATGCTCACCCTCGGAGTCATCGAGCCATCCGACAGCCCCTGGGCCAGCCCAGCCGTACTGGTCCCCAAAGCTGCTGCCCCGGGCACCACCCCCGAACTCCGATTCTGCGTCGACTATCGGGGCCTGAACGCTGTCACCCGAACCGACGCTCACCCCATTCCCCGAGCAGATGAACTGGTTGACCGTATGGGGGCTGCCCGCTACCTGAGCATCTTTGATCTGACAGCGGGCTACTGGCAGATCGGCCTCACCCCCAGAGCCCAAGAACGATCCGCTTTCTCCACCCCGGATGGTCACTACCATTTCAAAGTGATGCCATTCGGCATGAAAAACGCTCCCGCCACTTTCCAATGACTTGTGAACCAGGTATTGGCGGGCCTCGAAGAATTCAGCGACGCCTACCTGGACGATCTCGCTGTGTACAGCCGCCACTGGACAGACCACCTTCACCACCTCCGAGAGGTCCTGCACGCCCTCCAACAGGCCGGCCTCACCATCAAGGCCAGCAAGTGCCAAATTGGCCAGGGGTCCGTGACCTAGCTCGGGCACCAAGTGGGGAGCGGTCTGGTGGCCCCCCTCCAGCTCAAGATCGCTGCCATCGAGTCCTGGCAGCCACCCGTCACCGAAACCGAGGTCCGAGCCTTCTTGGGGCTCACCGGATACTACAGGCGGTTTGTGAAGGACTATGGCAGCATTGTGGGGCCCCTCACGGAACTCACATCCAAGAAACACCCAAAAACAGTCAACTGGACCCCAGACTGTCAAGCGGCCTTCGAGAAGCTGAAGGCCGCCATGTGCACCGCCCCTGTGCTCCAGGCCCCCGACTACAGCCGTGAGTTCATCGTCCAGACTGACGCCTCAGACCATGGCATTGGGGCAGTCCTCTCCCAGCTAAACCCCGAGGGAGTCGACCAGCCAGTGGCCTTCATCAGCCGACGCCTGCTGGCCCCAGAGCAGCGCTGGAGCACCATCGAGCGGGAGGCCTTTGCAGTAGTGTGGGCCCTTAATAAGCTCCGGCCCTACCTCTTCGGTACCCACTTCCGGGTACAAATAGATCATCGACCCCTGCAATGGTTGATGCAGATGCGGGGGGAGAATCCCAAACTGTTGCGATGGTCCTTCTCCCTGCAGGGGATGGACTTCACTGTGGAGCATCGTCCAGGCCAGGACCACGCCAACGCGGACGGCCTGTCACGCTTTTTCCGCCTCGACGAGGAGAGTCCCCAAGAGGATGGGTGACTCTCCCCGCCTTCAGCTGGGGGGGACGCATGTTGGACAGGCCTCGTGAAGGGCTCACTCCCTCCCCGCATGACAGAGCCCGGACACCGGCCCTCCCGGTGCCACCAGAAGAACAACCTCGACGACCCACAGAAGCAACCCGCAACCCGTCCCCTACGGGACGCCTGCTCCCGGACATCCCTGTATCACTGACCCGGGCCACCGTCAGCACCATTGCCCGGCCCAGCCGCCATCTTGGACACTGCACCACGAGGCCGCGTGGCCTCAGCTCGACCCCAACCCTGGGCCTGGCCAGGCCCCGACATCCCGGCACCACCATCCACCCAGGAGGTGAACGGACCACTTGGCAGGTCAAAGGGAGAAAGGAGTGTCGATGGCTCTCCCCCGCCAGGTGCCGATCGCCCCCAGCCTCCCCGGGCGCTGGCTCCACCCCCCTGCTGGGTGTCTGGACTCCCTCATCCCGGACCTCCCGACCTCCAAGTGCGAGGGTCCGGACATCAAAGGGCGCCAGACCTATAACTAGGGCAGCTCCAGAGCAGGAAGGCAGTTGTATCCTGGAGTCGAGAGACGCCTAGAAGAACTCATCCTCGACGGACTGTTGGCGCTGCCGCAGCCCTGCCTTGTGAACCGTCGTTCTGCCTGCTGGCGCTGCCGCGGCATTCTGCAACCTTCCTCCTCGTCGGGACCTGCTGGCGCTGCCGCAGCCCTTTGCAACCTACGTCGTCTTCGGGACCTGCCGGTGCTGCCGCGGCCCTCCGCAACCTACACCATCGTCGGGACCTGCTGGCGCTGCCGCGGCCCGACCTTCCAGAACTCCGAGCTCGAGGATTGTGAGCTATCCATCAGACCACCTCAATACCAGAAAGGTATCAAGACTGTCCCGCTACCCCCTTCCCCTTTCAGAGACTAGAATTGAGAGGACCCTCGTGTCCCGATCCTACTGTACCATGATACTTTACTTCAAGAACTGCATATAAAAAGCCTTAACCTTATCCCTGTGTGGTGTCCATCTGTGGGGGGGGAAGTTACTTGTCTGTACGATCGCTGGAGATGGCCCTCACCGGAGGCCTCTCCCCTTGTCCTCGGCCGACCCTCCAGGTCCCCGTCTAACACCTGTGAGGGTCTCAAGGCGCTGGGGAGGGAGGCCGCTACTGATCGAACAGCCAGGTCTTGAGTATCCTCCTGAAGGTCAGCAGGTCTGTGGAAAAAGGTAGGGCCGATGACCTTTTTCTAAGTTGCCCGGCGTTAACCGCCTCTTCACCCACTCAAGTTACCAAACAAAGAGGCAGGCGCTGGAGACTGGAAGGCAGGAAACAGAAGTTTTATTCCGACGGAGCAGAACACATCAAATCAGACAACAGGGTATCTTCTCGAGGTGCTCTAACCGCATCTCTGAGGCCTGGCCTCTTATACACGAGTTTATTGCTTTATTGTATGAAACACATCTCTGTCAATACTTTGATGTACGGAAAGACATCCTCGGAATCCCCCCTTCAGGCCCGTTCCCACACACATTTACAGTTGGAGTCCCCACCCCGGTCACAACAGGTGATGATTATCGCGCAGCTGGATATTCCGCCGATTTACGGAATGTGTGGGGTTGATCGGATCTCATAGGGTGGGGGCTTTGATCAACTCGAGGGTCCTTTGATGGGGGAAGCTTCCTACTGTACAGGGGGGCAATAAACAGTATCCGCAGGGCCAGGTGGCGGCCTGGGAACGAGGAAGACAAACGGGCCCACAGGAAAAGGGGGTTGTATCAAAGGACCCGGGACCATGAAAGGAATGAAGGGAGGTGTCGCGCTGGGAACAGGATGGGGTTCCGAGGCAGAGCTGCACTGAAGAGGGGTTTATGACCCAAGGCATGTGAGAGTAGGGGTTGTCAGCGTGCGGGGATGCTTGCGAGGTTAGGAGGGAGAGAGAGTGACGCGCTGGCTATCAGCGAGGGGCAGAGAGGCCATGGTACTCAAAATGGCTGCCGCTTACGCGCACGAATGGGCTCGAAAGGGGGCAAGATGGCGCTGATAATGTTGACGTTGCAGCCTAAGTTTCAACAGTCCTCCCTTTTCAACATATCTAGCCAGCTTGCCTACTCGATGTCGATCTTCATCAAATTCCTAACCTCGGCATCATATAATGCTCCCATGCGTTCATTTCCAAAGTCCACAGTCTTAGGGCAAATACAATTCACACATAAGGAACACAAAGGCGGCAGGCATTGAATTCCTAAGCACAACCCACATATAACAACTACAGGAATCAGAATAATGGTAAACAGTCTCCAACCCCAGTTCTTAACGGTGTTCCAGAACCAACCACCAAGCGACCAATCTTCCTGTTCCTGGTGGACTTCTGAAGAGAGTCTGTGGAGGTGTTCGATGGCCTTGTATACTGAGGGTGAATTGTCCGGTATATATGTACAACAGCTGGACCCAATAATGCGGCATGCTCCACCACGGTCCGCAAGAACCACATCTAGAACCAGGCGGTTCTGGAGAGCCACCAGGCGGACCGCTTGAAGCTCGGCTGTGTTGTTAGCAAGGATACCAGCTGTGATGTTCATTGTTGTCTCGACTGCCTGAGTCAGATGTCAGATGGCACGGCTGTTTGCCATCGGGCCCCAGAGTGGAACAAGTCCCTTCATAGCATCGAGGAACTGTGCTCCTGTTGAGTCGGCTTGTTCAATGTCCTTGGCTCCCTTTTGTCTATGGTGATTTGCTGGGGTCACATAGGTCGGAGGAAGGATGAAGGAGATGAAACAAGTGCCCCCCCAGCCTTTGGGGAGCCAGGTGTAAGCCTTTGTGCCACAAACGAAGTACATATTTGGAGAGGATACAAAGGAAGGTGGATCGGTAGAGTCCAAAGTTCTGGTGAAACGGCAAGCACTGCGGCCTACCAGCTGTGTCCCAAGCCCTTCTATGCACATGTGGCCTGTGACGTTGATGACAGACAGGGCCACAGTCAGAGTGGCAGCCGTTCGTTTCCGCAAGTAGGAGAAGGTGGGTCTGGTTGGATCGTTGAACACCTGCATTTCAATTCGTTCTTTAGCAGGGATGTCCATGTGGATAGAGTCGTTGGAGGTCTGCGGGCAGAAATGTGTCTTTGTTTTGTTTCGCCAGACCTCATGAAAGAAGTGCGTCATGGTTTTGCTGGAGGTGGCATTGTCCTTATAGCTTTCTTGCAGGAGGATCAGCCAAGCAAGGCAGGAGCCGTGAATTGAGAAGGGTGAAGGGATGAAAGGTATCGAATGTCCAGTGGCGTGGGGTAGCAACCCACAGATCCAGCAGTTGGTGGCATTGGTGGCGAGATTGTGCTGGTGGAGTAGCTGCACGAAAGAGTTGTTCCAGAACTCCTTTCGCCTTTCTCTGAGTTGAGGAGAGAGTGAGACCAAATAATGTTCTTTCATGGTGGTAGGCTGTGCAGTGGTTAGCAGTATCTGATGAGCAGGTGTGCTTTCCTCCAAGATCCAGAAGGAAGTCATGAGGAGGAGGCAAAAGAGGAAGACAATGAAGAAGGCGATTGTCTTTGATTTGTGCATATTGTCAGTCTTTGGGTTCCTGTAGTGGGTATTTCCTGTTGCTTCCATCATCTTCTTATCTGGCGCTTCCATCATCTTCTTATCTGGCGCTTCCATCATCTTCAAGGTGCTCGGTAGCGGGCAGAACCACAGACTTTGTTTAGCTTCTCTCCGGGTAACCCTTGGTAGTGTTTAGGTCACCGTTCTGAGATTTAACTCAGTCCGTGGTCTACTTAGCCGAAGCTCCCTCCTTTCGACGCAGGAAATACCCTTCTCTGGTTGGCACAGTGGGATCAGAGAATTTGGCAAGTTCAAGTGCCTCGGTGTCAGGATAGCAGTTCAGTGATGGTCGATCCTTGCTCAGGAGCTCTTCTTGGTTGTCGATGTTTTCTGTCGTGGCCAGGGTCGAGGAGACCTTCTTGCAGTGGTGTGCGTGCAGCCAGTGCCGTTTCCCCTCCACTCGAAGCGCCGTCCGGGTGGTGATCAGTACTTGCCAGTGGCCCGTCCACCGAGGTTCCAAACTCTTCGCCCGCTGAAAATTCCGGACTAGTACATAGTCCCCCGGTTGGATGTCGTGGCCCGGACCCCTGGAAGCATCGGGGATGGCCTGCTGCATCATGAATGGAGGTTGGTTTAGGTGCAGACCAGACGCTCATGGGTCGGCCGAAAATGACCTCGTATGGAGTCAGGTGGTGTTTGGTGGGGGTGGAACGCATTGATAGCAATGCCAGTGGGAGAGCGTCTGGCCATTTCAGTCCTGTGGTAGCCACTATCTTGGCTAATTTTAACTTCAGTGTGGCATTGTGTCGCTCGACTAGTCCAGCAGACTGGGGGTGGAAGACTGCGTGGAACTTTTGTGTGATACCCAGCCCCTTTAAGATGAGCTGGATGACTTCGGCTATGAAGTGGGGGCCATTGTCGCTCCATAAAATTCGACAAAGGCCGTAGCGAGGGAAGAATTCTTTTAGCAGTACTTTTGCAGTGGCCATAGCAGTGTTATCACGGGTTGGGTATGCCTCCACCCACTTGCTAAATGCACACACCACTACAAGCACATATTTCAGGCCTTAGCATCTGTCTAGTTGGATGTAGTCCATCTGTAGGACTTCAAATGGGTGATTGGAAACCCCAAACCCTCCCCGGGGGACCGCAGTTCCTTTCCCAGGGTTATGTTGCAGGCATATCAGGCATTGTTGGACCAGACGTTTGGCGGAGTCCGTGATTTTATTGTTGTGCCAAACTCTGGAGACAAGTTCAATCATGGGGGCTGATCCTATGTGAGCAGGGGAGTGTGCCATAGTCAGTATGGGAATCAGGTATGAGTCAGGTAACAACCATTTGTTTGCGTCTTTTGTCCGCCAGCAGCCTTCATCGTCCTTTAATCCCACCCGTGCCCATTCAGTCAATTCGCGTTGTGTGCTAGCCATTTGAATGTCCCTAACAGTGTCCCTAGCGTCGGTCCATTTTTCTGCTTGTGACCTGGTCACGTACATGCGTGTTGTCGTCCTATTTTCAGCTGTCGTTCGAGCAGTGAGGTCCGCTAGTGCATTTCCCTGTCCAATAATGTCTGTCACTTTCTTGTGTGCCTGGCATTTGATGACCGCAAGTCTTTTGGGGAGAAGGACAGCTTCGATCAAGGCGGAGACTAAATCTCCATGCAAGATAGGGGTGCCGTGTGAGGTCAAGAATCTCCTTTCCTTCCAAAGGAGCCCAAAATGGTGAACCACCCCGAAGGCATACTGGCTGTCGGTGTAAATGTTCGCTGTGGTTCCTGCTGCTAGGATGCATGCTCGTGTCAGGGCAATCAGTTCCGCTGCCTGGGCAGATCGTTGTGTGATGCGGGCTGTCTCGACTACAGTTCGAGCCGTGGTGACTGCGTAGGCAGCTGAAGTGGTACCATCGGGGAGTTTGATGCAAGAGCCGTCCACCCACAGCTCTCCTTCAGGGTAAGGAAAAGCCGTGTCTCTGAGGTCAACCCTACTTCTAGTCTGTTCGTCCGTGAGAGTCACACAGTCGTGTACAAGGGGCACATTGGGATCGTTCTCTGGTAGGGGTAGCAAAGTGGCCGGGTTCAGTGTGGTGCATCTTTTCAGGGTGATATGGGGTGCAAGCGAAGTCAGCTCGTATCCAGTCAGTCGTGCACTCGTCAGGTGTTGCGTCTTGGTTTGGTTCAGGAGGGTGTCAACTGCATGGGGTACTAGTACCGTGAGGGAATTCGAGAGCACGATCCCCTCACTCTGTCAGATAGAGATAGCAGCGGCAGCTACAGCTCGAAGGCAGGCAGGTAAGGCTCTGGCTACAGGGTCAAGAGTGGCAGAGAAGTAAGCGCACGGTCGTTGCTTTGGGCCAATGGACTGGGTTAGGACAGATAAAGCGCAACCCTCCCTTTCGTGAGTGTAGAGGGAGAAGGGCTTTGTGTAATCGGGGGTACCTAGGACAGGGGCCGAACAAAGGGCATCTCGTAGTTCCGTGAAGGAGGTTTGGCACTCAGGGGTCCAAGGGAGTGGTAAGGGGACATCTTTAGCTAGCAGAGAAAGCAGCGGTTTCACAATGAGGCTGAAGTTTGGTAACCACTGTCGGCAGAAGGAGGTGAGGCCTAGTAGGGAGCGGACCTGTTTCTGAGTCTTAGGGACAGGGGTTTCAAGAATGGTTTGGATCCGGTCGGGAGTAAGTTTCCTTCCGTCTTTGGACAGGAGGTGGCCTAAGTAAGTGACCTGGGGTTGGCAGAATTGCAACTTCTTTTTGGAGACCTTGTGGCCATTTTCCGCAAGGAAGTGCAGGAGTTGAATGGTGGCTGTGACTGCCAGTGGAGTGGTGTCGGCCGCCAAAAGGATGTCATCGACGTATTGTACTAACACCACTCCATCGGGTAACTGGACCTGATCCAGTTGTCTCTTAAGGGCCTAACTGTAGATACTGGGGCTTTCAGTGTAGCCTTGGGGTGCTCGGCAGAACCTATATGAGCGGGCTTTTAGGGTGAAGCCGAAGAGATATCGGCTGTCTGGGTGGATGGGGATAGAGAAAAATGCGTTTTTGAGGTCAATGACAGTGAAGGTGGTGGCAGTAGAAGGAATCAAGGTCAGGATAGTGGTGATGTCTGAGACCACGGGGTACTGGGGTACAACCACTTTGTTGATCTCTCGAAGGTCGATGATGAAGCAGTATGCTTTCTCATCCCCCTCTCCTTGTTTCTTGAAGATGGGCAAGATAGGACTGTTGCAAACGTTGCTAACCACTTCCTCTACCACTCCTGCGTCTATCAGTGACTGAATAATCTTTACCAATGCCTTCTCGCCCTCGGGCGATATCCGATATTGTGGAAGTTTTGGGAGTATTGCGTCTGGTCGGACAGTAATGTGCACTGGGTCAATCATCATGCGCCCTACGTCCGAATCCGATTCAGAAAAGGGGGTGGTGATGAACAGAGTGTCTGAATTAAGCAGACCACTCTTACCCAGTCCAAAGATCAGGGCTTGATCCATCACCGTTTTTTAGCTCACTGCACCATCCCAGCTCAGAACTTGGCTATATGCAAATTAGTCTGACCCTGGCCCAGTGCATCATGGGAACAGGGCAGACCAAACTACCAAGCCAATTCTTATACTGGGAAGGAAACAAGCTACTACGTCCGAATCCGTCTTGGCCCACAGATACGGAGGCAGAGTGTCAAGCAGGGATGTGTCAGCGTCATTGATAGAAAACATGCGTCGGGAAGGGCAATGTCTAAGCAGAATGGGGTTGTCGTACAGGAAAACTCGAACTCCGTCTTGGGAACATCTAATGGTCGCTCGGAAGTGTTTCAGTAAGTCAAGTCCCATAATGGCGTCAGGAGTATTGGAGGAAAGCAAAAACGTCGTGTCAGTGGTATTGTTTTCTAAGTCGAAGGGGATCGGAGCGGACAAAGGGTTAGTGGAGGGCGTTTCATTGAAACCTATCGATGTCACAAGTGAGCCAGACAAGGGTGCCCTTGGAATCAGTCGTTTAGATAACGCACTACGTGTTGTACCAGTGTCTACCAGAAATGGAGACTTTGTACCCAGGACCTTAGCAGTGACATAAGGACCTTGCTGGTCAACATAGAGCTCGACTGGATCCCTCCCTTGCCCTTGGCAGTCCTATGCAAAGTCGTGGGCATCGTCGCAGTCAGACTGTTGGTACTGATTCTGTCTGGGTCAGTCAAATGTATTCGGTCTGTTTGATCTATCGTTAGTCATGTCATTTGTGGGCCCCCGTTGCTGTCCTCTATTTCTTGGTCCACCCGCTACGTCCTTGGGGTCCCTATTTCTGTTCATCTCTGAAAGAACCGGGCACTGGGATTTCCAATGGCCGAATCCTTTACAGAAGGCGCACTGGTCCTCTCGAATGTCTGTGCGTCCAATGTGGGGTGTCGAGGTGCGGTCTTTAGGAGGTGCGTTCTTAGGGACATTCGTCTGATAGTTTCCTTTGTATTGCTCTCGTCCTATAGTCACCCCTTGCAATTGCGCAATCATCACCCTCTCTTTTAAGTCTTTCTTCTTTTTCTCTGTCGCTCTATCGTTTTCGTTTTTCTGGTGTTCGTAATATTGGGCCATCTGAAGGATAGCCGCAGGTTTGGAGGCGGCCCAACTACTCTCGCTGGCCTGCAGTTTCTGGGAGACCTCCGGTGACAAACCTTTAACATAATTTTGGACAAACAGATGGTGTCCGGTTGCAGTGGTCATGTCCTGGCCCCTGTAATCGGAGAACACCGTTTCAAACCGGGAGAAGTATTCCAATACATCCTCCTGGGGTTTCTGACGACAAGCCGTTACTATCGACCAGTCCACTTTCTTTTCTGGAATCAGGGTTTTCAATTTCTGTACAATTTTATCTGGGAGGTCTAAAATGGATTTCAAAGGTTTCTGTCCAGGTTCTCGTTGCCTATCTATGTCATCGAGTTGTGACCAGGTATGTCCGAACAGCTCAAGGTGGTCGACTTTCCGGATTTGCTTCCACACATCAGCTGGTAAACATAACCCGAAAAACAAATCGATGTCAGCCAGGGTCATAATTGTTGAACCTAGGGCTGTACCTAATTCAGTATAGAAGGCAGTGGGGTTTTTACGTAAATCAGGCAGAGATTTCCGGAACGTCAGAATATCCTGCCGATCCCATGGCTGGTAGACCCAGTTGTACACTACCCTCCCTCTTGCATCTTTGTGGTTGACGTCATCGTGAGTTCCTAGACCTCGTGGAGGAACCCAGTAGGGGGCAGCCTCTCTTATTGGCATCATGGTGCTAGCTCGCTCAGTTTGGGGTTCGGTTGCTACAGGTGTCGGGGGTTTAGCTTCCGATTCCTGTTCAGTGAGGTGGCGGAAAACCTCAAGCGTACGCGTAAGGAGGTCCGTCACATCACACTCACCCTCATCCCCGATATCGACCTTCCTGTACAGAGTCGTTAGGCTCTCGGGACCTTTTTCTCGATATCGGTCCTCGTACGCATTCAAGATGTGGTAACACAGTCGTACGGTAAAATGTCGTCTGTGGCTCCCTGTATACGTGTTGAACATGTCCGTGACGTGCTCTTCACTTTCCTTTCTTTCTACCAATGTCCTCACTACCTTGTCAATCCCTGCTCGCTCATCCTTGCTTAATCTGTTCGTTCTTGCAGAATCAGCCTTCCGGGTCTCTGGCTCATTTAACACTGTCGCTTGTGCTGTGGTAAATATAATTTACCGTTCTATTTTTCCGTATAATTACTGACAAGTAAAAGAATAGCTCAATCAAATGAGCGGCAGAGTCCGTGGTATCTGAGTCATACAGGCTTTAATCGGGATGGCTCGAGCCATGGAAATCAATTCCATCAATACAAGGGTTCGGGGGTATATGCAATGATGGCAAAAAGATGTCAACGATTTATTAACAGTACATGGCATATATAGTAAAACTGTACAATGGCCTTGCATATAGGAGGCGTAACAAGTGAAAAAGAGAAGATAAGAACACATGTGCGTAGCAGGGGGCGTGAAAGAAGGCGTGTAATAGGCGTACACGGAGGCGTATAATGTGGACGTAATTGATGACGTCAAAGAAAGTGTCATAAGTGGGTGTATGCACAGAGGTAATCTGCAGAGTCAGCAGGAAGTGCGGATGCGCGCGCAGCTAGCATGACGTGACATAGTCGTGTAACTGGGGAGAACTTTAGCACTAGTAGAGGAGACAGAAGTCTGGGATGTCAGAACGACCTGGACCTATAACATATCTGGTATCTTGTGTTTGGAGGATGTATTATCTGTAGTGAAAGGTCTCTCGGGCAGAGGCTATTCTATACTGAATGCTAGTGCGTGCATATGTGTCTACGTGCGGGGCCATGAGCCTACTATGGCAACGGGAACTGTAAATTACTTGCATGGAAACAGGAAGACCTGCTCTTTGCTCTGCAGCCGGGGATATGTTTACCTAAATCACTAGACAGGAATGTATTTTCGAGGAGGCTGAACAGATAACTTGAAGGCAAAATACTGTCTTGGCAGGCAGGCCAGGTTGAGCCAGGCACCGCTTCGCTTGGCAGGAAGTAAGGCAGAGGTCAGGGATACGTGTCCATGCTCAGCTTTCAGAGGCAGAAAGCAGAAAGGGTTCGGAGACCGAAATCAGGGCCTAGCTCGGCAGAGCCAGAAAAACGGAAAAGTGTACCATGTAAAGACGTTGGCATGGCATGGTTAGGAACTGAATTATCGATCCATTCATGGTGGATCTGAAAGAGGACATGTTAACGTTGGACGCAAATGTATTTGCGTCTTCATATTCGGTCATGGAGGGAAATGACATGTACTTTAAGCACGTACATGGAGACGTTGGGGTACACGTTAGGGGACATACTTGACCATAAAAATTTCAATTACCTCATTCCCTCCTTGTCCCCTACGTTCCCTTCAGGATATATCAATCGTCATGAGTTCATCTATCTGTTCATATAACATCATTTGCTCATCTTTCTTCATTCGGGCACGAGAACGTGGACTTGGATGGGGAATACAAGATGTGGCGCACAAGCTGCAAATCGCTGGCCCACATTGTAGACATAAACAACAACTGAATACTATGGCCAATATAATTCCTAGGAATGATAGGACTTTCCATCCCCAGGCTGATATTACACTCCAGAGCCAACCGGACCAAGTCCAGGTGCCTGGATTCTGGTGTATCTGACTTGCAATCTTGTGGAGCCGAGTTATGGCTCTATATACTGACGGTGCGTTATTAGGAATGAAAACGCAACAACTGGATCCGATGACTCTACAAGCCCCGCCCCTATCTGCCAGGATGACGTCAAGGACGAGACGATTTTGAAGAACGACGAGTCTCATAGCAGACTGCTCTTCTGTCAAGTTACCTAGGGCAAAAGTAGTTTCATTCACTACTGCTTCAAGGGTTCTGGTCAATTTACGTATCAGTTTACTATTTGAGACAGTTCCTAAATAAGGAAAGAATCCTTTATTGAAATCTGTGTATTGTTCCCATGTGGTTTCAGTCTGATCGACAATCGGGAGATCTCTCTTGGATCTAACATGAATGAGATGAGAATTTCTATGGTAGTCAGGTGGGGCTAGAAAAACAGGTGGCAGTAGGAATGCAATGTAACAAGTACCATCCCAGTCTAGAGGTAAACGTATATAAGCTGTATGGCCACAAATGAAATAGGAATGTCGGGAAGCTTTGAATATAGACTTGCCTTTATCACTGAATTCAATAACTGTATTACAATCGCTGTGTCCTAGATGTACTGAACCATTCTTTCTAACGCATAGGTCACCTTTCACTGGTAAAACTGAAATCGAGGGTAAGTTTGAATTAATTTCTGACTGGACATTCAAAATCATGAGGTTAAGTGTAAAATTACCTAATCCATATACTTCGTTTTCTAGATCGGTACCTGTCATTTGGGGAAGACCCTCCTTGTCTGGGAAACATGCCTTATTCATGACTGTGTTCAGGTCTCCCCATATCCAATTACCTTGGGAAACTTTGGACTTACTATCTAACGAGGACATTAATGTAAACCATGCACCACATGAACCATTATGTGTAAACGGGTAAGGAAAAAGAGGCAAGGCTCCCGTCATTTTCTGGTAGGGGGGGAGTCGGCCACATACCCAGCAATTTGTGGCATTGCTGGTCTGGTGAGAATGGTGTAACATACGGATGAATGAATTGTTGCGCAGCGCAAGTCGATAAGACAATTCATGTGGAGGCAGGGCACTAAACGTGTGCTCTGCAGTGTCATTAGAAAAAGAATGTGCAATAGGAAAGTACATATGTAACATCCAACTTATGATAATAATCGTAAGACTCAGAAAAAACATAATAGGTAACGTGCAGATACAACGGCTTTGGAGATTTTTACAATATTTCTGTTTCTTGATCTCCTGTCTATCTCTCTCTCTATTGGGGTCTATCTTATACATGTCAGGAACCTGTCTAACCGCTTCACCCAGGAGGGGACTTAAACAATTAAACTGTCTGACTTACTAGACCTCAACTTTAATCTGTACTCCTGGGACGGAGTTTTCTCTACCAGGGGGAGTTTAGTATCAGTGTCTGGAATGCGGCAGTCCTGGGAAACAGTTTTTGGCGGAAGTCCATAACACTTCTTGACGTGGCTCGAATGGAGCCAGCCTTTCCTGCCTTCAAGTTTTACGGCAGTCCTTGTGGTCATCAAAACGATCTTAGGTTCCTTCCAACTGGGCTCCAGAGGGCTCGACCGGTCAAAATTGCGGATGTAGACGAAGTCACCAGGGATGATCTTGTGTGGCTTCACCTCGGTGTTGTCTGGAAAGGCTGCAGCGACCTGTGAACGACATGATTGTAGTGCAGACATCAAGGAAGCAAGGTAATCTGTCAGCATAGAACTGTCAACATCGGTTAATTTACGGGGCAGAGGCGTCCCCCACATATTCGGTGGCCGGCCAAAAACCACCTCATACGGGGATAGCCCTGTCCTAGAATGGGCTACCATTCGCATATAGAAGAGAGCAACTGGAAGGGCTACTATCCAGTCTACACCTTTTTCTGCACAGACCTTGGCAAGACGAGTTTTCAGAGTCTGATTGTGTCTCTCTACTAATCCAGCTGCTTCGGGATGCCGAACACAGTGGAACTTCCATTGGTAACCTAACAAAAGGGAAACCTGCTTCATAAGCTCGGACGAGAATGGCTGTCCGTTATCTGAATACACGACACGAGGCAAACCAAACCTCGGGAAAAATTCGCGAACCAACTGCTTGGCAGTGGTCACGGCAGTGTAATCTGGGACTGGATATGCTTCTGTCCATCGGGAAAGTGCACATACAACTACGAGGACATACTTGAATCCTCGACAACGTTCCATCTGGATATAATCCATCTGGAGGACTTCAAAAGGGTGGTCAGGAGGATGAAATCCACCTTGCTCTACGGGAATGCCTTTACCTGGGTTGAACTGACAACAGATCATGCAAGTACGCACTTTCTGTTTTGCTGCTGCTCGTAAATGCTTATTGAACCAAAGGTTTTGAATACTGTCTAACATGGCTTTTTCTCCTAAATGTGCAGGACTATGTGCTGTATTAATGATAACTTGAACCATTGAGTCGGGGAGGAACCATGTGGCTCTTCCCTTCGTCATCCATCCCTGTTCTGTCTGGATCCCTCCTAGTTCTGTCCATTTCTTGATTTCGTCTGGAGTAGCATGTGTCTGTATGTCAATTACATCTAGTGCGGGATCCCTAACTGTCATGCAATGTGTCGGTGTCGGAATGACTGTCTTTGTCATATCAGTCGTATGAGTATGAGTCTGAGCTGTATGCTTGGCTGTTCGATCTGCCAGGTCGTTACCCTGGGAAATGGTATCTGTGACTTTCGTATGTGCTTTACACTTCATAATGGCTATGGCTGTAGGCAAATGTATTGCTTCTAACAGAGCTTGAATGAGGGGACCGTGCTGTATCTTGGCACCGTGGGAAGTTAAGAAACCTCTCTCTTGCCAAAGGACTCAGAAGTCGTGTACAACTCCGAATGCATAACGGGAATCTGTGTATATGTTAATTTTCAGGTTCTTGGCTCGAATACAGGCTTGAGTCAGAGCAATGAGTTCTGCTGCTTGGGCAGACAGGGTGTCAATACGATGTGTTTCTATGACTTCAGTTTCAGTGGTCACTGCATATGCGGCCACTAACTCTCCTGTACTTGTTCTCATACATGAACCATCCACATAAAGTGTCAGGTCTGGATCGGGTAATGCAACATCTGTCAAGTCTTGTCTGGGCTTCGTAATTGTGTTAATGACATCCACGCAGTCATGTGGAGTGGGGTCTGTTGTACTTAATGGTAAAAGTGTAGCAGGATTCAGTGTATTGCAGCGTCTGATTTCTATGTGTGGTTGGAATAATGTCAATTCATAACCTGTCAGTCGTGCTATAGTCAAGTGCTGAGTCTGTGTTCGGTTTAAAAGAACTTCCACGGAATGTGGAACCTGTACAGTCAGTTGGTGTCCTAATACTATGGAATCACTTTGTCTGATTGCTAGAGCTGTTGCTGCTACTGACTTCAAGCACGCAGGCAAAGCCTGGGCTACTGGATCTAATGTACTGGAAAAATAAGCACATGGTTTGTGTGAACCTGCTTGATCTTGGGTGAGTACTGACAATGCAGTACCTTCGCGTTCTGTGACAAAAAGTGTAAAAGGCTTGCTGTAACATAGTGTCGCTAAAACAGGTGCTTGACATAGGGCTTTCTTCAAGTCGTCAAAAGCTTGTGTATGTTCCTGAGTCCAAGGGAGGACAGTCGATGACGCTGCCTCCTGGGTTGTCAACTGTATAAGGGGCTTGGCCAGATATGCGTACTGAGGAATCCATTGTCTACAGTAAGAGGTGAGGCCTATAAAGGCCCGTACTTCCTTCTGTGTCTTGGGTTGTGGCATATGTACAATTAACTGGATGCGGTCAGGTGTTAGCTGTCTCCCCCTCTTGGACAGCAAGTGACCAAGGTAAACAACTTGCTGAACACAGAATTGCAGCTTCGAAGGAGACACTTTGTGTCCCTTGTCGGCCAGGATATATAGGACTGTCAGAGATGCATGTTCACATTCTTGTCCACTTCGGGCGGTGATCAATAGATCATCGACGTACTGAAGTAGGGCAGTGTTAGGAGGCATGTGGATACTGTCAAGTTGTCTTTTCAATGCTTGGCTATAGATACTCGGACTTTCCGTGAACCCTTGAGGTGCACGTGCAAATTTAAAGCTTCGGCCATTTAAACTGAATCCGAAAAGGTACTGGCTTTCCGGATCAATGGGGACACTAAAGAAGGCATTCTTGAGATCGATTACAGTAAAGAACACCGCTTCGGAATCAATGGCAGTTAATAGGGATGAAATATCTGGGACCACTGGATACTGAGGTATGATACATTTGTTAAGCTCTCTAAGGTCAATCACTAGTCGATAAACTGGAGGTGCATTTGGATCAGTTCGTTTGAGAATCGGAATGATTGGAGAATTACAAATATTGGAGTCAGTTTCTACAACTACTCCTTGAGCAATAAGCTTGTCAATGATTTTCAATAAGGCTGCTACAGCCTCAGGTGGCAATTTGTATTGTCGGATTCTGGGCAGAACAACACCTTCTCTAAGAGTAACACGATATGGTGTAATATGCATACAACCTACATCAGTCGGACCTTGTGCCCATAAATGCTGTGGTACATTCTGTAATCGGGGATCAAAATCTCTCAACACATAGTGACCCTTGAAGTCACGTAGAAACAGTCTCACTCCTTCCGGAGAACAACAGATTACAGCTCCTAGAGCTTTCAGCGTTTTAATACCAAGCAGGTTTTCTGGACATAATTTCGTAAGCAATAAATCTGTAGTACGGGACAATGGACCAACTGCAAGAGGAACTGGTTTCGATACTTCATTAACAATAGGTTTTCCTGAAAATCCAAGGGAAACATTCTGTGAGCCTGAGAGGGGTGCCCCTGGAACCTCGTCATGACTAATGGTAGTTCTGCTTGCCCCTGTGTCAATCAAAAATTTTCTGTCTTTTCCTAATACCTGACTATGTACATAAGGACCCTCTTGATCTACAGGAATCTCGATGAGAGGCAAACCTACTTCCCTCTCTAGGCTGTTTCATGAATACTGTTGGTAATCTGGATACTCTGACTGTGCATACTGGTACATCTGCTGTGTAACATGCTGTGTTGCGGCAACGGGCTGGGGCTGTGGTACCGCAACGGTCTGTTGTGGAATATGCATAGGCTGTACATTCTGCGGAGTATGTTGCTGGACCTGATCCTGTCTAGGCGGACGTGGTCTTTCTTTCGTTTTACCTGTAGCAATATTGTGTTTCAGAACGGCACATTCATTTATATAGTGACCTGGCTGTTTACAATAGTTACAGTTCCCTTTAACAGGAGCTGTTGAATGACTGGACTGGGTCGGACCCTTTTTCTGACCATCAGCTGGAACTGACTGAGCTACTAAAACCTTCATTTTCGTGTCTTTCATACGTCTCTGTTCATGATCATGTTCCTCTCTAATTCTGTTCTGGTGGTACTGTAACATTTGTAACATTTGGGAAGGCGTATTTGCTTGCCATGTACTTTCAACTTTCAATACACGGTTCTTAACCTGGGGTAAGGAATTCTCGACTAATTTGGTCACAAAAAGATGTGGATATGACTCGCTACTTGTTTTCAGGCCACTATTAATAATAAAACATTTCTCGAATCTAGAATAAAATTCACTAGTGTCCTCGTCTTGTTTCTGCTTACAGGCTGAGATTGCATCCCAATCCTCTTTCTTAACTGTCAGTAATCTAGGCAAAACTTGTACTAATAATCCTGGTAATGCTTTAGTTTTTTCCCCAAGACCTAAACCTGGGGTACGTCTCTTGTCTTCGTCTTCTAATTCAGTCCATACAATCTTTTTATCTCCCACCTCCCATTCTTTCTCTTTCAGTTTCTCGTAAATCCCTGCTGGCAACAATACTTTTAACATTTTAAGAATGTCTGAATACGTGTAATTTCCCATCAGTAACATGTCTTTTAATTCGCGGTGGAACCCTGCAGGGTCTTTATCGTGACTAGGTACTAGTTTCTTCATTTCCAATAATTCCATTTTAGTCAAAGGAGTGTATACGAATACACGTTGAAACGTGTTATCTGGCTTCTGAATTGGATGTACTTCTCGTAAGGGATTCTGTCTGTCTAGGTGATATGGCTGTCTTACTGGGGGTGGAACTGGAACAAAATGTGGAGTTAGGAAAGTTCTGAATTTGTGACGTTGTTCTAGAATCGTATTAATCAAATCGGTACCTAGGCCTCTCCATCTTTTCAGAAGTAAATCGTCTAATAAATCATATAAGGGACCTGGATCAGAATGCTGATTTTCATGCAGTGTAATGAGATGTTGGATCATGTACATGGCAACTAATCGCTGTTCGTCTGGGGAAAGACTTAAAAATGTTTGCGCTACTGCGTCATCATTATATACGTGGCTATCACCAGCCCACTGTACTGCGGACCGTGCCAGTTTCTGTTCATGCATTGTATGAAGTTCGTAGTAACCTAATCTTTCTTTCAGTATATTATCGGTCTGTTGGAATACATGTTCAAGAGAACATAGTTCTGGAATTGGGGAAAGGAAACGTTTCTTGTTTTCTAGACGAATGGGTCTGTCAAAAGGACTACTTAAAGGATACTGTTTAGGAGATTTCGCTCTACCTACATACGCTATCCTATCTTGCTGCACTTCCGGACTCTCTAGTTCTTCCTCCTCTGAGGACTCGTTTTTATCTGACTCAGCTGCCCTTTCGGCATTCTGTCAGGTATGTATGGCTACTATTTCTTTACGGATTTTTCTAGACATGGCATCTATACAATTCTGTTTGTCATGCTTACAATCTGCAATATTCTGACTCCATTTAGTCAATACATCCATCTCTTCTTGAACAAAACCTGGTTGATCTCGTTCTCTTATCAAACAATTAATCAAGAATCGTAATATTAACCCTTGTGTCTCAGCTTTCTGATATGCCATGGCTTCACGAATACATTCAGGACCTTCTCCAGTTTGAATAAAATGATATATCCTGTCTAGATGGTCTGGCATTCCTGGTAGTGTAATCAAATAATCTGCAACACGTCGTACACGTAACGAGGCTAACATCATGTCCACAGCCTTGCCTGGTACGGGATCATATCTACAATCTGTAATATATTGTTTAAGCTTTTCAGAAGGGGTCGCTTTCGGGGTACGCTGTGTAGCTAATTCTCTCATTGTCAGTCGATGTACTTGTGGCGGGGTTCGGTGGTGGCCTCCTACGGCACCTCCCGAAGCGGAAGCATGAGCATAGCCTGACTGTGGTGTAGCGGTTGTAGTCATAGCAGGTAGAAGAGGTACATGCAACGGAGTTGGACTCTGGGTTGCAGTTGTCCCAAACGGATTATGCGGACTAGTAACAGGGGGAACAGTGGCAGGCGGACCTGTGGCAGGGGAAGTGACAACATGCACGGGAAGTTGGTGACGTGGAGGGGTCGTGACCTGGACTTGAACATGCTGTTGTGCATTGTTAACGGGTGGTACGGTTACATTGGTATATGCTGGAGCTACACCATCTAAATAGGAAGAAAGGAAAATATCTGCTGGGGTCTGATGGAGTTTAGTCGGAACCAATGGTGGCGGTAAATTACTCGGCATTTCCGGATTGGCCTTAGATAGGCCCTCGGTCAGAAGAGGATACATGCTATTAATAAGTGTATTTCGTTGTCGATCTAATTGTTCTGCTTTAACTCGTTCAGCTTCTTCTATTAATTCTTTTTCTCGATCTTTTTCTGAATCATCCCTATGTTTCTCTGCTTTTCTGAATTCTTTCTCTGTCCTTCTATGCGATTCTTTACGCCACAATTCTATGGCATCCTTCTGAGACTGTCTGGCTTTCTTTTTCCATAATGCTTCTTCTACTCTCATGATGCATTCAGCATCCCATGTTCCTGAAACAGGCCATCTATATTTCTCGTCTAGGTGCTTGGTGTAATCGACCCACAAGTCTAAGTACAGTATGGCATCTAAGCCGTGCTTATGGTACATAAAGTGCCCTGGAGTGTCCCTAGGCGGAACGGGCACTGCTTCTTCGAGTATCCCTTTCCTAGTTCCTATCTGACGTAACTTCGGAAACAGTGGCATTATTACTTTGACTCGAACACAATAAACACAGTAATTGAAAACAAACAGTCATTCATACCACGACATAAATCACATTAAAACATTTCGAACAGATACTGTCTAGTACATAAAACACAATGCTTGGAATCACGTGAGATAATGCTAGAAGACTCGAATACTGAATCACTGAATTACTGAATCACTAGATGAACTGCTAAACAGTACAGACCGGTCCCATAAAGAGACACGTCATACCGCGCTCACCTAAGTGAACACGTACGGACCAGGAATGTGTACCCAGACCTGTCTCGACCGGACACAAACTAATGCACCCGTCTAGATGCGTCCCTAGCAACGGTACTCACCGGGAGAAATACTTGAACTTGAAGGCCTCGGACTGGACTGGACTTCTACTTCTACTTCTACGCATGCGCCTCGACACTCCGGAACAGGTGGGCCTCTGGATACCTCGGACACTGCTACTCTTGGCTGGGCTCTGGTCGGGATCCTCCGCACTCCTCACCGCCTCGTCTGGATGTCGACCGCAGTCTCCGTCACCTCCGTAGGCCTGAGGAAGATACAGGAAAACCTGCAGATGCGCATAGGAGTCCGTCACGGCTGTGGCAGGGGGCAAGGCCTGCAACGCATCGCCGGCGCGTGGGGTGGGGGAGGGGTCCCTATTCGGGCGCCAAATTATGTGGTAAATATAATTTACCGTTCTATTTTTCCGTATAATTACTGACAAGTAAAAGAATAGCTCAATCAAATGAGAGGCAGAGTCCGTGGTATCTGAGTCATACGGGCTTTAATCGGGATGGCTCGAGCCATGGAAATCAATTCCATCAATACAAGGGTTCGGGGGTATATGCAATGATGGCAAAAAGATGTCAACGATTTATTAACAGTACATGGCATATATAGTAAAACTGTACAATGGCATTGCATATAGGAGGCGTAACAAGTGAAAAAGAGAAGATAAGAACACATGTGCGTAGCAGGGGGCGTGAAAGAAGGCGTGTAATAGGCGTACACGGAGGCGTATAATGTGGACGTAATTGTGGACGTCACAGAAAGTGTCATAAGTGGGTGTATGCACAGAGGTAATCTGCAGAGTCAGCAGGAAGTGCGGATGCGCGCGCAGCTAGCATGACGTGACATAGTCGTGTAACTGGGGAGAACTTTAGCACTAGTAGAGGAGACAGAAGTCTGGGATGTCAGAACGACCTGGACCTATAACATATCTGGTATCTTGTGTTTGGAGGATGTATTATCTGTAGTGAAAGGTCTCTCGGGCAGAGGCTATTCTATACTGAATGCTAGTGCGTGCATATGTGTCTACGTGCGGGGCCATGAGCCTACTATGGCAACGGGAACTGTAAATTACTTGCATGGAAACAGGAAGACCTGCTCTTTGCTCTGCAGCCGGGGATATGTTTACCTAAATCACTAGACAGGAATATATTTTCGAGGAGGCTGAACAGATAACTTGAAGGCAAAATACTGTCTTGGCAGGCAGGCCAGGTTGAGCCAGGCACCGCTTCGCTTGGCAGGAAGTAAGGCAGAGGTCAGGGATACGTGTCCATGCTGCAGCTTTCAGAGGCAGAAAGCAGAAAGGGTTCGGAGACAGAAATCAGGGCCTAGCTCGGCAGAGCCAGAAAAACAGAAAAGTGTACCATGTAAAGACGTTGGCATGGCATGGTTAGGAACTGAATTATCGATCCATTCATGGTGGATCTGAAAGAGGACATGTTAACGTTGGACGCAAATGTATTTGCGTCTTCATATTTGGTCATGGAGGGAAATGACATGTACTTTAAGCACGTACATGGAGACGTTGGGGTACACGTTAGGGGACATACTTGACCATAAAAATTTCAATTACCTCAGTGCTGTACCTAATACAAGGGGTTCGGCCGGCACAGAGGCCACGGGGGCCGAAGCTCTGGTACTACTCTCGTCTGTGCTTGGGGGTGGTGGGTGCTGTGCTAAGGGTTGGGAAGGGGCATATGGAGGGGGCATGTAGATGATCGGAGGACCTAACAACAGATCATCGTTGGCTCGCTGTTTTAAGGGCAATTCAGGATAGAGCGTAGAGGGCGTTCTAACCGGACACTGGCTTGATGTTTCCACCTCTAGTTTCTGTTTGGCTTCCTCTCTTTTGAGGAAATGTAAATTTTATGGTCAAGATGTGTTCCCTAGCGCGTACCCCACCATCTCCATGTACGAGTTAAAGTGCATGTAACTTCCCTCCTGTACCAGCTATGAAGACGCAAATACATTTGCGTCCAACGTCAACATGTCCTCTTTCTGACCCACCCTGAATGGGTTGAATGGTCTGTTCCTAAGTATGCTATGCCAACGTCTTTTTGTAGTGTACTTCCACGTTTTTCAGCTCTAGCTGAGTAGGCCCTGAATTTCTGCCACCGAGCCTCTTTTCTGGCTTCTGACTCCAAGGGCCTCTGCCCAGGCTGCCTCTGTACCCGTGAACTCTGACTTACTTTCAGCGCGGCCCCTCGCGCTCAGCTCAGCCTGCTGCCTGCCAAGATTGACTATAACCTTCGAGTTATCTGTTCCGCTCCCCGAAAATACATTCCTGCCCGCTAGCTTCAGTAAACATTCCCCTCAGCTGCAGAGCCAAAGGGCCGACCTGTCTCTATGCAACTAATTCAAGTAATTCATAGCCTCTGTTGCCATGCTCCCATGGAAGGCCCATGCCCCCACGCTTCTCATACAGACACTCAGGCGCTTATGCACGCACTCACAGTCAGTATAGAATAGCTTCTGCCCTAGAGACCTTTCCGCCCAGATAGCTTAGTTCCTAAACACCAGATATCAGATATGATAGAAGCACAAGTTGATCTGACATGCCAGACTTCTGTCTCTTTCCATTGGTGCAAATGTCAAGCCCCCTGCACCCTCCAGCTTCACGTCAATCACACGTCATGCAGCTGCGCGCGCATCAAAGCTTCCGATTTCTGCTGACATTGCAACATTTCTGTTAGTGCCACCCCTTTGTGACACCTACCTGTGACGTTTCTAGCACACACCTCTAGTTCACGCCTTCTGATTACGTACTTGTAACACGTGTATACTGTTATCTTGTCTTCTCTCAGCTGTTACGCCTACTATAACTGTTTTCTTATGACATGAATTAAGTATATAAGCTATGTAATGTAATAAAAGGGGGCTCTATCCCTTCTGACACCCCTGTGGTGGTCAGAACATGATATCCTGGTCTAGACCATTACTTTTCGAGGAATAAAACCCCTAAGAACTCTAACACCACGGACTCTGTTTTCTTTCTTTCCGATTGAGTTATTATTGATTAAGTACTTACCTGCATAGAAATTAAGAGAGTAAATTAATTATTTACGTCATTTTGGCGCCCGAATAGGGACCCCTCCCCCACCTCACGCGCCGGTTGGTGCATTTGCAAGCTATGTCCCCTGCCATCAGTTAGATGGAAACTACGCGTACCGGCAGGATTTCCTGCATCTCCCTCTGACCCACGGAGGTGACGAAGACTGCGATCAGTACCCAGACGAGGCGGTGAGGAGTGCGGAGGATCCCGACCAGAGCCTAGCCGAAAGAAGCAAGGTCCGAGGTGTCAAGAGGCCCACCAGGTTTCCGAAATTTTCCGAAGTTTTCCGAAGTTTTCCGAAGTGTCGAGTCGAGTCCAGTCGAGTTTTCCGAGGCCTTCTGTTTCCGTGCTTCCCGGTGAGTACCATTGCTGGGACGTATCTAGACGGGTTTGGGTACACAAGTCCGGTCTGCACTGTTTTCAGGCAGTGTATCTGTACTGTTTAGCAGTATATCTAGTATTCTGAATTTCTGAATTTCTGCACTGTTACACCAGTGTATCTGTACTGTTTAGCAGTACATCCAGTATAGGGGGTAGTCATCTATGTCTCAAATGTCTTTTCATGTGATTAATGTCGTGGTATGAATGTGAATGTGACCGTTTTTAATGTGAATTATTGTGTTTTTTGTACAAGTAGCTATACCCAGTATTAAGTAAACTAAGGATTGAGCATTCAGTACTAAGTAAGCAAAATGCCGTTTTTCAACAAGTTAAAGCAGATAGGAACTAGGAAAGGGATACTAGAGGAAGAAATTCCTATCCCCCCTAGGGACACTCCAGGTAACTTTATGTACCATAAGCACGGCATAGACGCCATATTGTATCTAGACTTATGGACTGACTACACTAAACACCTAGACGAAAGACACAGATGGCCCGTTAACGGAACATGGGATGCCAAGTGCATCATGAAGGTAGAGGAAGCACTATGGAAAAAGAAAGCCAGACAATCTCAGAAAGACGCCATAGAATTTTGGCGTAAGGAATCACATAAACGTGCTGAAAGAGCACTCCGTAGAGAAGACAGACTTAGAGAATCCGAGAAAGCCCAAGAAAAGGAACTAGTTACTGAGGGGATCCGAGTAAAAACTGAACAGATAGACCGCGCACGACATAATCTTGTAAACGGTATGTATCTTGCGGCCGAGGGTACACCTGAGGCCCTATCAGAAATACCGAAAAACTTACCGTCACCATTGATCCCAACTAAAGTAATGCATAAGACTACTAAAGATATATTCCTAAATTCTTATCTAGAGGATGTAGCACCGGCTTACACCAATCTGCCTATTCGCACCTTGCCTACTGACGGGGACGGGGGCACCCCGCCCCCAGATCATGTTCCGCCAGTACCGCGACAGACCTCCCCCGTTCCGCCAGCCCCGCCACTTCCCGCACCCAAAATAGACCTACCGAAACCACGTTTACCTGATCTAACTAAACGACAAATTCAAGTTCAGATACCGACTCCACAGGGAGATACTGCACAAGCCTCCGCTTCAGGAGGTGCGACCGCGGGTCCTCGGACCCCGCCATTGACACACAGATTAAATCTCAGGGATATGCAGAGTCCTCTCACGTTCAGGTCACCCCGCTTTGACGCATTTAAAGAAAACATTTCAGTTTGCAGATACGATCCAGTACCCGGAAAAGACGATCTAATGATACTGGCATCACTACGGTTAAGATCTGCTACTGATATCTTGCTACGCTATGTAGGAATGAAGGATCGTCTAGATAGAATATATGAGTTTGTTCAGACAGGGAAAGACCCTGACAGTATTAAGGAGGCCATGGAGAAACAGAAAGTTGACATTCAAGCACAGATACTACGATTTTTCATAAACTGTCTAATAAGAGAACGAGATAGGCCTGGAACAGATCAGAGTGAATTGGATGCACTGAACAAGTGGGGTCAAAATATAGCTGAAGGAAAACATGATAAGGGGACTTGCATAGCCACTATGTACAGGAAAATTAGGAAAGCAGTGCTAGCAGTACACCAAAAAGAGAAAGAAAAAGCTTCCTCCGAGGAGGAAGAAGAACTTGAAGAACCAGAAAGAGCTGCAGATACTATAGCATATGTAGGTAAGGGAAAGTACCTTAGGAAAGGCATCCGTCCAGAAAGCAAGAGAGTTTTTTTCTCTGCCTTGACAAACCCGAATTCTGCTGAGCATCAGTTCCAGGAAACTGATAAAAGGCTTCTAGATCGAGTTGGGTACCACGTGCTCAATTCTATGGATGAACAAGAACTAGCCCGATCAGCCGTATCATGGGCCAAAAATCCAGACATATATAATGATGACACTGTAGCGCAGACATTTCTGAACCTCTCCCCAGACGAGCAGAAATTAGCAGGTGTATACATGATTCAGCACCTCCTCATCAAATACAGAAACCATCATTCTGATCCAGGTCCCTTACACGAAACACTAGAAGCACTACTCATGGATAGATGGAGAGGCTTAAGTACCAAATTAATTCAAATAATTCTAGAACAACGCCGTAGATATGACACTTTCATAAGCTCCGAATATGTTCCAGCCCCGCCTCCAGAAAGAAAGATGTATCACATGCAATGCGGGGGTGGCATTGAAAGTCAGAACCCCTTACGAGAAGTACACCCTGTTATGGGTACGGATCACCTTTTGAAGCGTGTATATGTACACACGCCTCTGACCAAGTTAGAACTGTTAGAAATGAAGAAACTAGTACCGTGTCATGATAAAGATCCCGCAGGTTTTCACAGAGAGCTTAAAGACATGTTACTGATGGGGGATTACACATATGATGATATCATGAAAATGTTAAAGGTACTGTTGCCCACGGGCATCTACGAGAAACTAAAGGAAAAGGAATGGGAGGTGGAAGACACAAAGATTGCCTGGGCAGAAATAGAAGACGAAGAAAGCAAACGTATCCCAGGGGTAGGCCTTGGGGATAAGACTAAAGCATTACCCGGTTTGATAGTACAGGTCCTGCCAAGATTATTGACAACTAGAAAGGAATATTGGGACGCCATCTCGTCCTGTAAACAGAAACATGATGAAGATACTAGTGACTTCTATTCAAGATTCGAGAAATGTTTCATTATTAATAGTGGCCTCAAACCAAGTAGCAAGTCATATCCGCACCTTTTTGTATCAAAACTAGTCGAGAATTCCCTACCATTAGTTAAAAACCGAGTGTACAAAGTTGAAAGTACTTGGCAGGCAAATACGCCATCCCAGATGTTACAGATGCTCCAATATCATCAGAACAGAATTAGGGAAGAACAAGATCAGGAGCAGAAACGCATGAAAGACACGAAGATGAAAATGTTAGTAGCTCAGACGGTCCCAGCCGACGGTCAGAGAAAGGGTGGGACCCAGACAAGTCACACTACAGCTCCCGTTAAAGGGACATGTAATTACTGTAAGCAGCCAGGTCACTACGTACATGAATGCCCAGTTTTGAAACATAATATAGCAACAGGTAAAACTAAAGAAAGACCGCATCCGCCTAGACAAGACCATAACCAGCATCAGTCTTCACAGAATACACAGAATACACAGCCTATGCATGCTTCTTCACCTCCAGCACAGACAGTAGCGGTACCACAGCCACAGCCCATTGCCGCGTCTCAGCAAGTTTCACAGCAGATGTACCAGTATGCCCAGTCCGCATATCCAGATTATCCCCGATATACATGAAACAGCCTAGAGAGGGAAGGTGGCTTGCCTCTTATTGAGATTCCTGTAGATCAAGAAGGTCCTTATGTACACAGTCACGTATTGGGAAAAGACAGAAAGTTTTTAATTGACACAGGGGCAAGTCGCACTACGATCAGCCATGATGAAGTCCCAGGGGCACCCCTCTCAGGCTCACAGAATGTTTCCCTTGGTTTTTCAGGACAACCTATTGTAAATGAGGTATCAGAACCAGTCCCCCTGGGTGTGGGTCCATTATCACGTGTTACAGACTTGTTACTTACAAAATCATGTCCAGAAAATCTGTTAGGAATTAAAACATTGAAGGCTCTAGGAGCCATAATCTGCTGTTCCCCGGAGGGAGTTAGACTCTTTCTACAGGATTTCAAGGGTCATTATGTTTTGCGAGAATTCGATGTCAGATTGAAAAATGTGCCAGATTACTTGTGGGCAAAAGGCCCAACTGATGTAGGTTGCATGCATATCACCCCATACCGCGTTACACTCAAGGCAGGTGTTGTTTTACCGAGAATCAGACAATACAAGTTACCACCCGATGCTGTAGTGGCTTTACTGAAAATCATTGAAGAGCTCATTGCCCAAGGAGTGGTCGTAGAGACCGACTCCAATGTCTGTAATTCACCGATCATTCCGATTCTTAAACGTACCGATCCCAATGCACCGCCAGTATATCGGCTGGTGATTGATCTTCGAGAACTGAATAAATGCATTATACCACAGTACCCTGTGGTTCCCGACATCTCATCCCTATTGACTGCTATTGATTCAGAAGCGACGTTCTTTACTGTGATTGACCTCAAGAACGCCTTCTTCAGCGTGCCTATTGATCCAGAGAGCCAATATCTCTTCGGATTCAGTTTAAATGGACGCAGCTTCAAATTTTCACGCGCACCTCAAGGATTCACAGAAAGCCCCAGCATCTACAGTCAAGCACTGAAAAGACAACTAGATTGTATTCAAATGCCAGTTAACACCGCTTTACTGCAATACGTCGATGATCTACTGATCACCGCACGAAGTGAGCCCGAATGTGAACAAGCATCACTGACAGTTTTACATTTCCTGGCCGACAAGGGACACAAGGTGTCTCCTTCGAAGCTACAATTCTGTGTTCAGCAAGTTGTGTACTTAGGTCACTTGCTGTCCAAAGTGGGGAGACAGCTCACTCCCGATCGCATTCAGTTAATTGTAAATATGCCACAACCTCAGACACAAAAGGAAGTGCGGGCCTTCATAGGCCTCACCTCATACTGCAGACAATGGATTCCTCAATATGCATTTCTAGCTAAACCACTCATCCAGTTAACGACACAGGAGGCAGCGACTTCGACTGTCCTCCCTTGGACTCAGGAACACACACAAGCTTTTGAAGAATTAAAGAAAGCCTTATGCCAAGCGCCAGTTTTAGCGACACCATGTTACAGCAAACCGTTTACACTTTTTGTTACAGAACGTGATGGTACAGCATTGTCTGTCCTCACTCAAGATCAAGCCGGTTCACATAAGCCTTGCGCTTATTTCTCAAGTACATTGGATTCAGTAGCCCAGGCACTCCCTGCGTGCTTGAAGTCAGTAGCAGCAACAGCACTAGCCATCAGACAGAGCGATTCAATTGTTTTAGGCCATCAATTAACAGTACAAATTCCACACTCTGTAGAGGTTCTGTTAAACAGAACCCAGACTCAACACTTGACTATAGCACGACTGACAGGTTATGAATTAACGTTATTCCAGCCACACATAGAAATCAGGCGCTGCAGTATTCTGAACCCCGCAACACTGTTACCTACAATTATGACAGATCCAGCCCCGCATGATTGTATAGAAATCATTAATGCAGTAACCAAGCCACGACGAGATTTAACAGATGTTCCACTGACAAACCCAGACCTGACACTTTATGTGGACGGTTCATGCCTGAGAACAAATACAGGAGAATTAGTGGCCGCGTATGCAGTGACCACTGAAACTGAAGTTAAAGAAACACATCGTATTGACACACTGTCTGCTCAAGCAGCAGAGCTCATCGCTCTGACCCGAGCCTGTATACTAGACAAGAACAGAAATGTTAACATATACACTGATTCCCGTTATGCGTTCGGAGTCGTACACGACTTCGGCATGTTATGGCAAGAACGAGGTTTTCTGACCTCTCATGGTGCCAAGATACAACACGGTCCCCTCATTCAAGCACTGTTAGAAGCAATACATTTGCCTTCGGGCATATCAGTCATGAAGTGTAAAGCACATACTAAGGTCACAGATTCTGTTTCCCAGGGTAACGACCTGGCAGACCAGACAGCAAAACATACAGCACTGACTCACACCCAGACAACTGATGTGACAAAGACAATAGTACCGACAAAGTGTATGGCAGTCAAGGATCCCGCTCTAGATGTAATTGATATTCAGGCACATGCTACCCCAGAAGAAATAAAGAGATGGATTGAACTAGGAGGGATCCAGACAGATCAAGGTTGGATGACGAAGGGAAAATCTACATGGTTTCTCCCTGACTCTATGGTTCAAGTCATGATTAATACAGCACATAGCCCAGCACATCTAGGAGAGAAAGCGATGTTAGACAGTTTACAAAACCTTTGGAATAATAAACACTTACGAGCAGCCGCAAAACAGAAAGTGCGTACTTGCATGATCTGTTGTCAGTTCAATCCAGGTAAAAGCGTCCCTGTAGAGCAAGGTGGATTCCATCCTCCCGATCACCCTTTTGAAGTCCTCCAAATGGATTATATCCAGATGAACCGTTGTCGAGGATTCAAGTATGTCCTTGTAGTTGTTTGTGCTCTGTCCCGCTGGACCGAAGCATACCCAGTCTCAGACTATACTGCTCCGACCACTGCCAAGCAGTTGGTTCGTGAATTCTTCCCACGATACGGTTTGCCTCGTGTCGTGTACTCAGATAACGGACAACCCTTCTCGTCCGAGCTAATGAAACAAGTTTCTTTACTGTTAGGATACCAGTGGAAGTTTCATTGTGTCCGACATCCTGAAGCCGCAGGCCTTGTAGAAAGGCATAACCAGACACTAAAGATACGCCTTGCAAAGATATGTCAGGAGAAAGGGGTCGACTGGATAGTCGCCCTGCCAGTGGCACTATTCTACATGAGGATGGTCGCCCACTCGAGATCAGGGCTATCCCCGTACGAAGTGGTTTTTGGCAGACCACCGAATATGTGGGGAACGCCCATTCCGAAAAAGATCACTGATGTTGATTGTAACATGTTGACAGATTACCTTGCCTCCTTGATGTCTGCACTCCAATCATGTCGTTCACAGGTTGCCGCAGCCTTCCCTGACAACACTGATGTAAAGCCGCACGAGGTCCGTCCTGGGGACCTGGTACTGGTGCGAAATTTCGACAGGAAGAGTCCGCTGGAGCCCCGCTGGAAATCCCCGAAGACCGTCCTTCTCACCACGAGGACCGCCGTAAAGATCGAAGGGAGATAGGGGTGGGTCCATACGAGTCATGTGAAAAAATTTCATGAACTGAAACCAGACCGAGACTCGTCCACCCCCACCAAAGACTGTGTTGAGCCAAAAGACTTTACAGTTACCGAACGAGAAAAAACTCCCCAAGAGGAGTACAGGTCGAAACTCCGATCTAGCAAGTCAGACAGTTTCATTGTTTAAGTCCTCCCCTAGGTGAATCGGTTAAATAGTTTCTGACATGTATCCCCTAGATCGAGATAGAGAGAGAGAGAGACAAGTTAAGAAAAGTGCATATTGTAAATCACTTCGTAGTCACTGTATAGTGACACTATTAATAATGTTTATTCTGAGTATCTTAGTTATTGTTGCTAGCATTCTGCTACCTATCTACTGGCCTATTTTCAGGCGTGAACAATCTGTTTACAATGTTTCTGCTGAACATTCTTTTAGTGAATTACCGCCACACGAACTCTCTTACAGACTTGCGCTGCGCAACAATACATTCATTAGTATGTTACACCATTCCCATCAGACTAACAATGCTACAGACTGCTGGATATGTGGCCGACTCCCTCCCTACCAGAATTACAAGGGAGCTCTGCCCCTCTTTCCGTACCCGTTCACTCACAATGGCTCCTGTGGTGCATGGTTTAAAATAATTAATTCCTTAGATCCTGATATTGCTGTTTTCGATGGGGGCTGGGTTTGGGGAAACTTGAACTTAGTCCTGCTCGACGTCTGTTACCCTGATAAGGAGGGACTCCCCACTCGAATAGGAACTGATCTAGAAAATGAAGTATATGGATTAGGTAACTACACAATTAGCCTTATGATCCTTACTGTCGAATCCGAGGCTGCACCAGTCCTGCCCCATATGCTAGTATTACCAGTCACTGGTGAATTATGTGTCCGAAAGAAAGGTTCAGTACACTTAGGTCATAGTAAATGCACTACTGTGGTCGAATTCAGTGATCATGGTAAATCGTCCTTCAAAGCTATCAGTCACTCCGATTTTGTTTGTGGTCATACCGCATACATACGTCTGCCTCCAGATTGGGATGGTACCTGTTATATTGCATTCCTTCTGCCACCTGTTTTTCTAGCTCCCCCTGATTACCATAGAAATACAAATCTAGTAAAGCATAGACCCAGAAGAGATATCCCACTTGTCGACTACACAGAAACGGCATGGGAACAGTACACTGATTTTAATAAGGGATTCTTTTTCTTTTTAGGCCCCGTCCAAAACAGTAAATTAATACGTAGATTAACCAGAACACTTGAAGTTGTAGTACATGAAACTGCCTCCGCCTTAGGTAACTTAACAGAGGAGCAATCTGCTATACGGGTTGTTGTCCTTCAAAATCGTCTTGTTATTGACGTCATCTTGGCAGATAGAGGTGGAGCCTGTAAGGTCATCGGGTCAAGTTGCTGCGTTTTCATCCCACAAAACGCGCCATCTGTCTATCAAGCTATTACCCGCCTGCATAAAATTGCAAATCAGATACATCAGAATCCAGGCACCTGGACTTGGTCCGGTTGGTTCTGGACAACGTTAACTGCTTGGGGATGGAAGATCCTATCCTTCCTAGGTTTTGGCCTTGTCATAGTATTCAGCTGCTGCCTGTGCCTACAGTGTGGGCCGGCGATATGTGGACTGTGTGCCACATCGTGCATTGAACATTCCAGTTTTCTCTCAAATAGACAACGGAAGAGAGATGAGCAAATGATGCTGCAAGAACAAACTGATCAATTTATGATGATTAATATATCATGAAGGGTCCGTAGGGAACAAGGAGGGAATGAGGAAATGTAAATTTTATGGTCAAGATGTGTTCCCTAGCGCGTACCCCACCGTCTCCATGTACGAGTTAAAGTGCATGTAACTTCCCTCCTGTACCAGCTATGAAGACGCAAATACATTTGCGTCCAACGTCAACATGTCCTCTTTCAGACCCACCCTGAATGGGTTGAATGGTCTGTTCCTAAGTATGCTATGCCAACGTCTTTTTGTAGTGTACTTCCACGTTTTTCAGCTCTAGCTGAGTAGGCCCTGAATTTCTGCCACTGAGCCTCTTTTCTGGCTTCTGACTCCAAGGGCCTCTGTCCAGGCTGCCTCTGTACCCGTGAACTCTGACTTACTTTCAGCGCGGCCCCTCGCGCTCAGCTCAGCCTGCTGCCTGCCAAGATTGACTATAACCTTCGAGTTATCTGTTCCGCTCCCCGAAAATACATTCCTGCCCGCTAGCTTCAGTAAACATTCCCCTCAGCTGCAGAGCCAAAGGGCCGACCTGTCTCTATGCAACTAATTCAAGTAATTCATAGCCTCTGTTGCCATGCTCCCATGGAAGGCCCATGCCCCCACGCTTCTCATACAGACACTCAGGCGCTTATGCACGCACTCACAGTCAGTATAGAATAGCTTCTGCCCTAGAGACCTTTCCGCCCAGATAGCTTAGTTCCTAAACACCAGATATCAGATATGATAGAAGCACAAGTTGATCTGACATGCCAGACTTCTGTCTCTTTCCATCGGTGCAAATGTCAAGCCCCCTGCACCCTCCAGCTTCACGTCAATCACACGTCATGCAGCTGCGCGCGCATCCAAGCTTCCGATTTCTGCTGACATTGCAACATTTCTGTTAGTGCCACCCCTTTGTGACACCTACCTGTGACGTTTCTAGCACACACCTCTAGTTCACGCCTTCTGATTACGTACTTGTAACACGTGTATACTGTTATCTTGTCTTCTCTCAGCTGTTACGCCTACTATAACTGTTTTCTTATGACATGAATTAAGTATATAAGCTATGTAATGTAATAAAAGGGGGCTCTATCCCTTCTGACACCCCTGTGGTGGTCAGAACATGATATCCTGGTCTAGACCATTCCTTTTCGAGGAATAAAACCCCTAAGAACTCTAACACCACGGACTCTGTTTTCTTTCTTTCCGATTGAGTTATTATTGATTAAGTACTTACCTGCATAGAAATTAAGAGAGTAAATTAATTATTTACGTCACTTTCCTCAATCTCTTCTTCTAGCTTCTGAGCAGCTAGGTGGGCTGCCTTTCGCAGCTCTTTTCCCAACCTACTCTCAGTTCTCTTTTTACGTTGTTCGGTTTCTTTGCGCCACATGCCGAGACAATCAAGCATAGTGGGCGTTGTCTTGTGTTTACCAAGGGCTGTTTCTAGCGTAACTAAAGCTAATTTGGCAACCAAGTCAAAGATCAGGCGCACAGCTCTGAGTACAGGAATATATTACAAATTCAGCAAAATCTGAAAAGTGAACTCCAAGAGAGAAAGGTACTGGTTACCAACAGTGACCCAAGATACCCCGGAACTCCAGGGAAATAGACATACAAAACAGTATCTCTCTGAGCTCCACAAAAAATAATCACTAGGTTGTAAATTCACCAATCCGATTCAATGTTCAACAATATTTAGTGCAGAAGTGATATCTTCCTTGTCACAGTAAAGTCTTTAGTTAATGAAACTTCCACAATTCCAGTATTCCAATCTCCTTAATTGGTATTTCTTCACTCCAATTCACAATTTTGTCCTTAATTGTCTTTCAGCCAACACGTGTTTCGTCTGATGCTAATCCCTGCATCAACAGACTTCATCAGGGCTCAGTCACAATTAAGTCTTGCCAAAACAAAGCTTCACAATGTATTTGTGATATGTAGAAATCAGTTAGAAGAGCCTATCGTAGTATAGGTGTTTTCTCACTAAGGTGCACATCAGATCCGATGCAGCAATTAAAGATACAGGATACACGAGTACGTGTACCTGCTCGGTTATCGCAGCGTCTCCTCGTCAGCTTCCCGGCTTTCGCTGTTTCTAGCGTGCTTATTTTATCCTCATCGAAGGATCCTATCAGTGGCCACAGACTTTCTCGATCCTTTTTCGTATATTTATACCACAGCTTGCTATAAGCTATAGCGATCAATCCATGCTTCATGAACATGTCCTTATTAGGGGTACCTTCCAGAGGAGCCGGATGGTTCATCTCTAATAAGCGGTCCGGGCTAAACAGGCTACCAATCAGTGGGGAGAAGACAGGCATGACGGATTACAACGGGGACAAAAGTCTGCACTACCTATCTTATCACTGCGTGCAAAGACTAGACAGAATATTTCTATTTTTCGTTGTTTGCAGGCGGTGAATACCTCAAAAAGAACCAATATCGAACAGTCAATGTTCGGTCAATCAAACAATCAATGGGGAGAATAAGTAGGCACGACGGGTTACAACGGGGACAAAAGTCTGCGTTACCTACCCTTTCACTACCTGCAAAGAGAGAACCTGTTCTTCCCTGTTTGCAGACAGAGAATCTCCAGAGAACAATCCACGAACAGCAGTTCGGGCCAAACAATCAATCAGTGGGGGAGGAAGATAGGCACGACGGATTACAACGGGGACAAAAGTGTGCGTTACCTATCCTTCACTGCTTGCAAAGAGAGAGCCTGTTGTTTCTCTGTTTGCAGACAGCGAATCTCCAGACAAATCAACAAAAGAGTAATACTAGTATTTTCCAAACAATCAAACAATCATTTCGCAATTCGTCGTGTTTACACGACCTTACCCGGACCGCATGGACAGTTTCTTGTCTTCCGAATCCAGCGCCCGATCGTCCTCTATTCTTCGTGATCCTCGCGGCACTCCTGATGGTTCCCAGTCAGGACCGTAGATCACTCGAGAGAGGTCTGTTCGGAACCAGTGAAGTTCGGATGATCGGCTTTCAGACGAGGGTCTATCGGACAGGAGCTCTCCCGATCGTTGCAGTCGTTCACTCTGTCGTCAGGACCTCTCCCACTGGATCCACGAGTCGCTGATGGGCCCCACGTTTGGGACGCCAATTGTGGAAAAAGGTAGGGCTGATGACCTTTTTCTAAGTTGCCCGGCGTTAACCGCCTCTTTACCCACTCAAGTTACCAAACAAAGAGGCAGGCGCTGAAGACTGGAAGGCAGGAAACAGAAGTTTTATTCCGACGGAGCAGAACACATCAAATCAGACAACAGGGTATCTTCTCGAGGTGCTCTAACCGCATCTCTGAGGCCTGGCCTCTTATACACGAGTTTATTGCTTTATTGTATGAAACACATCTCTGTCAATACTTTGATGTACGGAAAGACATCCTCGGAATCCCCCCTTCAGGCCCGTTCCCACACACATTTACAGTTGGAGTCCCCACCCCGGTCACAACAGGTGATGATTATCGCGCAGCTGGATATTCCGCCGATTTACGGAATGTGTGGGGTTGATCGGATCTCATAGGGTGGGGGCTTTGATCAACTCGAGGGTCCTTTGATGGGGGAAGCTTCCTACTGTACAGGGGGGCAATAAACAATATCCGCAGGGCCAGGTGGCGACCTGGGAACGAGGAAGACAAACGGGCACACAGGAAAAGGGGGTTGTATCAAAGGACCCAGGACCATGAAAGGAATGAAGGGAGGTGTCGCGCTGGGAACAGGATGGGGTTCCGAGGCAGAGCTGCACTGAAGAGGGGTTTATGACCCAAGGCATGTGAGAGTAGGGGTTGTCAGCGTGCGGGGGATGCTTGCGAGGTTGGGAGGGAGAGAGAGTGACGCGCTGGCTATCAGCGAGGGGCAGAGAGGCCATGGTACTCAAAATGGCTGCCGCTTACGCGCACGAATGGGCTTGAAAGGGGGCAAGATGGCGCCGATAATGTTGACGTTGCAGCCTAAGTTTTAACAGGTCTTGGGTCTGTCGTAGGCTCAGTGGGAGGGTGTTCCGTAACTTGGCTGCGAGGTGGGAGAAGGATCTCCCGCTGGTGGTTGTTCTTCGGATGCGCGGGACGGTGGCGAGGGAGAGGTCGGTGGAGCGTAACTGGCGGTTGGGGATGTACAAGGAGAGCCATCTGTTGAGGTAGGCTGGGCCGATCTTGTGGAGTGCTTTGTGTGCGTGGATGAGGAGCTTGAAGGATATCCTCTTGTTGACGGGAAGCCAGTGCAGGTTTCTCAAGTGGGGGGTGATATGGCCGTGTCGTGGTACGTCGAGGTGGCGAGTGAGTCGCACAGGGCTTGCGACGGCGGGATGTCTTGGTGTTGGGGTTGGAGAGTTCCTTCATGATGTTGAAGAGCTCCTTGCTATTGTGTGCGTTGTTGTTGAAGCGGTCTTTGAAGGAGGTCCTCTTGGCCGCCCTGATGAGTTGGTGGTGGTTGCAGATGGCGTCCTTGTGTGCTGCGTGGCTGTCCGGAGTTTGTTCACTGTGCCATTCCTTCTCTAGTTTCCGGCAGGCTTACTTGGAGGCAAGGAGTTCTGGGGTGAATCAGCTGGCCCTCTTGCTAGTGTCTCTGTGGTGGGGTTTCTTCAGCGGGGTGAGGGTGTTGGCACAGTCCTCGATCCAGCGTCTGAGGCTGTGGGCAACGTCGTCAGTGTTGGAGGGTTTGGTGGGTGGGCTGAGAGCACGGTTTGCATGTAGTTGGTCTTCGGTGATTTTGCTCCAGCAGCAGTGGGGGATCTGTTGGGTGCGGTGGTGTGTGGTGGGTTTCTGGAAGGCGAAGTGGATGCTGCGGTGGTTGGTCCAGAGGAGTTTGGTGGTGTGGCTGACGGAGAAGTGCGGGCTTGAGGAGAAGAGTGGGTCGAGAATGTGGCCGGCGGAGTAGGTGGACATTGTGACGAGTTGCTTCAGTCCAAGGTTGGCGAGGGTATCAATCAGGGTTGTGGAGTTGTTGTCATTGTAGTTCTCAAGGTGAAAGTTCAGGTCTCCGAGTAGGATGTAGTTGGTGGAGGTCAGGGTGTGCGTGCTGATGAAGCCGGCGATGGAGTCGCTGAACTGGGGACAGGATCCGGGGGGTCGGTAGACAAGGGTGCCTCTGAGGGTGGAGTTAGGGTCTGTGTGGATATGGAAGTGCATGTGTTCGGCGGTGCTGAGTGCGTCGTTGGTGCTAGTCGAGACCCTGATGCTGTTCTTGTGGACGATGGCGATTCCTCCTCCAACTCTGTTGGTGCAGTCTCTGCGGTTAATCTTGTAGCTGTCTGGGATGGCTATGGCGATGTCGGGTGCGGAGGAGTCATTTAACCAGGTCTCTGTCAGGAAGGCGATGTCTGGGGATATTGTGTCGAGCAGGTCCCAGAGCCCGACGGCGTGTTTGCGTGCGGAGCGGGTGTTCAGTAGTATGCATCGGAGGTCGTTGGGGTCTTTCTTGGTGGGTGGTCCGTCGGCTCTGAGGCTGGTGTAGCTGCAGTTCTGGCAGGTGAAGGGACAGTGTGTGCGTTTCTGGGCGGCCTTGAAGCAGTTGTGGGTATGTCCGGAGTTGAGAGCATGCAGATTGCTGGCGTCGTAGTGGCGGCGGTCGTCGTGGTGGGTGCGGGGGCCAGGGGTTCTGGCACTGGGCACGGTCCAGGCACGGACTGGCGCAGATGGGCTTGCCTTAGGTGCGCCTTCGGCACTCCTGCTGCGCACAGCCACGCAGCGGCCGGTATACACGGGGAGGTGGGATAGAGGAGCAGCTGGGAGGTGGGAGGCGGGGTAGCGATTGGGCAGTCAGGGGGGCGGGGACGCAGCGTCAGGGGCGGTGAGGGACGATGAAGGGAACAGAAGGTAAAAGGGCACAAAAAAACGAGGTAAAGCGAGTGTCACAGAAGGCAAGAGGGCATGTAATACAGGGAAAAAACAAGTGGCACAGAAGGCAAAGAGGGTACAGAAATACAGGAAAAACGAGTGTCACAGAAGGCAGAGGGCACAAAAATACAGGGAAAAAACGAGTAGCACAGAAGGCAAATAGGGCACAGAAAAACAGGAAAAACGAGTGTCACAGAAGGCAAAAGGGCAAAGAAATACAGCGAAAAAATGAGTGGCACAGAAGGCCAAAAGGGCACAAACATACAGGAAAAACGAGTGTCACAGAAGGCAAGAGGGCACAGAAATACAGGGAAAAAACTAGTGGCACAGAAGGCAAAAGGGGCACAAGAATACAGGGGCTGCTGAGAAACAGAAGGCAAAAACGGGCAGAGAGGCACGGGGCAGCGAGGGGAACAGAAGGGAAAACAGGGCTGAGAGACTCGTGGGCAGCGAGGGGAACAGAGGGAGGAAAATGGGCACGGACCACGAACAGGCAGCGGGGGAAGACAGAACAACAGCAGTCACAGACACAACAATGAAATACAGGTAATACAATAAAACAATAAAGTGGAAGATGAACAAACCTACGGCCTACCATTGGCCACCAGGGATGAGGCGCAGGTAGTAGCCTGCGGGTGGTGGAGGGCCTCAAACTTCTTCAGCAGTGGCAGCTGAGACAGGGACACACAGGCGGTGCTGTGCGGAGGGATAGCGACCTACCTGGTGGGGTCAACGGTCGTTCTCCTCACCGCGCAGCGGCCGGCCTATATGAGGAGGTGGGAGGGAGGAGCAGCTGGGAGGCAGGAGAGCGAATGGGCAGTGGGCAGTCAGGGAGGTGGGGCCGCAGGGGACGCAGAGGCGGAGAAAGTGAGGGACGATGAAGGGAACAGAAGGCAAAAGGGCACATAAAACGAGGGAAAACGAGTGTCACAGAGGCAGAAAAGGCACAAAATAGAGGGAAAACGAGTGTCACAGAAGGCAAGAGGGCACAGAAATACAGGGAAAAATCAAGTGGCACAGAAGGCAAAAAGGGCACAGAAATACAGGAAAAACGAGTGTCACATAAGGCAAGAGGGCACAGAAATACAGGGAAAAAATGAGTGGCACAGAAGGCAAAAAGGGCACAGAAATACAGGAAAACTAGTGTCACAGAAGGCAAGAGGGTACAGAAATAATGGGAAAAAACGAGTAGCACAGAAAGCAAATAGGGCACAAGAATACAGGGGCAGCTGAGAAACAGAAGTCAACAAGCATTTACAATGCAATGGTCTCGGCATTATTAAAGGTAGAGCTATTGGCATTGCTCATGACTTTTTTTTTAAATCATAAATAAATAGCATTGTCATTTACAATGCCAATAGCTTAATCGCTCGCAAATGCATGACCTATTGCATTTACACCCACACAGAGCCACACACAAAGCCACCCACACACACATACAGAGCCACCCACACACACATACAGAGCCACCTACACAGAGCCACCCTCACACAGCCAGAGCCACCCACACATAGAGCCATCTACAAAACAAGATTCAGGCACACAAACACACTTATATGGCACAACGGAAAGGAAAGGTGTCCCCTGCAGTGGCCTGGTAAGCAATGCCTTGAACTCAGCACTTTTTTATTTACAAATTAAGCACTGAATTACTAATAGGTTGTGGGTGAAGTGGGATCTGAGAGGAATAAAAACAGTAACTGTAGTGCCTTTTTAATAGAACACTTTGGAGCATTTTCCTGCATATTAAATATCTGATGTTAGTTAAGCTTAGTAGCTATAATGGCACTCAATGTACTGACCCCTGTAAGCATAGAAGGCTGAACTGATTTTGAGGAGATGTGAACCCGTAACTTTCTTCCTGCCTCTATGACATTTTGACCCTGCCTGCCTGTGTCACAAAGTCACGAACGATCCTGAGTGGCGGCAATGGTGGCCGGCTGCCATGTGTCCCCCGGCACAATCCTCCTTGGTTGCCAAGAACCTTGGTGTTAAGCTGGATAACAAGCTCTCTTTGAGAGCGCACGTTCTTGGCCTGTCCGGCACTTGTTTCGGCATTCTGAAAATGCTCCGCAAATTTCTTCCTCTATTATCTGCGGAGCACAGGCGGATTACGGTGCAGGCGCTTATCGGATCTAGGCTGGACTATGCCAATGCCCTTTTCTTAGGCCTTCCTGATTACTTGGTCCAACGTTTGCAGGTGGCACAGAATTCTGCAGTCCGTGCGATTTTTGGTCTGCATAGACGAACACGGGCTTCTGGGCTGCTGCAGACGCTTCATTGGCTGCCGATCCGGAAACGGATTATGTTCAAATCCCTGACGCTGATGCACAAAGCTCTGTTTGGCTCAGGCGCGGGATATCTGCAGAAGAGATTGGCCTTCTATCGCCCTGCTCGCTCACTGCGTTCTGAATCCCTTTTCACTGCTGTGGTCCCGCGTGTGAGGAAGGCCCGCATTGGGGGGCGCTCTTTTAGCCTCAAGGCCCCCCAGCTGTGGAATTCGCTCCCGCTGGCACTTCGCAGTACCCCCAATCTGCTTCAATTCAGAAGGAATTTGAAGACTTGGCTTTTTAATCTTTCTGTTTAGGTGGGTTTTTTCTTCTTTGGAATCTGTTTTTCTTGTTATGTTGTTCTACACCTCAGCCTGTGGAAAGCGCCGGGACACTCTTTTAGAGTAGCCGAGCGCTATACAAACGCATTTTAACATAACATAACATAACATAACATAACAAGTCACGTTGTTCTTGTGTGGTCAGTGTGTCCACGGCTGTCTGATGTTGCCTACCTCTGACTGTTGCTGTGAGTCTGCCCTTCCATCTTCCTGTCTTTTCTCTGACTGTGTGACCCTGTCAGAGTCTCACTGAGTCAGATTGTTGTTTTGTCAGCCTGCGTGTCCCATGACTGCCTGACAGAAAGACAGGAATGAAGGAGGGGTGAAGAGACTGAAAAGAGAGAAAAAGGGAGACAGGGAGAGAGAAAAGCGCAAAACGAAGTGAGAGACAGATGAAGTGGGAGGAAGGGTAAACGAGAGAAAGATGCGGGGTAGGGGAGAGAGGGAGAGGGGGAATAATTTAACAAGATGGGTAGAAAGAGGGGAAGTGGAGGCGCTGCTAAAGAGAGCGTGATTGATGGGGAGCAAGAGAGAGGTGGGAGAAGGAGGCAGCTTTGAGGCAGAGAAAGTAGTGCGAAGAACATGGCTACGGATAGAGAAACGGTGATGGAGGTGTGGGTGAGAGAAAGGGTTTGGCCCAGGGGCGACAGACTAAGGATGATGCAGAAGACGGCGGAGAGAGAAGGAGAGGGAAAATATAACACAAAAGAAGGAATGGAGAGGGAGTCAGAAAGAGCGAGAGTGGAGGAGAAAGATGTTGGATAGAGAGACAAATAAAGGATGAGAGCGGGATGTTGGAAAGGGAGAGAGAGAAACTGGGGTATTGAGGCGGGGATGGATGGATTCTGTACTGGAGTCAGAGGCTGAAATATAAGGAATGAGTGGAAATGGAAAATGAGAGGAAGGTGGGGTGGGGTGAGGCGAAGCTATGCAGCACACAGACTCCCGAGGGGAAAAGATGCATCAAAGATAAACGGCATCCGCCGAAGAAAACGGAAATGTGAGAAGGATAAAAGGAGAGAGGAATGAGGCCGCGTGGAGCAGCAGCAGATGCCGACGCACCAAGGCGGGCTCGGGCGGCTGCCCCAGCTACAGGAGCGCCTCATAAATTAACAATAAATAACAACAGAGGCGCTGGCAGGGAGACGGCACCGCCGGCTGACAGAGAGGCACTATCACACCTACGCACAGCAATACCGACGTGCAACGCCTCCCAGACACGGCAACACACACCCATAGCCTCGCGTGTCCACAAGAGACACGCCACAAAAAGCAGCGTCACATGCGTAAAAAACTACGCAGCACACAGCAACACACCAGCAGCCTCCCTGGTACAAAGAGAGAGCCACACAACACAGAGACAGGCGCACCAACACACTGCATAACTGTCAAAACGCTCCCCTCACACAGCAATACTCAGCAATGTAGACACCCTACCACACAGCAGTACTGCCATGCGGCGCTACACAACACACAAAGGATGACAGACACACCAACACACTATTTGGTGCACATAGAAACACACAACAAACATACTATCACAGAAACACGTGCTCACAGAGCTACACATGATAGACAATGTCACTCAAACCAAAACTTAGAAATCATTAGTACAAAGAGACCTTCACACAACACTCACACAGGCGCACCAACACACAAGATAACTGACACAATGCACACACACAGCATTACTGAGCAACACGAACACACTAACACAACAGTACAGCTATACGGAGCTACATAACCTCATGGGTGCATATAGAGAGCATGACACGGAACACAGCCCTCTGATACATGCACACACAGCGTCACACACGCACCAGGACAGCTACACCATCACTAGTACAGAGTCACACAAACAACTTTAAAGACACTGACACTCGTACACAAACATGATTGACCGTTACACAAAGCACACACTGCATTATAGAGCTTCGTTTCGTTTATTGTTTAATAAATAAAAGCCATAACAACATGCAGGCAAAAAACAATAGAATGCAATCATGACGATAAAATCGCTTGGCTTGACGACAGATTACAAGATTACCTCCAAAAGGCACTGTGTATATGTTTACAGCATTATTGATTAACGCTGACCCACAAGCAAACAGATGTACTGCCACACTGAACTACACAGTGTCAAGGGTACACACACGTGTAGCTACACAGCATCATTGACTCACGCTACTGAGCACACAAAGCGTCACAGTTACGCCAACACACTCACAGAGACACTGGTACAGGCACACACGCAGTCACATGACAAATACAGCGTCGCTGACACGTGCACACGGAGCTGTACAACATTCCTAAACATGTACCCTACATAGACACACACACAACGCAAAGTAACACAGACAAGCCATCATACCTGTGGCGTCACACATAGAACAACCAACACACGGATTGACTGACAGAGAAGACGGAGAGATACACAACACTAAAAGTGCCACTGACAAAGACATACGCCACTGATACAGAACACCGATATACTCGCAACATCGCTGTCAGACAGAGCCACACACTGCTTAATTTGCACATCCAATGAGAGAGAGAGAGAGAACACAAAAACCTTCACTGATACAGATAAACCCAGATACATCACTGACAAAGAAACGCGTACACGCTCTCCTCACTAATACATAGAACAGTGCAATACACCTACACAAGTGTCACGGACACACCTACAGACAGCATCTCATACACTAACACACGTCATTGACACACAGCTACACAACATAGTGCTACTGAAACCGATACAACAATATGCTTCCAGCGTAACACACAATAACAGAACTCGCATGGTATTATACCTGAGCAGTAACACAGGCGCAGCATCCCCGACAAAGACACACAACACAGTACATTACACACAACCACAGTTACAGAACAGGACACAACAGAACAGCCTCTTTTATACAAACACACCTGCACACTCACTGTATCGCTAACGTGCCACAAACTGCACACAGAGCAGAACAGAGGAAAACAAGCACACTAACACATCCTCGAGTGACACAAGGCACAAAACACCAGCTGCATCTCCGACGGTAAGGCAGTCGCCATTCATACCTCTTCCCTGACAGCAACAGACACACCAAAGTAGCACAGACTGCAACACTAACAAAACACACATAGCATTCCTATCATTAACACGCATGCACAGTAACAGACATGCTAGCGCACATACATTGCTACGAAGACACAGACTCACAAAGACAGCAACAAGCCAAATGCTTCAAATAAATCAACACCTATTAGGGACGTTGAGTTATATTTTGGGGGGAGGGGGCGGCAAGGCACGGGGTACTTATTGGATCAGCGAAGGTGTAACCTACTGATTTAGTTTTCCGTTCCGACCGCTTACCTCGTTTCCCCGTCGCCAAATGTCTATATCCCACGTCTTCTGCAAGGCACCAGACCCTTCGAGCTCAGGGTATGTCTGGACCCCTCCCACCCCCCTAAACAGCACAGGTGTCCCCCTTTCTCTGCCCGTGGCTCGACTGTAGCGAGACGACTGCAGGGGTGAGGGCTGCACAGGACTAGGAAATTGAAAAGCACGCTGTCGGCAACCACGAGAAAAGTGCCAAATGATTACATTGGGAGACCCTTTCCTTATCTCTGAAAGGCTGGCTACACTGTAAGATTCAGGGAAAGACATCTCGAGGCTGAGAGGGGGAGGTACCTCCTCCGAGCGGCGGAGGATGGAGGAAGGCAGCTCGCCGTGAAGCCCAGAGCCCCGGACCGCCATCCGCCGATACTGCTGCGGCCACACTGTTCCAGCACTGGGGGCCCACACAGGCTGAACTGTGCACCCCGCTCCTTGCCTGCAGCACCCCAACATTCCATTACCACGTTTTTGGGGAGCGGACCTGTAAGATTCATGGAAAGACATCTCGAGGCTGAGAGGGGGAGGTACCTCCTCCGAGCGGACAATGGAGGAAGGCAGCTCGCCGTGAAGCCCAGAGCCCCGGACCGCCATCCGCCGATACTGCAGCGGTCGCACTGTTCCAGCACTGGGGGCCCACACAGGCTGAACTGTGCACCCCGCTCCTTGCCTGCAGCACCCCAACATTCCATTACCACATTTTTGGGGAGCGGACTTGAGTGCGAGCCTGTAGGTGCTCGGAGGGACAGCTGCAAAATGGCGGCTGGAAGCCTCTAAATTTTTCGGAATTGGGGGCGTGGTTTTGTGGTTCTGAGTGACAGACAACATCACTGTCTAAAGAACGCAAAAAATCACGCCCCCAAATCCGAAAAAGACGGGGCTTCTTTGGAGGGATGGCTCTCTCCTCCAATGGCTGGCCTCTGTTTAGGAAGCCAGCCAATGGTGGACAGACAGAGCAGGGAGGCGGGTTCTGAAGTCCTACTAAGTAACATTAATTCTCGGACTTCCGGTCTACCGACCGGATATTACCGAGACCTAAAAAGGGGCAGAGAGGCACGGGGACAGTGAGAGGAACAGAAGGGAAAAGACAGCTGAGAGACACAGGGGCAGCAAGCGGAACAGAAGGAGAACCGGGCAGAGACACGGGGGCAGCGAGGGGTACAGAAGGTAAAACCAAGCTGAATGACACAGGGACAGCAATGGGAACAGAGGGAGGAAAACGGGCACAGACCACGAACAGGCAGCGGGGGAAGACAGAACAACAGCAGTCACAGACACAACAATGAAATACAGGTAAGACAGTAAAACAATAAAGCGGAAGATGATAAAACAAAAGAAAACAAAAGTACAAGCACCCATTCATGTACTTCAAGGTATGCTTCCAGAGCCTGTAACTCCGTTTCAGCACCGCTACTAATATGGGATTGATATTGGTGAACTATAACATGAATGCTCATCACAAAATAATAAGTCAGTTCCCTTTGTTATTCATGGGTTAAGAAAACTGAAGACTATGAAAGTAGAGTTACGTATAAATAAGGACATCCATCCCATTGCTCAAAGACACAGATGGATTGCATTTCATTTACTTGAAGCAGTTGAGAAACAACTTGAATCATTACTCAAACATGATATCAGTGAGTGTTCAACTAGTCCGACACCATGGGTTTCTCCCATAGTGGTAGTATTTAAAAAAGACGGTGAGGGAGCTGTATGAATCTGAGTTGATATGTGTTGAGCCAACAAGGCAACTGAAAGAGAATGACATCCGGGTCTTCATACTGATGCCATGATAACACATCAAAATGGTGCAAAGATCTTATCTCGCCTTGATTTTAATAAAGGATAGGATGTCATCACTTGGAATTCAAGGAGAATTGCGAGTACATTACAACCTTTTCTACGCATATTGGTCTGTTCCAATATAAAAGACTACGTTTTGGTGTACTATATGCTGCAGAGATTTCCCAACGTGTTCGACATATCATATAGCCTGTCTTAAATGCTTTCAATTATAGTGATTACATATTGGTTTTCGGAGCTATCCAGAAGCAGCATGACAAAGCTCTCATGTGTCTCGTTTGCTATCTGAGGCAGGTTTAACTTTGTATGCTGATAAATGTGAGTTACATAAGACAAAGTTAAAATTCTTTGGTCATATCTTTTCTGATGGGGTACGACACCTGATCCAGCTAAAGTGCAAGCGTTGTCTACTGCCAGTCCCCCATAACACATTTCCATGTTATGTTCATTCCTTGGCATGACTAATTACTGTTCTAGATACATAAAAAACTTTGCCACTGTCAGTGCTCTGCTAAGAGACTTAACGGAAAATAATGTTTCATTTCATTGGTCACATGAGTGCAGGCAAAGCTTCCAGAAAATCAAACAAGCCAATAAGAATGCTACTGAAATGGCATACTGTGATCCAAAGCTTCATACAGAGGTTGTTGTTGACGCTAACCCCATCGGATTGGGCGCAATCCTTGCCCAGCACAGCAGACACCCAAATACTTTTAGGCATATTGTGGCATACGCAAGCAAAGTCTGTCTCAAACTGAATGTACTTATTCACAATCTGAGAAAGAAAGTTTAGCAGTGTGGCTTGTGAACATTTCCATGTACTCTGGTATGGAAAGCCATTCACACTTCTGACCGATCATCAAGCATTGTTGACCATCTTTTGCAACCCAAAGGCAGAAATACCTCCTTACATTGAACATTCGGGTCTAAGGTTACAAGAGCACAACTACACAATGATGCACTGTCTAGGAAAAGATCAAAATCCTGCTGACTATTTTTCGAGAGTGCCGTTGTAGTGTCCTAGTACCCCTTCTAAGACGGCTGAAGCATTTCATTGTGAAATCAAGCACACTAGCTACCATTTAATTGGAACAAATTGTCACTGCCACGAGTCACGATAGTGACGTGTTAAAACTGAAAGACATTATAGCTTATCAGTCGTGGAACCAGCACTCTCAACCTCTCATCAGTGGCAGTGAATACCTAACGTTTAAAAAATGTCAAAGATTAACTGTCTATTACATAAGAAAGCATTATCCTGAGAGGAATGAGAATTGTTATTCTGGCGAGTCTGCTACAATAGATATTTGAAGTGGCCCATGAAGGACATTGTGGAATCGTTGCCACAAAACAAACTCTGCGAGACAGAGTCTGGTTTCCTCATCTCGATGAGAGGGTGGAAAGAGAATTGACGGTCGGTCATTTATGCAACTGCCTTTCATTGAAAACCACCCAAAACACCTTAAACATGCCAGAGTTGCCAAAGCATGTATGGTAAAGAATTGCTGTTGACTTTTCCGGTCCTCTTGGCAAAGGACATCACTTAATGGTGATTGTTGATGAATACTCCCATTTTCCATTTATGGAAGGTTCTTTCCTCTATCACTCAAGAAAGATGGCATCTGTTAGATCTGGCTGTCTCTAGTTGGCAGAGGTAGGTACCAATGTCCAAATAGGGACCCTTGCTTCTTGTCAGGGTAAGGGGGATACACTCTTTAGATAATCCCTGCTCACCCCCTTGGTAGCTTGGCACGAGCAGACAGGCTTATCAAAGGCAATGTGTAAAGTATTTGTACCTACACTCACAGTAACACAGTGAAAACACACAAATGGACTCCACACCAGTTTAGAAAAATAAAGTATCTTTATCTAAACTACACAAGACCAAAACGACAAAACTCCAACTTATACCGTTCAAGAATATGATTTTAAAAGAGTTCTAGGGTTTGCGTCAAAATAATCCACGTTTAGCCCAAAGTACCTGTAGATGCGACAAAAGTTCCAAGTGGAAGCTGCAGCGTTGAAAACCAAGCGATTCGTCACTCCTGAGACCCTGGGGAGGCGATGTGACAGCCCCGCTGCACGCAGCGGGCGTGTTGGGACGAATCCGGTCTGTATGAGGAGGGATGCGATACCATGAATGGATTCCGGTGCACAGGTTTGGTAGGAAGCGTCTCACACAGGCATGATGCGGCGATCTTCGGGACAGCGACAATCTCACGTGCGGCGGCGATGCACGGCGCAGCGTCAATCTTCTCGTCTCGCGACCCCTCGATGTCATGGCTCTGCAACGATGTTCGCAGCGACGTGAGGCTGTCCACAAGCAAGTGGTGCGACAATCTCATCCAGCTACGAAAGGCTCTACGGCGATACTCGCAGCGACAGGAATCTTCCCGCACCGGCTCGATGCGCTCCACAAGCAAACTATGCGTCGGTTCTTGCAGCGGCAATGGGCACTGTGACGATCTTCGCGGCGACAGCAATTTTCTTGCACTGTCTAAGATGCGCTCCGCAAACGAGCGATGCATGAAAATTGCAGATCTTCTTTTCTTCTTGTCCAGCTCCCCAAACAGCAGGCACAACTTCCAGAGGCCCCATAATTGGATCAAGCACTCTAGGAAGGGCAGACCTCATACAGCAGAGTGTAGGGGGAAGCTGGGGGTGAAGTCCTTTTGTTCCTGGGACTTCTTAACAGGAGGCCAGCTCTCCTCGGGCCCTTGGAGAGCTCTTCAAGCAAGGGGACAAAACAACAGCAAAGTCCTTCCCCTCTCCTTGGCAGCCAAGCAACTGCAGGTCAGCCTTATAGCAGGTCAGTCCTTCTTCTTCAGTCTTCCAGCTTTCTCCTTGGTAGAGGTTCCTTCTTGATTCCAGGATGATCTAATTTTCTGAGGTCTGGGTATCCCTTTTTATACCAATATTCTCTTTGTTCTCTGAGGGCAGAGAGGCCTTGGCATAGTCAGAACAAGTTCTGGTCAGTCCTGGAGCACTTTGTTTACTTGACTTCTTCTTTCCTTTGAGAGAGAGGGGCAGGGTCATCAGCCTCCCAGCAGGATGTGGAGCAAGCATTGTGTAAGGTAGGCACAGCCCTATTCAGGCCCAGGTGCTATCCTCTCCCGCCACTCAAGATGCAGATAGAGCTATTCAACCCTGGTATGACTCCTTCAGCCTCTGGGAGCCACCCCAGCCCCTGTCACTTACAAACCAGACAGTCAATTCCCAAACAGGAGAGGCACACAGAAAAGTCAGACAAGAAAGCAGCCACTTTCTAAAAGTGCTGTTTTCAAACACAGGATTTAAAAACCATCTTTCCTAAAAGATGTGTTATTAAATTCTGAGTTCAGGGATATCAGACTTTTTTTCTATCTTGCTCCTATGGGAAGATATGCAGGTAAACATTATACACAGCATTCCCCATTATACCCTATAGGCAAGATAGCCTTTCAATAGTGAAAAACTAAAATAGCTGTAATTTACTACCAGAGCCTGTCATCCACTTTAGTACATGCTCTACCTCTCACATACACTGCAGCCTGCCCAGGGGGGTACCTAGGGCCTTCCATAGGGGTATCCAATGTATACAGAAAGGGAATGGTTAGGCCTGGCCAGTGTGGACACTGATCAAGTCAGCATGGAAGCTAGCAACTGCACACTGGCACTGCGGTGGCAGGCCTGAGACACCATTTTAGGGCTACTCCTGTGGGTTGCACAATCAATGCTGCAAGCCCACTAGTAGCATTTGAATCACCAGCCCTGGCACATTCAGTGTACTTTACTAGGGACTTCCTGGTAACACAAATATGCCAATCATGGATAACCAATCACAATAACAATTTACCTAGGGAGGACTTGACTTTGATACTGATCAGCAGTGGCAAAGTGCCCAAAGCATCTAAACCAGCAAAAACGAAATCCAGCACTGCGTCAAAAATACAGGAGGTAGAGGCAAAAAGTCAGGGGAAACCACGCCCAAGATGCCAGGTCTAACAGCACCTTTCCGACATGGGGTGCCCCTGTGATTTTAAAATCTGACAATGACCCACCTTTCAACAGCTGAGAATTCAGAATTTCTCAGTCATCTCAATGTGAAGCTTCAGAAGAGCACACCTCTATGGCCACAGGCCAATGGTCCTGTACAACATTTCATGAGTACTTTAAAAAAAGCTGCTCACCATGCTGTGTTGGAGAAGCTCACCTTAAGACTTTCTTGAATTCCAATGTTCGAACTTACTGTTCGACCCCTCACTTGACCACAGGTAATAGCCCTGCAACCTTGATGTTCGGGAGAGCCATGACCACCATGTTACCTCAATGGACCAACAGTACATCAAGTACTGAGGAAGATACCTGTACAAAATAATTGGATCGTAAAAAAAAATGAAGGCCTATTAAGACAAGCGACGGCATGCAAAAGATGTTACCTTTACTAGAAGAGATCGAGTGCTTGTTCGTCAGTCTAGAAAGCGAAAATCTGATGTTCCCTTTAATGTTGAATTCTTTCATTTTGTGACCAGAAAAGGACACAAGTGACTGCCCAATGTCCGGGGAAGTCCATTATGCAAGAATCCTTGCACTTTTGACATGTGGATAATCACTCGCTGGGCATCGATGTCAATATAGAAACTGGGTCTGAACAGGCAGCTGGAGATCCCTTGACTGCTGTTGTTTCTACATCACCAACGCAGCTCACCGACACTTTGACTGCCTGTCCCCAGTTTCCGACGAAACTATCAGGACATGTGATCAGAGCACCACAAAGACTCATTGAAGAGATGTAATTGTGTATATAGTTGTACATTTTTTTAAAAAAATGTATTTAACAAAAGGGGAGATGTAGTGTTGTGTGAACTAGAAATAACTGATCTCATTTGGCTCCTGGTGGACTCTGTAGACCTGCGACGTAAGTGCTCAAGCGTAGTGAAGTGAATGCAGGTTTAAAATGTTGAGTTTGCATTTACATGCTGAGGAATAAAGACGTGTAAAACTAATCTCTGTGCGTGGTGTACTCATTGATGAGTAACCAGGCTGGGGAGGATGCTACAGTTTTCAGGAGGAGGGCTGGCACCAATAACAGATTACTGACTATATAAAAAACTGAGACAGTTTCATGGAATGTTAACCGCATCGCTGCGGCGGCTTTTCCCGCTGTGTGCGGCATTTTGAAAATACCGCGTTACATGACGAGCTCAGCTCGTCATCAGCATATGAGCGCCGTAGCTGATGATGAGCTGAGCTCATCATCAGCATCGAAGGGGTTAAATGAAAGCAGAGGGAGATAGGGTGTCTATGAAACTAAGCATTTGGCACTTGCCGATTTGATTAAGTGTGCAGACAAGGCATACAATGCATCACAGGCCCACAGAAAACAGATTAAGGCACAATACAAGTATAGATCATTTAATGGGAGAACATCAAATTCAAAATAGTGAGTGTGGCTGTGCCCCGCATCATCAGAGTGCATGAGTCCATCCAAAATAATACACCGGGAGAGGGTGGACGAGGGGAATGGCAATGTTGCCCTGAAATACTAGGAATGAAAAGAGGATGAGATACTGCATTGAGGGACAGCACGCCGACCTGTCGTTCCCACCCAAGATCACAACAATGGACATCCTAATACACCTCTGCAATGAAGGTTTCCCCGAAATACCAACCCTGAAAGTAAAAAAAAGGATTACATATTGATTTGCTCTTGAAAAATGCAAGTTGCTAAAGTAAAAAAGGGGATAACGCTATTTATTGGATAACAAAGTATTCATTTTAAAATGTTCTCAATTTATTTTGGATAAAATACATTCCTAATATTTAGGTCAATGTTTTTGACAAAGCAGCACACAGTGAGTCACATTACAGCCACCCTTCAGCTGTGTCCCATCTTAAAAATCTACTATTGCCACAGGTCTGAAAGAGAAAGCCACCAAACAAGCTCTAGAAAATCATTGATGTCTTTGTCACTGTTGAGTCCAGCAGGGCAGATGAAATCAGCATGTGGATCCCTCAGAGGAATGTCATCAGCAGTGTAGCCATCAGGGTCAGCAGGCCCGCCAGCAGGGAGGGCCTCGCCAAGAAGCCGGCATTGCAGAGACTGCCGAAGCAGCAGGAGTGGGACACAGAAACATCAACCCCATTATAGTTCTCTGTGGAGGAGGACAGGCAGCTCAAGGGACTCAGACAGCCTTTCCCCTTTATGCTCAAGCCCACTAGTGGCAAAAGGAGAGAAAAAGAGAAATATAATCAATTCTGCCGTTTTACAATAAGCCATTGGTTCTGTTCTAAGGGTAAAGGTTAATACGGGGACAACAGGCCATTGGTTTGGAAAGTTGCTTGAACTGGGGAAGAATCAGTCACATCTGTTGCCTTAGAGTTAGTCGCATCACATTCACTTTTTTCCTCTTACAATATATAAAGTGCATTGTCTCTTTGAAAGGCAAGAGTCTGAAGAGATAAAAGTTGTATCTAGATTAATTTCAAATGCTAATGTATCTGTTTATAAATAAACTAATAAAATACTTTGAAATTAAGAAATCAAAGTCATCTTTTGGGCCAGAGTGTATATCTGAAAAAGAAGAGTTGATTAGCATTTTAAAGAATGACGGCAGTGCATGCGGATAGAAGGTTTTGGAAAATTAAATAAGGAATTTAAGAAACAACTGCAAAATGTAAATGCTAACTCTTCATGTTGCAATGTGAAGTAGTTTAGGATGAGCGCTCCACAGTTGTTTAAAAAAGGCTACTCTATGGCTAAGGTCTGCCGTGTCACCTTGTCTTAGGATGACAGACTTACTCCAGATCATTACAGTCAATACCTTAAGTCCTGAACATTTCACCTACGAAACATTGATTTCATGTGTGTTGGTCTAATTAGTTCAGTGGAAGCAAAAAAAGACTATAACACCCAAAATGCATTAGACAATCACACAAACGTCCAAGTCTAAAACAATGTCCATAGTGACAATGGAGTGATGTGGTCACTTTACTTACTTTCCTTAGTGAAGCACAGACCCGGGTTCTTGATTATATCAACAGAAATCATCACTTCTAATTTAACAAATTCAGGTACGCACACACACACACACACACACACACACACGTCTACACAGCTGCAGCTTATCTCTGATCATTCTTTGTCTCATACTGTTGTATTTCACAATAAACAATATGTGCAGAGATCTATGACCCCAAAATGACCTTGTGTCTGAAGATGAGGTATCAGGTTTGAGCATGACTGTAGGAGTGTGATACTGCTGTGAATTTAGTAGGTGGGCTGCAAGACGAGTGCACGCTAGAGGGTGTGCCTGCAGCCAGTCACGGCTGGTGTCGTGGGCAAGTGGTGGGGTGGGGGATGAGGGGGAGAACCAAACAAAAAATGAATAAACAAAATAAAATGTACCTGAATCCTGCTGCATCAGCCCTCTTCTGGCTCTACCGCAGGCACAGGCTCCCAGCCTGCCCTGTGGCCAATCCTGACGCTGCTCTCACACCATGGAAGCAGCGTTACGATTGGCCTGAGAGCCCTCGTTTTGTGCTCCCAGGGAGACTGGGAGCCTGTGTCTGCTCTCTCCAACCGGGCAACATAACTGGGATGGAGAGAGCTTCAGTGTGCTTGACGGTTTGGCCGAAATCCGACTGCTGGCCAAACCAGGCAGTGCCCACCCCTCCCCCTCAGACCTGTCATCCAGTGGCACTGTGCCCAAGACTACAAGGAAGGAGAAAAATAAAACAATAATGAATATGGTTTATTATCTTTTTATTTTTCAAGTTTTGTAGCTGCTGCTGCTGGCAGGGGGGCAACGCTCCTCTGCCATAGCCAAGGAGACGCCCCTGCTGCAGCCTATGTAGCTGACGCAGCGGGATGCTGATTGGCTGTCTGCCTGCAAGGCGTGGCTGTGAATGGTTGATGTGAGAACTCCGACCTAGCGTTTGGTCATTACAGACCCTGTACCCGCCTCTCTTCCGTTCCACTCTCGATTGCTCCCCTCCTTTTTCTGCAACTTGGAATCATCTTTTACACCATTTTCTAACTCAGCTACTGTTCCTCTGGTCCTTGTTCTATCACAGAAGCTATTTTACGACGTACTTGTTGGAGTCTGCCTGGTTCATCAGTCTCTAAGACTCACCACTGTCCCCCAGCACTCATACAGCTTCTACCCGTCAGGGAATGGAGCAGTTACTGACACGACCAAAGAAGCAGCTGCAGCACTGTCTAGAGGACTTAGAATGAGGAATTACTGACGTGACCAGAGTGTGGGAAGTTGGCCTGGTATATGATGTTCATTATTCTAGTGAGCACCTTGCACCAGTCCAAACAACCCTTATGGTGATGGTTGTAAAGTCAACCTTATAGATCAGCTATCCTAGGGGTAGCATGGACAGAGCAGTCTTAGGCTAAACTCAAGAGGGCATGTGAAGCCAGCTGTTTTACCATATGAAATCCCTTTAATACCAAATGAAAGGACACCACACAAGATATATATTGAAAATATATATGTATTTATTTCTAAACAAACCTCTGAACTCTTCGTTTTTGCCCGATGGTGCGCCGCATTGTAAATACGGTGCATCAAGGGTGGCGGAGCTGCGGCGCACAATTACTGGCGCATCCTTGCCGATATGCAGGGATGCGCCAGTAATTGTAAATCTGCCCCATAGTTTTCTCCAAGTATAAATACCCTGAACAGTAAGAACACATGTAAGAGGGGAACGCCTTATGGGAGGATACAAAATTCCAAAAGTAGAGACCACTAAGTGTATTCACCAATGAAAAGCCAGCCTTTCTAAAGGACAGCAAGAGGAACCAATGAAAGAGATACGCATTGTTTCAAGCCCATCTCCTAGATACAGCATGTCTCGAAGAGACAGAGCAAGTGCTGCCTCAACAAGACCTAAAAAGGGTAGTTCCAGTAAAAATGCATTCCATTACAGTTAGTGGCTGGTCCTCGTGTATATAGGCATGACATGTGTGTGTGTGACTGGGAGTGCACGACCTACGTGTTACGTGCGCACGCGCGTGCCTGTTTTGCACTACTCACCAATGCTGGCTGACACTGTGGCGGTGGAAGTGTCACACATCTCACCAAAGGAGCACGACGTGGTGGTGGGTAGGAGGCAGAGGCCCAATGGGCAATAGTAGCATGTCAAAGCTTCCCCTAAAAGAGAAAGAAGAGCTGTGTGAGACAAGGAAGCAACCAACAGGGAGGTGGCAAAGTGGGTGGGCAGGACAAATTTATACCAGACCCCGCCCTCCACGCTCCTGAATGTGCCTGTGCCATGGACCGACTGAGGGCAGACATCACTAGTGCACTGTGTAGGACTCGGCATGAACAATGGCCTGGTGATGATACTGCGCATTAGGTGCCCATACTGAGCCTCACTGAGTACAAATAACACATATGCCAAATTGAAATGTTTTAAAACTTTTTATTGTGAATTTTTAGTTAAACAGAACACACAACTGTCCATGACAGCACCAAAATCGCAGCTCTCTCCCGCAACAGGTTCTCATGACCTACTGTCCAAGACACAGAAGCCATCAAGGCCTCACACAGAATGAGAGCCCGCAGGCACCTTATCCATTCAGGAAGCCTGCTCTTACACCCCCATCCTCCTCGCCCACAGCTCCAACCGGTGTGGCAATTTTCAAATGTGCAGAAAAGGAATTGTCTTTGCGGTAAGTAGAAGTCCTCCGGGATCCCCAATAGTTGAATTGTGGGACAGATGTCTCTATAACTAATGTGAGTTCCCCAGTGACCTCTCGCCAGTAGTCTCGTATGAGGGGGCATCCCCAGAGTGTCTGGAAAACACATGCTATTGGTGTAGTTACATCTCAGACAGTTGGGGGAGGACGTCCTACCCTTTTTGAACAAGCAGCCGCGATCGTAGTATCGCTTTCAGTTAAATAAGCTTAAAACTTGTTTAAGATTTCACAGCGCCATTTCTTGGACGCTAATGTGTTAATATCTTACGCCTGCCATGAGACAGGCGTAAGACTGATGTGGGAACTATCAACATGGGACTTGCCCATGGTAATGACCCATTGCTGAAGTTGCTTCACTTTTGGGACACACTCCAGCAATGTGTCATTTTTGCACCTACAGCTACGTTAGAAATACTGACGGATCTGTAACTCCTGCGACATAATGTGTCATACTGTAAATATGACTCATCATTGGTGTCGCAAGGAGGCCGCAATGAAAAGTGACGCAACGCTGTTTTCACGTAGAGATGCGTCCCTTTTCATAAATGAGTCCCTTTGATTTCACCTCCTTGTGCAGTTTTCTGCAGTTTTTATGTAGTGCTAACTGAGGTATTGAAGCACTTTACATGAACGCAGGTACATTACACAAGGTCACATTTGTTTCTTTTATGTACTGTAGATTTGCCCAGAAACACAGGATGCTGAGCCAACGCCGAGACTCAAACCTATATTGTCCAGTTCCAAAGTTGGAAGCTCTTCCGAGCCAAACACAGCACTGAGACCGCCCTCATCGCAGCAACAGACGACATTCGAACTCTACTGGACAATGGAGACACAGTCGCCCTCATCCTCCTTGACCTCTCTGCAGCATTCAACACAGTCTGCCACAACACCCTTCTACAACGCCTCAATAACATCGGAATCCAAGGAAAAGCACTTGAATGGATCACCTCGTTCCTCACCGGAAGAACCCAAAGAGTCCGCCTCCCACCATTCAAATCCGAGGCCTCTGAAGTCATCTGCGGCGTACCTCAAGGATCCTCACTCAGTCCCACCCTCTTCAACGTATACATGAGCCCCCTCGCAGCCATCGCCCGCCAACACAACCTCAACATCATCTCTTACGCGGATGACACTCAACTGATCCTTTCTCTCACCAAGGACCCCAGCACCGCCAAAACTAACCTACACGAAGGAATGAAAGAAGTCGCCGAATGGATGAAACAAAGCCGTCTGAAACTGAACTCAGACAAAACAGAAGTCCTCATCTTAGGTACATCCCCCTCTGCATGGGACGACTCCTGGTGGCCGGAAGCCCTCGGAAAAGCACCCATCCCAACAGACCACGCACGGAACCTTGGCGTCATCCTGGATTCTTCACTCTCAATGAACAGACAAGTCAGCGCCGTATCCTCTTCCTGCTTTAACATTCTTCGCATGCTCAGAAAAACATTTCGCTGGATCCCCCCCGAAACAAGGAAAACAGTCACCCACGCTCTAGTCACGAGCCGACTGGACTACGGAAACACCCTCTACGCAGGTACCACCGCTAAACTCCAGAAGAAACTACAACGAATCCAAAATGCCTCAGCCAGGTTGATATTAGACATCCCACGCAACGAACACATCTCTGGTCACCTTAAAGACCTCCACTGGCTTCCCGTCAATAAGAGGATCACTTTCCGACTGCTTACCCACGCACACAAATCACTCTACGACATCGGACCAGATTGCCTCAACTCTCGACTGTCCTTCTACACCCCCCCCGCCAACTTCGCTCTTCCAGCCAAGCCTTCGCCACTGTTCCTCGCATCAACAAGACCACCATGGGAGGCAGATCCTTTTCATACCTGGCTGCTAAAACATGGAACTCACTCCCCGCCTACCTTCGCCTCACCCAGAACCACCTAGCGTTCAGAAAGCAGCTTAAAACATGGATATTCGACAAATAATCCCCCTCCCCTTCCTAAGCGCCTTGAAACCCTCTGGGTATGTAGTGCGCTATACAAATTTTATGACTTGACTTGACTTGACTCTGTAAAGCCACATCCTGGGTAGATTGAGGGTGGCAGGCAGAAGGTACATGAAAGCTCAGCTCGTTATGGGCTTGAACTTCCAACAGGACCTCACGCTGAGCCAAAGCCACACTTCATGCTCATGCCTGGATCGAGCTTTTAGTGGGTCCTCAGTCTCTAGTTGGGATAGGGGTGACAAACGTTTACCTGCCAATGATGTAGCAGGTACAGTGACACCAGGGCCCAAGCCTGTTTTCGGCCTTCTGTACCTCAATTATGGTCTTTGTGGGGGTTCTGATAGTTTTTATATTAGCTTGAGTAAGATGCATGCAGTAATATACTGTAGGATGGGGCACGCATTATTCTATAAATGTAGTTGCACTCCATGTTTCATTGGATGAACAACTTCCAGGGCGAGAGAATCATAAATGTCCAACAACAATAATTATGGAATTCCAATGCCTTCTAGAGTAAGGGCCTGATTTTTAAAGGTAAACATAAACTTCTGGGTGAGTTTACTATTTTTTTTTGTATTCATGAACTATAAGTTTATTTTTACTAACAGTAATTCTATGACTCCGGAGATGCCGCAGTCGGGATGGAGAGCTCCGCACATAAGAAGCTAGGACAGGCCTAACTTTTTATGCGTGGATTCTCTGCAGTGTGTGCAGAGCCTCCACAGTCGTAAAATTACTATTTGTAAAATTGAACTTATAATGAATTAATATTAAAAAAATACAAAATGTACACAAAAGTGTACGTTTACCTTTGTGAATCTGGCGCTAAGCATGTATGTCGGTTTACTGCCAGATGCTGTGGTGAAGTAAATAACTGTGTTATCGCAAGTAATATATTGTGTTCGGCTGAATTATTCTCACCAGTAAGGCAGAGTTACAAATGTGAGTTGGGCAAATTGCAAGGATATAGTAGCTTGTCTTCCTATTGCGAAATGTCAAGGCTTAGGTGTGGTAACAGGGGCCTCATTAACCTTAAATTACTATTACACTCTGCTTGGAATCCAGGTGCTTGTGTTGAAGCCTTGCTTGCTGGAAATTGTAAATGTTGGGGCTATTGAGTACAGACATCAGCTCCTACTCTCAAATAACTCTATAGATGCAGGGTATTCCTGTTTGGAAGGAGCTCTGATGTAGATCTTGGAATTGTAGGCTACCTCCAGAGTTGACAAAAATGGGCCTATGGTGGCCTACCCAAGCGTACCCTTGGCCCATCCAAATGAAAATTCCTTGAATCGGGCCTGTGTCAAATCAAGTATATTATTTATCAGCTTCCAGTAAGTGAGGGAGGCCACTTTCCCAGGCATCTCTTCCACCAATATCCAATTTTTAACAGGGTTACGTTCCTTCTAGGGTCTCACAATTGATAAGACTCCACCCTGAGGGCGTGGCGCAGTTGGTGATATGGAAAAATCCTGTAAGGGATCCAATACATGTTTTTCTCATAAGGTTGCAAAGGGTCTCATCCCACCCACCTTCGGCGAGGTCACACAGTGTGGAGATACTTATTTAGGGTGACCAGATTTGAGAAGCAAAAACCGAGATGCCCTAGACATAAAGGTAGGACTAAAGCCTTTAGCCTTACTTATGGCTGGCATGTCCTGGTTTATGTGTAGTGTTGTACACAGGTTTATGTGTAGTGTTGTACACAGTGTTGTACACATTATGTGTGTGTTTGTGTGTGTGTGTGTGTGTGTATATATATATATATATATTCACTGAAAAAACCATATATAGTTAGGAATTAGCATTTACAAAACCTTATTTTACTCACACAAAACCATTGAAATTCGCATATATAGTTAGTTGCACTAACTATATATCGCGCACCCGCAATCCACTGCTGATCATGTCACATATTACATCATTCATGAAATGGTCAGTGACATCACTGATGACATCACTGATGACATCTCAAATGACATCACTGATGACATCACTGATGACATCTCAAATGACATCACTGATGACATCACTGATGACATCTCATTTGACATTACTGATCACATCACTGATGATATCATTCATGTGATAATACCATGAACCTCTTCAGACTCTAATATAACCTTAGATACACTCAGTGTAAACAGACACTCACAGACTGTCACTCATCCATGGAGTTACTCACACACCTAGTCAGTCATACAAAGAACCAATCACACCTCCATTTCCTCAACTATACAGTTATACACACCTTACTTATTCAAACATATACTATCCCTGATACAAGTTCACAATGATCCATACAGCCACTCACACATTCACTGGCTCTTATGCACAGTTATTTATATATGCCAACTCTCACATGTACTGTGTTTGACATATGTACTTACTTTGACATGTAGCACTGAGATATCCATTCACTAACCAATACACTCATGCACACAGTCAACCGCCAATACAGATGTTTCCACATGCACTTTTGAACCCATACATCTAGATAATCAACTGCTCACACATGTATGCACAGAGTCATACACCTCCCAGCCACCCACACACACACTCAGTCTCCCATGCAAATACTTGGGCAACCAATCAATAACCCATATAGTTACTCATATAGCTACTGATCATCACATGCAGCAGTTTACAGAACAACAGACATAATGATGCACAAATTAAGACAGTTTAGTCCCTAACCCATGCACTCAGTGAGACACATTTAATCACTCACTCATACAGTCAGTCATGCACCGACTAAATCCTTCATCCAGACACTTATACTTCCACTCATTCTTCAATATGTAAGACATATTTTAACTTTACAGAAACATACAGTCACTTGATGTTGTCATCAGTGATGTCATCAGTGATGTCATTTGAGATGTCATCAGTGATGTCATCAGCGATGTCACTGACCATGTCATGAATGATGTAATATGTGACATGATCAGCAGTGGATTGCGAGTGCGCGATATATAGTTAGTGCAACTAACTATATATGAGAATTTCAATGGTTTTGTGTGAGTAAAATAAGGTTTTTTAAATGCTAATTCCTAACTATATATGGTCTATAACCTATGTTTTTTTCAGTGAATTTTCAAGGTTTTGTAAATGCTAATTTCTAACTATATATGGTCTATAACCTATGTTTTTTTCAGTGAATTTCAATGGTTTTTTAATAGCAAATATCAAAAGCTGTAAAAGGTATTCTTCTTTTAAAGGAAAAATATATTTTATATGTATTTCATATAATTTTTTAATGTATATACATTTTTTGAGGGAACAAATTTATCAACTATCATGCTGAAGAAGAGTGTGGGGAAAAAAAACCAAAGAGGAGGACTAAGAGGAAAGAACAATCAGTTCAAAAATACAATTGCTTTAAAGCATGAAGTGCTTTTCCACACATTTACATTTAAATAACCCATATTAGAACATACAAAATATCTACAGAGGAAACGGTGTACATTGAATTTTAGACTCTTCATTGGTACCTACATGTTGGTACTTACATCACTCACACAACACAACAGCTCTATTCAGAGCTACCCTACCTCAAAGCACTCTAAAATATTATTTTACTATTTCCCTTGGTTTTCCTCTTGTTACGCTTTTTTTTTTTTACATATATGGGCCTCCTCAGCCACCCTCAGAAAACCTAGGGGGTCAGGATATGTCTCCCGTGCCCCCTTATACCCATTCCCAACCTTGTTTATCCTCCATCTTGTGACTAAGTTCGTCTGAAACACAAGATGGAGGACTCCCGTTACGCTACCCGTGAGCTACCCGGTTCGCGTACCGGGTAGCGCTTCCACCGCGAAAAATCGAAAAAAATTATTTTCTTTTTTTGCCCCGCGGGCCCTTTAATAGCCCCCACATCAATCCTAGGGGGTCAGGAGGGGTCTACCTTGCCCCTTTCATTCATTTCCCCCTTCGTTTATTTCCACCTCTTGTCTCTCGATCCTACCGAGAGACAAGATGGCGGCCGCTCTGGACTGTTTAGAATGTTGAGAGTCACCAGAGAGCCAATCCGCTTCTCCTCGCGAAGTTCCGTTACGCATCTGGTACGCGAACCGGGGCGCTAACCGGGACGCTGTCACAGATATATATATTTTTTTTAATGTTAATTTCTCAAAATGCACTGGAGCACATATCTTGAGACCTAGCAAAGGCCCATCGGGCAAAGAGTCTCTACAATTTTGCCAGGTTTCATAGAAATCCATTCAGCCGTTCGAGCTAAAAGTGAGTCCAACCGCCCTATGGAAAACTCAATGTTAAAAACATGTTTTTTTCGGCCCCCGCTTGACGAAACCCCCCCCCCAAACTTCCAGGGGACGCTCAGAAACAAAATGTGCCATTTTCCTGAAAATTTCAGCCAATTCCGTCCATCAACGCCAAAGTTATTCAACATAGAATTTTCAGAAATCCCTATTCAAAAAAATCCTAACTATATATACCTACTGGCGATGGCAAAATGAAACCCCTCATTTTGTTCCTTTGCAAATTAAATGTTTTAAGTGTTAACACTTTATTACAATCAAGATGACTTCAGGTGTGCCATACTTTTGTCATAAGTAAGACTGTTAGCGTTCTAATTGTTCTTTAGAACACTCTGGGACATTCTGTCACTGGGCTATAGTTGGGCTACAGCTGGCTGATATTTGGGCTACATTTGTTTTTTTTGTCTCTGGTGGCCATCTTTGGGCTACATTGGGCTACATTGAGCTACATTTGGGCTCTAACATATATATAGCCCAATGTAGCCCAATATATATTTTTCAAAGTTAATTTTCGTAAAAACCACTGGAGCATATATCTTGAGACATAGCAAAGGCACATCGGGCTACCAGTCCCTACAATTTTGCCAAGTTTTGTGGAAATCCATTCAGCCGTTCGAGCTAAAAGTGAGTCCAACTGTCCTATGGAAAACTCAATGTTAAAAACACGTTTTGGGACCCCCCTTTTTTCTCATCCTCCGCTTGACGAAACCCCCCCAAACTTTCAGGGGACGCTCAGAAACAAAATTTGCCATTTTCCTGAACATTTCAGCCAATTCCGTCCATCAACACCAAAGTTATTCAACATAGAATTTTCAGAAATCCCTATTCAAAAAAATCCTAACTATATATACCTACTGGGGACCGCCAGTAGGTAATATATAACATTTCTATGGCAAAATGAAACCCCTCATTTTGTTCCTTTGCAAATTAAATGTTTTAAGTGTTAACACTTTATTCCAATCAAGATGACTTCAGGTGTGCCATACTTTTGTCATAAGTAAGACTGTTAGCGCTCTAGTTGTTCTTTAGAACACTCTGGGACATTCTGTCACTGGGCTATAGTTGGGCTACATCTGGCTGATATTTGGGCTACATTTGTTTTTTTTTGTCTCTGGTGGCCATCTTTGGGCTACATTGGGCTACATTGGGCTACATTGGGCTATATTGGGCTACATTGGGCTACATTTGGGCTCTAACATATATAGCCCAATGTAGCCCAATATATATTTTTCAAAGTTAATTTTCGTAAAAACCACTGGAGAATATATCTTGAGACATAGCAAAGGCACATCGGGCTACCAGTCCCTATAATTTTGCCAAGTTTTGCGGAAATCCATTCAGCCGTTCGAGCTAAAAGTGAGTCCAGCCGCCCTATGGAAAACTCAATGTTAAAAACACGTTTTGGGACCCCCCTTTTTTTTCGGCCCCCGCTTGACGAAACCCCCCCCAAACTTTTAAGGGGTCGCTCAGAAACAAAATGTGCCATTTTCCTGACAATTTCAGCCAATTCCGTCCATCAACGCCAAAGTTATTCAACATAGAATTTTCAGAAATCCCTATTAAAAAAAATCCTAACTATATATACCTGCTGGCGACCGCCAGTAGGTAATATATATATATAAATTAATGACCAAAGTCTCCTGTGCGTCGCAGCTCTCCATAAGCGTGTGCAGGAACACAAAGCACGGACCAGTTTTTAGTTGATGTATTTTTTATTCGCTAGTCGGTTCCATAACGTTTCGGCACCCCAGTGCCTTGCTCACTCATATATATCTCTCTCTTTATATATATCTCTCTCTATATATACTTGTGGGGTCCATACAGGACTTGATTTGTGCTTTCTGCACCACACTTCCCATAATACACAGTCTCATTTGAGCCTCCCATCGGTGGGTGTGTCATATGGAAAATGGAGAAGTGGGTTAGCGGTTGCGCACAACGTTTCCGTTAAAGCCCCGTTAAAGCCCCTGAAGAGAAGCAGATGGAGCTTCGAAAGACGTCTGGCAGATCCATTACGGAGCGGCATCTACAAGTGGATCCCCGTCCTCACCTACACATAAATCAAGCTGCTGCTCGTGTGCTACTCAAAAGGTGGACAACCTGGAGCGACAATATATATATATATATATTTATATATATTTTTAAATTTTTTTTTTTGTGTACTAAAAGAATGATTTTATACCTATAATGTTTAACAAAATGAATGCTTTTGTATCTATATTTAATCCTTCCTGCAAATAAGTGAAGGAGGGTAAAATCATTAACTGTTGACGCTTTTAGATTTATACTTAATCCTTCATGCAAATAGGTGAAGGAGGGCAAAATCGCTAACTGTTGACGCTAAATATGTACACATTCGTTGGGCATTATTAGCTATACACCCTGACACTTGACATCTGTTTTTAACAAATTTTTCACTTTTATTCACATTCCTGCACTAGAACTGTTTTTTCTAAACAAGGCATAAGTCCCCATGTATACATTGCAAAGTTGTTGCATTTGTGATTAGTTGAATTGCATGTTCAAATATGGCCGCCGTAAACATCCTGGCGAGCATCAGTGCACTGTTTATGTTGTGTAAAGTGGTTGGGGATATAATGTCGAAACACACAGGGAATGGCTGACACTGAGGAAGCCAAATTGGTGAAACGCATCTGTCGAGGGGGTAGGGGGGTCTGCCAATAAACTATCTTGGTAGAACACACTGACTTGGAGTGCCGTCCTTTTTTGACCTCTGGAGATCTACGGAGGTATGTGGAATCGTTGATACGCGTCTCACCAACGCGGGACTGAGCACCCGGGAGAAGGAGGAGCGACGGCGGTGAAGGGAGCTGTTTGACAAGTTAATTTGGCCGTCGACCCGAGACACGAGGATTATCCCAGGCAACACGTAAGGGTGTTTAGCCGTTCTATCAACTAACGAGAGGAAGCTGCACACGCTGCACCGACATCGAGACTGACGCGGTAACTGCTTGGTATACGAGCGGCGGCTGGGAAGTTCCGGCGGAGGGTAAGCGGTGCACTAGCACCCTTGTTATTACCATTCTTGGAGAAAGTGTATATTCGTGTCTCTGTCCCGCAACAGCAAGTCACCTGTGGCGGACCCCCGCTAACTACCGTGGTAACCCCCTAAGACTGTGCTCATTTAACGCGGGAAAACAGTGCTTTGCCAGGACACTGCCCAACATGTCACTAACAGCGGAAAGGGAACGGGAGGCAGAAAGCATATTTAAAAGCACTAATGCTATCATTATCCGTGCGGAGGGTGCTCCAACCTCTGTAATACCACCAACTAATTTACAGACTCTGTTCCTGCAATTAGAGAGAATGACTGAGAGGGAAGTCCGAAAATGGTGGGAGGCAACTTCACTCCAGAGCTATGTGGACTGCAATCGAGTCCCGAGGGGGTTAAGAATCTACACTGTCCCCTCCTATGAGAACCCGGACCCGCAACTACTCAAAGATTGGGCATTATACACTGCGGAAAGTAGCAAAGGCATGCTACTAATGTTAATCAAATATGCCTGGAGTGATAGGGAAAAAGCCCTTGCCGAAATCCAAAAACTGGAGGACTCAATCAGCAAAGATAAAGATACAAAGTCGGCTGAGGATTTGCGGAATGCAATGCTGAAACGATTGAAAGACTGTGAGACTGACATCAAGAGGAGGAAACAAACAAAATTTTTGAGGGACGAACAAGACTACCTAACAGGTAGAATTTTAACCTTCGCAAAGAAATTTGACGCAACAAGGAAAAGACTAGCCCAGGGAGGACCAACTCGTTCAGGGGCGGTCACATCAGAATCAGAGGCGTCACAATCGGAGGATGAATCTACCAAAAGTAGCAAAAGTAAGAAGAAGACACATGAAAGTGAAAATGCAGTACCTGCCCCTTTTTTAGACGAGTACCAGGTGATGCAGGAAACAAGATATCGAGCACCTCCACAGACATCACAAAAAGCTCCCCCCAAAAAAGGAAAAGGAAAACAAGGCGCGGCAGAAGAGGGCGCACAGGGGGCACCACCAATGGTGACTCGCAGCAGAGGAAGGAGGGGGAGATGGCAGTAGAGGAAGAACACACCATTGTTAACCTTTCAGAGAGGATACTGACAATACATGAGGAAAATGTCCTAAAGAAAGGATTAACATTTTGCCCCACTGCTAAGTTTGACCTGGTTCAGACTAGAATTGACATTTTCAAGTTCGTCCGGAAATTGAAATTACAAAAGATTTTTGCCATGAAGAACCTCTCGGAAAAACCAGCGGCCACGGAGGAAATAACAACATCCGGAACCAATCTCATAGACAATGATCTCTCAATCCTGACTGTAGCACATGAACTCGTGGATTCAGAAGACATACCAGGATCCGCGGAGGTGCTAAGGAGGGAAGAAATAACACAAATAAGAGATCCAAGCGATTGCAAACGCAAATCCAGATTCTTACCTCATGCAACACATGACGCTATAGATGTCTTCAATGACGCCATCCTCCAGGATATGGAGAAGATGACAGCTAAGAACTCGGAACTATCCAATAAAACTTCCAATATATCAAGAGCAGAATGGGAAGCAATTAAATCTCTCAAGGAGGACAATACCATCGAAGTGAAACTCTCCGATAAAGGGGGAAACATCGTCATCTTCAGTAAAAAACATTATAAACAAGAGGCTCTGAGGCAACTCAAAGACAGCGACTGCTATCGAACTATGGAGAAAAGGGATTTTTTGAATTGTATCACTGAATATCATGCACTACTTTTGGGTTGGAAGGAGGAGGGTATGCTTAATAAACAGGAGTATGACTATTTGTTTTGTGAGCACCCCATCATTCCGACATTCTATCACCTGCCCAAGGTGCACAAGGATATCAAAAATCCCCCAGGTAGACCAATCGTCTCCTCCATAGGGAGTCTACTTGAAAATACATCAAGATTTATAGATGGTTACTTGTCCCCGTTCGTAAGAGATTTACCATCCTACGTTAGGGACACCCAGGACTTTATAAGCCAGGTTGAGGGCATCGGGTGGGAGGAAGACATGCTTCTTATCACCCTAGATGCCACAAGTTTATATACCTGTATAAAACATCATGACGGAATCTCTGCCATCAAATGGTTCCTGGGGAAAAAGAGCATGCAATACCATCAGCACAACAAAATGATAGTTAAAATGACTGAATTCTGCCTCAACAATAATATCTTTCTTTTTGCAGGAAACATGTATCATCGACTGCGATGGGAACGTGCTTCGCCCCCAGCTACGCAAACCTTTTCGTGGGCTGGTGGGAGAAGCACGTGGCCTAGGGGGGTCCCAATGAGAAGTGGCTGGACAACATCATGATTTGGTCGAGATATATCGATGACTTGTTTGTGGTTTGGCGCGGCGACGTCTCCTCGGCTGAGGAATATGTGGCGGTGCTGAACGACAATGAGTTGAATCTTAGATTCACCAGTACAATAAGTAGAACATCTGTACACTATCTCGACCTTGAGGTCTTTGTGAAGGAGAACTCCTTACAAACTAGGCTCTACCGCAAGCCTATGGCTGGCAACACCGTGTTACACGCGGCAAGCCACCACCCCAAAAGTATGATCAAGAACATCCCGTTTGGGATGTTCTTGATCATACTTTTGCGCATAAAAAGAAATTGCTCAGACCCCAGCGATTTTAGGCAGGCACAGGAAGGGGCGGTGGCCAGATTCAGAGAGAGAGGTTACTCAAGGTCGCTACTGACAGAAGCAACCAAGCGAGTAGACATCATTGACAGGAGAGACCTCATACAGACTATCGCGAGGGATAAAGCCGAAGACAGTACAACAAGGATGATCACCAGTTTTAATATGAGATCCAATGAACTGGTGCAGATTTTTAATCGAAATTGGCACATCCTAGGCACGGACCCAGTTATGAAGAGAATAATACCGACGAGGCCGTCCATTACATACAGACGCTGTCAGTCCCTCAATGACCATCTCGTAAAGAGCCACTATGTAGATCCACCAAGAACTTTAAAAAGTAAACCCATCAATGGCTTTTTCCCATGCATGCAATGCAAAGCATGCAAATTCAGCAAAAAGAGAACCAAGTATGAAGGGAGAAACAACGACCCACGGCCCATGAGAGAAATAAAGAAATTCCTAAATTGCAACTCTGAGTTCGTAATTTACTGCCTGGTATGTCCATGTGCCAAAAGGTACATTGGAAGTACCATTAACCAGGCTAAGAAACGTATCCTTGAACACATGCGTGCCATCGCTAACAAGGATAAAAACTACCCGGTGGCACGCCACTTTGAGACCCACCATGGAAGTAACAGGGATCTATTATCCTTCTATCTAATAGATCAGTTGTAGAGAAGGGAACGAGGTGGGGACAGAATAAGGTCACTAAGAGCGATGGAATCTAGGTACATAATTGACCTTCAGAGCATGCATCCCAAAGGGCTTAACAACGATGAAGAACTTTGGGTCCATTTAGAATAGACAACATTCACTCCCAAGTTGGTCCAGAAAGGGATAAGTACACTGCATAAAACAATACCCAGGGCTGAAAACCAATACGGGTAACTTTCCAGTTGGCAGAACTTAATCTGGCATCAATATTTGATAATGAATAGGATTCTTGCTGTATGGGTAAGTGTGTGGCCATGTGAGTGGCTGTACAGGTCAGTGACTGGTTGTATGACTGGCTGTAGGGGTGAGTGAATGGTTGTGGGAGTGGCTGTATGAGTGAGTGAGTGGGTGTGTGACTTTCTCTATAGAGGAGTGAGTGGGTATATGAGTACTGGTATGGGTTTGTAAATTGGTATGTTAGTGGTGGTGTGGGTGTGTCCGTGGCTGTACATGAGGTTCTATGGAGGTGTGAGTTGGTGTGTGAGTGGTACTGTGGATGATTTCCTCAGTGATGTCATCAGTGATGCCATTGATGATGTCATAAGTGAAGTAATATGTGAGGTCATAAATTACATTGCGGGGCAAAAGTTATAGTTAACTCATGTAATTATAACTGACGGTTTTGTACATGTGAAATCTTAGCCTAAATTTAACGTCGAATTCTATTTCCTAACTATACCATCCCTGTAGCCTTTGGTTTTTTAAGTGAATTTCTATGTTTTTTAAAGTAGTAGTTGCATTTAAAGAGTGGTGGAGAAAGGAGGCTTAGGCTCCGAAGTCCTTACAGTAATCGTCCTCTGTGGGACTTACTGGAGGGGTCAGGAGAGGTAGTTCGATCCTAGGGACCCTCAGCATCCAAGGGGACTTCCTCTACCAACCAGCAGTGCACCAGGATGCGCATTTGCAGAGTGGTGGAGAAAGGGGGCATAGCCTCCTAATATCTCTCAGCAATCTAACTGTGTAGGACTTACTTGGGGTAACATGAGGGCTTGTTGGCCCCGAAGGACCCTCAGGACCCAAGGGGACTCCATTGCCCAACCAGCAGTGCACCTGGAGGCTTATCTGCAGAGTGGTGGAGAAAAGGGGCGGGCGCTAGCAACTTGCTGGTCTTTTAATTGTTTCTTTATCCGTGTGGCCCTTCTTTGCAGGGCCAATTATGGCCCCAGGGCCCCCATCCCCCAGCCTATGCCTTTATTTATTTATTGTAAACATAAATAATAAGGAGAGGAGGGCCCTCCTCCTGGGCCGACTTTGCCCTTGGGACTGCATCCCTCAGGGTCTTGCCTCTGGTCTGGATGCCCTGGTCTCACCTTGGGCACCCAAACACTTTGTTGGGAACTGTGGGGGAGCCTGAAGGTCCTCATGGTCCCTGCCGGCTCACTGCGTCCTGTGGGGACCGGAATTGCTTTTGGACATAGGGACCTGCTGAACATGCAGCTCTCTCTGCCCAAAAGCAATTCTACTTCACTTTCAGCAAGTAAGAGCATTTTTAACACTCTTGCTTGCATAAATCTGAAAAGTATTTGCTATGGCTTGGCTGGAGCGATAGAGCTCTTGACAAGTCATAGAAAGCAGCTATGTCCCGGGGGTGGGCACCCCAGGACATAGCAGGAGCCGGCCCTGGGGGTGCCGGTCCCCAAAGCCATCTAGAGTGAAGCGGTCACGCGCCCCCCTCCCTTCTTCAATTTCGCCCTGAGGAGCTGGTGGTCCCCGGGGCTGCGAGGGGATTCGCGCGGCCACTGCGTTACTTAAAATGAATGCCTCTGGGAGGTGGTGACCCCCAGGGCTGTGTGGGGGTCTGCGCAGCTCCTACACATTCTTCAGACATAAAGCCCCTGGGAGCTGGTGGTCCCGGGGGATGGGGTGGTCCGAGAGGTCCCCCCATTGTTAAATAAATTAGCCCCGGGGAGGTGGTGGTCCCCGGGGAAGGCCATGTGGGCCTCACCGCATTTGGTTTTCTATAAGCCCTAGGGAGGTGGTGTGCATCCTCCTCCTTTATTTGTGGAGAAGCGTGGCTCACTGGTTAGAGGCGGCAGACCCGGAAGCTGAGATCGGCCGTGGACCAGGGTTCGATTCCCCGCCTCGGCGGGTCTCGGGCTCAAAAATTCCACGGAGTAGACAATTCTCGCTCCGGTGCCTACTCGACTCACGGGGTCACACTCTGCGACTCTGAGCAATAGCTTGCTTAATCTCCACTACGGGCCCTCGCGGCGGGATGCCTGGCTTTCACCTTGTGGATACCCGGCCGGGATATCTCACAGGGGAATACCAGGACGGGTTCCCTAAGCAAGCGCCTTGGGACCCCTGGGTTAAAGTGCGCTATATAAATCAAAACACATTTACATTACAATGCCTAATGGACCTGGCCCACCTGGGGGCTGATTAGAAACGAAGAGTGGAAGGCAGCGCTTCATTTTTTTAAAACAAATTCAGCAGGATCTGAGGATCCCGCCAATGTTTATTTAAAAAAAATATTGGGGCCCATGGGGGGGTCCATGTGGGTTTTGTGAAACTTCCTTGCAGATTCGTCAAGCGGTGCCAAAGTTATTGACGCAACAAAAAATGCTTTTCCTATAGACACTTAAGTCCTAAGTATAGCTACCTACTGGCTATCGCCAGTATATATACTGTAGCTCAATGTACTGTAGCACTTAGCACTTTAAATAAGCCATTATTACATTGGACTGAAATGTATTTACATTTTTAGCCAGCGTATAAAGAGAGGGTATAAAAGTGGATTATAAAGCATTATATATAAAAACCATAGATATTTACAAATGTATTAATTTATGTTTTGGAAAAATCCGCAAGGCAGTGTTAATTATACACGGTCTATAAAAGTTTACTGAAATGCTTATATAAATGCACTTGCATGAAAAATAAGATGAAATGCAACAGCTAAAACCACCACTCAAAAATGGCACTCACTTTTACTGTGAACATAAGGCTTAAATGTGTATTGGGATTGTCCTTTGTTAATGTCTATGTTGTAACAGGATGTGTATTTAAAGTTTAAAAAAATTGCACTATTCATCGTGAGCAAGGCTGCGCGAGAGAGCCGGAACGCGTGGATGCCATCATTTAAATAATTATGGAGTAAACTGACCTCCTTGGAGGGCTGGATTATTTCCGTGTGTAAAAAGGAAATTGGTAATTGAAAATATATATAATATAAATATTGACATATATACATGTATACTTATATATAGATGTATATATATATATGGTGATACAGGAGATCAAGGCTCCTTGGACGGCCGAAATGCGTCCTGACGAATGTGCGATTAAAAAATAAATAATGCTGGAGCACAAGTTGGTCTACGCTCGTGATTTTCATCCGTAAGTGAAGTACTTTGCGAGTTTTTGCATATATATGTATATATATATATATATATATATATATATATATATATATATATATATATATATATATATATATATATATATATATTACCTACTGGCGTGTCGCCAGTAGGTATATATAGTTAGGATTTTTTCCCTATGGGATTTTTGAAAATTCTATGTCTAATAACTTTGGCGTTTGTGGACGGAATCGGCAGAAATTTTCAGGAAAATGGCACATTTTGTTTCTGAGCAGCCCGTGAAAATTTGGGGGGGTTTCCTCAAGGGGGGGCCGAGAAAAAAGGGGGGGCCCAAAACGCATTTTCCCCATGTTAATTTCCATAGGGCGGTTGGCCTCACTTTTAGCTCGAACGGCTGAATGGATTTGCACGAAACTTGGCAAAATTGTAGGGACTGTTAGCCCGATGTGCCTTTGCTAGGTCTCAATATATGTGCTCCAGTGGATTTTGAGAAATTAACGTTCAAAACAAGATATATATCTGTAACAGCGCTCCGGGCTGCGCTCCGGTCCGCTTACTTTTCGCGAAACGGAACTTTGCGATGCGAAGCTGATTGGCTCTCCGGTGTCTGTCAACATTCTAAACAGTCCGGAGCGGCCGCCATCTTATCTCTCGGTAGGATCGAGAGAGAAGAAGAGGTGAAAAACGAAGGGGGAATTTAATGAAAGGGGGCAAGGTATACCCCTCTTGACCCCCTAGGAATGTTGTTGGGGTTATTAAAGGGTCCCGTGGGGAAAATAAAAAAAAAATTATTTTTCACGGTAGAAGCGCTTCCCGGGCCGCGAACTGGGCCGCGAACTGGGCCGCAAACTGGTAGCGAAACGGGAATTCGCCATTTTGTGCTTCGTTTTAATTAAATTACTAGGTATAAGGGGGTGCGGGAGACGTATCCTAATCCCTTATGTTTTCTGAGGGTGGCTGAGGAGGCTCATATATGTTGATATATGTCTTCCAGCGGCTGTGCGTGCGCCATCTTGTCTCTCGGTAGGATCGAGAGAGAAGAAGAGGTGAAAAACGAAGGGGGAATTTAATGAAAGGGGGCAAGGTATTCCCCTCTTGACCCCCTAGGAATGATGTTGGGGTTATTAAAGGGTCCCGTGGGGAAAAAAATTTGATTTTTCACGGTAGAAGCGCTTCCCGGGCCGCAAACTGGTAGCGAAACGGGAATTCGCCATTTTGTGTTTCGTTTTAATTAAATTACTAGGTATAAGGGGGTACGGGAGACGTATCCTGATCCCTTATGTTTTCTGAGGGTGGCTGAGGAGGCTCATATATGTTGATACATGTCTTCCAGCGGCTGTGCGTGAGCTTTTTTTTTTTTTGCTGCGTGACGTCTGTTAACGTTCGATTCGATGGAAATCGGGAAGTGTTGACCGCCAATTTGTCAGTGCGATAAAATATTTTGTTATAAATGAATCCTTATTGATAAACATTGTCTGCGCCATCTTGCCTTTTTTCCAATGCCACAATTTTGTCGTGCACGGCAGCCATTTTAGATGCCAGGCCGGTCCCAGGCTATCACCTAGCCCTGAGGATGTAGTTTATGGCCCCAGCTGTAGAGAATCCAGACATGCCAACCCTCCCGATTCAGGCGTGAGACTACTGATTTCAGTGCTAGTCTCCCGCCTCCCGATTTCTGCAAGCAAAAACCCGGGGGCATATTACCAACAACTAGCGATAATTTTTGTCTCTAACTTGTTTAGAGACAAAAATTATCGCCGCACATCGGCGATTTTTATCGCAGATAAACCTTGCTATTAGCAAGGTTTATCGCAAATGCGATAAAAAACGGCCGCAATGCATGAATATCGCTGAAAAGTCAGCGATATTCATGCATTATCGAGCAAATGCTCTTAGCCATGTTATCCACCTCCCATTGGATAACATGGCTAAGAACTGCTCAGGGCAGGTGTTAGCTTTTGGAGATATTCGCGCTTAGCGCGAATATCTCCAAAAGTTGGTAATAGGAGATAGCGATGTTAGGGACTGTTTCCAGTCGCTAACATCTTGGCACGCCCACTTTGCATGTCATTAGTGATAAATATCACTGACATGCAAAGCGGGGCCCAAGATGGTCGCTATCTCCTTTTAGCTGTCACTAACTGGTGTTAGCGACAGCTTGGTAATAGGGAGATAATTTTATCTCCGCTTTCTTGGCTTTTAAAGCCAAAAAAGCGGAGATAAACCCCCTTGATAATATGCCCCACGATTCCTCGGGGGTTTCAGCTGACAGGGCTTGGTATTGTGTTACGTGCTAATTCTTCCAGGAAACGTCAGAGGGTCGATGCAGGGGCTCTAGAAGGGGTGATAAACCATTTAAGCCTCATGAACAAGCGCATGGTCTTTTAAAGATCTGTGAAGTACTCGGGGCGGCGGTGTGTGTGTGCCCTCTTTCAGGAGCGGGCGGGGGGGGGCACTGCCAGCAACTTGCCAGGCCAGGCAGTGTTCAACACTTGCATCACCCTTTCTCTGCCTGCTATTGCGCTCCATGCTTCGGAAAGGTAAGAAAAAGAACGTGCATTTGAGTTTGAAATGTCCGATCCTGTAGCAGTACACTTGCAAAGCCCACACATGACAATAACCCGATTCAAGGCCCCATTCACCCGATTTTTTAAAAATATATAGCACTCCAACAAAGTAGGATTATAAAACTTTATTAACTTTTAAATATAACGAACGCAACAAAAACTGTAAATACATTTAAACATTTTTTGACAAAAAAAAGCAACAATGGTCAGAAGCTGTCTTTTGTGCGAATAGTCCCAAGGCAGCACAACGTGCTGAGTTCTGGACGGCACCCAGGTGATGTCACCTGGGTGCCGCACTGGTTTTTGGTTTCCTACAATGCAGCTCAGAAAAACAGCGAGGGGCGTCCCGGTTGGTGGTGCGGGGGGAGGTCTCGTCAGTAGCGGTCTGTTGTGCGAATAGTCCCAAGGCAGCAAAACGCGCTGAGATGTGGATGGCACCCAGGTGATGTCCAGTAAACTGCCGCACTGGTTTTGGTATCCTACAATGCTGCTCCGAAAATTGGCGTGGGGCGGCCGGGGGGGCGTGGGGGAGGCGGCGTGAACGGGCCTCCCCAGGTGGCGGCCATCCAGCTGAGTTGCGCCCGCTCTTGCGGCTTCAGCGTCTCGCTCACCATGTAGTTGACTTCCGCCCACTCTTGCAATGCAGCGATAGGCGGCTGCCACAGGACTCTTAAAATGGCGGACGGCTCTTCGGTTTTGGGCCTGGTCCACTAAAATGGCCCTGGGACACCTTGGAACTCGGACGCTTGCCTGCTAGGGCTTGGGCTCCATTCTCGAAAGCGTCCCCTCAGCCGTGAAGATTCTACAAAAGTCTTGGGGGCCCCCGACTCCCGCAGGCTTCCGGTGGGGAGCGGCTGCCATGATTGCTCGCGGAATGACCACGACGGAGCCACGAGATGGTGGTGCTCTCATGCTGACGCCAGCTTCAGTCTGAATCATCCAGAAACAAGGTGGGGCTTTCATCGTTTGGGAAAAAAAAATGTTCTAAACCAATGAAAAGTGTTATTTTTAGGTCATATGACCAAGCCTTCCATCTTTAGGAAACCAAAAGTAAAATGAACCAATGAAAAGTTTTATAAACAAGTCACATGACCTGTTATGCGGCATAGGGCTACAAAAAGCGTAGAAAATCCGTTGGCACGTAAGGCGGCGTCAGTAGCGGACCGATGTGCGAATAGGCCGAAGGCAGCACAACGCGCCGAGATCCGGATGGCACCGAGTTAGTGTCCAGCAAGTTGCTGCACTGGTGTGGCTATCCTACAATGCTGCGCCGAAAGTCGGCGTGGGGCGCCCCGTTGGCCTGTGAAGTCGCGTCAGTCAGTGGGGGCTGTGCGTCTCCCCCAAGATGGAGGCTCCTCGGCTGCAGTGGGGCGCCCCTTAGCGTTTCACTCGCCGTCCAACTGAGTTGCGTCCGCACTTGCGGCTACAGTAGGCCGAAGGCAGCACAACGCACCGAGATCCGGATGGCGGAGGTGGTGTCCAGCAAGTTGCCGCACTGGTGTGGCCATCCTACAATGCTGCGCCGAAAGACGGCGTGTCCAGCTGAGTTGCGGTACAGTGACTCGAACGCGCCGAGATCCGGATGGCACCGAGGTGGTGTCCAGCAAATTGCCGCACTGGTGTGGCCATCCTACATTAATTTCATGCGCAAACATGAGTGTGAAGTTAATTAATCTGGCTTTCGAGAAACACCAATGTTCCAAACGCAAGAAGTTTTAATTTTTTTTTTTGCTCCTGTTGAGCCATTTTCAATGCCTCTTTCTGTTCTTTCCCTTTGAAAAAAAACAAAAAAAATGGCGGCTTCACACAAAGCTGACTCAAGCGTTGCTGTTGATGCTATACAGACAAAAATTGGTTTTCGGTTTGTACATTCTTCAGGATTTTTTTTTCCATCCAAGGCTGATTGAGAGTTTGTAGAAAAATGGCTTCAGATTTTCCACATACTACTCTTCAACATTCTTCCTAAATGTAACAATGTGAGACTCACTAGGAGAACGGCTGTTTATCTTTCCTTTCAAAATGCTGCCAACAATATTTTCTGAATGGAAGACACCATCTTGTAGCATAAAGGGCCGAAATGGGTTCTGGTCTGGCCGATGGTTGGTGGAGACATTTTGACTATATCTTGCACCTGCCCGGCCTCGCCCAAAATGGCGCCAGTATAAATGGGACTCGTAACTCCTTGTTGTGTACTGGTTGAACAACCTTGATATCACGAGATATGAATGCAGTTTTGATGCCCATGGCGGGCGGGGACGAGAATTGATTGAATATTTTGACATCCCTATTGATATTAAGTTCTGATGTGTTATTGATTACTGTAGTATTGAAAGTTCGAATTAACGTCACCCATGGTACTTGCCCGCAAATGTATATCTAGATGATTTTTTTGTAAGTGGCCCTGTCGTAATTTAATTACAAAATGTACGTCCACCGATTCCGCAACTGTTAGACACCTTAGTTCTTGCAACCTAATGGCCCGCTCGTTACGTTCCTCTATAATGTAAATGTCTCCTCATCATATACGATTTCAGTTTGCTCCGTGGCCGGCCCACGTGGTTATAGGCCCGTATTTGTTTACTGACATTTTCACAATAAAGGTTTTTAAAACAAAACATGGTAGTAGTATTTACATTGGTAAAGTTTTTACTTTTAGTCACTGTTTTCGAATCAGTAAAAGGCAAGTGAAATAAAGCAGTCCAATTACATGACGGATAAAAGGTATAATACGTAGGAACGCAGTAAAGATAAATGGTCAAGGGCAGTTGTGTTTTCCACTCCTGCAACATAAAGTGATCAATAAGAATCTGATAATCAGGCGTATCGGCGACTAAGACAGCAGGCCGAGTCTCTTTTACTCAACGGCCCCGTCATGGAATGAAGAAACGCCCTTTTTCTCGAAAAAGGAATATATTTTACTTGCAGGACAGTTGTAAATTTTCCGGGAAAGTACATTAGCCTGGAATATTATAACATATATGTTTAAAAAAAAAAAGTTCGAAATCAATAAAAAGCGTATTTTTTAGGTCATATGACCAAGCTTTTCATTATTAAAATAACAAAAGTAAAATGAACCAATAAAAAGTTTTATTAACAAGTCACATGACCTGTTATGCTTACGTTACGCGCTGCGCGCCGCGCCCCGGATCACTTCCGGGTGCGCTAACGCGGCGTGTCATATAACGCATTACGCGACAACGTAGGTCAAGAATATAGTCAAAATGTCTCCACCAACCAGCGTTCGGAACACAACCCCTTTCAGCAGTCCAAAAAGTTCTGTTAAATGACAACAGAGGGGACAGGCAACAAGAACCATCAGTCAAAGAGGGGAGGGCAAGTTCTTCTCTACCGGGTCATGTTGGGGCGCTACCGGTATTGATGGAATTGGTAGTCTACAGTGTTTCTGGATGTTTCAGACTGAAGCTGGCGTCAGCATGAGAGCACCACCATCTCGTAGCTCCGTCGTGGCCATTCCACGAGCAATCATAGCAGCCGCTCCCCACCAGAAGCCTGCGGGAGTCGGGGGCCCCCAAGACTTTTGTAGAATCTTCACGGCTGAGGGGACGCTTTCGAGAATGGGACTCAAGCCCTATCAGGGAAGCGTCCGAGTTCCAAGGTGTCCCAGGGCCATTTTAGTGGACCACGCCCAAATCTGAAGAGCCGGCCGCCATTTTGAGAGTCCTGTGGCAGTCGCCTATCGTTGCATCGCAAGAGCGGGAGCAACTCAACTACATGGTGAGCGAGACGCTGTAGTCGCAAGAGCGGGCGGTAAACAGCTGAATGGCGGAAGAGGCACAGTGTAGCAAAAGCGGGCGGAATGGCAACTAAAACGGTAAAGGGGCGCCCCACTACAGCGTGTCTTCAGGTCAAACGGATTGTGGGACAAGGTCCAGAATAGAAGAGTCATCAAAAGGCAAAAAGTTCCGCCGGACCCCGGGAGCCGGCCGCCTATGTCGGGGGCGATCTCAGGCTACACCGGTGCTATAAGACTTGGGGAGGGGGTCGGAGCCAAGCGTCTTCTCCGAGTCCGTGCCATCACACCGCCCCTCGGGGGCCTCCGTCAAGCGGTTTAGGGAGGTACCTTATCACATTGTTTTCAAATGCAGTCAGGTCCACAAACGACCCTCACTTACTTTGAGAATAGTGAAGCTGCAGTAGGTGCAAATAAGCTTCAGACAGTGTTACAAGCGCTGCTCAGAACTCTGAACTATGACACCCAACATCCAGAACTTATGCCATTTGAGAATGGCAGTGACATCGAAGCAACTCAGGGACCAAAATCATTAACGTACTTTCACGTATGAAAATCTTACTTGGGGAGGGGGCAGGAGCCAAGCGCCCCCTCCCAGTCCGCGCCAACTCACCGTATGTTTAAAATCTGAAGCCATCGTTCTACAAACTCAATTAACCTTGGATGGAAAAATCTAGAAGAATGTACAAACTGAAAACCAGTTTTGGTCTGCATAGCATCAGCAGCAACGCTTGCTATCAGTGTATGAGTTTCATGCTCGATCGATTGAGCTAGCCGGATCGGGCAACAAAAAGTATAAAATAGTTATGTAAATAGTTATTTAATAAAATGTTTTACCCTGTTACTTTGCTGGTGTGTTGTATATATTTTTAATATTTGCATAGGGTTTGTCGTTATTTTGGGCGGGGTGGGTGACGTAGCCGAGCTGTCTTGCAGCCCTCATGGTGTGGAGCTCAGTTCATCTCACTATTTTCGTATTTCTCATGAAGGGTTGTTCCTAATGTTTCTATTTTAGCGAGGTCAAAAAGAGATCCAATTAGTGGTCTACTGATTTTGCTCGATTACTTTTATTTTTTTACACGATTTTTCACTATCTGCAAAGACTAAACAGAGTATTGCGACTTTGTGCTTGTTTGTAAATAGAGAATGAACCAAAGAGAACCAATTCTAAAATAGTAAATGCTTGGATAACAATCAATCAAATGGAGAGACAAGCAGGCACGACGGATTACAACGGGGGTAAAGGTCTGCGTTAACTACCCTTCACTATCTGCAAAGAGAGAATACTACTAAGAGAAAAGAGGGGAGGGGGGGGCAGCGTTCAAAGCACATCAGCGTGCATAAACACGAAAACGTTTTTACCTATCACGTACTTGACATTTGACAGCTTTTGATATTTGCTATTAAAAAAACATTGAAATTCACAGAAAAAACCATAGGTTATAGTCCATATATAGTTAGGAATTTGCATTTACAAAACCTTGAAAATTCACTGAAAAAACCATTGGTTATAGACCATATATAGTTAGGGATTAGCCTTTTCAAAACCTTATTTTACTCGCATAAAACCATTGAAATTCCATATATAGTTAGATGCGCTAACTATATATCGCGCACCCGCAATCCACTGCTGATGATGTCACATATTACATCATTCATGACATGGTTAGTGACATCACTGATGACATCACTGATGACATCTCAAATGACATCACTGATGACAACATCCAGTGACTGTATGTTTCTGTAAAGTTAAAATGTGTCTTACATATTGAAGAATGAGTGGATGTATAAGTGTCTGGAAGAAGGATTTAGTAGGTGCATGACTGACTGTATGAGAGAATGATTAAATGTGTCTTAATGAGTGCATGGGTTAGTGACTAAACTATCTTAATTTGTGCATCATTATATCTGTTGTTCTACAAACTGCTGCATGTGTTGATCAGTAGCTATATGAATAACTGCAAAAGGCAGCAAAAGAACGCAAAGGCACAGACCACGTCAGCAGGTACAATGGTGAGTTTATTCACATCGTAAACTGATCCACATTATATATATATATAAAATCAGCACAACCCCTACTCCCAACGGAAGAGCAAACGCACACGAGGGCTGCAGGTTTAAGGCTTCTTTATTGATTCGGGCCTCCCTTGACCCAGCAACCAGGAGAGACGTGTTTCGGCTGCACCCAGCAGCCTTTTTCATACACATATATATTACCTACTGGTGGTTGCCAGTAGGTAGTTATAGTTAGAACCTTGTCTCTATAGGAAAAGTTTTTTCTTTTGGCAATACCTTTGGCGTGATTTGACGAATCTTCGCAAATTTTTCAAAACTAATGGGGCGGTCAGGTCAGCTGCTGTGTTAAAAGTTTCATGGTGATTCAACAAGCAGGGGCTGAGAAAAAGGGGGTGGGGGTTCCAAAACACGTTTTCTCCATGTTCATTTCCATAGGAAACTTTAGACACAGCTACAGCCGGAACTGCTAAACGGAATTACACCAAACTTGGCAAAAAGGTAGCTCTTGGTTCAAAAAGCACCCTTTTTGCTAAATGGTGTAAATCCATTCAGTAGTTCCTAAGCAATTTAAAGATTTCTAAGAAATACAACTGTGGCCTGGGAGGATCCGCGAACCCTCCCTAACTCGAGCCTGCAATCTGTGTAGCTCCCAACACTTCAAACTAGGAAAAAAGGTTTAAAAGCTAGAAAAGGGGGCAGAGTAGAAACACCATGACATGCTAGGCCTGTTCAGGGGTCCCACAGGGACCCACAGAGCTGAAAAAAGCTTTTTTTCCAAAAAACTTTTCAGTTAGATTTGCAGTGGATCTGCAAATCAGGCAGAAATATTTTTTGTGAACTAAGCGCTGACTCGTTTCCTTAAGGCCCCCGGGTGGGCCAGGTCCTAGGGGCATTGATAAATAGACTAATGAGGGCCAGCTCGGGCCCCCGCAACCCCAGGAACTGCCACCTCTCTGGGACTTATACATTTTAGTGCGGGCATGAGGCCCCCCGCAGCCCCAGGGACCTCCACCTCTGAGGGGCTAGTTTCCCAATAGGAGAGGGGCCACTGGAGCCGTAGGTCTCAATAAATTATTCCTTTGTTCAACACTTGGTGGCTGGCAATGAGCAGGCAGGCTAACATATGAAACAGATATGTAAAGCATTTTAAAACACCAATGCATTAAATAAGTAACACATAACACACAATAAAAATCCAACACCAATTTATAAAAATAGGAATATTTTTATGATTAAAAGAACACCAAAATGACAAAAAATCCAATGTAGGGAACTGGGGAAATATTTTTTTAAAGATGTTTTCTAGTGCCTACAAAAGAAAATCATCCACTTCAGAAATCTGGTAGCGCCTGACCGGGGCAAAGTTTGAGGCTGACTGCGATGGAGCATGGGTCGCATAATGTTAGCGGTAGGGCCCAGTTAAGTTTTTACCTTCTAACAAAGTCGTTTTTCTGGAGATTTTTCTCTCAATGTCGAGAGAGGCACCTAGTCAGGCCACGTTTTGAGTCGACGATCATGGCTTGGTTCAGGGTGAGGCCTTGGTGAAATCCTGGAAGTCTTGATCTCCAGTGTTTTCAGCGGGATGAACCCGAAATCCATGCTGGATCGTGGTTCTACGTCGGTGGCTCAACTCTCGATAATGGATCGGTCAACTTATATAGCTCTTTACCAAAATGTCTCCAATCTTCTCCAAACTTCTGGGTCTTCTTCAAGAAGGTCCTCTTTGGGTTTCAGGCTCTGAGATGGTCCTTGGGATTTTTGGGACTACTTTTCCTCGAAAGCACCTGACCAAATCCTTAAAACTCCCCTGGATGCTGTCCAGCCGAGTTCTTCTCGGTAGAGATGATGCAGGTGGAGTTCTTTTAACCTGTAGCTTTCAGGGAGTTCCCTCTTTCACATCTTGAATAGAGGCAAAGTCCTTAGGGTTGTAGTTCCACAGTGTGCAGCAGGTGCAGTCATTCAGAGTGCAATCCTTTGAGATGCAGCCCAGGGTTCCAGCAGGGCAGTCCTCCTTTGCTCTATAGTTTCAGACAGGGATTTGAGTTGCTGGGCAGCTCTCCCATATTTATCTAGTGTTCCTGTTCGACAAGCAGGGGAGTACCCCTGACCAATGGAGTACCGGGTGATACCCAGGTGTGTGACAGCTTTCTCCAAAGTGCGACTTATTTTTGACCCAGAAAAAACTATTCTTCCAAAATCCAAAATGGAGAAACTCTCTCCTGTAGGTTAAGATCTGGCTAATCCATTCCACTGGCATGGCTAAATTTCCCTAACACTTCCCTTCCAGCCCCTCTGCTAATCTAATTACTGGGGCTCCTGTCTGGCTGGGGTAGCAGGACGTGGGGGTAAGCCTGTGTCCTGTCCTATCATTCCCTCTTTGAAGACCAGTTTGGCTACTCCACCCCCATCCTGCCTTTTTCTCTGCAGTTGCATTTCTCCTCCCACCAAAGCCTCCTTTGTCTCAGCTCAGGCCACTTCACACCTCATTAAGACAGCTTGGCTCAGCCTTGCAGAGGCTAGCCAGTCAGAGAAGGGCTGCTTGACCGCTGGCCAGTCAGAGAAGGGCTGCTTGAAGGCTGGCCAGTCAGAGAAGGGCTGCTTGAAGGCTGGCCAGCCAGAGAAGAGCTGCTTGAAGGCTGGCCAGTCAGAGAAGAGCTGCTTGAAGGCTGCATTTTGGCTCATCAGAAAAGCAAGTTCTATAACTTCTTTTCTGTGATAGGAATAATAAATCTAACAGTAGTAAGTTGTTTGATGTATTCTATTTTAAGCTCCCTCCCATCAATAGTCATACTTTATATTAAATTATTCCCATGTTAACCTTTGGAGTCATGGTGCTACAATGGGGAAAATGAAATTGGCCGTTTTTTCCTCGCCAGGGCACATGAAACATATTTTATGTCCCTGCCCCGCCCCTGGGGCATATAAGGAAGACCTTAGGGGTGACTCATATGTAAAAATAAGGTTGTTTAAGACTTTGGCAGTAGTTTTAATTCCAAAGTAAAATTTGCATACAATTTAAGTTTAAAAGTAGCCTGCAAAGCAGGGCTGCCTTTAAAATGACAGCAGGCATTGCAGTAGTGCTCACTTAAGTGCATTAAATCTATTGGGCCTCAACCTACATGCCCTACCATATACTTGGGGTTTACAAGTAAGTTGTCATGCCCATTGTCATTACATCTAATGATCATATACCTTTTAAACAGAGCACTGGCCATGGGTCCATGTCTGGTTAGCAGTAGGCCTGGACGGAGTTCGCGGAGTTCCGTGAATTTCTGGGAAGTGACCAAAAACCTCTGCCGCGCTACATGGAGATCCGCAAGAGGCGGAGTGCATTAGGTCATGCCGCTCGCGTTGATTTTTAGCGCCAGGTATTTGTCCTGCTGGAAAATCAGCGCAAATTGCACCATGTGTAGCGCAAGTGGGTGCTGCTTCTTTATGTCGCTTGAATAGATGTTTTACTAGATCAGCAGCTTCCTTAATTTGAACAGAAGGTTTCTCAATGCGAGCAGTAGGAGCCATCTGCGACCACCTACGTTGCGAAATCTCGCCGCAAAGTGGTCAGAAGTAAGATTTCCTCGCTCATGCTTGTCTTCTTAACATTGGCGAACGAGGAAAAAAACTCTGATTTTCGGAACTTCATGCACTACCCAGAGTGGGAAAAACTCCACAAACTCTGTATGCAGAACAGAAATTTTACACCCAGGCCTAGTTAGCAGAGCCCATGGGACAATCAGAGTCAGTAACCACCAGTATCAGTCAAAAAATAGGGGTGATCAAAGCAAAAAGGGGAGATTAAATGATTTGCCCAGAATCCCAGAATGTTGATCAAATGCCGAGAGTTGAATCTAGTTTCACAACTCCAAAGTCAGTAGCTCTGACCATTCCACCACATCCTCTCCTCGTTTCTCACAAGCACTTTCAGTTTTCTGACCTCTGCCTTACACGAATGCAGACACTCGAGGATGGCTGTTGTTTTATGTTTCTTATCACCTGATTGAATATTGAAGGATCATTTTTGGAAATGATGCTGTTGAAAACAAGGTGTGACCCACAATTTGGCAACTTCGACTAAGAGGCTCTGCTGATAATGCCTGGAAAGAAAAGTCTATACAAAATACACACAATGATGATTTCAAGATAACATTGACATTTAAACCGGAAATTGGAGAAAATGTAAGCTTAGGACAATATACAAAGTCCTTGAGTTCGTGTTTATTCTTTGGCTTTCCACGTATCGAGACGTTGCGGTTACCGGCAGGTCATTGTTAACAGAAACATCCCCTGTGCTGCACCTGTTCAAAATGTCCAGGGTCACACGGGATTCAACGCATCAGATAGAGCAAGCTGAGAGTGTGCTTGAGAGAGGAGAGTCCAAGCGAGAGAGAGTGTGAGGCAGTGGTAAAAGTGGGCGGGATCGGAAGGGTACTGCGTGCCCCTACTTTTAAAAATTATTTCAGTCCGTTCCCCTACTTCTTTCTTTCAAAAAAGCATCCCGGGATGGCAATAATAGTCCTACTTAAAACGATACATTTTTCATTTCAGCTGGTGCTAGGGACGGCTTGCACTTCTCTGTTACACTCCAAAGGCTGCAGCAGCCCCTCCCTGAGCTCTCACAGGCTCTGGGCAGGCCCATTGTCATTTCAATAGAGGCTGATTATCCCCTTTGGAATGACAATGCGCCCGCCCACTGCCTGCCTTTAGCATATGCCAGTGAGATCCTAGTTAGTGATTACAGAGGAGTTTTCCCCAAGTAGAGTACTGTGGGGAACTTGCCACCTTGTGTAATTTGTCAATGTTGTACACAGAGTGAACTGGGCAGGAGCAGTGATGGGACAGAAGACGCGACAGGAAAGGAAAGGTGATGGGGCAGGAGAGGTGACTGGGCAGGAGAAGTAGCGGGCAGGAGAAGTGACAGGGCAGGAGAGTCAACAGGAAAGGAGAGGTGATGGAGCAGCAGAAGTAACGGGCAGAAGTGACAGGGTAAGAGAAGTGACGGGGCAGGAGAAGTGACAGGGCAAGAGAGGTGACGGGTCAGGAGCAGTAACGGGACAGGAGAACGACAGGAAAGGAGAGGCGACGGGGCAGGAGAAGTGATGGGACAGAAAAGACGACAGGAAAGGAAAGGTGATGGGGCATGAGAGATGAATGGGCAGGAGAAGTAACGGGCAGGAGAAGTGACAGGGCAGGAGAAGTGACAGGGCAGAAGAAGTGACAGGGCAGGAGAGGTGACGGGTCAGGAGCACTGACTGGACAGGAAAGGCACAGGAAAGGAGAGGTGACAGGGCAGGAGAAGTGTTGGGGCAAGAGCGGTGATCAGGCATGAGCAAGAGTGCTGACCGGACAGGAGCAGTGAACGGTCAGGAGCGGTGACGGGGCTGCAAAAGTGACGGGGCAGGAAAAGTGACGGGCAGGAGCAGTGACGGGGCAGGAGAGGCAATAGGAAAGGAGAGGTGACTGAGGAGGAGTGGTGACGGGCAGGAGAAGTGATGGAGCAGGAGAGGTGATGGGGCAGGATACGTGATGAAGCAAGAGAAGTGACGGAGCAGGAGTGGTGATTAGGCAGGAGCGGTAACCGGGCGGGAGTGGTGAAAGGACAGGAGTGGTGAATGGGGCAGGAACAGTGAATGGGGCAGGAGTAGTGAACTGGGCAGGAGCAGTGAACAGGGCAGGAGCAGTGAACGGGGCAGGAGCAGTGAACGGGACAGGAGCAGTGAACGGGGCAGGAGCAGTGAATGGCGCAGGAGCAGTGAACAGGGCAGGAGCAGTGAACAGGGCAGGAGCAGTGAGAGGGCAGGAGAAGTGGCGGGGCAGAAGAAGTGACGGGAAGGAGAAGTGGCGGGGAAGGAGAGGCGACAGGGCAGGAAAGGTGACCGGGCAGGGGAAGTGACCAGGCAGGAGAAGTGACAGGCAGAAGAAGTGACGAGGCAGGAGAGGTGGCGGGGCAGAAGCAGTGGTTAGGCATGAGCAGGAGCGGTGAACGGACTGGAGCAGTGAATGGGGCAGGAGCAGTGAACGGGGCAGAAGTGACGGGACAGAAGAAGTGACAGGACGGGAGAAGTGATGGGACAGGAGAAGTGACGGGGCAGGAGAAGTGATGGGTAGGAGAAGTGATGGGGCAGGAGAAGTGACGGGCAGTTGACGTGACAGGCAGGTGATGTGACAGGCAGGTGACGGGGCAGGAGCAGTGACGGGGCAGGAGCAGTGAATGGGCAGGAGCAGTGACGGGGCAGGGGCAGTGAACGGGCAGGAGCAGTGATGGGGCAGGAGCAGTGAACGGGCAGGAGCAGTGACGGGGCAGGAGCAGTGAACGGGCAGGAGCAGTGACGGAGCAGAGGAAATGACAGAGAAGGAGCGGTGTGGGGAGAAGTGACCGGGCAGGAGAAAGTGACAGGGCAGGAGAATTGACTTGTAGTTATGTTCCTTGCCTATTTATATACTATTGCATGACATCCACTGATGTGTCTGCAAAGCATACCTGTTGCCCCAAATGTTTGTCCTGAATTTTGACCTCCTGTCCTGAATTTTTACCCCTTGTCCTGAATTCTCACACTCACCATCCTGAATTTGTGCCCATGCCAGTTGGCCACCCTAGTTTGCAGTGCCCACAACCTCCTCCCCCTTCCCTTCTATCTACAGGCACACAAACTAGTTTATTTTAACAAACTGACTACACTGAACTGAGTACCTGTGCACCCTAAACTGGAAACACATTGAATAACACAAGAGACTTGGGATTAGGCAGTGCCGCCAAATCTGGGACTAGTAGGAAGGCCATGAAGAGGCAGAACACACAGCTCCTACTCTAAAGAGCTGGGTGATCCTCTGCCTTGACAAAGCGCCGTCTGGGTCACGCAGCTTCCAATCCACTTATGGCAAGAGTGTCTCTGAACCAGCAAGAGGAGAGCTTAGCCTCTGGCACAACACAGGAACCTCTGCCTCAGCAAGGGTTCGGCAGTGAGTTTCCCCGGCCTGGACCCAAACCCATCTCTGCCCAATACAACTTCTCTTCAACTCAAAGTCACAGGACTGCAGATCCCATGAATGCATTCTGCCTTTACTTCTGTTCTGTACGGCATAGCCCTAAAAAATGTACAAAATTGGCTAGAAGTTAATAAAAAAACATGATGATATTGCTTGTTAGAAAGATGATGCAAACTTTAAAACATCTGCCAAAAGATTATGCATAGTAAAGCACAGGTGGGAATTGTACAGGAAGATCAAAAGGGTAAGTGGTCCTGTGTGAAGGTCCTTATGAATAACATTAATGTGCTTACCTCAGAGGTCTACCCAGATACCTTCTTTTGTGTACCAACCATGCTCATGTGTGTCATTCAGGCAGGAACCCAATTCAAAGGATATTCAGGAATAATCTGTATCGTACATTAACAATGATCCATGACGTTTATATCTAATAAGTATACATATCTTCATTATTGCATTGAAAAAGGTAACTATGCCGGACTGGCCGTTCCAGGCATAAGGCGTTTCCCACGGCTACTGGAAGGGTAGGGGGCCACTTTAGTTTAGGGGGTCCAGTTTTGTACAAGTGCAGGAGTTTTAAAAACACTGCAAAGTTCTTTGTATATTCAGCAGGTTTTGGTCAACAATACAAGTGCCAAGATAACTTTGGTGATCAATGTACCTGCTGGAGAGTGATGGGAGCGTGCTTTGTCTAGTGGCTGTTTTACTCATCTAAGGTAGCGCAGAAGGGTAATATGCCTGCTGCAAAGAACATGTACCATGCATATCAAAGAGCAATATTTTATGTGCATACTTCAGTGGTTACTGCTTTGTGTTCACTTCCCGAATGAAAGGACACCTGAATACATATGGCCTGGCAGTTTGGGCTGGACTGTTCCCATTGGGTGCAGGATCAAGACTGATTTGCATATGGCTGGGTCCAAACTGGAATGGTATGGTGAGCAAAAAACGATGGATTTAGGCCCAGATATCTGTACTGGGGTGAATGTATGACATTGTTCTGTATTCTGTCCATCTTGTTCTTTTTTCTTTTGTCACCCAGAGTGGGACGGGTATGTCCAGACGCGGTTCCCGTGCTCTCCATGCCACTGGAATCAGCTATCCTGGCTGATGAGGGCTGAAATCCCGAAACCGGTCCTAGGATGCTTGTTTCCAGTCCAAGGAGGACCTGGCCTGGCAGTTCTGGCTGGACTGGGCCCATTGGGTGCAGGGTCAAGACTGATTTGAATATGGATGGGTCCAAACTGGAATGGGTTGGTGAGCAAAAAAACGATGGATTAAGGCCCAGATCCCTGTACTGGGGTGAATGTATGACATTGGTCTGCTTTCTGTCCATCAGTTGTTCTTTTTGAATTTGTCACCCCGAGTGGGACGGGGATACCCAAACGTGGGTCCCGTGCTCTCCATGCCACTGGAGTCAAGCTATCCTGGCTGAAGAGGGTTGAAAGCCCAAAACCGGTCCTAGGATGCTTGTTTCCAGTCCAAGGAGGACCTGGCCTGGCAGTTCGGGCTGGACTGTTCCCATTGGGCGTAGAATCAAGACTGATTTGCATATGGCTGGGTCCAAACTGGAATGGTATGGTGAGCAAAGTAACAATGGATTTAGGCCCCGATCTCTGTACTGGGGTGAATTTATGACATTGTTCTGAATTCTGTCCATCAGTTGTTCTTTTTACTTTTGTCATCCCAGTGGGACTGGTATGCCCAGATGTGGGTCTCGTGCTCTCCATGCCACTGGAATCAAGCTATCTTGGCTGATGAGTGCTGAAAGCCCGAAACCGGTCCTAAGATGCTTGTTTCCAGTCCAGGGATGACCTGGCCTGGCAGTTCGGGCTGGACTGTGCGCATTGGTGAACCAGTGTCCGTGAGAGAAGGGAGAGTGTCTGAACTGAAGGCATGTGTGAGAGAGAAATGTGCGTGAGAGAACTTGGGTACATGTGTTTGAGAGAACGTGTGCGTGAGAATGCGTGTGATAGACAACCTGAGAAAAAGTTCAAATGTATGTCTGTGTGAGAAAATGTGTGTGTGTGTGTGAGAGGGGGGGTGGCTAGGGGAGTGAGGTGAAATTGGTAGTAGTGCAGCCAGACATTGTCAAAGTGTAACCGGAAGTGTACAGCCCATGCAGAACCTGCGGAAACGCCCAACCACGTGCATGCACCCCATCACGCTGCTGCCACCCCCCCCCGCCTCCACACAAGGGAGTTGTAACTGTGCTCCTTTGTGTACAACGGGTGGCAGTTACAGGTCGTTGGCGCCGCTCCCGGGATCTCAGCCGAGGTGCCAAGTATCCCGTATGAAAGTCATGCCACCCCTAGGGGCAGATAGTGAGCTTGTAGGGCGCCGGGTGCAGCAGCAGGCAGCAAAGACCGACGTGCACAGACAGCGCAGCAAAGGGGCCCTGTGCATGAAGGGAAGATAGTATCACGGCCCGGGGAAGAAGAGAAGGGTGAAAGAGCGGGATTGAAAGAAGAGTCAAAGTTTATGGGGTTTGAGTAAAAATAGAAGAATCCCACGGAAAAACGTAAGAAACCATTAGAAATCTAAAGGAACGACGAAAAAGAAGAGAAGTAAAAAAACATTATAAAAGAAAAAAGAAAAGAAAATAGAGGAAATAAAAGAAAGAGGCGCTCAGTGGTTGAGTCCCGGCCTCTCGGCGCTTTTTGAAGCCTGTTATTTTCTCATGTTCCCACTGTTCCCGCCACCTTACTACCGGGTTTCAGATGAAGTGGTAAGGCCCGTGGGGGTAAGTGGGGGTACCCCACTTACCGGCTAAGAGGCAGCAGAGGAGGCAGAGTCCGACCAGGAGCACCTGCAGATGGAGGGGTCCCCCGGCTTGGGGTGCAGGCAATGAACGCCGGGGCTCACTAGAGGGCAGTCTCAAAATCGGGGTGCAGTCTACAGATCGGGGATTCAGTCTCAAAAAGAGGGGTGCAGTCAGTGAACTTGGAGCGCAGTAGTGCAATAATCAAGGGCGGGACGTGAATCGGGGGTACAGTCTTTAAATTGGGGGTGCCGTCTCAAACCTAGTGGCGCAGTCGTATTATTAGGGCGCAGCGTCGAAATCACACTCTTGAAATCAAAGGGCTGCCAGGGAACTCGAGGCTGCTGTCTCGAAATCATGCAATGCCGTCTCAATTTCGAGGGTGGTCTCAAAACCAGGGGTACGTTCTCAAAAGGCGGGGCTGCGGATACAAAACCAAGGCTGCAGACAGTCTGTGAAGGGGGGACGGGGTAGCAGTCGTGCAATAAACGAGAGGGACGTGAACCCCGGGCGGTTGGGGGAGGGGGGACTCTTAAAATCAAGGGGGTGATGTTGAAATCAGTGGTGTAGGAGTAAACTGGGGGGGGGCGGGGGTTCTTAGCATCCGCTGGGCGGCAATCAGTGAATTATCCCTAGGCGCTTTTCGAGTTGGGGGGTATTACGATATCTGCGGTTATTTCGGGGCGCAGGCTGTGCAGCAGGGGAGCCCTGGGCCCCAGTACCGCAGTATTGGGGTGACTGAGCGCATCTGTCTCCGGAAGCAATCGGGTTATTGTAATATCAGAACTTCCGATTAAAGGATTTTAGGCAGGGTTTTAAGTGCGCCGGGTCTCACCGGTGCAGAGCACCGGCAGTTTTTCAGAGGGCGCCTCAAAACGGGTCTCTATCGGGCTTCGTTTTGTGCCCTGGCACAGGCGGTCCGTTTTTCCCCCGGACTGCAGTGACAGCATGCACAGGTGAGCGTTGTAGGGGAGGGGGAACCGTTTAAAGCGAGTCATTTTCTCTCTGGATTTCCCTTCTCTTTTTGAAACTCAGGAGCAGCAACGTTGTCGGGGTGTCACCAGGGCTTTAAGTGGAAACTTTTTCAGTAATGTACACAAGCGGTAGTTGCTGCTTATTTATCTTATGCAACTAACAACCATTGACAAAGCCAATAGCCCGGACTTGTTAAAGGCATGATGTTACTACTTGTATCATATATCTGGATGCAATGACAGAAACAGCAAAATACAAGTCGGACGGCGCACTATGCTAAGCACAGATTTTTAGTTTATGTTTTTTTAAGCCACGACCTAAATTACACTGGCCACGCCATTTGAGAGACCCCCTAGTTTTTTCATCCCATTTAAAGCCCTGGTTTTAGGTTCAAACTTTGTGCAGTTTTATCACTTTATCTTCCCTATTCTTATGTGTGTGGAGAGCTGTAGTAACAATAATAGGGCCTTAGCCCCCTGCAGAGGGCTAAAGGCCCTCTAGCACAGTTACAGGTCTGCCTACTTGTGAGGGCCTATAATGAGGGTGAGGGCCTTTAACACTCCGAAGAGCCTGAGGCAGAAGGGCTATTATGCTATTAGAACATTCCTACTGAGAGCAGAATGCTCTCAAATAAAGAAAGAGAAAGGCATGGAATGGAATGTTAAAGGTCTGTACCAGCCATTATTAGTCCACAAACCACTCCATGGTCTCCAGTGGCGTCCCAACATTCCCTTGTCTATGTAGCTGTAGACACTTCCCAGGGCCCTATCGTTCACTTACCCACAGACAGGCAGCAGAGGGCTGCCAGCCCCACCACAATCCACTTGACCATGGTCTGTGTCTCTTGTGTCCTCCTGGAAGCAGCTATGCCTTTCCACTTCACGCGTCTTCGAGGTTGCGGAGCGTGCCTTCCTTAGTTGTCGAACCGTAGCTGGAGCGTTGAAACTCAGAATGTCCTACAGGAGGGAGTCTTCTATTCAGTATACTACACTGCTTGCACGGAAGTCCAGTCTAGTCATGAAGAGCATCGCTGCCACACTTCCTTTATATCCTCATGGCCAACAAAGGGTGCACGTCACTGGTGTTGAGGGAAGGGCAGCCAGCAATACTTCCTGCTTCCTACTGAAGGAACAGAGAGCTCGAGAAACGAAACTCAGTCTCTGTGCTGAACCTCACACACGCACCGGTACCTCATCAACTATAACCAGTCTGACAAGATTATTGGGGAAATTCCGTAAATTGAAATCCTCTCCTGGAGGCAGCCTGTTTTACACGATTCCTTCGGCACTGTTTGCTTTAAACCACAGTATGTGCCCTGCCCTGCCTGCAGAAACGCGCTTAGGGGTTACCTTATTAATGTTGACTGTAGAAGTTCCCTCACTCAACCCCCCTGTGTAGCATTAAAACTGGCAGCTCCCCTTAACTTCCCACTGCTGTCCCTTTGGGAGCCCAGGAGGTTCCATCCTTGCCCCCTGCTCTTCAGCCTTTACATTGAGCCCCTGGGTGAGGTGATCACCCAAGCAAGTGCCCGACCGACATGCAGCAGCACCTTAAGACTGACAGCACTGAGTACATTGACTCTCACTCAGGGCCATATGTATCAAGGCAAAATGGGTTCGCAAACGACGAAATTCGCAGAATTCCATGCCTTTTGCAAACCCATTTTCGCTAAATGGTATGTATGAAACCTTTTTGGTGCAAAATAAGGAATCGCTAAATTTGCCATTCCTTATTTTGCGATTGCATTTAAGGAATTCATTTTTTTTTAAATCAAAAGGTGCCATGTGACGCTCATACATGCCCTTAGGGCATGTAGGTGCGCCATATGCGCACACATGTCATTTTCAGGGGTGCAGCAGGGTGTTCTTGAGACACCCCTGCACACTTGAAAATATTCACAATTTGCGATTAGCAAATTGCGATTCGCAATTTCCCCTTCATTCCTATGGGCCTCCTGGGCCATAGAAATGAATGGGAGATTATTCCTTAATTGCGATTAGCAATTTGCTAATCGCAATGATGGAATGTTAAGGAATCGCTAAAAAGAAGCGATTTTCTACATACGTACCATTTTGCGATTTCTAAATAGCAATTACTTAAAAATCGCTATTTAGGAATCGCAAAACGGAATGTTGATACATATGGCCCTCAGTTCCTACCCAATAGGGAACCACACCTCCCTTGGTGACCCCAGCCTAATGCACAGAGATCATGTCCTCTCTGCCAGCAACGCTGCTGCTGCTCTTACAGAGTGAACAGAAAATCCACAAGCTTGAACATCTTCACCAAGATTGAAAGTCGGAAAAATCAACTGGCTTCAATTAGAAAAATTCCTTAATCTCGACCTTCACATTAAAACATTAAAAGGTTCATAGTTCAAGTAAAGCTGCTCTGTAACACCAAAGCCTTGCTGACAGGCAGGTCTTCGAGTCTGCGGCTAGGCTCAGGTGAGGTCAGGTACAGAGGCCGGCAATGATTTACCAAAGCAGTTGATGGCTCAGTTACTTTCCGGTAATCTTTAATTCTTCAATGTGTACACAACACAAATCCAAGGGGTTGAAGCTCTGAGATGGCTCCTGGGGTGCTGGGACTGTTTCCGAGAAAGCACCTGCCCAAATCATTGAAATAAGTGCCCTGGACACTGTCCAGCTGGGCTCTCCTTGTAATTGGAGATCTGTTAACCTGTTGCTTTCAGGGAGTCCACTCCTTCACTTGAATCCAGACAAAGTATGCAGCAGGTGGGTTGGGACGCGGGCCAGGGTCCCAGCAGGGCTGCCCTTCTTCTCCTTGTAGTGCAGGCATGTATCTGAGTTGATGGGCGGCTCTCCTATATTTATCCAGTGTTTCTTAGCGACAAGCATGGGGGCACCCCAGACCAGTGGGGTACAAGGGGACACCCAGACGTATGACAACTTTCTCCAAATTATGGCATTTGCTTGACCCAGAAAGCACTATTCTTCCAAAATGGACAAACTCTCTCCTGAAGGTTAGGATCTGGCTAAGCCGTGTCACTGACGTGGCTAAGTTTCCCTAACACTCCCCTTCAAGCCCCTCTGCAATTTTTCTTACCAATATAATTTAATTTTAAAAGCAAGCTACAAGGCAGGACTTGTTTTTAAAAATTGCAGCAGACACCACAGTGGCGCACACTTACATGCATTAAATCTACTGGACCTCTAAGCCTGCCATATACTCGGGGCTTACAGGTAGGTTGTCATGCCCATTGTAATTACACCTAATTACCATATACCTTTTAAACAGAGCACTGGCCCTGGGTCTGGTAGCAGCAGGCCTGGGCAGAGTTCGCGGAACCGACCCAAAAATCTCTGCTGTGCTATGCAGAGTTCCGCAAGCGGCGGAGTGCAGTAGGTTGTGCCGTTCACGCTGATTTTGAGAAACAACTGTTTGTCCCGCGCTAGAAATTCATCACAAACTGTACCATTCACAGTAACAAAGGCGCTGCTTGTTTCTGCCGCCAGAGTAGATGTTCTACTTGAGCAGTAGCTCCCTCAGTGCGGACTGAAGGTTTCTCAATGCTAGCAGTGGGACCCATCTGCGACCCCCGCATTGAGAAATCTCGCCGGGAAGAAGTATGGATTTAGATTTTCCTCATTAGTGCTTGCCAACTTAATGATGGTGAGCTGGAGCGAGGGAAAAACTCGGCCTCGTTTACGAGGCACCTTGCGCCGTCGGAACACCACTCTCTGTGACGTTCTGTGGCACAGGAGCCTGCTCCATATTTATGAGGCAGCACTAAGCCACGTTTTTGGCTTAATGCTGCCTTGTAAATATCATCCCCCTTTAACACAGTTTTCTAAGTTAACCCTTTGAGTGCTCATGACGAGGTCAGCTCGTCATGAGCTACGGCGCTCCAGTGCTCATGACGAGCTGAGCTGGTCATGACCCCGCCCGTTCCGTGGAACGCTCGCATGCTGGGCTGATTCCCCTGCTGTGCTGATCGTTCCATTGGAACGGGTGTGGCCATGAAAAGCTCAGCTCGTCCAGCTCGTCATGAGCACCGGAGCGCCGTAGCTCATGACGAGCTGACCTCGTCATGAGCATGGGGGCGCTGTACGGGCCCGCCCCCAGCACAGCGGGGGAAACAGCCCAGCACGGAAGGGGTTAAAGGGGCGTGGAATGGGTGTTGCTGGGCTTTCCCAGCAACATCCAGGGCATTTTTACACTGCCCCATATTTACGAGAAATTGTAAATCTGAGGCAGCGCCAAAAACATATGCCTCTGCAGGGGAGGGGTAAGGGAGGCACAACGAGAAGAAGCATTGTTATTTCTCCTTGTTTTTCCTTTTTCATGCAGCACACATGGAAATCATTGCGCGCCGGCGCAGGGGAAAAGGACAGGAATGTGCCCTATCTCATAGATACGGCGCATTCCTGCCCTTTTCTTTTGTCGTAGAGCAGCACGGCCAGAAGGTCTGATGCACTGCCCTACGGCAAAAACACGTAAGTAAGGCCCCCAGGCCTTCAGAACTCCATGCACTACGCGGAGCATGGGTGGGAAAAAGTCTGCAAACTCCGTAAGCGGAGCAGAATTTCACACCGTCATCAGTCAAAAAATAGGGGTGGTCAAGGCAAAAAGAGGAGATTAAATGATTTGTCCAGAATCACAGCATATTAATCGCACGCTAAGAGTCAAATCTTGTTCCCCAGTTCCAAAGAAATTTGCTCCGGCCTCTACACCACATCGTCTCCCCATATATATATCTCTCTAGCACTTTCAGTTTTTTTGCCCTCTGGCTTACACAAAGGCAGACACTCAAGGGTGGCTGTTGGTTTATGTTTCTTTTCACCTGATTGAATGTTGAAGGATCGTTTTTGGAAATGATGCTGGTGAATACAAGCTGTGTCCCACAATTTGGCAACAGCGACTTGGAAGCTCTGGTGATAATGTCTGGAAAGAAAAATCTATACAAAATCAACACAATGATGATTTCAAAATCAATTTGATATTTAATCAGGAAATAAGAGAAAAAGAAAGCTTGGCACCATATACAAATTCCTGAAGTTTCTGTTAATTCTTCCGCATATTAAGACGTTGTTGTTACCTAGTAGGTCATTGTTATTTGAAGCAGCCCCTGTACTGCACCTGATCAATATGTTCAGGGTCACACGGGATGCAAGGAGAGAGTGTCCATGAGGGCAAAACTGTCTGTGAGAGAAGAGAGGGTGTCTGAAAGCACGTGTGAGAGAGAAATGTATGTGAGAGATAAATGTGTGCCTAAAAGAGAAAAGTGAGGACACATTGGGTGCGTGTGTTTAAGAGAACGTGTGCGTGAGAATGTCTATGATAGACAGCTTCTAAAGCGAGCTTTAGGAAGGCACAGCATAGCACAAGGCCTGCAATATTCATACATCCTCCAGTTACCTTCAATACACCTGCCCCCCATTTCTCACGCTTTCATTAGCTCCCCTAGGTGCTGCACCACCAGATGATTCAGAAAAGGGGGTGGTGATGAACAGAATGTCTGAATTAAGCAGACCACTCTTACCCAGTCCAAAGATCAGGGCTTGATCCATCACTCTTTTTTAGCTCACTGCACCATCCCAGCTCAGAACCTGGCTACATGCAAATTAGTCTGTTCCTTTCCCAGTGCATGATGGGAACAGGGCAAACCAAACTACCAAGCCAATTCTTATACTGGGAAGGAAACAAGCTTCTGGGGACCGGTTTCTGGCATTTCAGCCGCCCTCGGCCCGGCTTGCTTGAATCCTGATGGTGCAATGAGCAAGGGACTCACATCTGAGTATACCCTTCCACGCCTATGGTGGACAAAATGATTCAGAAAAGGGGGTGGTGATGAACAGAGTGTCTGAATTAAGCAGACCACTCTTACCCAGTCCAAAGATCAGGGCTTGATCCATCACCGTTTTTTAGCTCACTGCACCATCCCAGCTCAGAACCTGGCTACATGCAAATTAGTCTGTTCCTGTCCCAGTGCATCATGGGAACAGGGCAGACCAAACCACCAGATGAGCGGTACCCTTCCTTAGGGTTGGGGTCCCCCTAATAAGATAGGGCTGGATTTGGTGCGGGGCTAAGGGGGGAAAACTGTTTTCTTGAAGCAAAGAATTATGCTGGCATGTGAGCTTGTTCCTTGTGGCAATTTTAGAGTGCAATGACCTTCTGTGTCTTTATTTATCTTGCATGGGATCTGCCTGCGAATTCTGGGAGTTGAACCCAGCATACGGGGTGAAAGACTACCGGGGCACGCATTCTTTTGGTTGGTATTGGTAAGGCATCCGGAATTTTATGCTAGTAGGAAGGTATTTAGCATGCCCCGCACTCCAGGAGACATTTCTTGCAAACATGACCCATAAGCATGGGGCATATTGGAACTACTCAGGGGCAACATTTACTAAGGCCATCTCATCAGATAGTGTGCCACCCCCCTCAGCCTTTCACCCTTCTGATACCGATAAAATGAGTACATGCGAGTTGTGTAGCAATAATAACCTATTAATCAGTGCCAGGATAGCCCTCGGGTGAAGGTGTGCAAACACGCCCAGGTTGGGTTCGGCATAGCCTGTTCAACTGCTGTTGGCAAGCTTTCCTCACTAAGGACAGGGAATAAACACATGGAGAGCCATTGTTTTTGTATCTTGCACAACAGTAATAATGGAATAACATTTACTTTCGACAGGCATGAGTGCACACAATTGTAATAAAGTTAAGCCGCGGCTTCAGCCAGCTGATCTCATTATGAGTTTCAGAGGCTGAGGGGGTTACCTCTCTAGGGGTAGGTCTAGGATAAATTGTTGTGCTTAGTGAGGTTCCCAAAACCAAAGTGGGTGTTGTATCTTTCCAGGGGAAGGAGATATGTTAGGTACCTAATATCTCACACCGTGCCGAAGCTCTTCTGAGGGTTGAGCCTTTACACATCATTGTAGGATAGCCACCTACGTTGAACAGGCTTTTGGGTATGCCTTACCAGGACATTGACGTACTCTTATTACGAACTGAAACATCTATAAAGGACAAAGGCTGAACACACGGCCTGGGGGGTACATTTGGCCAATAACCCCCCTCAAGCTTCTACCTCAGGTTGCCTGATTTCTTTGAGTGATTCAGAAAAGGGGGTGGTGATGAACAGAGTGTCTAAATTAAGCAGACCACTCTTACCCAGTACAAAGATCAGGGCTTGATCCATCCCCGTTTTTTAGCTCACTGCACCATCCCAGCTCAGAACCTGGCTTCATGCAAATTAGTCTGTTCCTGTCCCAGTGCATGATGGGAACAGGGCAAACCAAACTACCAAGCCAATTCTTATACTGGGAAGGAAACAAGCTACCGGGGACCGGTTTCTGGCATTTCAGCCCTCGTCGGCCCGGCTTGGGTGTTCATCACCACTCCCTTTTCTGAATCATTTTGTCCACCATAGGCGTGGCAGGGTACACTCAGACATGAGTCCCTTGCTCACTGCACCATCAGGATTCAAGCAAGCCGGGCGACGACGGCTGAAATGCCAGAAACCGGTCCCCGGAAGCTTGTCTCCTTTCTGGTGAAGAATTGGCTTGGTAGTTTAGTCTGCCCTGTTCCCATGATGCACTGGGCCAGGGACAGACTGATTTGCATATAGCCAGGTTCTGAGCTGGGATGGTGCAGTGAGCTAAATAACGGTGATGGATCAAGCCCTGATCTTTGGAATGGGTAAGAGTGGTCTGCTTAATTCAGACACTCTGTTCATCACCACCCCCTTTTCTGAATCGTTTTTGGCCACTATAGGTGTGGCAGGGTACACTCAGACATGAGTCCCTTGCTCACTGCACCATCAGGATTCAAGTAAGCCGGGCCGACGGCGGCTGAAATGCCAGAAACCGGTCCCCGGAAGCTTGTCTCCTTTCTGGTGAAGAATTGGCTTGGTAGTTTAGTCTGCCCTGTTCCCATGATGCACTGGGCCAGGGACAGACTGATTTGCATATAGCCAGGTTCTGAGCTGGGATGGTGCAGTGAGCTAAATAACGGTGATGGATCAAGCCCTGATCTTTGGACTGGGTAAGAGTGGTCTGCTTAATTCAGACACTCTGTTCATCACCACCCCCTTTTCTGAATCGTGGTTTCTTTGAGTGACAGGCAAGGGCAGTAAGGGAACAGGTTTTAAGTTACGAGGTCACTTGCAGTGGGCAGAGGGGTCTCAGCAGACCCACGTAGGGGGGTTGCAGCTAAACTAGAATCGGGGAATCTTCGGTTCCGACATTAACATGGGTTTAATACTACACAAGACTCTTTGCTATGAGGAGTAAAACTATTCCAGGGGAATTACAAGGCAATTAGAAGGGAAACTGTACCCAGATTTTATTCTGTAGAGGGCTAGAAATTCCGGAGATAACAAAGCAAACTAGGTAGCCTGGTGGGCTGTGTAAGTTGTCACCTCATATAGGGTGCAGTGAATGCCATAGGGGGCGCAATACAAACAGTACCTCAAACCTGATTTGACAGCATTCATGTGTTTGTCATGGTCGAGCAGTCAAAAAGGGTTGTGCATATGTTTGGTCCAACTCAGTAAAGCAGTTGCACACGGGACCCGGGGCATGTTGCAGGTGGCATCAGTTCTACAACATTCCTTGCCCGTATAGCTAGTGAGATAGGCCGGGAGGAAGCTGACATCTAGTAGGGGTGCTGCTGTCCCATAGTTGGGGAAAAAAGGTAGGAAAACACTAACAATCTTCAAGGTATTAAGAAAAGTTGGCATGCCATTAGTCTAGCTGTACTTATTGTGCCCCCTGTCCCCATCCACTTGGCTGCGCACGGTTCACACTGGCAGAAGTTTTAAAGTGAATGACTTGTGCTAGGAGGGACATCAGCCTGGAATCCCAGCACTTCTATTCGCAGGCAGAAGGTGAGGGGCTAGCATGCAATGGTCATGTTATGAAGCAGAATACGAGGGGTCAGGTGTGATGCCATAGAATATTATTGGCATACACAGGCAAAAGGATACAGTGGCAGGAGCAGCGAGATTTCTGGAGTTAGCTATGGGCAATCATGCTTTGTCATTCTATATATGGGTGTGCCTCGACTCCAAGGAGGGGGAGAAAGAATGGTTTGGCGCACTCATGCCCACTGTTAGTAGGTCACAGCGTGTACACAAATATGAAGACGCAGGTAAATTCATACTGCTAGTGCGGTACATGGGTATCAGTTTGAAACTCACCCCTGGTGGTCCAGTGGACCTCTTTCTCCTTTCTCTAGCTCTGTTTTTCACTCGCTTTTCTACCCTCTTTTTCTTCTCCTTTCTGCACTTCTCTAAATTTCTGGTCCTTTCTGCTCTATTTCCTTTTTCCTTTACTCCTCCTTTTCCCTCCTTTCCTGCCTTCTTTCCCTGCCGCTGCTGCCCCAGCGGCCCCCCCCCCACTACCAGTGCGACTGGCCCAATCCAGCTCCACTCCCCACTCCCGCCTTCCAGCTGTCCAGCCCTCCCCGACTCCTACTTAATGGCGTGCCAAAGGCAAACCCGTCTGGGCCCGTCCATGACCCGACCGCGACCAGCGCTAGGAACTCTGGATCTCCTCACCGCCAACGCTACAACCCAGCAGCACTCCACGCACTCAACCAAGGCTGCAACAACAACTGCATGCTAGCCTCACCGGCCAACACCCATGGACCCTTTAGTTGTCACTTCTGCCGACAAACCTACAGCATCGCTAGGAACACAGGCCCAGCACAACCCGACCACAAGAACACACCTGTACCGAATACCTTGCAATGTATCCTCCTCAACGTCCGATCCCTCTACAAACACGGCACCGAAATCTGAGACCTCCTCGACAGCACCACCCCGGATGTAGCGTTCTTCACCGAAACCTGGACCAACACCACCTCAGGGTCAGACATCGCCATCGCCATTCCCCAAGAATACAAGATCTCCAGGAAGGACCGCCCCACGCTCCTGCGAGGAGAAATCGCCATGGTCCACAAATCCACCCTCCGCCTGAGCACACTCCCAGACGAAACTACAGACCTGATGGAACACCTTCACTTCAATATACTAAACAGCCCTACGACCAGCCTCCAAGGAATCTTCATCTACCCACCCCCTGGACCACGTGGACCCTTCACCAACTCCATCATGGACATCATCTCACCGCATGCCATTTCATCCACCAAGTACACCCTGCTGGGAGACCTCAACTTCCACCTCGACACCCAACTGGACCCCAACACAACATCCCCCCTGGACAACCTCCACAACATTGGACTCCACCAAATCGTGACCGAACCAATGCACTCAGCAGGACACACCCTCGACCCCCTCTTCACAACAGGAAACTCCCTCACCGTCAGCCACACCACTGAACTCTCGTGGACTGACCACCAATGCGCCCACTTCACCTTCAGAACACCCACCGTTCACAGACACCAGCACCTGCTCCTATGAAGAAACTGGACCAGAATCACTGATGACCAGCTCACCTCCTCACTCAGCAACTCCACCCCAACCATCACGGGAAACGAAGACCCCAACACTGCTGCCCGAACCCTGCACGGATGGATCTTCGACAGCGCCAATATAATAGCCCCCCTCAAGAAAAACAACACCCACACCAAGAAAACCAGATGGTTTACCACCGAACTTCGAGAGTCCAGATGCACTTGACACCACATCGAAAAGGCCTGGAGAAACAGAAAATCCACAGAAGCACACAACATCAGAGCCGCTACCAACGCCCACCACCAACACATCAGAAAAACGCAAAAAAAGAGACTGAAGACAGAATCTCCACACACGCACACAGTAGCAAAGAACTCTTCAACATCATCAAGAAGTTTGCCCAACCAGCGAGTCGACGGACATTCCTCCCTCATAAGACCTCTGCGACAAAATCAGCACCTTCTTTCACCACAAAATCAAGAGCATCTACCACAACTTCGACGAAGACAACCAACACACTGAACCCCCGCCAACCACACTCAACACCCTGAAGCCAGCAATTGGCAACTGGACAGCCCTCACCACCAAAGACACACTGAAGACAATGAAGTCAATCCACTCCAGGGCCCACACGGACCCCTGCCCCACCACATCTTCAACAGAGCCGCTGACACCATGGCACCCATACTCCGCCACACCAGCAACCACTCCCTGGCAACCACCTCGTTCCCCGACAACTGGAAACACGCCGAAGTCAACCTCCTCCTGAAGAAACCCCTAGCAGACCCCACCAACCTCAAAAACTACAGACCCATCTCCCTGCTCCTGTTCCCAGCAAAATTCATCAAGAAAGCCATCAACAGCCAACTCGCCACATTCATCGAAGAGCACAACATCCTCAACTCCTCCCAATCCGGCTTCAGAAAAAAACACAGTACGGAAATCGCCCTCCTCGCTGCGACAGACGACATCCGCACCCTACTGGACAAAGGAGAAATAGAAGCAATCATCCTCCTCGACCTCTCAGCGGCGTTCGACACAGTCTCTCACCACACCCTAATACGCAGACTCCTCAACCCAGGGTTCCAGGACAAGGCCCTGGAATGGATTTACTCCTTCCTCTCCGTAGAACGCAGTAGTTGAGTCTCCCCCCTTTCCTCTTGGACCCTATACCAACCAGGGGTCCTCCCTCAGCCCTACGCTTTTCAACGTCTACATGGCTCTACTCGCCCCCATCGTCAGAACCTACGGATTCAGCATTGTGTTGACACCCAACTCATCCTCGGGCCCATTGTAATTACACCTAATTACCATATACCTTTTAAACAAAGCACTGGCCCTGGGTCTGGTTAGCAGTAGGCCAGGGCGGAGTTTGCAAAACTGACCAAAAAAACTCTGCCGCGCTATGCGGAGTCCCACAAGCGGCAGAGTGCAATAGGTTGTGCCGGTCACACAGATTTTGAGCAACAACTGTTTGTCCTGCGCTGGAAATTCATCACAAACTGTACCATGCACAGCGAAAAAAGGTGCTGATTGTTTCTGCCGCCAGAGTAGATGTCCTACTCAAGCAGTAGCTCCCTCAATGCGAACGGAAGGTTTCTCAATACTAGCAGTGGGACCCATCTGCGACCCCGCATTGAGAAATCTCGCCGGGAAGAAGTCTGGATTTAGATTTTCCTCATTAGCGCTTGCCAACTTAATGTGGTGAGCTGGCGCGAGGGAAAAACTCAGGGCCTCATTTATGAAACCCCTTGCGCCATCTGAACCCCACTCTTTGTGGAACGGATCCCTCGACCCCTCGCAGTCCGGGTTTCGGGCCAACCACAGCACCGAGACCGCCCTGATCGCAGCCACCGACGACATCAGAACCCTGATCGACAACGGGGAAACAGCGGCCCTCATCCTCCTGGACCTCTCTGCGGCATTCGACACCGTCTGCCACCACACCCTAGTGAAGCGCCTCAGCAACATCAGAATCCGAGAGAAAGCGCTGGAGTGGATCATCTCGTTCCTCACCGGAAGAACCCAGAGAGTCCGCCTCCCTCCGTTCAGATCTGAGGCCACCGAAGTCATCTGCGGCGTACCACAAGGATCTTCACTCAGCCCAACCCTCTTCAACGTCTACATGGGCCCCCTCGCAGCCATCGCACGCCAGCACAACCTCAACATCATCTCCTACGCCGACGACACCCAGCTCATCCTCTCCCTCACCAACGATCCCACCACCGCCAGAGCCAACCTACACGAAGGGATGAAAGACGTCGCCGACTGGATGAGGAACAGCCGCCTTAAACTGAACTCAGACAAGACGGAAGTCCTCATCCTGGGATCATCACCCTCCGCCTGGGACGACTCCTGGTGGCCCCCGGCCCTGGGCACCGCTCCCAAACCAACGGACCATGCACTCAACTTGGGCTTCATCCTGGACTCCTCCCTATCAATGACCAGACAAGTCAACGCCGTCTCATCCTCGTGCTTCAACACCCTGCGCATGCTACGCAAGATCTTCAGATGGATCCCCACCAAAACCAGGAAGACCGTCACCCAGGCACTCGTCACCAGCCGACTGGACTACGGGAACACCCTCTACGCTGGAACCACAGCCAAACTTCAAAAAAGACTCCAACGCATCCATAACGCCTCCGCACGACTCATCCTCGACATCCCCCGACACAGCCACATCATCGGACACCTGAGAGACCTACACTGGCTCCCCATCAGCAAGAGAATCATGTTCAGACTCCTCACCCACGCACACAAGGCTCTCCACGACCTGGGCCCCAAGTACCTTAACGACCGCATGACCTTCTACACGCCTACCCGCCAGCTACGATTGACCAGCCACGCACTCGCCACCGTACCACGCATCCGCAGAGCCACCGCCGGAGGAAGATCCTTCTCCTACCTGGCAGCCAAGACTTGGAACTCCCTCCCCATCAACCTTCGGCGAACCCAAGACCATCTCTCCTTCAGGAAGCAGCTCAAGACCTGGCTGTTCGAGCAGTAACTTACCCCTCCCCCAGCGCCTTGAGACCCTCCCGGGTGAGTAGTGCGCTATACAAATGCAGTGATTGATTGATTGATTGATTGATTCAGTGGCACAGGAAATACATATACAATTGGTTCTGTTGGGTGCGCGATATTTCTTACTTATTTTTTGACATTTTTCCAAAGATATTCAATCATTTATAAGTGTAAAAAGCAATCAAAGAAAAAGGAATCCAAACCCTCTAGAGTATCACAAATTATTTTATAAATTGTATTCATTTATAAATACTCTTATTAAATATTCACAAGGCTGTCAACAGTACATGGTGGTGCATAGAGTGAAAATTGGTGACATTTAGTGCTCAGTGAGGTTTTGTGCAAGTGTAATATATGCAACGACGATTTTGGGTAGAAGGGAGGGGAAAAAAACAAGAGAATGGCCAGTATTGCGAAATCCTTAGGAGAGTTCTACAGACCACATTAGTCGGCCTAAATGCAGAATCCTTAACAATGGTCCACAAAATTAACTGTTGACGTTTCAACCCTGAAACAGCGCTCGTGAAGCGTCAGCGCGGGTCTTCATCAGGACTGGGTGAAGGCGAGGGGAGGTAGGGGGTGTATGTTTGTCGCAGTTTGTTAATTTAAATAATAAATATCAGGTTGGGATTGGCAAGAATTGCGAAAGGCAACTAGGATTTATGCAAAGTGGTGAAGACTCACCTCCAAGCAGGCCCTGATGGGCTCTCCTTTGGTATTCACTAAGTGATGCGTGGCGATCAAGGGGCACCAGACTCCCTTAGTTGAAGATTCTAGTAAACAAGAGGATAAGTAAATTAATTCCTCTCCACTTATGGCGTTTCACTTATCACTTTATTCTTTCAACTTATTGGTGCCAGTGAGGTCGTTAGTGTGCCGCTCACCTCAGGAGTGACTCGCTACAATCCAAAGGAAATAGGGATACAGGCGTAATCCAATTATTTGTGCCCATAGGATCCAGCAACACACGTCTGCCACATTCACTTTCATGGTCCGTGCTTTATCGCTGAGTACAATGTCAGCGTTCTCTGGAGAGGAGGAGGGTAAAAATGAATCGTCTACCGGGTAATATGTTGCATATCGAAAGTGCGATCTATTGGTAGACGATTCATTTTTACCCTCCTCCTCTCCAGAGAACGCTGACATTGTACTCAGCGATAAAGCACGGACCATGAAAGTGAATGTGGCAGACGTGTGTTGCTGGATCCTATGGGCACAAATAATTGGATTACGCCTGTATCCCTATTTCCTTTGGATTGTAGCGAGTCACTCCTGAGGTGAGCGGCACACTAACGACCTCACTGGCACCAATAAGTTGAAAGTATAAAGTGATAAGTGAAACGCCATAAGTGGAGAGGAATTAATTTACTTATCCTCTTGTTTACTAGAATCTTCAACTAAGGGAGTCTGGTGCACCTTGATCGCCACGCATCACTGTGTGAATACCAAAGGAGAGCCCATCAGGGCCTGCTTTGAGGCCAGTCTTCACCACTTTGCATAAATCCTAGTTGCCTTTCGCAATTCTTGCCAATCCAAACCTGATATTTATTATTTAAATTAACAAACTGCGGCAAACACACCCCCCCACCTCCCCTCGCCTTCACCCAGTCCTGATGAAGACCCGCACTGACGCTTAAGAGCGCTGTTTCAGGGTTGAAACGTCAACAGTTAATTTTGTGGACCATTGTTAAGGATTCTGCATGTTCTTTTCCCCTCCCTTCTACCCAAAATCGTCGTTGCATATATTACACTTGCACAAAACCTCACTGAGCACTAAATGTCACCAATTTTCACTCTATGCACCACCATGTACTGATGACAGCCTTGTGAATGTTTAAAATGAGTATTTATAAATGAATACAATTTATAAAATGATTTGTGATACTCTAGAGGGTTTGGATTCCCTTTTCTTTGATTGCTTTTTTCACTTATAAATGATTGAATATGTTTTAAAAAATGTAAAAAAATAAGTAAGAAATATCGCGCACCCAACAGAACCAATTGTATATGTATTTCATTACTGCCCAGGTTCTTAGGGATACTGGGTTACCCCATTGTAACTTAACTTTCCGTGGCACAGGAGCCTGCTCCATATTTATGAGGCAGCACTAAGCCACTTTTTTGGCTTAATGCTGCCTCGTAAATATCGTCCCCCCTTTAACACAGTTTTCTAAGTTAAAGGGCGTGCAATGGGTGTTGCTGCGCTTTCACAGCAACATCCAGGGCATTTTTATACTGCCCCAGATTTACGAGAAATCGTAATTCTGAGGCAGCGCCAAAAACGTAAGCCTCCGCAGGGGAGGCGTAAGGGAGGCACAACGAGGAGAGGTATTGTTATTTCTTCTTGTTTTCCTTTTTCATGGAAACCATGGTGCAAAGGTGCCTGCGTTGGCGCACGGCAGCTCATTGTGCGCCGGCACAGGGGAAAAGGACAGGAATGCGCCCTATCTCATAGATACGGCGCATTCCTGCCCTTTTTTTTTGTCGTAGAGCGCAGCACGGCCAGAAGGTCTGATGCACTGCCCTACGGCAAAAACACGTAAGTAAGGCCCCCAGATTTTCAGAACTCCATGCACTAGACGGAGCATAGGTGGGAAAAACTCTGCAAACTCCGTAAGCGGAGCAGAATTTCACACCCAGGTCTAGTTAGCAGAGCCCAGGGCACAATCAGAATCAGTAACCACCATCATCAGTCAAAAACTAGGGGTGGTCAAGGCAAAAAGATGAGATTATCAGCATGATTCATCATAGACCCGTTTTGCGAGTCTATAATAGCGATTCATAAGGAATCGCTATTACAGATTCGCAAAACGGGATTCATGTAGGAATCGCAAAAAGATTTGCGATTCCTACACAATCCTTATTTGCGATTAGCAAATTGCTAATCGCAAATAAGGAATAACTCCCCATTCATTCCAATGGGCCAAAAGGCCCATAGGAATGAATGGGGAGTATTCCTTATTTGCGATTAGCAATTAGCTAATCGCAAATAAGATAGCGATTTAAAGGGTGCCAGGGGTGTCCAAAGGACACCCTGTAGCACCCCTTAAATGCAAATTGAAACAGGTGTTGCGCACACACATGTCCAAAGGACATGTGTGTGTGCAACATGCAACTTCTGAAAAAGCTTTTAAAAGCATTTTTCTAAGTTTTCGCTATTTACCACGAGGTTTGACCTCGCGGTAAATAGCGGGCCGAAATTGCAAATTCGCAATTTTTTAATGGATTATGAATTGCATTTAAGGAATCTCAAATAGAGATTCCTTAAATGTAATTCCTCGCAAAATTGCGACATCGCTATTACCGATTTTTGCATTTGGGATGTTGAATCCCAAATGCAAAAATAGAGCTCGCAAAGGGCCAGATTCTCAGAATCTGGCCCTTTGCGAGCCGATTTCGGCTTGATGAATCAGGCTGTAAATGATTTGTCCAGTATCCCAGCATATTAATCACACGCTAAGAGTCAAATCTTATTCCCCAGTTCCAAAGCAATTTGCTCCGGCCTCTACACCACATCGTCTCCCCATATCTCTCTAGCACTTTCAGTTTTTTTGCCCTCTGGCTTACACAAATGCAGACACTCAAGGGTGGCTGTTGTTTAATGTTTCTTTTCACCTGATTGAATGTTGAAGGATCGTTTTTGGAAATGATGCTGGTGAAAACAAGCTGTGTTCCACAATTTGGCACCATCAGCTTAGAGGCTCTGGTGATAATGTCTGGAGAAAAAAATCTATACAAAATTAACACAATGATGATTTCAAAATGAATTTGATATTTAATCAGGAAATTGGAGAAAAGGAAAGCTTGGCACATATACAAATTCCTGGAGTTTCTGTTAATTCTTCGCATATTAAGACGTTGCTGTTACCTAGTAGGTCATTGTTATTCGAAGCAGCCCCTGTACTGCACCCGTTCAATATGTTCAGGGTCACACGGGATGCAAGTTGAGGGTGTCCTTGAGGGCAAAACTGTCTGTGAGAGAAGAAAGGGTAAAGCACGTGTGTGAGAGAAATGTATGTGAGAGACAAGCATTTGCAATGCAATGGTCTCGGCATCATTAAAGGTAGAGCTATTGGCATTGCTCATGACATTTTTTTTCTTTAAATCAAAAATAAAACTCTGCCCTCACCACTCTGCACTCACCACTCTGCACTCACCACCACTCTGCACTCACCACTCTGCACTCACCACTCTGCACTCACCACTCTGCACTCACCACTCTGCACTCACCACTCTGCACTCACCACTCTGCACTAACTCTGCACTCTGCACTCACCACTCTGCACTCACCACTCTGCACTCACCACTCTGCACTCACCACTCTGCACTCACCACTCTGCACTCACCACTCTGCACTCACCACTCACCACTCACCACTCTGCACTCACCACTCTGCACTCACCACTCTGCACTAACTCTGCACTCTGCACTCACCACTCTGCACTCACCACTCTGCACTCACCACTCTGCACTCACCACTCTGCACTCACCACTCTGCACTCACCACTCTGCACTCACCACCCTGCACTCTGCACTCTGCACTCACCACTCTGCACTCTGCACTCACCACTCTGCACTCACCACTCTGCACTCACCACTCTGCACTCACCACTCTGCACTCACCACTCTGCACTCACCACTCTGCACTCTGCACTCACCACTCTGCACTCACCACTCTGCACTCTGCACTCACCACTCTGCACTCTGCACTCACCACTCTGCACTCTGCACTCACCACTCTGCACTCACCACTCACCACTCTGCACTCACCACTCTGCACTCACCACTCTGCACTAACTCTGCACTCTGCACTCACCACTCTGCACTCACCACTCTGCACTCACCACTCTGCACTCACCACTCTGCACTCACCACTCTGCACTCACCACCCTGCACTCTGCACTCTGCACTCACCACTCTGCACTCACCACTCTGCACTCACCACTCTGCACTCTGCACTCACCACTCTGCACTCACCACTCTGCACTCACCACTCTGCACTCTGCACTCACCACTCTGCACTCACCACTCTGCACTCTGCACTCACCACTCTGCACTCTGCACTCTGCACTCTGCACTCACCACTCTGCACTCACCACTCTGCACTCACCACTCTGCACTCACCACTCTGCACTCACCACTCTGCACTCACCACTCTGCACTCACCACTCTGCACTCACCACTCTGCACTCACCACTTTGCACTCACCACTCTGCACTAACTCTGCACTCTGCACTCACCACTCTGCACTCACCACTCTGCACTCACCACTCTGCACTCACCACTCTGCACTCACCACTCTGCACTCACCACTCTGCACTCACCATCGTGTTAAGCATGCACTATAATTGACGCCAAAATAGTCACATTATCTCCTAATAAACAAAAAAGCCTTCAAGATGAAATAGCATCCTATGTAAGTGGCGTACAATACAAAGTACGACAAAGTGGGTGTAGATCTTGGTTTCAAAACATGAGCGAGTTAAGTGGGGTGTCTTAGAGCCGAGATTGTCAAATACTTTCCAGTAAAGAGATATATGTATTGATGTGAGTTCTACCGAGCGGTGGGGCGGTTGGGAGGTGCTTAATAGCTTAGTTTTAACCCAAAAATATATTTGCACAGAATGAAGCTATAGATAGCTGAATGAGAGTAAGTTGTAAAGAAGCAGGCCACGTCCTGGTGGTTAAAGTAGGAATATAATAGCAGCTCGATTGGCTTCGAGGTGATTATTGATCATTAGTAATTGTGTAACTATGACAATAATAGTTATCCTAATTCCTGTGCTACCTCATTGACCGTGTTCATTTTTCCCCAGGCTTGCCCTATCACACTCTGCCCATCCTCCCCTTTAGGTCACAACATGCCTCGTCCACCCACTGCAGGACAATGTATTATCACCCGCAGCGTGAAACAGAGTCAGGTTCGAACTAAGTATCAAAGCAGCTGCAGAAAAATATTGGGTTAAAAACAGAAGTTATGATGTGTTCGCGCCAGGCAGCTGATAATGTGTCTTTGCTCTGATCACACCAGAACGGAAACCAATGTGCGCTCTGCCCACGGCTGCTGCGCAGAGGAAACCCCGGCTCATGCGCGGTCTTAATATAAAACAAGCCTACTCATTTCGCGGCCGCCCCGGAAGTCAGGCACGGTCGCCTGTGACGGGGGCGGGGCCACGTTCACACCGGAAGAGGAGGCAGGCGGAGTCGTAGCGTCTCGCGGCCCGGGGCTCCTGTGAGCGGTGTAGAGCCCCGGGGCCGCGCCAGCAGGAGGTTGGGCGCCGCGTGCTGAGGTAAGGTAAGTTCTGGAGCGCGATTGGTGCACTTGTGTGTGTGTGTATGCTCGTGTGTGCGTGTGTGTATGTATGTGTGCGACGGTGACGGCGGGGGAGGGGGAGGGGGGGCCTCGGTGCACTTGTGTGTGTGCGCGCGTGTGTGTATGAGTCAGGGGTGGTGTCTCTGTATGTATGTATGTGCGTGCGTGCATGGGCGCTTGTGTGTGTGTATGCGCGCTTGTGTGTGTGTATGCGCATGCGTGTGTGGTGCTTGCGCTTCCCAGGAGACAGCGCCTGGCCACAGCGCGCGTTCCAGTTACAAATCGCCTGGAAGGATGCGCGTGGCCAGGACTGTCTCCTGGGACTGCTACTCGCTGACATAAGATCTCGGCGGAGACGCGCTTACGCGCGTCTTTTAGCCGAGACCTAATAAATGTGTGCCTGAAAGAGAAAAGTGAGGACATATTGGGTGCGTGTGTTTAACAGAATCTGTGCGTGAGAATGTCTATGATAAACAACTTGAGAAAAAGTTCATATGTATGTCAGTGTGAGAAAATGTGTGTGTGAGAGAGAGAGAGACAGAGGGAGGGTGGGGGAGAGAGGTGAAATTGGTAGTAGTGCAGCCGAATATTGTCAAAGTGTAACCGGAACTGTACAGCCCATGCAGAACCTGCGGAAACGCCCAACCACGACCATGCACCCCAACACGCTGCTAAGTCCCCCCCCCCCAACACACAAGGGAGTTGTAAATGCCGCTCCTTGGTTTACAATGGGGGGCAGTTACATACCTGCCAACTTGAAGAACAATTCTCACAGTGTGAGAAGGGGGCGGAACCTCGTGCCAGAAACGTCTACAAGGCACTTTTGAACCCCACCCAGCCCCCAAGTCACCCCAAAAAAAAGATTTGCTGATGCTGGTGCCAGGGCCGGCTCTAGGCATGTGCAAGCTGTGCACCTGCACAGGGCCTCCAAACCCCAGGGGCCACCACGCCAATATATATCCTTAATATATTAATCCTCTGAGGATGAATACATATTTGCGTGGTGGCCCCTGGCAGGGATTTGGCGGCCTCTGGCTCTGTTCCACTTCTAAACTCCCTGACCCCCTCCCTTCTTCACTGGCCTGCGCGCTCCACCCCGCCCGGACCCCCTCTTCCGGGGCCCCCTACCTACGCTCCCTGCCCAGGGCCACCATAAGCCTAGAGCCGGCCCTGCTGGTGCCAATTGACATTGGCAATTCAAAGCCCCAGAAAACGAGCTGAAAATCACTATTGACAGTAGTTTTCAGCTCGTTTGACCCTCCACCGTGTGATCTCGGCTCTGTAGTATCCTCGGGAGCAGGGTGGCGTTGCAGCCTACCTGCGTCCCGAGGTCACGTTAGCGCGGGCGCGTGTCGTCACGCACCCGCAGTATAAAATAAAAGGGCATGGCTGGCTCGTTAGTCAGAGCACCGCGCAAACGAAACCAGAGGCTCCTGAGTATCATTAGAGTCGCTGCACCGCTATAATTAGCGTGAGCGCTCCGCGACTTCACACTGGCGACGAGGGGCTCTTGACCCCACACTGTGCTGAGTGCCCCCCCCCTCTGCTGTGATTTGGGCCGTTTTCTGTGCAGTGGTGTCCAGGCCCCTGAAGATCAAGAGGGCCTTGGAGGTGCAAGCTGCTGGCTCATGGTGGTGAGTGCTGCTGCCACAGTGTCATTGTAACCCTTTCTGGGCCCACTGTTGCTGAGAGCTGCAGCCATCAAGGAAAGAGCGCCCTCACCATGCCCTGGAGCTGGCCCACGCCCGAGTGCCACGTGAGCCCACCGTTGAGGTCAGGGCAGTGCCTCAGGCAGGAGACCACTATAAAAGAGGGAAGGGAAAGCAGGCCACACAAGTAACCACCGACATCGGCCAGGTGATCACCAGAGCACCCAGGAGGTGAGCGTCACACGGACTGCGCAGCGCGCCACGCACGCGCAAAAATGGCGTGGATTCCAACCATTGAACCATTCATTGTGGATGGCGCTCCATCGTCCCTGGCCCCACGCTGGAGGGATTGGACCGATCGTCTTCAAATCTACTTTGAGGGGGCAGGCACAGCCTGTGAGAGACGCAGAGCTCTACTTCTCCACTTAGGGGGCAAGGATATCCACCATATTTACAAGACGATAGTGGAAGCCACGCCCAAGACATATTACACACTCCTTAACGCCCTAAACGCGCACTTTGAACCCATGGCGAACAGAGACTATGAAATGTTCATATTTCGCCAAGCAGGAAGCAGATGAGTCTTTGGACGCTTTCCATGGACGCCTGAAAGAGCTGACCAGCACGTGCGGATTCCGTAATGAACAGGAGGAAATCCGTGGTCAAATACTCCAAGGGTGCTACTCCTCAAAACTCAGAGTGACCATCCTTCAGGAAGACGGCAAGCCACTAGCGGACATCCTTACCTTAGGCCGCTCCAAAGAATTATCGCAAGCCAGAGCCTCCCACATGGAAGCGGCACTTCACCGACCAATCAAGACAGAACAAGTCAAAGTGGCGGAGAAAGTGAATGTAGTTAGACCGAAAGTAGGCCAAAATGCCGGGAAGAAGCAGCAAGACAAGCGGAAGGAGTGCAGATATTGTGGAGGCAACCCCCACCGCATGCAGGACTGCCCAGCGAAAGGGAAGAAGTGCAGTGCGTGCGGATGGATGAACCACTTTGCAGCAGTATGCCGATCAACGAAGTCAAAGAAGGAAGCCGCTCAAGCAGTAGTGGAGGAACGTGACAGCAAGGACATGGACGATGACACGAGTGAGTACCCGGTCCACTATGTGTTCGTAATTGACCAGCCACGACAGAAAAAGCGACGTCTGCCAAAATGCCGAATCAGGATTCACCAGCAAGAGGTGAGGGCCACCATCAACACAGGAGCATCCATAGAGTTAATGGTAGCCAACGTGTAAAACCAACTGAGTAGCCGGCCCCCTCTGTGTGAAGCAAAGCTCAGAGTGTTCGCATATGGCCAGAAGACCCCTATTCTGCTCATAGGCTGTTTCAAAACCAAACTGCAACACCAGGGCCTCAAAGTACCCACTACCGTATATGTCACGAAAGAAGGCAGCAGCATGCTAGTAAGCGGTCAATCAGCGGAAGAGCTGAGACTCATATCTTTCGCCATGGCAGTGCTAGAAGATGAGCTAGAAGCCATCCTTGAAGAATTCGAAGGCATCTTCAAGGGCATCGGATGCCTAAAAGGGAAGGAAGTCTCCCTCCACATCGACCCGTCGGTCCAACCAGTGACCTTGAGGCATAGACGCATCGCATTTCACCTGAGGAAAAAGATCGAAGAAGAGCTGGAAGCGCTGGAGAAACAAGGTATCATCGAGAAAGTCAGTGGGCCCACTCCGTGGGTGTCCCCAATCGTAGTGGCCCGTAAGCCGAAGCAACCAGGACAAGTCCGCATCTCTATGGATATGCGCCTCCCAAATGCGGCAGTGAAAAGGGAACGTCACCTAACCCCAACCGTCGACGACATATTAGGAGAGTTATACAGCGCAAGATGGTTCTCAAAGATGGACCTCCAGTCCGGTTATCACCAGCTACCACTACACCCGGACTCTCGGTACATAACCACCTTCTCCACGCACGTGGGCCTCAGAAAATAACGACGCCTCAATTTTGGGATCTCGAGTACCCCAAGGTATTCCAAAACACCATCCGGAAGGTTCTTAGCGGACTCCCAGGGGTCCTGAATGTGAGCGATGATCTCCTTATCTATGCGTCATCAGTAGAAGATCATCACCAGAGATTGAGGGGAGTTCTCCAAAGGATCAAAGAATCCGGTCTGACCCTCCACAGAGAAAAGTGTCAGTTTCTGAAGAACATAATCAGTTTCTTTGGATATACATTCTCAGACCAAGGAATAGCCCCAGACCCCGACAAGGTGAGAGACGTCCGAGAGGCTCCAGCCCCCTCCAACATCTCGGAAATCAGGAGCTTCTTAGGCATGGTGAACTTTTGCGAACGGTTCATCCCGACCTCTCCAACCTCACTAAACCCCTCAGGGCGCTAACTAAGTCCACAACCACATGGCAGTGGGGCCCGGAGCAGGAACAAGCATTCAATGCAATGAAAGTGGCCCTGTCAGCGGATACAACTCTGTCCTATTTTGACACTACCAGATCCACCAATGTAGCAGTAGACGCCATCCCCTACGGGCTAGGGGCAGTTTTCACCCAACTGCAAAGTAACGGAGAATGGGCACCTATCGCCTATGGCAGCCAGTCGCTAACGGACACCGAACAGAGATACTCGCAAATAGAGCGAGAGGCAATCGCAATCCACTGGGCCTGCCGGCACTTTCACGTCTATGTATATGGTCATCCCTTCTCTGTGTCTACGGATCACAAGCCGCTCATACCCCTGTTCCAAGGTTCAGCATCAAAGCCACCACCAAGGATTGAAAAATGGATTCTCTAACTGCAAGGATACAACTACAGGGTCGAGTACAAACCAGGTTCATCGAACCCAGCCAACTACCTCTCAAGGCACCCCCAAAAAGCCACTCAAGCGGAGAGAGAGGACGCAGAAGAGACCAAAGAATATGTTCGGCTAGTGCTGGAAAGGGCCCAGCCTCTGCCCATGAGTCTTGAGACCATCATTGAAGCAACCCGGAGAGACGAATGTCTGCAACTGGCCACAGCCACCATCCAGTCGAACGACTGGCGCCCGATTCAAGCCACCCTGAGCAGAAGAACCCTGCAAGCCAAAGCGACACTAGAGGCAATGATGCGGGTCAAAGACGAACTGTCTATCGACAGCCAAGGCTGCCTCCTACGAGGACCAAGATTGGTGATGCCCTTCGACTTGGCTCAGCAAGCCGTAGATCTGGCACACCGGGGACACCAAGGCATGGTGAAAACGAAGAACCGACTAAGAGCCAAGGTGTGGTTCCCAGGCATGGATGCAATGGTCGAGCAGACGGTCAGAACCTGCACCTGGTGCCAAGCAGCGGGACAACCCGATCGGCCTTATCCAATCATCACCGAAGACAACCCCCAAAGGCCGTGGGAGTGCGTGAGTGCAGACTTCGGCCATCTCCTCGATGGGCGCTATGTCCTAGTGATCATTGACGACTTCACGAAATATCCAGAGGTAAAGGTCGTGAGGAGTCAGACAGCGACTGAAGTCATCACCAAATTTGAGAAAACCATCGCCACGCACGGAATATTTGAGGTGGTCAAGATAGACAATGGCCCACCCTTCCAGGGCCAAGAGTTCACGGACTACCTAAAGAGCTGGGGAATCCATCACAGGAAAGTGACTCCACGCTGGCCCCAAGCCAACTGGGAAGTAGAGAGATTTAAGCGCACGCTCAACAAGACGATACGCATTGCACATGCGGATGGATCACCGGTGGAAAGAGCCATCTACAGTTTTTTACGAGAGTATCGGCTAACGCCTCACCTTACAACTGAGGCAGCTCCCGGGCCGGCAACCATGGGCCGAGTAGTAAAAGACACGTTTCCGAACCATTCAAACTGGCTCCCAGCCCGAGTTGAGGTGGAGAAGACCCTCGCTAACCGGACACGGTCCAATGACCAGGCCAGCACCCGGAGACGGGCCAAGTAATCCGATATCCAAGAAAGAGACAGTGTATATATCGAAGACCGATATCCCAGGAGCAAGTTCTAATTCCTATTTGAACACAAGCCCTGTACCGTCCTTCGCCGAACTGGCACCATGGTGACTGCCCAGAGGGGTGCCGAAGTTGTCACTCGCAACATCTCTTTCTTCAGGAAAGTCCATGCTGGGACTCCTGATCGACCGGAACCCGACCATCAGAGGACCCGGCTGAGTCAACGAGCTGACGATGATGGCCTAGAACCGCCAGGACCGTACCCCACCGAAGAAGAGAGCCGGATGGACTCAGACACTCAGCTGCTGCCGGCAACCCCAAGAGAGAGTCTGCCGAGCTCCCCGGCAAGGTCTCCGGAAAGCAGAACCCCGACAAGAATGACACCGGCGGTGCCATTATCAAGAGGAGAGCAGTCCGGGTATGGGCTGCGCCAAAACCTGCCACCATCCTCCAGGCTGGCGGACTTCGTGGTGTGATCACCCAGAGACTGAAATCTAATGACTGGTAACAGACCCTCGTTATTTCTATTGTGTTTGATTTGTGTCATTGTTCAATAAAGGTTAGAAGGAATGTAGTATCCTCAGGCGCAGGGTAGCATTGCAGCCTAACCGCGTCCCGAGGTCACGTTAGCGGGGCGTGTGTCGTCACGTGCCCGCAGTATAAAATAAAGGGCGTGGCCAGCTCATTAGTCGGAGCCACGCGCAAACGAAACCAGAGGCTCCTGAGTATCATTAGAGTCGCGGCGCCGCTATAATTAGCGTGAGCGCCCCCGCGACTCCACAGGCTCCTAACCGGGTGACCGGCTGAAGGGTGCCGATATCGTGTGTCGCACTGTGGCACTGTGTGGGTTGGCATGTATGCAGTTACAGGTCGTTGGCACCACACCTGTGGTCTCAGGCAAGGTGGCAATTCTTCTGTATGAGTGTAATGCTACTCCCAGGGGCAGATCCCGAGCGCCACCTGTGGCGCGCTTCCGTCACCACTCCACGAGACAGGGGATGCAGCCGCAGGCAGCAAAGGTTGAGATGCGTGGACGGTACATGCAAAGGCGTTCAGCTCAGCATCGGATTGGGAAGGCGGGCAGTCGGGCATTGGGCAATGGGCCGCTCCGTAAGAGTCACCTGTGGGACGGTTTTCGTTAGCAGCTCTGTCAACCGGCCCACAGAGCCTTACTGTCTTCCTAGCCAGGCCACTGAGGTGGTAGTTTCAGCAGCATCGCTAGGCCAGTATTGTGTTGACCATTGCAGATTTTATCTTGGCCCCCATGGGGCTGGAACAGACATCCACTCCCCCGCTGTGAGGCGGGGTGTTGAGAGTGCAGCAGCTTGGCTAGGGGCAGGTGAAGTGGCCATTGGCCCATCATAACATCATCTCCCCAGGAGCAGCAGCAACTCTGTGCTTTTTTCCCCCCTCCCCTACCAGGCCATCGCCCTGAGGCTATAGTTGGCGGGGGAAGGAGGAGAGTAAGTGGAAGGGGCTCTCTGAGGACCTATTGTTGGCACCTCTGTATCTTTCAAACCTTGGTGGGTATGGGTGGCGGGTGGGGGTTGTATGTTTGCATAGACCTCGTCCGGGAAAGGTGCTTCACAGCAAGGAAAATTGAGAGAATGTATTGTTAGGTCAGAGCTGCAAATTTGGAACTATAGAAATGGGTTTGAGTCCCAGGCTCTGCTCAAAACAGGAGGGGAGAGACGCCTCTTTCAATGAAGTGCAGGAGGTGGCATTTCCCCTCTCCAACCAGGCCATCGCATGGAGGATGTAGTTGGCTGGGGAGGGGGGAGAGTAAGTGAAGGGGCTCCCTGGGGGCCTATTGTTGGCACCTGGGGGGGGGGGGGGAGGGAGGGGGGGATGGGGTTAGGTGTAAGGGGGCGTGGCGAATGTGACTGCATACATAATCTCTGCCGTTGGGCTGAGTTCCAGCTATATAAAACTACAATAAAAAATAACCTTCTGTTTTCTTATTTTTTAAGCTTCTGCAAAGGCTGGAACATAATAATGAAAGAGGATTCTTTATACATTAATAAAAACATCCATATTCCTTCTTAACATGGTGTCATGTTGTGATGCATTCTAGTAGTTGGGAGTGGGCGGTGCTAGGGGGCCAGAGGAAGAGGAGGAGCGGAGACAGGAAAGGGGCAGTCAGAGTAAGGACTGGGACAGGAGAGCAAGCAGAGAAAAAAGCTCCTATATTACACAAGTAAGTGTCTGTCATTATTGCAAGCACGACACTACACATGGCTTTTCTGCCTTTGTTTAGTTTTAACTATCAGTCACGGATCATTAAAGCAGCTTTAGACAACATTTTAAATTGCTTTCACTTAACATATACTGTTTAAAGTACATATTGATCAGCGGAGAAAATACCAGCTTTAGGTGACTTTTTTTCATTTTCGCACTGGCCAGGATATTAAAATACTGATAATGCCAGTTAAAAAAATGGCCAGATGACAAACATAGCCAAATCAGGAGTTGTGGACCTTGGGCCACTTTATTTCACCTAGCTCGCCCAGCCAAAATGCAGGGTTCTAGTTTTCACCAATCGTTCTGGTGCTATGAGCTTTAAAATCTTAATTGATCAAACATTTCTCTAAAAATTATTCCAACAAGAATAGCCAAATGCTGTTTTATGCACGGGTGTGATCCGGGAATGTGGGCAACTTTTTTGGGGGTGCCCGGGCCGAATTGTGATCCCTATCCGACCCTGGTTCAGCTGTCCTCTGCCTTGTCCATGAATGGAAAAATAGTATCACAGGGAAGACAAGGGAGCGCTGATAAGTATTAAAACAAGAACTAAAGTTTAGGGGGTCTGAGTGAAAAATAGAGGAAACATGAAAAAAGAACGAAAGATCAATTAGAGATCTGAAGAATGAAAACATTTAATACAAAAAAGGAAAGAAAAAAAGTCGCTCGGTGATGTCTGGCCTCTTGGCGCTCTTCGGTTGGTATTTCCTCCTTATCCCACTCGCCCCCTTACTACCGGGCTTCAGCTCTCAAAGCACGCCATGTGCGAGGGTTCCCCAATTACCGGCTGAGAGGCAGCAGAGGAGGCAGAGCCCGAGCAATTGATTGGCTGCCCCGGGCCACCAAAGGTGGCCACCTACGAGGGCGGCCACCCTTAGTGCCAGAGGATGGCACAGACCTCGGTACGGTCTAGTGTTGGGGGGACCATCCCCAGTGATGTCACTTCTGGTTTGGGGAGGGGTCCGAGGAGCTATATAACCCAGGGGGCGAGGGTCAAGCGCCCTCTTTGTTCCTGGCTGCTTCTCGCGCTGACCCTCGCCCTCCCCTGCCGGACCCTGAGCTGGTGACTGCCCGTTGCTGTTTTTCTTTTTTAGGGCTCGCCTGCTGTGCGCATGCGCGTAGCTTGCGAAGCTCTAATGTGGCTTATCCAGAGGTTAACCACCACTGGCGAATGTATGCAGTGCATGTGCTTTTTAGGTGATTGCGCAAGCGCAAGCCCTAAAAAGCGCGTGCACAATGCCACCAGCCGCCTGCCTGCCTGCCTCGCATTACCACATCAAAGGCAGCCCTCCCAGCGCATTTCTCACCCGCTAATTATTCACGGCCGGCCGGCCGTACTTTCAGTTTCACGGCCGGAGGCAGTGTCTCCTTTTAAAACTTGTTTAACTTGTTTATAGCTCTTGCTACGTTAGCCCCGTCTGTTTCTAAGCACTCCTAATGTGTCCAGTACAAGATTACAGGTTTATGGAGATTGGGAGGCCAAAAATTCTATTTCATTGCAGTTCAACAATCAAGTTGCTTAATTTGTGCATTTGATTTGCCAGAAGTAGAAATAGCAAGCAGAGAAGGTTTTCCCCGGGGTGCGGTAGAGGTATGCTAATCTGACACAACATAACACAGTATTGTCAAAACACTCTTATAGAAACTAGGGGCTTCATTTAGAGGGCAGAATTGAATGACAACCTCAGAATAACTCGTAGATGCTCAGCTCGCCCTACGAGAAGCTTACATCTTCTCACACCTGACTCGACACTGCTGACACTAATACAGTCGTCTGACACGCCATGATGGAACATGCTTTCTGGCTACATGCTTCAGTTCAGATCATGGCAAGTGTGCGTCGAATGCGCACACTTTTCCTTTTCTATACTTTCTCATGTGCATCAAAATACATTACGTATTTCGGCACAGGGCATTCACTCGGTAGTGCAACCTTCATTTAGAGGGCAGAATTGAATGACAACCTCAGAATAACTTGTAGATGCTCAGCTCGCCCTACGAGAAGCTTACATCTTCTCACACCTGACTCGACACTGCTGACACTAATACAGTCGTCTGACACGCCATGATGGAACATGCTTTCTGGCTACATGCTTCAGTTCAGATCATGGCAAGTGTGCGCCGAATGCGCACACTTTTCCTTTTCTATACTTTCTCATGTGCATCAAAATACATTACGTATTTCGGCACAGGGCATTCACTCGGTAGTGCAACATTTCACCTGCACTCAGAGTATTTTTTTACCCCTTCTCTCTAACTGATATTGCAGGCACAGAAACATACATATTCATTGACTCGAGGTCACTGCTGAGACATTTTTACACATACGTGAATCAAATAATTAAAAACGTGCACCACTGTGACCCTGCCACGTCATTCCCACCATTTCACGCAAAAGTTTGAACACTGGCAACAGTTACAGCTAAACGTCATCAACAAACCTGCTATTATGAATTTTGCACCAGGCCTGAAAGGCAGTAATTAAAAGGGAACCACTGGTGTACTCACAATCACAACGATGGAGATCCCCTCGTTCACAATCCAGTTGCTCTTTTCTGCTGTCACCGTCTGTCTGGTCTGCCCGCACTGCCCGGCTCCTCTCTGCAGCTGCAGTTCTTAAGACTCACGAGGAAGTGAAAATGGGTCCCCCGCTGTTGCAGATTTCCCCTTTTCCTCAACACGAAACGATCAGTGCAGTTGGCTAAAGAAAATGTTGCAATGCTATGAGGAAATCTTTACGTTGCTTTTAATCCTTTTCTGAAACCAGGGTGTCGTGCTTGATTGCCCCAAAGTACCACGCGCGCCTCATTGCTGTATGTCTGTAGGTAATATTGCACCCCCCCCCTTCCCCATCTGTGTGGGATTCCTCATGTGTGTAATGTGGTGCTTCTGTGTGTGTGGTGTGTTTGTGAAGTCTGTTAGGGGTTTGTGCGGTGAAAGAAATACACGTTAAGGAAGGAGGCAGCTACACACACCTGATGACTGGCACATTAAAGAAGAAGGCAACTCCTCGCAGTGATCATGGAGAGGCACACTAAAGTAGGCAGCTTATCACAGTGATCACTGACAGACACATTAAGGATGGAGGCACAAAAGCAGCGCACTCAATGAAGGGCATTAAGACATTCAATCTTGAATGGAGGCTTTACAGTCAAAACCCTAATGTAGAATAAGGTAACGCAATATGTCATTACCAAAGTAATCAAAAATACATTCATTACAGGTACTAATTTAACAGACAAATAAGGACTAGCAGCATTTCTACGTTCGACCCTCCAAATACATGCCAAGTCCACACTGTGGACCGGTAATATTTTCTAAATATAATAAAACACCGTTAACTACACAGCACATGGAGTTCATTTAGTAACTGTAAAACGGACCGTATGTATGTAGCAAGATGACAAATTCTATATAACTCCTCTGGAACCACTTAATTTACAGGCGAAAAGGGAGCAAACCATGCAGTATGTGAAACGGAACTCTATCCAGTGATGGTGCAGAAAACGCAAGGCACTCAGGACCCAAACATGCCCAGGGAGGTGACAATTTACTACAGCCCTTTAAAAATCCCTCCAACCGATATGGCTTCATTGACAGAAGCTGGAAGGCCAGTAAGTGGTCAAGTTTAGCAATAAAAGCAACTCATGGGAACACAATTAAATCAAAATACGTTTGGGGGAAGCTCAAAATGGAGATCTGAAACCACATGCAGGGGGGTGGTGCTTGAGGAAACCAGGACTGGTTGAGTTAGCAGTAAACAATATATTAGAAATATCACTGTGGCAACTACCAGGAATCCTGACATTTATTTAGCTTTGTGCAAGCCATCTGTTACCAGAGAGGCCCAAAAGACTCTGTGCGGACCATAGGGGCGTGTGCTTTGCTTAATAGTTATATCTTAAGTTACACAGCTACAGAGAGGGGTACAGAAAACCAGTGTCTAAGATTAAGGAATGCATGCAGGCTCCCTATGAGGACAGACTGCTACAACCAGCACATGTGGTAGTTTCATAATTATCTCCAATGCTACACAGACTGCAGCACCGATGCACCCAACACACAGCTCCACTGATGCACCCACCATCCAGCTCCACCGATGCACCCACCACACAGCTCCACCAACACAGCTCCACCGATGCACCCACCACACAGCTCCACTGATGCAACCACCACACAGCTCCATCGACACAGCTCCACCGATGCACCCACCACACAGCTCCACTGATGCAACCACCACACAGCTCTACCAACACAGCTCCACCGATGCACCCACCACAGAGCTCCACAGATGACCCCACCACAAAGCTCCACTGATGCACCCACCACACAGCTCCACCGAGGCACCCACCACACAGCTCCACCGAGGCACTTACCACACAGCTCCACCGATGCACCCACCACACAGCTCCACCGAGGCACCCACCACACAGCTCCACCGAGGCACCCACCACACAGCTCAACAGATGCACCCACCACACAGCTCCACAGAGGCACCCACCACACAGCTCCACAGATGCACCCACCACACAGCTCCACCGATGCACCCACCACACAGCTCCACCGATGCACCCACCACACAGCTCCACCGAGGCACCCACCACACAGCTCCACCGAGGCACCCACCACACAGCTCCACCGATGCACCCACCACACATCTTCACCGATGCAGCCACCACACAGCTCCACCGACACAGTTCCACCAATGCACCCACCACACAGCTCCACCGATGCACCCAGCACACAACTCCACTGATGCACCCACCACACAGCTCCACCGATGCTCCAACTAAGCTCCACCAATGCACCCACCAAACTGCTCCACCGATGCACCCACCACACATCTTCACCGACGCACCCACCACACAGCTCCAGCGATGCAGCCACCACACAGCTCCACCGACACAGCTCCACCAATGCACCCACCACACAGCTCCACCGATGCACCCACCACACAGCTCCACTGATGCACCCACCACACAGCTCCACCGATGCACCCACCACACAGCTCCACCGATGCACACACCACTCAGCGCAACCACAGCATCACTCAGCACCACTACAGCATCACTCAGCGCAACCACAGCATCACTCAGCGCAACCACAGCATCACTCAGCGCAACCACACCATCACTCAGCGCAACCACAGCATCACTGGTTCAAATATGTTCTTTCAATGTTTCAAGCTGTTTTAAAGCTTTCACGCTTTATTACAAATCACAAAAAGATGTTAATATTTCATTCTGTTCTTGGATTTTCGTCACAATAAAAAACACTGAACATAATCTTCACAAATGTTATTTACAAAAGTTTAAGCTATTGCCATTACAAATTAAATAAATTATTTAAGTATTAATTATTTAAAAAAATTAAAAGCCATTGTTATTTGTAATATCAATACATCTAAGTCACGTAAATACAAAACATGTTGCATTACAAATGCTATAGGTGTCACATTTGCGAAAGTTATAACTATTGGCATTGTAAATGACAAAGCCATTAATTTAGCTATTTTTAAAAAAAAACATAAATAAAAAAAATTAATTTATAACACCAATAGCTCAAACTTTCCTAATGCGAGCCCTATTGCATTTCCAATGCTTGTTTTGTGGGGGAGCTCTTTTGTTGTTGTGTGTGTGATCTCTGCTGGTGGGGTTGTTGTGCCTTTTCTTGGCGGGCGGTGGGGAGTGCGGGGGTCTGCTGGGGGGTGGGGGGATGCTCCTGCGTGGTGTGCCCCTGGAGTCGCTGCCTGTTTTCGCCCAGTCTTTGTTTCAGCCTGTTTCTGGTGCTTTTCTCTGTCCTGCTTCTCTGACAGTCACAGCGGGAACTACGGGGACGTGCGCCGTCTCCCCTGCCCACTGTCCGGTCTATCTGCCCGCCACTGTGGGCACCGCGTGGGACCACCCCATCCGGCCTCTGACTCTGCTCGCTTTGCTGTCCTGTTTCACTGCCAGCCTCTCTCCACTCGGCGGTGCTACCTGTGGTAAGTGCCCAGAGACCATTGTCCTGCACATGCTCTCCGTCCCGAGTGTCCCTTGCCAGCTCCGGCACCCTTGACCTGCCCCTGCTCTCCTGTCTGTCCTGTCCTTCTGGCGGCTGCTGTGGGTAGACCCGTTTTGTTGTTTGGGAGGGGTGGGGGTGCTGTGGGCGGCAGGGGTGGCGTTCCCAGGTGCGTTCGCAGGGAGATTGGGGCCGGCGGTCTATGGGTGGCTTTGTCTGGGCGTGCGGGAGGGTGGCTCGGTGCCGGTGTTGCCCCTGGTTCGCTGTTTCTGTTGTCTGGCAGGGGATTGCAATTGGGGTGGGGGCGGGATGCGGAGGGAAGGTGGCGTGGGCCGGAGGGAGGGCTTGCCTTCCTCCTGCGCTGATCAAGGGCTCCCGTACGTTCAGGGGTCTGCATGTGGGGTGGGAGGGGATGCCGTGGTGGCCTGTGCTGGACCACTGCCTCTTTTCTCGGCTTGCGGTCAGGGGGGGGGGTGGCGGCCTTCTTTGGGCCACACCGGAGCAGCGTGCACCTCTTCATGTGCCTGGCGCTCTCTGGTGGGGTCGCCCTACTGCAGTGCATGTACTCGTGGTTTCGGGCCCGAAAGTTTGGCGCGGTTTTCCTTTTGTTACGTGGGAGTGATCCTTCTTTTGGGCTGGCCTCGCTGGGCCAGTCGTGGATCGGGCGCTTTGCTCTTGCCCTGGTTCGGTCCTCGTGGTTACGGCCCACGTAGGACGTTGTATTGGACGCTATATGGCTGCCGTCTTTAGCGCGGACTCGAGCCCTTAACCAAACCAACCCTTCAGGGCCGGACTGGGAACCAGAACCGGCCCTGGCAAAGTGCTCGCCCGGCCCCCTTCCCCCTCTCCGGGAGGAGAGGGGAGGGGGGAGAGGTGCGACCGCGCTCTGTGACAGGGCCGGTTTTCGGCCGTTTTTGTTACAGGGCCGTTTTTGCAGCATAACGGCCCTGTAACAAAAACGGCCCCAGGGGCCCAAAACCGGCCCCCCAACCATGCGGCCCACCGGGGGATTGCCCGGTGCCTTCAACGGCCAGTCCGGGCCTGCAACCCTTCCCTCTACCCACCCCCCGCGGCATCGTTCGCCGCACTCGTCGCCTCCATGCCCTATCGCGGTGCAGGGAGTGGGCTTGTCTAGGTCTTTGGGGGAATTTGGTAATTCTTGGCTTTTTGTTGCGCATCGCACGGTTATGTTGTAGCTATTATTGGAGGACAACAGTATCACTTCATGGGTACTAGGACCCCTACGTTGTGATACTGCAGGGAGCACTTATCAGGGGCGCAACTAGGTCTTAATTTCGGGGGGGGCTAACATGGCAGATGAAGGGGCGTGGCTAATGTAAATCAATGGGGCGGAGCTAAAATGGCAGATAATCAGGATCGGTTAATGCTCAGGTCAAGCTGAGAAAAAAATGTGGTGAATTCTGCATTTGAAACTGGACAACAATTAAAGCACACATTTGTGTTAGTTTGATGCATTGCCCCCCAAAACCCATACTCACCCTGAATCTTACAATTACCCCTGGCACACCAAAACACATACCCACGCTGAACCCTAAAATTAACCCCATCACACCCTAAAACCCATACCCGCCCTGAAATCTATAATTACCCCTGGCACCCCAAAACCCATACCCATCCTATCCCTAAAATTATCCCTCCCCTGCACCCCAAAACCAATACCCACCCCACACCCTAAAATTACCCCCTGGCACCCCAAAACCCAATACCACCCTGAACCCTAAAATCACCCCCCTTGAGCCCCAAAACCCATACCCGCCCTGAACCTTAAATTACCTCTGGCACCCCAGAAACCATACCCATGCTGAACCATAAATTCCCCCTTGCCCCCCAAAACCCAAACCCACCCTGAACCTTAAAATTACCCCAGGCACCCCAAAACCCATACCCATATCCATGCTGAGCCATAAATTCCCATCTGGCACCCCATAACCCATACCCACCATGAACCCTAAAATAGCCCCCTGACATCCCAAACCCACACCTGCCCTAAACCCTAAAATTACCCCTGGCACTATAAAACACATACCCACGCTGAACTCTAAAATTAATCCCATGGCACCCCAAAACCCACACCTACCCTGTACCTGAAAATTACCCCTGGCACCCCAAACCCCATACCCATGCTGAACCATAAATTTCCCCCCCGGCAGCCCATAACCCATACCCACCCTGAACCATAAATTCCCCGCTGGCACCCCATAACCCATACCCACCCTGAACCCTAAAATTGCCCCCTGACACCCCAAAACCCACACCTGCCCTGAAACCTAAAATTACCCCTGGCACACCAAAACACATACCCATGCTGAACCCTAAAATGTCCCCTGGCACCCCATACCCACCCTGAACCCTAAAATAGCCCCCTGACATCCGAAAACCCACACCTGCCCTAAACCCTTAAATTACCCCTGGCAACCCAAAACTCATACCCATGCTGAACCATAAATTTCCCCGGCACCCCATAACCCATACCCACCCTGAACCATAAATTCCCCCCTGGCACCCCATAACCCATACCCACCCTGAACCCTAAAATTGCCCCCTGACACCCCAAAACCCACACCTGCCCTAAACCCAAAAATTACCCCTGGCACACCAAAACACATACCCACGCTGAACCCTAAAATGTCCCCTGGCACCCCAAAACCCATACCTATCCTGAACCCTAAAATTGCCCCCTGGAACCTCAAAACCCATACCCGCTCAGAACCCTAAAATTACCCCCTGGCACCCCAATCCGTAACCCACCCTGAACCATAAAAATACTCACTGGCACCCTAAAACCCACACCCACCCTGAACTCTAAAATTACCAACTAGCACCCCCAAAAAAAATGAACACTACTAACTTACACTACATTTGCATATTTGGAGGGGACTGTCCTCTTTGACGTTTCTATGTATGTAAGTCAAGAACAACATTCACAGTAACCTAGATATGCAGGCAGTAGGTAATGCTGTGCTGAAAAATGCATTAAAGTTACTGGAACTTACACAAAAAACTGCTGCCTGCTCTTCTGATACTATACTGTGGAGTCTGGCTGATCAGTTGCACTGTGTCCTGGCATCCAGCCCCTCCCGAAGGTCTCACTGTGCAGATCATTGTGGGTCAAATGCACAGACAGCAGGGGGAAAGGGATGGCCAGTGCAGGTGAAGCTTTTCCTTTGTAAATTAATTCCTGCTGGCGTCATAGCCTAGGGCTTGCTGTCTGTGCACTTGTATGGAATACACATCTATACAAGTGCACAGACAGCACACCCTGGGCTAAGATGGCAGCAGAAATTCCTTTACAAAGGAAAAGCATCACCTTAACTGGCCGTCCCTTTCCCCCTGCTGTGCACATCTTCACACCCCATGCTCACAACCCATCAAGTGCTTAGGTGAAATCCCTGCCTCCAGGCAAGGATTTCACCTCTGCGCCACTCTAAAGGAAACACAAGAGGTCAGGGCAGGGGGGTTCACTCGCTGTTCAGAGGCTGGCTGTCTGGCTCGGGCTGCTGGGCCTCTCAGAAATCATTAAAACAATCACATTCTCGGATCGGATGCGCAGCCTTCCTGCACCATTTCAGTGCGTGTCATCTTAGCCCGGGCAGAGAAGGCGACGGGGGGGGGGGGGGGCAGGGGGGGGGGCTGAAGCCCGGTGAGCCCAATGGGTGTTGCGCGCCTGGCACTTATTATGTTTTATCGATGTTGCGAGGAAGGGTTGCGGGCTTGGGGAATATTACATTTTGTTTTGTCTTTCTGCAGGACCGCAGCTATGCGAAGGTCGCCAAACACGATGGGAACGGGGCAGTGTTGGGTGGTGGTGGTGGGGGGGGGCATAAGGAATTGATTGCTTTCAGGTTTTTATCACTGCAGGCTTCAGCAAGAGGAGTTTGTAGGATCACACATCATGGCGTAAATCGCATGGGTAAATTGGTTTGTCCCACTGTGGTCAGTGGGCCGGCAATATTAGAAACAGTTGCTGCATGAGTGTTCACCAGGAAGTTCTTTTGTCATTGTAAATTTTCTCACATTTATTCTTAATTTTGCTTGTACAGTCTGTGCTTGCTGTGCTGTATTTTTACCGAATCGGTAATTTCCTGATGTAGGTGGGACTCTTGGGAGTCCCAAAGGCCTTACAGATTCGGTATTTTACCACCCAATCCAATTGGGTGTTAAAATACCGAATCCAGGTGTGCATGCACATGTGTGCATGCACACCTATGCCATGTGACAGACAGACATGCCCTAAGAGCATGTCTGTGTGCCACATGGCACACATGCCTGTATTTGGGGTGCTAGAGGGTGTCAAAGTGACACCCCCTGCACCCTTGATGCAATCGATATTTACCGAATCGGTAAATACCGATTCGGTAATGCCCATTGATTCCTATGGGCTTCAAAGCCCATAGGAATCAATGGGCATTACCGATTCGGTATTTACAGAATCGGTAAATACCGAATCTCAAGATTCGGTATTTACCGAATCTGAAATACCTACACCCCCCCCCCGCCTCCATTTTACTACTTCTTAAATACCAAATCGGTATGATTCGGTATTTTAGAAGTGGTAAAATGAATTTACCTACATCGGGCCCTGTGTGCCTTCTGTCTATATTGCTTCGAACCTATGGCCTGCTAATTTTGTTTGTGCTATTCCTGTAACAATTTGCTCATGTTATGTAACTTGTTATATTGTACAGTGCCCTGACACTTTTGGGTAAAATCCGTGATTTACAGAAGTACACTAAATAATAAACAATAAATACATTAAATACTGGCAATATTATGGTACAACTGCAGGCAGTAGTACATATTTAGTGTCTTTGTTATGTATAGCTAATGCGGTACACCCACTGTATAGGTCAGGTAGCCTAGGTGTGCTACCCAGGGATGAGGTAGTTGATGGGGAGTTGAACATACTTATTCCTCCTACTACGACGTGGCTCTATAGGGGTCAGGGAGTCGAGTATTAGGTCAGGAGGATATTAGAGAGCTTATCCTAAAAGGTTGAGTTGGCATAAACATCTATGCTCCTGTGAGTTTGTATTTACATTTTAGGTCTGGCTGCACAATGCATAGAGAGAACACGTTATGGACCGAATATGTACAATTTTATAATTATTCTTGATTGGTGACATAGGAGAGAGGGCAATAGTATTCTTTTCCACATGCGTCTGCCACAACATCTGTAGGACGTCAGGAGCCTCTAATTGTACATTAATTCTTTGACATAAAGTTTACTGCCAATTGGTAGAGGTCTTTACACCGGGCAACACTCTGCTGCTGCACCCATTGTTAATCTTATTCCAGTGGTTATTGTTGCTCATTGGGATTAGTATTGCACCCTAACGAAATCATCTGGGGTGCTATAATCGTACCCGATTAGACATTGTACTGCTTCAATATTATTGTTTCTTGATTGTTATTAGTCTGCATACTCTTGTGTGATTGCTACCCTATTTTGCAACTCACTGACTACTGAATTTGTATATTGTTTCAAGAGTTTTGTTTACCCTACATACTGTTTCTGTAAAGCGCTCTGATATCTGCAAAGATCTTGTTCGCGCTATATAAAACCTTAAAAATAAAAAATAAAAATAAATAAATAAGTATTACTCCGTTTCTAGTTGGAGTATATTGAATGAATAGACATTAAGCATGCCTTAGGAATCAATGCGTATTGGGAGATGTCGTGTCAATTACACAAGGGCATGCCGAAGGTAACACAACACCATGAGGTTTATTCCTATGCATGTTCTCGAGCCCGTCCAGCCTCCCCCAGGGCCTGCTGTGTTGAGGGGGAGGGGAGGGGTCTAAGGTGTCAGAGCGCTTTTCAGTAGGAAACTAACTGATACATGAGTGCACAATAGGAGCATAACTGATACATGAGAGCACTATAGGGAACACGTTACAAAAGCAAACGCTATGTTACATGAAGCGAAATGACTAACGTGAGCAGACAATACAAGAGGTAGCAAACGGTGCATTACAGGAGGATAAAGTGTCAGGTGTGCAAGTTACAATAGCGTACGAAGTACAAGTAGAGGTATATTACTGCAATACATGCAGACAGTCAAACGCATGAACATATGTACGTTGGCAATGGTGGCACTTGTGCATGTACCGGAAGCATAGACAATGTGAGAGGTAGCATACAGTGTGTTACAAGAGGTAAGTGACGCTTGCATGTTACAAAAGAGCACCTGCTAAAGGTAGAAGGATAAGATCGCGATAAACGGCGGACGCTCACCACAATGGGTACAAGTGAGGAATAATACTGCGAAATATGGCAGACAGGCAAACTTAGGAACAAACGTTAGGTAGGCAATGGTGCCACACGTGCAAGTGTAAGAAACTAACATGTGGTAAGAGGTAGCAAACGGTGGGTTACCAGAGAAAAGTGACAAGTGCATGTCACATTTGAGCACCCAGCTAGGGGTGAGGGATATTACTGCACTATGAGCAGACTCTTAAACCACTAGAAACTCTGGGAAGACACTTCCAGAGTCAGGGAGAATAGAATTTCTATATTGACAGGTCTTCCTTCAGGTATTAGAGAGGACACATGTTATAACATTTTGAAGTGTGAAGGGTCTCCCCAGGTGTCAGGATTGTCCCGGTTGGGGGCACACAGGTTACACCCCATGGAAGTATTACATTCATAGTCAACTAAGGAATCCGAGCTTAGTAGGTAGCTCCTGGAACTTCGTGGTGTGTTTGAAAGTCATGGGAGGAGGAAGTGTGTTTGAGAAGAATAAGAATGGGACGGGTTAACAAGTGACTCTAAATCACACACTCCAAAGTGCAATGGTCGTTATCAGACTTAGCATGTGAATAATTGACTTAGTTTCAGGACGCTACACTTCTGCATCAGGCGCTGGGGGTACGCAAGTATGTGCCACACCCAACTCCTTACGAGAATGTATTGTGGGCAACCTAGTCCTCGTAGCTGACTAACAAGCTTGGCTTCGGTGGCGTGGGGGCATGGATGGCCCTGTCTCATGGCAGTGAATCCCTAATTGATTACGGTGGGGCAGGGCTTCTAATGGATGTTTTATGTCTCAAATGCAGGAACTGTGCTGGAGAACCGCCCGACTGACATTGGGGTCCGCCTGAATTATCAACAGGTATAAGGGTCATAGCACGCCGGGTGCAGTGTGCTAGGGGATGGGACCCCCAGGTCCTCCACAGGTGTTGTACATTCATAGCCAACTGGGGCATTTGAACTAAGCAGGTAGCGTTGTACAATAATCTGATGTTGCGCTTGTGTCATCGGATGAACCTGGGCAATGTGTCCATTTCTGGGCAATAATTGGGGTGTTCTGTCGGTTAGCGGTGGAGACTGTATGCAAATCGTGCAGTGCATGCCAGGTGACAAATTGAAATGCATTTTCTTTTACACATGTGATGTGTCTAGGCATAGTTTGCAGCCTATGTGCAATAAAGGAATGTGTTCTTTTGAACAGCAACAAGGGAGCAAGTAAGGGGCTCTGATCCTGGCGATCGAGGTACCAAACTAGTTCTAGTAACTGACAGACAGGCTTGGCCTGGGTAGCATGGGGGGCTTTGATGGCCCCTGTCTCTTTGCAGAGAATGGGTGCGCAACTAAGGGGCGATGACGAAGGCAATTGAATGTGCAATGACTTACTTGTCGTCGCTGGTTGGGGGCTGTTTTTATGGCTTTGTTCTTTCTTCCAGAAATGCACGAGTTTGCGCCAGAATGGTCTGACCACGCCTAGAGGGCTGGCATGCCAGAACTTGGAGCTGGTACAGGGGAAGAACACACTGGAGCCAGTGAGTGGGGCCTAGGTCAGAATGTCCAAGATTGGAGTAAATTTCTTCAAATTTCAGGACAATCTGGTCAAATACATAGGCAGCACCTCAGAAGGTCAGGTGGGAATGAAAGCCGTATATCCATGGCGTGGCCCGGGACTTGAATGCTGTTAAGTGCTCTTGGGGGGCAAGGTGACCCAGGGTCATGACTTCGGTTAAGGGAGAGTAGTTGCTGTTAGGTACAGCGGTGGCGCTATTTGCTAGGACATCCATAGACTTCAGCCCCTGTTGTGCCCAATTACATTTGCGGCTACTGGCCTCAGCGCTGAGGGATCCACAAGGGTAGTGGGCAGAAGACTGGTTTGGTAATCATTAGGGGGGCCATGGGTCTTTGGGTAAGCGCGACCAGGGACCTCCCAAAGTCCAGAGGATGGGGGATATCGGCCTTAAGCCCAGGGCAACAATTCGCATTAGGGTGTCTAGATTGGCTTCTTCTGACAATCTGCTTCTTACTCTGGGATGGGTCATTTCTGATGATTGAGTCACCTGTGACTGCCGCACAAAGTATAGTGAGGAAAAAGAAATTTTACATGGCCAATATGTCCCCTGCGTGTACCCCAACGTTTAGTGTACGTGCATGTCACCCATGCATTTTCCCTCTATGGCCTGCAATAATGATGCCTCTGCATTTACGTCCCACATTAGGATGTCAGTCACCAAGTCTTCCATAAAAGAAACGTTAATTTTGCACTAAGGCCCATGTGGCCCATGTGTTTGCATTGTGCACTTTTAAAATCGAGAAGAACCCATTTCTCCATTTCGTGGCTCAGCCAGAGCCTGTCCCCGAATTGAAGTTTCATGCCTTCAGACACTCTGAGGGCTGCAGCTACGTATCCCTGACCTCGCATACTTTTGGCTAAGCCGAGAGGGGCCCAGCACGGGGTGCCAAGACAGTATTTTGCACAACAGTTATCTGCTTGCTCTGCAGAATCACATTCCTTCCTGGTGAAGGAGGTAAACAGAACCCGTCTGCAGAGATAGGGCCTAGCCTTTCTGTCTCCGTTTAAGTGATTTACAGAGCTCGCGTCCATAGAAAGCCCAAGGCCCCCACGCAATGAACAAAGAAATAGATGCCCACACTGGCTCTTGATGATGAGCGACCTTTGCTTCAGGTAATACATCCCCGGACTTAAGATATCAGATAATACCAGACGTGCTGGTCGCCCTGACACTGAAGGCCTCCCTACCAGACCGAAAGTCAGCTCTCCCCAGTTATACGTCAGTTGCACGTCATGACCAAGTTGCGCACACAAGTAGGGCGAAGTTCAAGCTGGCCATGCAACCCCCCTCCATGTATCCACCCACCTATGACTCACCTATGACTCCTCAAGTGAACGCCCACATGTACGCCCTCATGCACGCCCACCTGCTCTTATCTCTCTTTCTTTTGCTCTGCCTGGAGCGCTCCTCCTCCTCTATGCTAAATTCAATGTATAAATATTGTACTCTGTGAATAAAGTTTAGAAGACCCTTCCTGAACCTTAGTGGTGATGGAACCGGTTCTCCCCTAACTCGAGATATTGAAATAAAGCCCTTTTGAATCGGACACCACAGACTCTGCCTCTCATTATATGCATGACCCTTTGTTTATTTATAGAAATTATGACAGGGTAATACTTTATTTACCACATAAATCTGGCGCCCGAATAGGGACAAATCCCCTTCCCCACGCGCCGGAGATGTAGGTCCAGCCCTTGCCCCCTTCTACAGCTGTGACGGACTTCAAAGTGTACACGCCAGCGGGACTTCCCGCTTACTCCCTCAGGCCCATGGAGGAGACGGACTGCGACCAGGCATCCACACGAGGCGGTGAGGATCGCGGATCATCCCAACCAGAGCCCAACCCGTGAGAGAGCAAGGTCCGAGGTTTCCAGAGGTCCACCCGTTCCGCGCATGCGCAGTATCAAGTATCAAGTATCCGAGGCCTTCAAGTTATGCTTCCCATTGAGTACCACTATGGGGAACGCATAAAGATAAAGACGGGTTCATTTATATGAACACGGTAAATACGGGTTCGTTCACACGAACACGGTAAAGACGGGTTCACGGTAAACGTGAACATGGTAAAGACGTGTCTCATTTACGAGACCGGTATGGTTGTGCTGTATTCCAGTGCATAAAGTTAACTGTTTTCAAGTACATAGAGTTAAACTGTATCTGTTTTAGTGCTTTAGTGTTTTAGTGTTAATGATTGTTTCAGTCAGACTATTTTTGTGTGTATTGTGTTTTCATTAAGTTGGTTTCAACATGCCACTGTTTTCAAAATTACGTCAGATAGGGACCAGAAAAGGAATACTAGAAGAGCCAGTTAACATCCCGCCTAGAGACACACCTGGTCATTATATGTATAATAAGCACGGGCTAGATGCCATATTGTATTTAGACCTATGGGTAGATTACACGAAGGATTTAGAGGAGAAGTACAGATGGCCTGCCTCGGGAACGTGGGATTCTGAATGCATTATGAGAGTAGAGGAAGCGCTATGGAAAAAGAAATCAAGGCCCTCTCAGAAAGATGCCATTGAGTTATGGCGCAAAGAAGCACATAGGAGAACAGAGAAAGAATTCCACCAAGCAGAGAGAACTAAACAAGCAGCGGAAAAAGCCAAAGAAAAAGAACTGCGGGAGGAGGGGGAACGGGTCAAAGCAGAACAGGCTGATAGAGAAAGAAATGCTGTCGTTACTGGTATTTATCCCGTCCTCTCAGAAGAACTAGCTAGAGTGACCCCCTCAGAAACACCCCTTAGATCGCGAACGCCACCACCTGTACCCTATAGAGTACGTAGAATAAAGCCGACAGCAACAGAGGCGTTTATTTCCTCCTATCTAGAAGAGTCCCCACCGGACTACGCAAACGCAGATTTCCCTCCGCCCCCACCAGCAGATCAGCTCCAACAGCTCCAGCAGCTCGTGAAAGACGACGTAGGGCCCGGGGCCGTAGGGGGAGGGGGGCCTACTATAGATGTAGCAATCCCGCACTGTATATACGATCCAGAACCAGTAAAGGGCTCAATGCTCGTGATTTCACTAAGACTAAGACAGGCCGTTGCATATTTGGACAAACTACCAGATATGAAAGACCACCTAGATAAAATATACCGTTTCATTAGAACGGGGGAGGGACCCGAGTGTATAGCACAGGCCATGCAAAACAGAAAGGTGGGGGTTAAGAACCACATCCTCCGTTTTATTATTAACTGCCTGATCAGGGAAAAAGACGAAGGAGACGGAGATGTAAAGCCTGGTTTGATAGAATGGAGTGATAACATAGATGCCGGTCGGCATGATAAAACGGGACAGACAGATAGCATGATGGCCAAAATACGAAAGGAAATAATAGCAACACACACAGTAGAGCCTGACGAGAAGGATGAGTCATCAACGGAAGAGGTAGACGAGGAGAAGGACAGGATAAATTATGTAGGCAATGCACAACGGTTTGACAGGCCCAAGTGCCTCGACTACCGTAAACAGGGGCCGGCTATAAAAGAAAGATATTCCCTTGAAAATCTATTCCAAGCTACTGAAAAAGCACTGGAACGACGGATAAAGAGCGAGCGATCTCACACCCCACACGAAATGGAGTTGGCACGGTCAGCCACCCAGTGGGTGTCCAATTCTAATATATATAGCAATGATATAGTGGCCCAAACATTCTTGAGCCTTCCGCCGAACGAACAGCGTTTGGCTGGTATTTACATGGTCCAACATTTAATAACTGTATGAGAATCAATATTCCGATCCCGGTCAATTGTATAAATTACTGGACGACATAGTTCTAGACAGATGGACAGGCCTGGGTACTGAATTAATTAACGTCATCCTGGATCAACGACATAAGTACTTAAATTTTCTGACCACATGCATGCTTCCCGTGCCATACCACGACAGAAAGCACCTATACGTAGACAGACAGAACCCCCTACGAGAGGTACATCCTGTCAGAAATACAAACAATGTGCTTCAACGGGTGTATGTTTACACCCCTTTGACGAAATTAGAAATACTGGAAATAAAAAAGATGTTGCCCTGCCATGATAAAGACCCGGGGGGGTTTCACAGAGAATTAAAAGACATTCTCCGCATCGGAGATTATACGTACGCTGACATTCTGAAACTATTGAAAGTACTATTGCCAGCAGGCATTTATGAAAAGCTTAAGGAAAAAGACTGGGAGGTGGGAGAGAAAAAGTTAAGCTGGGAAGTATTGGAAACAGAGGATAAAGACAGAGCCCCGGGGGTTGGTCTTGGTGACAAAGCTAGAGAACTACCTGAACTCCTAATACAGGTTTTGCCGAGACTATTGACCACTAAAAAGGAAGACTGGGATGCTATTTCAGCCTGTAAACAAAAACAAGAAGAGGACACAAGCGACTTCTATTCTAGATTCGAGAAATGCTTTGCTATTAATAGTGGCCTTAAGCCCAGTAGCGAATCATATCCACATCTTTTCGTGAGCAAATTAGTAGAGAATTCCCTACCCCAGATCAAGAATAGAGTACTGAAGGTTGAGAGTACTTGGCAAGCAAACAGCCCTTCACAAATGTTGCAGATGCTACAATATCACCAGAACAGGATTAGAGAAGAGCAGGATCAGGAAAAGAGACGCATGAAAGAGACAAAAATGAAGGTGCTGGTTGCCCAAACGGTACCGGCAAACACAAACAAAAATGGCACGACACCTGTCAAGGGGAACTGTAATTATTGCAAACAACCAGGTCACTATGTAAAGGAATGTGCTGTCCTGGAACACAATATAGCTACAGGCAAGACAAAAGAACGACCACACACTCCAAGGCAAAATAGCACCCAACAGAGCACACAACAGACAGTAGCGACTTTTCCACCTCCACCACCGCCTGTTCATGCCACACAACAAATGTATCAGTACACGCAGTCAGACTATCCAGAATACCAAGCATTCTCATGAAACAGCCTTGAGAGGGAAGTTGGCTTGCCCCTTATTGAGGTTCCTGTAGATCAAGAGGGTCCCTATGTACATAGTCGTGTACTGGGACAGGACAGAAAGTTTCTGATTGACACAGGGGCGAGCAGAACTACCATCAGCCATGACGAGGTTCCAGGGGCACCCCTCTCGGGCTCACAGAATATATCCCTGGGATTTTCAGGAAAGCCTATTGTTAATGAAGTATCAAAACCAGTCTCCCTCGGGGTTGGTCCACTGTCACGTACCACAGACTTGCTACTTACTAAATCATGTCCAGAAAACTTACTTGGTATAAAGACATTAAAAGAACTAGGAGCAGTTATCTGTTGTTCTCCGGAGGGAGTGCGATTGTTCTTACGTGATCTTAAGGGACATTATGTGTTGACAGATTTTGACCACAGACTCCAGAATGTACCACAGCACCTATGGGCACAAGGTCCGACTGACGTAGGTTACATGAACATAACACCACACCATGTCACTCTCAAAGCAGGAGTAGTAATACCACGTATACGACAATACAAGTTACCACCTGATACCGAAGTGGCCTTATTAAAAATTATTGACGAACTCATTGCACAAGGGGTGGTGGTGGAGACTGACTCGAATGTGTGTAACTCACCTGTCCTTCCTATCCTTAAACGATCAGACCCTAATGCACCACCAGTTTACAGACTAGTTGTTGACCTTCGAGAATTGAATAAATGCGTGGTCCCACAATACCCAGTGGTCCCAGACATTTCTTCATTACTGACTGCTATTGATTCTGAGGCAACGTTCTTTACAGTCATTGACTTGAAGAATGCATTTTGCAGCATTCCAATTCATCCAGACAGCCAGTATCTCTTCGGATTCAGTTTAAAAGGACGAAGTTTTAAATTCACGAGAGCACCCCAAGGTTTTACAGAAAGTCCTAGCATTTACAGTCAGGCGTTGAAAAGACAGCTGGACAGTATTAATATGCCTACCAACACAGTACTGATCCAGTACGTAGACGACATCCTAATTACAGCACAATCAGAAACAGACTGCGAAGATGCATCACTGACGGTTTTACACTTTCTGGCAGACAAGGGGCACAAAGTGTCCCCTTCAAAGTTACAATTCTGTGCACAGCAAGTGGTGTACCTTGGACACTTGCTGTCCAAGAGGGGTAGACAGCTGACACAAGAACGTATTCAGTTAATTTTCAACCTTTCACAGCCCAAGGCCTCACTTCATACTGCAGGCAGTGGATTCCCCAGTATGCCTATCTAGCCAAACCACTCATACAGTTGACAACACAGGAGGCAGCGTCTTCGACTGTCCTCCCTTGGACACAAGAACACACCTTGGCATTTGAAGAATTAAAAAGAGCCTTATGTCAAGCGCCAGTTTTAGCGACTCCTAGTTACAGCAAACCCTTTACGCTTTTCGTAACTGAACGGTATGGAACAGCATTATCTGTCCTCACACAAGATCAAGCAGGAAAACACAAGCCTTGTGCTTATTTTTCTAGTACACTGGACCCAGTGGCCCAGGCTCTGCCTGCGTGTCTGAAATCGGTTGCAGCAACAGCCCTAGCCATAAGACAAAGTGACTCGATAGTGCTGGGACACCCCCTGACAGTACAGGTACCGCATGCAGTGGAAGTTCTCTTGAACAGGACACAGACACAACACTTGACTGTAGCGAGACTGACAGGATATGAACTGACGTTATTTCAACCACACATAGAGATCAGACGATGTAACATACTTAATCCTGCTACACTTTTGCCCTCAAGTACAGTAGACACCGCACCACATGACTGTGTGGAAATAATGAATATAGTGACGAAACCAAGACAAGACCTGACAGATGTTGCACTGCCAGACCCTGACCTAACACTCTATGTAGATGGATCATGCATGAGAACGAGCACGGGAGAATTAGTGGCAGCATATGCAGTGACCACTGCTACTGAAGTCATAGAGACGCAAAGAATAGACACACTGTCCGCACAAGCAGCAGAGCTCATCGCTCTGACACAAGCCTGCATAAGAGCTAAGCACTTGAAAGTGAACATTTATACAGATTCACAATATGCTTTTGGCGTAGTTCATGATTTTGGAGTACTATGGAGGGAGAGAGGTTTCTTGACCTATCATGGGGCCAAAATTCAGCACAGCCCGCTTATTCAGGCCCTGTTGGAAGCAATACATTTACCTGCAGCCATAGCTATCCTGAAATGCAAAGCACACACCAAAGCTACAGACACCATTTCCCAGGGTAATGACCTGGCAGACCGAACTGCTAAACTTACAGCCCAGACGCCAACAGACAAGACAAAGACAGAGGTACCATTACTGACAAAAAGTATGACAGTCAGGGATCCTTCTCAAGATGTACTCGACATACAGACACATGCCACTTCAGATGAAATAAAGAAATGGACTGAACAAGGAGGGGTCCAGACTGACCAAGGTTGGATGACTAAGGGCAAAGCAACATGATTTCTTCCAGATTCCATGGTACAAGTGATCATAAACACAGCACATAGTCCAGCACACTTGGGAGAGAAGGCAATGATAGACAGCTTACAGAATATCTGGTTTAACAAGCACCTGCGTGCAGCAGCGAAACAAAAAGTAAGAACATGTATGATCTGTTGCCAGTTCAATCCAGGTAAAGGCATCCCGGTGGAACAAGGCGGATTTCATCCTCCAGACCACCCTTTTGAGGTCCTCCAGATGGACTATATCCAGATGGACAGATGTAGAGGTTACAAGTATGTCCTGGTAGTTGTGTGTGCACTAACTAGATGGACAGAAGCGTATCCAGTCCCAATTTATACTGCTGTGACAACCGCCAGGCAATTGGTGCGCAAATTCTTCCCTAGATACGGATTGCCCCGTGTCGTTTACTCAGATAATGGTCAGCCTTTTTCTTCTGAATTAATGGAACAAGTATCTCTTCTGTTAGGATATAACTGGAAGTTCCATTGTGTGCGACACCCTGAAGCAGCAGGCCTTGTAGAAAGGCATAATCAGACAATAAAGACGAAACTAGCAAAGATCTGTGCAGAAAAAGGCGTGGATTGGATGGTAGCCTTGCCGGTTGCCCTCTTTTACATGTGTATGGTAGCCCATTCCAGAACAGGCCTATCACTATATGAAGTGGTTTTCTGTAGACCACTGAACATGTGGGGTACGCCTATGCCTAAGAAAATAACTGATGTTGACAGTAACATGCTTACAGATTACCTGGCTTCCTTGATGTCTGCACTACTCTCTTGTCGTTCACAGGTTGCCGCCGCCTTCCCTGACAACACCCAGATCAAGGAGCACGCCATATCCCCAGGCGATTACGTTCTCGTCCGGAACTTTGATCGATCAAGCCCCCTTGATCCGCGTTGGAAGGCGCCGAAGTTAGTGTTACTAACAACGAGGACAGCCATCAAAGTCGAAGGGAGAAAAGGGTGGCTCCATGCCCATCACTGCAAACGGTACTTTGGAGACTCTGGAACTTTGGTAAAGAATAAAGACATTACAGACTTTGAGCCCCCTTTGCTAGAAAAGATGCCACAGCAAGAGTACAGGTCCAAATTACGATCTAGAAAGCCAGACAACGTTTAATCATTTAAGTCCACTAGGTGGTGAATCGGTTGAACAAGATTTCTGACATGCATAAGATCGCGGACAATAATAGTAAAAAGAGCAAAATGAAAGAAAAATACTGCAAGATATTACGTAGTAGATGTATAGTATCTTTGATTTTTCTGTCTCTTCTGTGCATCACTATAATCTGTATCAGCTTGATATTACATGTTTTCTTTCCTCCTATTGCCTCACATATACACTCTTCCATTAATGACACCTTAGAGCATACATTTAGTGATCTGCCACCCCATGAACTGTCATATCGACTGGCCCTGCGCAACAATACTTTTATTCGGATGTTGCACCGTTCTCATCAGACCAGCAATGCGACAGATTGCTGGGTATGTGGCCGACTCCCTCCTTATCAAAAGATGAAGGGAGTTCTACCCCTCGTCCCTTTTCCGTTCTCCCACAATGGTTTGTGCGGAGCATGGTTGCCTTAATGTCATCACTAGACAGAAGGTCCACAGTTTACCAGGGTGACTGGATATGGGGAAACTTGAATAAAGTAATGAATGAGGTATGTTTTCCAGATGAAGACGGACTCCCCCAAAGGAAGGGGACCGATCTAGAAAATGAAGAGTACGAGCAAGGAAATGCTTCCCTCAGCTTTATAATGCTGAATGTTCAGCCCATGCAAAATGCAGGTCCACCGTTTATGTCAGTCCTACCAGTAAAAGGTGATTTGTGCGTTAGAAAGAAAGGATCAGTACATATGGGACACAGCGAGTGTAATGCTGTAGTCGAGTTTAATGATAAAGGAAAGTCTTCTTTCAAAGCATCTCGCCATACCTATTTCATTTGCGGTCAGACAGCCTATGTACATCTGCCCTTAGACTGGGGTGGGACATGCTATATAGCGTTCCTGCTGCCACCCGTCTTTCTGGCCCCATCCAATTATCATCGAGATTCACGACTAGAGCATGTTAGACACAGGAGAGCGACCGATGCCTCCGAGATTGATCAGACTGAGACAGCCTGGGAGCAATATACAGATTTCAACAGAGGATTCTTTTTCTTCATAGGTCCCGTCCAAAACAGTAAACTCATACGCAGGTTAACAAGGACTCTGGAAGCAGTTGTGAATGAGACTGCATCTGCCCTGGCGAACTTAACCCAGGAGCAGTCTGCCATGCGACTTGTTGTTCTTCAGAACCGCCTTGTTCTTGACGTCATCCTGGCGGATAGGGGCGGGGCCTGTAGAGTGATCGGCTCCAGTTGCTGCGTTTTCATTCCTAATAACGCGCCATCTGTGTACGCAGCAATAACAAGGCTCCACAAGATTGCTCACGATATACATCAAGACCCAGGCACATGGACTTGGTCCAGTTGGCTCTGGAGTGTAATATCCGCATGGGGATGGAAAGTGTTGTCGTTCCTAGGAATGATACTGCTTATGATATTCGGCTGCTGTCTCTGTCTGCAGTGTGGCCCGGCCATTTGCGGCCTGTGTGCGACTGCCTGTGTTCCATATCCACGTATACAAAGGATCAAAGATGAACAAATGATGCTGTATGATCAAATATACGGTCTCATGAATATAGATGTGTCCTGAAGGGTACAGTAGGGGACAAGGAGGGAATGAGGAAAAAGAAATTTTACATGGCCAATATGTCCCCTGCGTATACCCCAACGTTTAGTGTACGTGCATGTCACCCATGCATTTTCCCTCTATGCCTCTGCATTTACGTCCCACATTAGGATGTCAGTCACCAAGTCTTCCATAAAAGAAACGTTAATTTTGCACTAAGGCCCATGTGGCCCATGTGTTTGCATTGTGCACTTTTAAAATCGAGAAGAACCCATTTCTCCATTTCGTGGCTCAGCCAGAGCCAGTCCCCGAATTGAAGTTTCATGCCTCCAGACACTCTGAGGGCTGCAGCTACGTATCCCTGACCTCGCATACTTTTGGCTAAGCCGAGAGGGGCCCAGCACGGGGTGCCAAGACAGTATTTTGCACAACAGTTATCTGCTTGCTCTGCAGAATCACATTCCTTCCTGGTGAAGGAGGTAAACAGAACCCGTCTGCAGAGATAGGGCCTAGCCTTTCTGTCTCAGTTTAAGTGATTTACAGAGCTCGCGTCCATAGAAAGCCCAAGGCCCCCACGCAATGAACAAAGAAATAGATGCCCACACTGGCTCTTGGTGATGAGCGACCTTTGCTTCAGATAATACATCCCCGGACTTAAGATATCAGATAATACCAGACGTGCTGGTCGCCCTGACACTGAAGGCCTCCCTACCAGACCGAAAGTCAGCTCTCCCCAGTTACACGTCAGTTGCACGTCATGACCAAGTTGCGCACACAAGTAGGGCGAAGTTCAAGCTGGCCATGCAACCCCCCTCCATGTATCCACCCACCTATGACTCACCTATGACTCCTCAAGTGAACGCCCACATGTACGCCCTCATGCACGCCCACATGCTCTTATCTCTCTTTCTTTTGCTCTGCCTGGAGCTCTCCTCCTCCTCTATGCAAAATTGAATATATAAATATTTATTTAGAAGACCCTTCCTGAACCTTAGTGGTGATTCCGATTCTCCCCTAACTCGAGTTATTGAAATAATGCCCTTTTGAATCGGACACCACGGACTCTGCCTCTCATTATATGCATGACCCTTTGTTTATTTATAGAAATTATGACAGGGTAATACTTTATTTACCACAATAGAGTAAGGTGGGCATCGGCCTCCTGCCCAGGGCAACATTTTCGCCTTTGGGGGGCTGGGTTGGCTTCTCCAACACATTGCGATTTCACCTGGGATGGATCATTTCTTTTGTTTAACAAGTCATATTAAAGAGCTCTTTATGGTAAGGCGGGCACAGCAGGGACCTGGGTTAACCAGATCAGGCTTGCCCTTGACCTTGTCAACTATGCATTGGACTCTGGGGCTCTGCACCATAAGTGACGTCTTGACAGCATCTGTTTCACCGGTTCGGCAGGGAACCGTCATCAGCAGCGGCGGCTGGGCACTTGGGCAACGTTGTGGCTCCGTTTAGTTCGCCCAGGGATTGGGCGGGCAAGGTCAGCAGATGGTGGCCGGATATGGAGTGGACATATGTCATAACCGCGTCGGTGCATATCACTCTCGGCAGTCAAGTTTACTAAAATTTCTGCAGAACACTGGTTAAGGTTAGGAATATATGCATTTAGGGGCTAATATAATATCTGCCTTTTGGATCAAGTGGGTGTGTGTCAGTTATCTCCAGGAGTGGGTGAATTTGACTTTAAAGTTCAGAAATGGAGGGGATAGGGTTCCTTTTCAAACAACACCAGAACGCAGTTGGCAGGCATAGTTAAGAGGTTATGGACTTACTATTAGGTTCCCATGGATGGAAGGTTATGTGTCGCTTCAGTGAGGCTAAGCATTGCGAGGAGTTTGTTAGCCTACAGTAGGGTCGGCATTATGGGAGTGAGCCGCCTGGCGGGACCTTGATGGTGAGTATGTCCCCAGATGTCTAAGTAAGAGTGAGAGGCCAAATGCTAGACAGGGGACACCATGCCACTGGCAGTGGAGTTGTTGACCCGATAGGGGCCTGTTGGTTGCTGGTCAGCCAGCTGGACAGAATAGGAATGGACTGGGGGATGGAGCATTAGACGGACAACTGCAAAGCACAGTTTGCAGTTAGTTGAGAAGTTCAGGGACTTCACTGTTACTTTTCCCTGTCCGGTGGGCGGCAGAAGTGAGAAGGAAGTTTGGTTGCGTGCCAGCTTGGCGGTGCTGAGGAAGAGAGCAGACTTGTCCTTACCTGAGCCGAGGGAGGCCGGTGATTGCAATTGTAGTGCAATAGGTCCATGGCGCCAAGGATAGGTGGATAGTGTCGCCCGACAAACAGACGGCGCCCCGTTAGTCCTTCGGGCGGTTGTAGACCTGAGCAACCGGGGGTTGCCACAACGCTCCGCCCCCGAGGGGGAGGGGCGTGAGCAAGGGGCGGAATAGAGGTCCGCCAAGGGGAGGGGTTAGACCTTCCCCCAAAACTGACAACGCCCCCGCGGTTAACACCCCGGGGGTTATGGCTCATCAGGTGGGCGGGTCGCGAGAGCCGGCCTGCTCTTGGATCGCCCGTAAGATAATCCAACATGTTGGCATAATGTCTGTGCTAATAAAGCTGCAACAACTTTCTCCAACAAATCATAGTGTGGTGTCTGTTATTTGGGAAAGTTGGAGGAGGAGCGGTCCGGGGTATGGGCCGATATTGGCACTAAGCCCCCGGTCCATCAACAGCTTCAGGGTCCCGATGTCCCCTCAGGGCGGGACCGAGAGATCAAGAGCACCTGCAGATGGAGGGGTCATCCGGCTGGGGGTGCAGGCAATGAACGCCAGGACGCACTCTGGGAATCAGAGGGCAGTCGTAAAATCAGGTCTTTAGATAGGAGGTGCAGTGGCGTCACTAGGGTTGGTGTCACCCGGTGCGGGTAACTCATGGTGTCACCCCCTCAAGACTTACCGTATGGACCGAGTCCGCTCCGAGTCCGCCAGTGGACACAGATGGGAAATAACGGGACCATAAGATAACGTTAACCCGAAAACCACAGAAATACACCAGTTATAGTTTAGTAAAAGAACTATAACTTCCACCCCATTATGCACTGGCCTTCAGCCAGGCAGTGCTTCCACCCACAGGAAAACACCCAATCCATATTTTTGTCAACTTAAAAATGAAAATTCACATGTCATGAGTGTTGTACTTTTTAAGGTCATACGTGATCATGTTTGGGCAGAAGTTATATAGCTTTTTGACTAAACTATAACTGGTAAATTTCCAAAGTTTTCAATTTTTTTAAACAAGCTAATGCCTCATTCCAGCAAGTAACTACAACATCAGTTTAACTTTAATCTTTCCCTGAATTTTTGTTTTTATTTTTTTTATGTAAATTAAGGTTTTAAGAAACTTAAAATGTCACTTTAACATTTGCTTTTTTTACTGAATTTCTGGGGTTCTTGATCATATTCTAAAGTGGACCAAGTCCGAAACCTTCACATTCAGCAAATCCCAGCTGTGCATGATCATTGTCCATGTGTTGCAAGGGTTGGCTGCAGGGTGTGGCCTTTGGCCCCAGGCACAGCACCCACTCCTTCTGCATGCACACAGCCCAAACAGTGCACCTCCTTTGGCCTTGTGCACCCATCATGCAATGTCTTCCTCCTTTTATAAAAAAAAAAACCCAAAACATTTCAAGTACTGCTGTACTCTTATGGCATCCCTATCGCAAGCTTCCACCTCATGGTACCACAGAACAATGTAAGTTTCCTCCCTCATGAAGCTTGAGTGGTGTCATAGTACCATGAGGTGGACGCTTGCGAGATTCCCAGAGTACTGACATGAGCACCACAGCATTTTAATGAAAAGTTAGGGCTGGCCAATCAGAACGTCAATTACGGCAGTAACATAACAGGTTTTGCAGTACCCCATTGGCTGACTGGAAAAAATGCTCCCTCAGCAAGTAATTTTTTATTTTTAGTGCATAACGATCCAGATATCACTAACTTTTCTGAAAAATGTACCCCTTCATAAGCACACCAACAAATATTTCTTAAAACTGCTAAACAGATTTACCATAAGTAGTAGCATTCTTTCTGAGTAAAATCCTAACTTCTGCCAAGTTGTTTTTTTCATTATCAGAGAACAGTTTCCAATGGGAATTAAAATGTAAAATCGTTGTTTTTAGACTTCCCTTTTTTCTTGTACCAGTACCATGTTTAACAGATCAGTGGGAAACTTTCTAAGAAAGAGCCAAAGCAAGAGAGCTTGTTTTTTTGGAACATTTTGTGCAGTCACACATAAAGAATGTAGTGACTAGCGAGCGAACACCGTCCAGCTCTGAAATAAATCATGATTAGAGATCGCTCCGTGAAACGTCTCTTTTACTTCATAATTTGAGTTCATTCATAAAAATGATATACTGCTCTCACCGTGACCTAAGAAGGCAGTCCCACTGTCCCAAATTTGAAAGGGAGACGACGGCGCTCCGCTCGCGATATCACAGAAGATGGTGGTGACTAACTTCACATTAATTCTTTATTCTAGCGCACCGCAGGCACTCCCCTACGCTGCCGTCTCGTCTCCTCCCTGGCGCGTGACCGCGACGTGTCAGAGGAGAACAGCGCGCGGGGGCTGTCCCAGGGCCGTCATTGGTAGCGCTGAAGATTGACGGCCCTGGGACCCACAAACTGGGGTACGCCGCGCATCGCACCAGCATCTCTGATCACGACATCACCACCGGTGCGTGCGTGCGTGGTGATGTGTTGCAGTCAGTGCACACTCACTGCACTGACTGCAGAGTATTTGAACTTTGTAAGCAGGTGCACCGTGGCATGCGCTTGGCTTGCAGTGTTGCACTATAAATAAAAAGCACACTGGCAACAGAGCAGGGGTCAGGCTGCACTTGACTGACTCCACTGTGCACTGCAGTGCAGAGCAAGAGCGAGCCAGCAGCCAGCGTAACGTGGTAACTAACCAGATTGGTGTCACCCCATGATCGGGTGACACCCGGTGCGGTCCGCACCCCGCACCCCTCCTGTTGACGCCACTGAGGTACAGTCTCAAAAAGAGGGGGTGCAGGTGACAGTCCACCACCAAGGGTGCAAAAATAATCAAGAGCGGGACCTGAATCCCAGGTGCAGTAATTTAAATCAGGGGTGCCATCTTAAAAAAGCATTGAAAATGCAATAGTTCTCGCCCTCGTTTAAGTTAAAGCAATTTAGTTTGTAATTAGGTGGCTTTTTAGCTTTGCTTTTAATAGTGTCTTTCAAACGTTCATGTACATAACATGCATATGTATGCATATATGTATATGTATGCATGCATTTATATTTGTATTTATATAGATATGCAGATTATATATATGTTTATATATGTATGTATATACATACCCATACATAAATATAAATGCATATGCATATATATATATATATATACATATATACAAGGATTTATGCACTTTGCACGTTTTTTGCACTTTATTAATTGTTTGCACTAGCAGTTTCTTTATCAGATTGGGTAGTTATTACATCTATTGTCGACAATATGTATATAGACTATTTTAAACAGACTTACTTTAGTTTTAATACATCATCCGAGATGATGAGCCATGGTAGGACACATTTATTGAATTTAGATATGACGCCCATTAATTTTATTAATATGACATTTTTCTATTATACCTGGTTTTACACGAATAGTTTTATTCTCGGATTGTAATTTTAAAGTATGTTTTCTATGTCTATTTATTGTTGACGCCCTCTCAATCTGATGGTGCACAGTATTTAAATCACAGTTATTGGTTCCTACTGTCATGTGACCAAGGCTACCGTGACGTAGCCGAAACGTGTCATGCTGGCGACAAGGGAGCAATAAAAGACCCTTGAAAGCATCTCTTCAGCGCTGTTGTGTGGTCTGTGCCTGCTCTTTTCTGTGTCGGTGTCCAGAGCCGATTTGCAGGAGTTTGGGATGGATATATATATATATATATATATATATATATATATATATATATATATATATATATATATATATATATATATATATATATATATATATATATATATATATATATATATATGCATATGTGTGCGCATAGAGAGGAAGAGGTAGAGAGTAGAGAGTAGTAGAGAGAGGCAGAGAGAGAGGTAGAGCGAGAGGTAGCGTGAGAGGTAGAGAGTGAGTAGTAGAGAGTAGAGTGAGTAGTAGAGAGCGAGCAGTAGAAAGTAGTAGTAGAGAGTGAGTAGAGAGTAGTAGAGAGTGAATAGTAGGGTGAATAGTACAGTGAGCAGTAGAGTGGGTAGTAGAGTAAGTAGAGAGTGAGTAGTAGAGAGTAGTAGAGAGTGAGTGGAGAGTGAGGAGTAGAGAGCAGTAGGTAGAGAGTAGTAGAGAGTAGTAGAGAGTAGTAGAGAGTGAGTAGTAGAGAGTAGTAGAGTAGTAGAGAGTGAGTAGTAGAGAGTGAGTAGTAGAGAGTGAGTTGTAGAGAGTGTGTAGTAGAGAGTGAGTAGTAGAGAGTAGTAGAGAGTGAGTAGAAGAGTGAGTAGTGGAGAGTAGTAGAGAGTGAGTAGTAGAGAGTAAGTAGAGAGTGAGTAGTAGAGAGCAGTAGAGAGGGAATAGTAGAGTGAATAGTAGAATGAGTAGTAGAGTGGGTAGTAGAGTGGGTAGTAGAGAGTAGTAGAGAGTGAGTAGAGAGTGAGCAGAAAGTAGTAGTGTATAGTAGATTGAGTAGTAGAGAGTGAGTAGAGACTAGTGTAGTAGAGTAGTAGGTAGAGAGTAGTAGAGAGTAGTAGGTGGAGAGTAGTAGAGAGTGAGTAGTAGAGAGTGAGTAGTAGAGAGTAGTAGAGTAGTAGAGAGTGAGTAGTAGAGAGTGAGTAGTAGAGAGTGAGTTGTAGAGAGTGTGTAGTAGAGAGTGAGTAGTAGAGAGTAGTAGAGAGTGAGTAGAAGAGTGAGTAGTGAAGAGTAGTAGAGAGTGAGTAGTAGAGAGTAAGTAGAGAGTGAGTAGTAGAGAGCAGTAGAGAGGGAATAGTAGAGTGAATAGTAGAATGAGTAGTAGAGTGGGTAGTAGAGTGGGTAGTAGAGAGTAGTAGAGAGTGAGTAGAGAGTGAGCAGAAAGTAGTAGTGTATAGTAGATTGAGTAGTAGAGAGTGAGTAAAGACTAGTGTAGTAGAGTAGTAGGTAGAGAGTAGTAGAGAGTAGTAGGTGGAGAGTAGTAGAGAGTGATTAGTAGAGAGTAGTAGAGAGTGAGTAGAGTATCTCACACACACACAGTGTCTCACACACAGTGTCTCACACACATTGTGTCACAGTGTCTCACACACAGTGCCTCACACACACACACAGTGTCTCACACACACACAGTGTCTCACACACAGTGTCTCACACACACACAGTGTCTCACACACAGTGTCTCACACACACAGTGTCTCACACACACACACACAGTATCTCACACACAGTCTCACACAGTGTCTCAAACACAGTCTCACACGCACATGGTGTCTCACACACACACAGTGTCTCACACACAGTGTCTAAAACACACACATTGTCTCACACACACAGTGTCTCACACACACACCAACTGTCTCACACAGTGTCTCACACACACACAGAGTCTCACACACACAATGTCACACACACTGTCACACACACAGTGTCTCACACACACACCGCCTCACACACAGTGTCTCTCACAAACACAGCCTCACACACACAGTGTCTCACACACACAGTGTCTCAAACACACATACTGTGTCTCACACACACTGTGTCTCACACACACACTGTCTCACACACAGTGTCACACACACACACACACAGTGTTTCACACACACACAGTATCTCACACACACACAGTGTCTCACACACAGCTCTCGGCTCTTGTCCCCACCCCCCTATACCTTCTATTCCTATCCTGCCCCTGCCTGGTCTCCAGCCTTGCCCCCTCCCGGGATCTCTTGCTGTCCAGTGCTAGCCTACTCCACCTTCCTTCTCTGCCAGCCCCCCTCCCTTCCCCGCAGCACCACTAGGCAGCCCTCGTGCGAGCAACGGAGGGCCGCAGCCCAGACATGAATACAAGCCCCCACCCAACACCTCTCCTCCAATGCGAGACGCAAGAGTGGGAGGCGGGGGTGAGGGAAATCGCACATACTGCTTGGATTCGAAGGTCCGCAAGGCTAGGATTGTTTTCGGAGCCATGGAGATGCGTTAAACAACTCGATGTTTTAAGTATATGCTGCTTCGTGTCACAGAACTGTCCTTAATACATCGTTATTATAGGTCTGTAATACATAAATAAACACAGTAGTTCTGCCCATCCCCCAGCTCCCACTTTCTTTGGTGGAGATGGCAGTGTTGGGGTGTGTGGTTTTCTTCGTTCCTTTGATGGTTTGGTAGTTACGGTTAGAAATGTTGCAAATAAAACTTCATGCAATGAAATATAAATCTTCGATGTGTACAATGATGTTAGGTTTACAAGTAGCAAAGCCAACAGGAATACTGTTCTAGTGGACCAAAGTAAAACCTCCCGCACAAACTGCGCTGGAAAGAACACTGCCCAAAAAGGAACTCCGAAAGACAAACAACCCCCTCTCAAAGGGCACAGCGTCCACGGACAACAAAAGCAAGCAAGGCAGCAAACCACAAACAGACTTCTACACATGGCATTGTAACACAGAGGACGGCTTTTACCAAAGCACATAAAGTACATAGTAAAATATACTGCCACACGCCGACAAAAGATTCACAGAGAATCAGGAATGTAATCTCCACAAGCTGCACACACAGCACACTTAAAAAAGAACCACACAAGGGATGGACAAGGCCTCATACAAAAGAAACATGAATAAGTGAATCATGTCTCATAAACTAGAAACATAACCCCCCCTCCATTAACACTGCATAGAAAATATTAAGACTCAGACAAACGGCAGTTCAAAACAATCCTACAAAAGATCTAAGACATATATTCTTTCCTCCCCAAACATGTATACAGCAATCCAGTAACATAGTCAGTGAAACGCTGCTGTGAAAGAATACGAAATCTGTGTAAAGAAACAACTCTAGCCACATATGCAAACAGTCAGTAAAAAGAGAGCCACGATCTTTCACTAAAGGCAGCCGCATACTGTAACAAGCGCTCGCCATGACACAGCCTTTTCTCCTTTTGAGCCGTCCCACTTGGACGGCCTGGCCAGGTTTGTTATCTTTATGGAGCCATGTGTTTGGCCCATAAAGATAAGATACCTTTTACGCCAGAAGTAAGTCAGGCGAGCCAGTCCAAGTGGAACGGCTCTAAAAGAGAAAAGTGTACGTCACTGGAAGCTCTTTTCCAATGGCTGGCCACCGTTTAGCATGAACGGTGATGCCAGCCAATGGAAAAGAGGGGCGGGCTTAAAGCCAGCTAGTTAATCTCCCCAATATCACTAAATCTCACCAGCAAGACTGCGCATGTGCGTAGTCTTACGCTAGGCTTCGACCTAAAAACTATAGGGCGCAGAGTCGAAATCACACTCTTGAAACCAAGGGGCTGTCAGTGAACTCAAGGCTGCTGTCTCGAAATCAGGCAATGCCGCCTCAATATCGGGGGTGAAGTCTCAAAACCATGGGGAACAGTCTTAAAAAGTGGGGGTGAAGATGGATGCAATAATTTACCAAGGGTGCAGTCAGTTAACCCGGGAATGCAGTCGTGCAATAATCAGACGAAACGTTAGCCCGACGAGCACTCTGAAAATCAGGGATGTGTTGTTGAAATCAGTGGTGTAGACAGTGCTTGAAATGGAAAAATAGAAGTGCAGGTATTCTGTACCAGATTACCTTCTTGTTACTGAGAAGTTCCGGTACTCTCCAATCAAAAGCATTAAGTCACTCTTGAGAAGTGCCATTATTCTCCCTCTCAAAATAAAAAAGTGCTGGTACTCCATATCGGACAGTCCCGGCCCATTTAAAGCACCAGGTGTAAGAGTAAACTGAGGGGTTCTTAACATTAGCAGGGGGTAATCAGTGAATCATCTAGGGGCTCAGCCTTTCTAGTTGGGGTGTCGCGGGTAGGCGGGGGCAATATTGATATCCGTGGGGATTTCGTGGGCGCAGTCAGTGCAGCAATGGAGCCCTGAGCACCAGTACCGCAGTATTTGGGTGACTGAGCGCATCCGTCTCCGGGAGCAGCCAGGCAGAGGCTGCCTCCTATGGTACCCATGATGCCAGTCTGATGCTGGGCTTAAGGACATGAAGTGTATTTGTGTGTGGGGGGTTAGGGGGGTTATTGTAATATCATAACTTCTGATTGAATGAGTTTAAGTTCACTACTTTTAGGTGCAAACTTTGTTCAGAGTTTTATGATTCCACCCCCCTATACCTATGTGTGCGGAGTCTCCTGGTACGGGAACTCAGCACACAGCTATAGAGAGCAGAGTCATAAACTCCTCACCTAGTTTGTGAATACCTAAAAGTGGTAAACTAAAGCTTACCCCTGTGAATCAGGCCTGTGTTGAGTGTGGTGGCCCGATTGTTGTACAGGACACTCATTTTAACCCACATACTGTTTTATAAACTTGTTTTTATTGGCATTTGTAGTAGACATACAGGAGCAGATCACAATATGATTGTCAACTATTTTCTCCACAGCATTACACCAATTAATTTCAGCTAAACGAGCGATACCAGCACACTGTGTCCATTAGTGCCCTCCATCTAATGCCACAACATCAATTTCAGAGACAGTACATACAGTGAGTGTTGAGTAGAAGAGGAGAAACAATAACAAGGTCAGACCTCATTTAGGTATGCTCACAGGATTTTGGAAATCATGAGGTGTCTGCCGAATTGCCATAGTTCAAAGCGAAATTCAAACCCAGGATGCTGGGGGCTGCAGGACAAACCTTTACAGTCTGCCATTATGAATCACAATTTCAACTTAAACAGTGAATTCACTATAGAGAACGAGAAGATAGAGAAAGAGATAGCAGAGAAGGAGCTGGCAGGGAAGTAAAGAGGCGAGATTCAAGGGAGGGGTGTGGCAGGGGAGAGGGTGTTGTCAAGGGGTATAGTCGGCACTTTGGCGTTCAGAATCATTAATGCTCTCTGGAGTCATGTATGTAGAGGCCTGAAACACCTACTTTAGAGAAGGGGCGGGGTGTTCAGAGTCTGGTGTGTAGACGCCGCCTGGTGGGGGTCAAGTGTTCCCAATCCGTGGATTTCCAGAGACTATCCTCATCTGGCGGGTATACAGCGTCCTGGAAGAGGCGCAGATCTCGGGGGCTGGAGATGAGCGTGTTCCAGTTTGCAAAGGTAGTCCACAAGTGGGTGCCACAGTTTGGTGAATTTAGTGTCCTGTAGCTGCAAGCACGCCGTGAGTAGTTCCATGGCAATCGTGTGCCACAGGCGGGTGAACCAATACGTTAATCGGGGGTGTTTCAGCTTTTTACCAGTAGAGAGCCACGATTTGCTTGGCAGCCCCAAGCATGTGAAGGCTGAGGATGCCAGTCTTGGCGGGTCATGGCACGCAGGTTCACCGTCCGAAGGCCCAGGACAATCGCAGGCGGGTTTTCAGGCAGTGGGTAGCCTATGACCAGTCGGATATGACTGAGGACTTCCTTTCAGCAGATGATCAAGTGTGGGAATGTCCATCAAATATGTGAGAAATCTTCCGGAGCACTAGTGCAGCACCAGCAAAAAGGGGAGGAGGTGGGAAACATTTTATGCCACCTGTGAGGGGTATAGGTCCATTGTGTCATAACCTTATGTGCGTATTCCCGCTGGGGGATGCTATGAAAGACCTTCGGGATATCTCGCCACAAATGTTCCCATTGGGTGGGTGTGATATCAGTGTCTGTGGATGACTGACATCTCAGTTGGTAGGCATGAGGGGTGGTGCACTGTGAGTGTTGGAGAACTTGGTATGTGCGGGAGATTAGGCCCCTGGAGTTATCAAAGGAGAGCACTAGCTGCTCAAAGGCAGTGAAGGGTCGAGTGGCTGCCCGTGTCAAAGAGGACGCCTGAACCCAGTGACGCAGTAGAATGTATTGGAATGTAGCCCCCTCTGGTAACAGAAAATCTTGTTTACATTTCTCAAAGGTTTTGACGGTGTCTCCCATGAAGAGGTCCCGAATCGTCCTGAACTCCCCCTCCGTCCAGTCTGTGAAATAGGGCGGGTGAAGAGCGGGCGGGAAGTGAGAGTTGCGTGCGATGAGGGTATGGGGGGGCGGGAAGGATGTGAGGCCTCTGCGTACTTCTAATTTGTCCCAAATCTCGAACACTGCCTTAATGGGAACCGCAATATAGGTGCTGCGCCAGCGAGTGTCCCGCGAGAGCCATGCATGGTCCCAGATGGGGCGGCAGGTCACTGCCCTGTCCATGTGAAACCAGACTTTTTCGCTCTCCCATGCCATCCACTCCGATATGAAGCGGAGGTGCGAAGCCCATTAGTATTCCAACAAGTTTGGGCAGGCCAGTCCTCCCCTATCACGCAGAAGCATGAGTATTTTATTAGAAAACCGTAGTTTACTCCCTCCCATATAAATGTGGTGAGCTCATGCTGAAGGCCCTGTATTTTGATGCTACGGGACGAGTGTGGGATGGGTCTGAAAAAGGTAAAGTATCTTTTTATGAGGATTGGCATTTTGATTGTGTTTAAGCGCCCCAGCCAGGATAGCGGACGGGATTTCCACGTTCCAAGTCTGCCACAACTGCGTTTTTAAACTCCAGCCAGCTTGCTTGGGGCCATGTGCAAGGTTGGGAGTTATGTTGAGCCCCAGGTATCGAATAGAATGTGATGCCCATTGATAGGGGACAAGAGATTGGAGCATGGCGGCCTCCTCCTCCAGAATTGTGAGATTGAGAGCCCATGATTTTTCATAATTAATTCCAAGCCCGAGACCTGTTCAAACGATTGGAGCACCTTATGTAGGGCCGGTAGGGAATTTCGTGGGCGTGATAAAGTGAGAAGTAAGTCGTCAGCAAACAGGGCTATTTTGTGATCTAACCCCCCCAAAGGTATGCCATGTATGTCAGGAGACTGGCGGATCATGATGGCCAGCGGTTCTGCTACAAGAGCAAATAAGAGGGGGGATAGGGGATATCCCTGTCGGGTGCCCCTGTAGATAGAGAATGGTTGTGTTAGCTGGCCGTTTACCTGCACCCCAGCCAGGGGGGACAGGTAGGGAACCATAATCCTCGCAATCATCTGCGGACCCAACCCTATTTTATCGAGGACAGCACGAAGGAAGACCCAAACTACTCGGTCAAATGCTTTCTCAGCATCGAGTGATAGCAAGCAGGCGGGAATCTGCCAATGATGCGCCTTCCGGATTAGATGGGCAACTCACTGCACATTGTCTGCCCCGTCGTTGGTGAACAAAGCCCACCTGGTCCAGTTCTATGAGTCCAGGAAGGTGTAGAGCAAGACACTTAGCCAGTATTTTAGTATAGTGTTTGAGGTCAGTGTTTAGGAGCGTGATTGGACAAAAGGAGGAGTAGAGTGTGCGATCTTTCCCCGGTTTGGAGATGAAGGCGATTTCAGCCATGGCCATTTCTGCAGAGGTTCCTACTACATCAGTATAAGAATTAAAGAGACGGAGCATGTGTGACTTGAGTTGTGGGAAGAATGCGCGAAAGAACGAGACCGGTAAGCCATCCTGCACCAGCGGTATGCTGAGAGGAAGATCCTTCAAAGCACCAGCAAGTTCCTCCCGAGTGATGGGATCCTCCAATAGCTGAGAGTGATAGCCGCTAATTGGGGACTACTCGCAAGCGTCCAAGGCAGCAAGAACCTGGTCTAGATCGGGCAACTCCCCGGCATAGAGGGAGGAGTAGTAATTATAGAATGCTTGCATCTTGGCAGCTTCGGTGGTGGCCCAGGTACCATCTGCCAGTTTGAGTTTGGCGAAGTACAGTTTGGTGGCCCGCGTCCGAAGGCGGCGCGCCAGCACTGTACCCACCTTGCCCCCCGTCATAATATCGTTGTTGCAAGCCAAAAGATCGTGTTCCACTCTGCTGGTCCTGTGGGGCGGGTGTTGGCCCCGGAGTATAGCGAGGCGCCTTTTGTGCAGAGCCAAGGGGTGCTGCTGATCCAGCCGATCGAACGCCTTAATATCCCGGGAGAGTTTGTCTTTAAACAAGTGAGCTACTCGAGCCCGAGCTATGGCAATGGATGTGATCGTGACGCAAATCGGTGCCTTAAACGTATCCCAAACTACTGGAAGTGGGGTTTCAGGGAGGTCGTTGGTCTCGAAGTAGGATGTTATAGCTTCCCGGATCTCTGCCACATCTACCGGGTCTCTGAGGATATGTAGGGGAAAACGCCACTGAGAGACGGCCAGGGCGAGAAAAGCGATCCTGAATGAGAAGTTCCACATGGGCGTGATCAAAGACAGAGATGTCAGACATGGATGCCGAGATGGTGCCTTTGACAAGGGAGTGCGAGACAAAAAGGTAGTCTATGCGAGAGTAGGTGCGATAAATATGAGAGTAATACGAGTAGTCACGGACGTCTGGAGAGTGGAATCTCCAAATATCTATGAGGCTGAGAGTGGTTAGTTGCTTCTTTAAGGTCAAGGAAATGGCCCCCATCCCATGGAAAGAGCCTTCGCTATGATCAAGACTTGCCTCCCACACCAGATGAAAATCTCCCCCCAGGATGAGACCCGGATCATCTTGTGTTATGTGTTGCCGCCGCAAACCCCACAAAAAGGAGTCTTGAGCTTGGTTCGGTGTGTAAGTGTTGCATAAAGTGAGGATTCAATGCCCAATCCTGACCATCACCTTGAGGAATCTGTCATCCTTACTGCGGACTACCCTGGAGTCCCCCTGGTGTATGCCTGCCTGACAGAGGATTGCTACCTCCGCTGATTTAGTGTGTGCAGATGCCCAAAGTTGGAGCAGGTATTGTGGATGAGCCATGCAGAAGACATCTTCGCACAGGAGATGGGTTTCCTGCAAGAATATGATGCCCGGATATTGCAGCAAAAGATATCGCCAGATCAGGCGACGCTTGTTGGGGGAGTTGATTCCCTTCACATTAAGGGAGAGAAGTTTCAGACACGGTACAGAAGTCATGATTTCAGTACGCCATGTGCGAACGCTGTCCCGGGCAGAAGAGAAGGGGCAGTGCACAGGGTGTCTCCCCCTCTCCAGCGCCGCGCCGAAGCAGGCAAAGTAGACAAAGGCGCAGACAAAGGCCATGATGGTCGCTGCAGGGTCTAGTGCAGTGCGAGCGAGAAGAAGGGACGATCTGTACTGAGGGAACTTCCACCACGATCAGGACCATAACCCGTCCAAGATAAGGATAAGAAAGGAGGGAGAAGAAAAGTGAGAGAAAAGAGACATAGTACTCAAAAAATAACAACAGCCAACGTGGCCAACAAGGTCTATTCCAGTCCGGGGAGCAGCCAGGTGCCGAGACACAGGCCATCTTAGAGATGTCACTCTCCCAGGAATAGCAATGAAGGCAGGTCATAGGAGATCAGCAACACCCCCCCAGGAGCACAGTCTGGTGCCGCCGTTGGATTGCAGTTCCGGCACGGAGTAGTCCTGCCGTCAAAAAGGCGGCTGGAGTGCGGGATGTCAGCCACACCCCCTCAAGGAGTCGAAACCTGGGGCAATCGAAAGACGGGTGTTTGGCAGCCATACTTCGTTGCTATTTTTCAGAGGACTAGGAGCCTGGGGGTGAGTGACTAGCTTCTAAAGAGCGGCTATGCTGTATAATGTCTTGTTTCTCCTGGGATGAAGTGCAGTTTCCCCGGGGGAGGGGCGCCCGGAACGGTGTATCTTGGTCCATTGGGGCTTTGCAGGCTCGCGGTGCAGAGGGGGCATGGGTGAGGGGCTAGCCGGCGGTGTGCCTATGATCTTCCGCAGCTGGGCTGCCTCTCGGAAGGATCGCAGCACTCTGCGGTTTAACTCCCACTGGAAAATAAGTGTGAACGGGTGTCCCCATTGATAGCGGATTCCCAGTTCCCGTAGTTTATCAGTTATGGGTCGAAAGTCTCTGTGGCGTTGGAGTGTTGTGGGCGCAAGGTCCTGGAACAGTTGGATGGGAGCACCATGGTACCTGAGTTCTGGTTTGGCTCGTGCCACCTTGATGATGGCTTCTTTCTCTGTGAAGAAATGGACCCGAGCCAAGATGTCAGGAATGAGGCCAGGGCGTACTGACAGGGCAGACACTCTATGGGCACGATCCAGGGCAGGTGGGGATGCGTTGTCATCCCCCCTGATGTCTTGAAACAGGTCTGCTACAAAAGTCATAATGTATGAGCTTTCAGCCCCAACCAGAATCCCCCTTAGGCACAGGTTGTTGCGACGCCTCCTATTTTCCAAGTCCCCCTGTTTAATATGCAACTCGATGTGTTGCTCTTCCAGGGTGGCTAGGTGGTGCCAAAGGTGTTCCTGAACTTCTGAGCGGGCATCAACTGTTCTTTCAAGATCATCAATTGTCCATCCTAGCTCCACCACATCCCTCCGAAGTTCCTGAACACAGGCCTGGACCTCTGTGCGAAGTGAGCCAATTTCAATTTTGAGTTCATGCATGAAGGTGGTCATGAAGGAATGTGTGACAGGTTCAGAGGGTCCCCCGGCTGACGATGTCATGTCCACTGCGGTAATTGGTCCTGATTTGTTCCACAGGGCTGCCACTGGGTTATCCTTAGAGGGTGTGGTGGGATCTCTCCCATCACGTTGGGATCAAGTCATGGCCCCTCAAGGCATTATGTTACGTGCAGTGGGCTTGGGTGAGGGGGCACAGCACAGAGTCAGACTGCTGCCCGGTTCGGCTGAAGAGAGTATTCCTGCCAACAGGACCCGGAGTCTTTCGAGAAGAAGAACAACAAGGGTAGCGTGGGGTGAGGACAGCCCAAGGATGCATCCCCGGGTCCCCTGGTTGCTCCACTGGCCGAGTGGGAATGCGCAGGGCACGGGCAGGAAGGGCGGTTAAGGCAGTAAGGTCCAGATCAGGTATGCATCTGGCATTGCCATCCCCCTATTAGGATGTGCAGGAAAGATCCGCCTGCGTAGACCAGGCTGTAGATTCAGGTGGTAAGGCGGCACTCTGCAGAACTGCCCCTCTTACATGGCTCTCTAGGGGGACCCAGCAGAGTCTATAAAGGTACTCACAGTGTCAGGTAGTGAGCATCTTTCTTTCCCCGGGAGACAGCAGGCAGCCGCACACAGAGTGGACCCATCAGGGCGCTCCAGTTGAGTCACTGCCAGCAAGGCTATGGGCAAGGGCCTCCAGCCCCCAGGCCCTCACCCCAGTCCTTGAACTCAGGATCTTGCCCCAGTGTAGTATACTGCTCTATTCAGCCCAATCTAGTCATGAAGAGCATCGCTGCCACACTTCCTTTATATCCTCATGGACAACAAAGGGTGCACGTCACTGGTGCTGAGGGGAGGGCAGCCAGCAATGCTTTCTGCTTCCTACTGAAGGAACAGAGAGCTCGAGAAACGAAACTCAGTCTCTGTGCTGAACCTCTCACATGCACCGGTACCTCATCAACTATAACCAGTCTGACAAGATTATTGGAGAAATTCCGTAAGAGGACCTGTTTGAAATCCTCTCCTGGAGGCAGCCTGTTTTACACCATTCCTTCGGCACTCTTTGCTTTAAATCTGCAGTATGTGCCCTGCCTTGCCTGCAGAAACGCGCCTAGGGGTTACGTTATTAATGGTGACTGTAGAAGTTCCCTCACTCATCACCCCTGTGTAGCATTAAAACTGGCAGCTCCCCTTAACTCCCCACTGCTGTCCTTTTTGGAGCCCAGGAGGTTCCATCCTTGCCCCCTGCTCTTCAACCTTTACATTGAGCCCCTGGGTGAGGTGATCACCCAAGCAGGGGCCCGACCGACATGCAGCAGCACCCTCAGACTGACAGACTGAGTACATTGACTCTCACTCAGTTCCTACCCAATAGGGAACCACACATCCCTTGGTGACCCCAAACTTAATGCAGATCATGCCCTCTCTGCCAGCAATGCTTCTGATGCTCTTACAGAATGAACAGAAAATCTACAAGCCCTGAACCTCTTCACCAAGATTGAAAAGTCGGAAAAATCAACTGGCTTCAAATTAGAACAAGCATTAGCAATGCAATCGGTCTCGCCCTTGGGACAGTATATGTATTTAGCTATGCAGCACATTAGCCTGGGAGCTGAAACATCTACTGTTCTTTAACATGGAGGGAAAGTAAGCACCAAACTACGTGACACGGCAGGTATGGGAACACATGGAGAGAAATATTGCCTTTCAGCGGGAAATGGTATAGTCCAAAGCTCTGTTTTTAATATAAAATCAGGGCGTTTGGTAGTCATATCACTGATTTTATCACAAGATTAAAAAAAAATATTATTGTCTATGGGTGATCGTGGTAGACAATTTTCTATTGACTGGAATCTAGAGAATGCTGAAGTGATTCATGTATTTTGCTGACCTCTGCTGGTCGTTTTCTATCAAGACAGTTAAATAGAGGAAGTTGAATCGGAAAAAAATCCCTAAATAGAAGCAGACAAGTCCTAGGGCAGATCTCCAGAGCCCACAAAGTACATACACAATACACAAGCATTTGCAATGCACTAGGTCTCGCATTTCCGAGAGTTTGAGCTATTGGCATTGTAAATGACAATGCCTTTTATTTATGTGTTTTGAAAACCAGCAAGCGGTGCGTAAACGCTCACTTTGTATTATAGTCATTGCTTACGAGAAGCAAGGCTAGCAGTAACTGCTCCTCTTTTACTGCCAGCCTTGCTTCTCGTAAGCAAGGACTCTAAGTACATAGTGTGAAAGTATGGGAGGAAGTCACTTCTCCAACCCAAGCTCCGCAAGCAAGGAGACAAACCCAGAAGCCATTTCACCCAGTGTTGGTGTAGTGAGAGCAGATGTCGGGGGAATTACGCTGAGTGTGATTAAGCAAAGGACTTAGAAAGGTCACTCATTTTAATATGAAATGCACAAGATGTACTCACAGCTCCTAACATTTGACTGGCTTAACCTAAACTACTGGTAAATTAGAAACTAGTTGGAACTCAGTAGCACTGACCCAGCCTCATTGCTATAGCGTATGCATACCTTAGAACTTGCATATAATCTTCATTTTCGTTCAGAACAATTAAGTTGGCCACTAAATTTAGGGGGCTTTTTTGTTTCAAAATTCATCTGAATTGTAGCGAATTCTGGTGCAAGCCTTAATTTGTCACAAATATGTTTTCTACGGTTATGTTTCAGTATTAAAAGTAATGGTGATACCAAATCCTGGATATCTGTGTCATCTTATTCCTCCTTTAGAAAGTGTGCGAGGGACAGTTTGTCTGGTTCTGGACCAGGGTTAGATCTTAGGCACAGACTGCTCGGAGAGTACTTAGGGGCAGATCTACAAGAAAGTGTCACAGCGTGGCACCGTAAGCCCTTTGGCTGCGCCACGCTGCGGCACTTTCAGAGCACAGGAATGCAACACATTTACAAGAATATGTCACATTCCTGTGCTCTCCCCTGCGCTGGCGCAGAAATAACTGCCAAGCGTTGGCGCAGGCACCATTGAACCATTGTGCAAGGATGCCTGTGTCATGGGGAGATTGTTTTTGTGCAGGAAGAGGCATAAGGTTCCTCTCAAGATTTATTTGCTAGAAAGCGACTAAATCTGTTGTTCCAATAAGTACTGGCACTAGCAGTGTGTGTGCCTTCATACCCCTAACTATAAATTTGTATTTCCTGGAGTACTCTTGCTTTTCAGTCCTTTACTGGTATTTAATACTACATTTCTGTTATTCTGGAACTTTCCATTGTATCTATTGTGCTGATCAAAAGGCGATCTCTTATTTCCTAATATCTCCTACAGGGTTTAAACATTGATCTTGGCCAAGCTGCCTGTGGATAAGCCAGTCGTACATTAAGGGGGTTATAGTCATCAGTGAATAGCAAAGTCCATGTGCAGGTGGTACAAAAGGAATGTAGTATGTGAAACTGATTACCGTAGTAAGAGACCAGATCAGTATGCACCATCGACATAAGCATGGCAATAGGAAACAGGAATGTGTGGCTACGGAAGCTCAAACAATCCTCTTGCTCCAGGACAGCAGTTCTGCAAGCTGCAGATAGTCTTAACTACAGGGATTAAACATTACATAATGCTGTCGTCCTCATCTTGTCCTCCTCTGGATACTAATGTGAAATCTAAAACAGGCCCGCCCGAAGTTCAGAGCTATGCACGCATTCTAAGAATCAAAACTCAAACACAATTTCCAATCCTTTTGCAATGAACTTTATACACTTCTGGTAACATGCACATCAGTTCTCAAAGGCAACAATCATAGAGGTCATATCCCCTGTCACAGTGGTTCAAGCTTTTCCTTTCGCTGTGTGAAGACAGAGTTTGGAGGGTTGTAGGGGCAGGACCTGCCTACCTGCACCTAGCTGACCCAGTGCTTGAGCAAGAGAAGGATTCGGTTTTACATAGACCACTATACCTGCCCTCCACAGAAGAGGAAGCAAAGAAGACCTTTTACAGGGGGCTTTAGCACATTCTGCAACAGAACAAGGCAAAGGAGTTTCTGAGGCCTGCGGGTGAACACTTCGTTTCAGGCTCCTTCGTAAGAGCTGAATTCTTCAGCAGCCTTTAGATGAGCTCTAAGTAGGCAATTAGACCATCAGCTGAGAAAGAATTGCAGGAGGAGCTCTTGCTCTTAAGAGAAAAGACTTTTACAACAATCCCAAATATTTATGGGATCACAGATGGATGTTTGACCTTTGTTAGGCAAACGGCAAAGCCTCATCCTTAAAATCCTCATAAACCTCAATGACATGTAAAGGAAACAATATGCGAATGTCAGCATGAGCATCGATCTTGCAACCAAACGCCATTATGAGCTGCCTTGGTGCCAAATCACTCTATGTGCACCTTTGACGTCAATTTTAGCAACTGAGAAAAGTTAAAGTCCAACAAGAGCAAAGGTCCACAGATCAGCATTTAACCCCCAAGTCTTGTTTTTTCAGGAGACATACTTAAAATCTAATTCTCCTAAGTTATTTTTACCCAGAGTTTTTTTCAAATTTTTTTTTGCGTCCGCAGGCCTTGCTATGAGAGGAGTTGCTATCTATTTCTGCAGACAACTTCCCTGGGAATTTTTACAAGTACATAGGGATCCACAGGGGAGATGGATTTGGGTGGCAACAAGGTTACAGGGGAGGATCTTGAATTTTATAAATTATTATGGCCCGGTTTTGGATGAGATCTCAGCCCTGGTCAAAATTAATGAATTTTTGATGGGAGCCCCTGGTCAGTTTATTATAGGAGGGGATTTTAACTTTATACAGGATCTAAGAAAGGACACTTCAAATAAAAATAAAAAAACAACTGAAACCTACTGCCAAAAAATTAGTGGAGGTTATTAGACAAGAATATCAACTGGTAGATCCTTGGCGAGATATCAATTCTGATAAATATTTTATTTACTTGTTATTCGCACCGTTTTCAAACCGTATCCCGAAAAGATTTTTTTTTCACATCCAGATCCCTTCAGGTTTTAAAGGCAGATATAGGATGCCATCCCTTCTCTGACCATGCGTATGTTGGGCTCAAATTAATACCTGGGAGAGGGAGCAGAGAGCGGCCCAGGTGGCAGCTGGACTGCCTCCTCCTCTAGGACCAGGATTGGGTGAAAAGCTTTAGAGAATGGATCTCCGAATATTTTAGGACCAATGAGAACAACGTGGAGCCCTTCTCTGTGTGAAGCGGGTTTAAAGCTGCAGCCCGTGATCAAATAATCGCCTTTACTCGTGCCCAGTCAAATGTCCGGAGGCTCAAAATAGCTGAATTACAAACAGCGGTCAAAAAAGAGTACGCCCTCCAGCTTCAGCTACTCCCTAATCAACTCGATCAGACAAGAATAGCTCTGAGGGATTTCTTTGTTCTAGAAGAGATCTGTAATTCCCAAATGTATCAACAAAGGGTCTACTGAGAATGCCACCTAGTTGGTAAATTCGTGGCTAATTCGACAAGAAAAAAACAAGAAGCAACCACAATATCTAAAGTGCTCGACCCTCAAGAAGGTGTCAATAGCGAAGAGATCCCCCAGATCATTTTAGAACATTTCCACCAACTTTATTCTACAGAATATCCAGTGGAGGAGTTGATCCAGGATTATTTCACAGATGTGAATATTCCTAAAATTTCAGATAATCAGATCAGTTAACTAGGATCTGATATGGAATCCGCCGAGATTCTGGCAGCCATCCAAGTAACAGCCGGGGCCAAAGCTTGTGGGCAGTATGGCTTACCTATTGAATTTTATAAAGTTTTTTCAAAAGAATTAATCACCCCCCTGGAAAAACGATTCAATTATATTAAAAAGGATGGTTTGGTTCCCGCATGTTTTAAAGAGGTGATAATTGTGTCCTTTGTTAAAAAAGATAAAAATCCTATAGATGTTAATTCATATAGGCCCATCTGTCTTTTGAATTCAGAATATAAGATCCTAATTAAAGCATGTATGATAATGGTCGATGTTGAGAAAGCTTTCGACTTAGTTAATTCGAGAACTCTGTTTTTTGCCCTCGGTCTGTTTGGTTTCCCCACACAAGTTGTTAATATGCTACCTAACGTATATCAGGGAGCCACAGCTGTGGTAGCAATAAATTCTAAACAAGCAGGAATTATAAAAATAAACCATGTGACAAGGCAGGGTTGTCCGCTCTCACCACTGCTTTTTACTTTTTTTATAGAGCCACTGGTAATTAAAATACGAAATAATACTGCTATTCAACCCCCTATCTCTGGTATGGCAAAGTTAAAACTTTTTGCGGACGATATTATTTTATATCTGACGTTTGATCAAGATAATCTCAAAATGGTTTTAAGGGACTTTAGGAATTTTTAGCTAATTGGCGGCTATAAAATAAATTCTAACAAAACTGAAGTTCTTGCCCTTAATACAGATTTAAATTTTCTTGCATCTTGCTTGAGGGCACAAGCAGCTAAGTTAGATCCAATCAGATCTCTTGGGATAGTTGTGTCTAGCTAATACCAACAGCTATATAAATTGAATTATTTAAGAATGAAAGAGAAAATTATAAGACTCCTGTAACAAATACTTCCCCTATCGTTAGTGGGTAGAGTTTCATTAATCGAAATGTCCATACTTCTGTTGCTTATATTTCTTTTTATTAATGTCCCAATCAAGATACATTTGTCCTCTTTTGGAGAAATAGAAACTTTGTTTAGAGAATATTTATTTGGGGGAAGAAAGTATCAAGGGTTAAACTGACTGTGGTGCAATTACCTATCGCACAAGGGGGCTTAGCTTTGCCTCATTTAAGAACCTATTATGAGGCCGCCTTTTTAGAATTAGTGTCCGGCTTGATGGGATCTAAATGTACTGGAGATAGTTTATTTTTAGATAAAATGATGCAAGAAAATGGTTCTCAAACTTGAGTGTTTTTAAAAACTTCTAAACTCCCCAAGAGAACAAGATACAAGACTTTAAAGGATTACTCTTTTAGACTCCTTTGCCCTTGAGAATTACAATAGAAGCCCATGTTCTGGTGTCAACATGGGCTTCCATTGGAATTCTCTACGGCATATTATCAAGCCCATTTTTGCCACTTTAGCGTCAGTTTTCTGCAGCTAAAGCGGCGATAATTATAACTCCATGCTTGATAAGATGCCCCATGGTGTCCAGGGGATAGATCTACTGCGGCTGACCTCATCTTGTAACATCTCTACTCACACGATAGTGGTGCTTTCTGGAGTCACCTGCCGTGCAGGCTTCTCCGAGATGTGCCTATCATGGCGGTTCAGGCATTTGCTGAGAGCTTTCACTTCCTTTAAGTTGTTTTTCTCGAAATGCACTTTGTGTACCCAAACTACTGACAAAGTACTTCGAAGATTTCTTAAACTGTGTGGTGGTGATGAAAGAAAACCAGTTTTTGCGTCCTGCATAATCAGCAATTTTCTCTTAAGGAGAAGTGAGACTGTGTCAGAGGAAGAACTCTCAGCACCGCCATCACGCGGGCCACGCAGGCGGACAGGGAGGCGCAGTGATGGTGATAGTGAGCCAGGAGGTGGTGGCCTCCTTCGGACAGACGAACACGCGGGTAGTCATGGTACAGGAGAAGATACAGACACAAAGGTCATGTTTGAAATCAGGAGGTCTAGCCGGACTTAGCTCGTAGAGCCCTGTCCCCAGTGCAAGACCTGCCTGCAGTGGCAGGGTATTTGCCATGATTAGTTGTAGAACTTGGCTGACGCTGGGGATCTTTCCACAAAATATGAAGTGCATTCATAGAGCTATTGACCTTGTTACAGAGCATTAGCTGCGGTCTCTTGACCACTGGCCACTATTAATGAGCTTCTGATGCTACCTCAGGGGTCCGGGCATTACATATTTGCATAAAACCTGGGCTGCTGTGAGGTGAAATGGTTTCTAGGATCTGAATAAAATCAATCAATCAATCAGGAATTTGTAGAGCGCGCTACTCACCCAGTAGGGTCTCAAGGCGCTGGGGGAGGGGGGGGGGGGGGGGTCCGTTACGGCTCGAAAAGCCAGGTCTTGAGTTGTTTCCTGAAGGAGAGGTGGTCCTGGGTCAGCCGTAGGTGGATGGGGAAAAGACCCAGTCATTTTGGTGTCAATCAGTTCTTTCCTCATTGTGCCCCAATTTATGAACCCTCAATAAACTCTGGCTCTGCCCAACTCACCAACAATGATTCCACAGGCACTGACCAGACCAATCTCCTTCTTCAGGGCCACACCGACCCCGTCTGTGGTGCTCAAACCCGAGGCCGTGTCAGCGCTGGACCCATTCCCTGTGTTCTTGTCTGCGCTGCTTCGGAGCCTTCTGCCCTCCTCCATGGCTGTGGGGAAAGAAAACAAAATGGCAGCAGGAGCATTTAAGAACAGGTCTAAAAAAAGAGGTTAAAAACAGGCTGCTAACAAATGTCACGAGTCACCTAAAGCCAGTCCTGGTTTTTATGTTTTGTTTTAATAGCTAGCAGTACTCTACTGGAGGTCATATCAACACACTCAAAAGGCCAGACCCAAAACCAATTGGTAGGGTGAAAAGTAGGAGTCACCATCACCACAGCAAACCTCCAGTTCAGAACCAACAAAGACTTCAAGCAGGTGACAAGACACCTTCACGAAACATCCCCACAAGAGATCTCCGGGGTAAAGAATACGGTAATCTCGCCTTAGCACGGGCTGTGGTCGGAATCAAGGCCCAGAAATTAACCTTATGAGGGGGTGGGGGGCCTTGAATTCAGCAACCCATGGGGTGTGATCAGTGCCAACACAAAAGCTAGGATAGGGCAGGTGGTGCACGATTGCTTTAACGACCCTCTGTGTCAAAATCGGAGACAGTCGGGAAGGAGGGGGTCGTCACTGTAACCCCGCCAACAGAACCAGAGCAGTGACGGGGTGGTACTGGTGGGTGAACCCCCATGCATCTCATGTGGGGGGAAAAACTGACAGAATTAGGATGACCACAAGTTAGGCTAGTAGAAGGCCCTTCCTTTGCTCCACTTGTCCCTTTGACATAATTTGGCTACTCCGCCACAAAGTCGATTTCATGTTTAATGGTCCCTGTGTCATTAGTTAAAAAAGATGCAATAAAATGAGTCATGAAATGATCCTTACCAGAAGGTGCTTGGGTGTTCCTTTTGCCCATTGTGGCCAGTGCTTCGTGCAGCGCTATGAGGAGGATGGGGTAAGAGCACAAAACCAACAGATTGGAGCCAAAGCGCGAGGCCCGGCCTCCTTGGCCACACATGGGCCATTTTTCAGCCCGGTCTTCGCCCCAGCAGCGGGTCCCATGCTGTGGGGTCAGTTAGTGCAATGTTTGGTGCCAGGCCTCCATCTTCACTCTCCTGGAAGGGAATTTTGGTAGATACAGTACGTAGCTAACCAAGCGCCCTCGCTGCGGGCTAGTTAGTGCGCTATGTAGCAACAACAGGGAAGTGATGGCTATACTATAAGGTTCGCACATCAAAAGGGGGTCAAATTGAGGAGGGGATGATGTAATACTCCAAGGTTACAAAGACAGTCCCAGTGGTGGTGCCCTCTTGATACCAATACCCCACCACCATGGGTGAAAGGTCTGTTCTGGACAGTCCCAGCCCGGTCAGTTTATGAAAAGAAGGTACTGAGGTCTGAGGCACATAATTCAGTCCCGACAATTCTGATAAACACAGAGCCCAATGATGCATCAGCAGTTGAGGCGAACAAAGGTTTTTGGTTCTTCATGTTTTTCTCCAAGTCTTCGTATTATGCACAACACATCTACAAGATGGCAGCCGACACGTGTTTCGTCTACAAGACTTTTTCAAGGCTGTAAGCCGATGTGAAATCCTATGTCCTTGTGGCAGTCAGTACGAAAATGAACAGCAAAAGTCTGGCCCCTCCAACAACTGTGAATCCTAATGTGCATTGTTTATAAGAAGTCTCGTAAAGTGTACTCCCCAATAGCCAGTGAAATCCAATGGAACTACCAAAAACGTGTATATCCTATAACAATAGTGATAATAGACCGATCCCCATGTGTCAATGGAGGCGGGGTGCACCTCCCACATTTGGTCAGCCTCCAAATAAAATGATGAGAGAGCGGCTGCCAAGTCCGGCAACATAACGTCACAACGGAGGCCGTGAGGAGCCTCCAGCGTGAGGTTCATCATCTCCGAAAACAGGCATCCGTCTCCGCCCTCCGGGCTCCACCTGCTGACAGGGAATTCTGGTAGATGCAGTCCACAGCCAAGACAAGCGCCCCCTTCTGTTAATCACGAAATGTCCTAAGCAGAGACCTACACAAATCATAGTGCCCAATACACTGAAGACAGCAGTTTGTTACAACTGCAATCCTATTGAGATCTTTACTATTTAAGAACTTGTCAGCAACTTCCCTACAGTTGGCAAATCGAGTTGTTAGTTGCGGGTATTCAAATCAATGTCTTTCTTAGGTCAAACTTCTAGAATATGGATTGCCCACCCCACCCTTCTCAGGGTCACTCATTCACACAAGACCTTCAACCCCAAAGTGAGGGGAAAATCTAATCAAATAAAGGGACCCCTCGCCCCTAGACCTAACTATCATTCTCCCCGCACTGTCTACCTGTTCCTTAACCTGTTTGTGCTTAGAGCATATTCAATTCCTTCTTTTCCCCCTTGGCTCTAAAATAGTCCCTGTTGATTTTAGCTACTCCTGTTTATGCTACAATTATTTTCAATTCAGCCACAGTGGGGAGCAAATCATATTTATGAGTTTACAAAATTATCAGGAACAGATGAATTCTAAAATAATTGTTAGGTATTTTTAATGTATTCCTCACATAGAATGATCTTACTAAAAATAGAAAATCACAAAAATTATCCAATTACATTGGAAACAGCAGCTCATTTGGCCGTTTTTCAATACTTAATTTTCGATATAAGCAATCTTTGAGAGCGGTTAGAGACACACATGTGCCTCAGTGCAGGAAATAAGATTTAAGATGCTTCTATATTTTTAGTATATGAATATCAAGCCAAGATCAAGATTTAGAGGTTTGGGGGGTTCATAACATAATACGACAATTTTCTTGGATAATCATACGAACATATTGTTTATTCTAAAAAAGAATAACGAACAGCTGGCAAGAAATTGTGACTTGTTTTTCTACTAGGTAAGAGGATAATTTCTGTGATTTCCTATTTTAGTTAGGATCTTTCTTTATAATGAAGAAGTTTAATATAGGAACTTAAAGATCACTCGGGATTTCATCAGTTCATGGTACAATGGTAAGCCCATGGGAACCCTTTGTACCCACTATGACTACATTCTTGATTCTTTTTATTTCAGTCGGTTGAGTTGCATGTGATGATAGTTTTACTGTTAAAATGTGATAGGCCGTATGCCATGAGGAAGAATGTTCCTGGATCTTTAGCACTTTTTGGTACAATGAGAAATATAGGGGGTCATTATGATTGCGGTTTTTCCGCATCCTCGGGGCCGGCGGAAGCCACCGCCGGCCCCGAGGATGCGGAAAAACCGCAGCGGACTGACCAAAGACCCACCGCCAGATTAGGATGGCTGGTGGGTCCTGGTTTCCGTCCGCAGCTTTTCCGCCGCGGTCGGATTACAACGCGGCGGAAAAGCTCTAATATGGTGACGGTGTCTTCCAGACACCGTCCACCATATTAGGATGGCCAGTAAATTATGCTTTTCCGTGGCGGGTTTTCCGCCGTGGAAAAGCATACGGAACTTCACTGCGGGGGCCCGTTGCGGGCCCCCTAGGTGAAGGGGGCGGTGGGGGGTGCACATGGGGGGTACCTATGGTACCCCCCTGCATTTGCATGTAGAAAGCGGCAGGCACCGCGCGGTGCCTGCCTCTTTCTGCATGCAAATGCAATGCGTGCATTTTTAACATTGCCGCGGGTGCAGCTTGAAGCTGCACCCGCCGCAATGTTAAAAATAGAGGATGTGACCGCCAGGGTGACGGTCACATCCTAATTGCACAGGAGGGAACTCCGCATGCCATGCGGAGGTTCCCTTCTGCTCTGGGGTCGCGGACGGACGCAAGTCCGTCCGCGATCCTAATCGACCTAATCGATCCTAATCGACCCCATAATACTTTGCATTTTTGTACACCTCGACTTTTAGACAGCTGCGGTCCGTGCAGGTAACAGCGGTGGGGCTGCGTGGCGGGTATTTCGCGGGACGTTGCAGAGGGAAAATTAAAATAAATAATTAAGTTTCCCTCTGCACCGTCCCTCGAACCCCCCACGCGGCCCCCACAGCTGGTACCTGCATGGAGCACAGCTGCTTTTAGACTAATTCATTTCAGCTCTGCATCTTTAATTGACTCCATGGAATTAACAGTAGCTCAGCTGCAGTATCTTTGTTCACTTTCTAAACTGATCTTGAAAAATGAGCCAGTGGATGCAGGTGGGGGCCACCAGCACTCATTTTAGAACTCAATTTCATTTTTCATCAGCAGACTTTGCCTCAGAGCAAGTGTGGTAAATAAAGGGAGGAAGAGGGGAAAGAAAAAGACAGGAAAACAGTGAAAACAGGTGAGAACTTATATGGATGAGATAAAAAAGAGGGAGTGTAGGGTGGTGGAAGAAAGAGGCATGAGGTGAAATCAAGACTAGGCATCCTTGGTAGTCATGGAACATGGAACTCCTCAATGTCATATAATATACTGTAGGGGATGCTTTGTTCCATAAATAATATGCTTAATTATAAGGACTTTCAGCCAGCCCTCTTTATTCATTGACCTGTTATTGTGTCATTCATAGTTCTCGTCTGCCATTAGTAAAATATAACTATACTTATGGGGCATTCTTTCAGATCTCTTCATTCATTGGTCTGCTGCTGTGTCATTCACATTTTTCTTCCGCTCACTACTGCATACAGCAAATGGGAAGGGGTCCGCCCACTTCAGGCATTGGCTAACCTCAGTCACTGGGAGTGACAGCATTCAGCACTTTCCCCATGAAGCACATATATCCGAATTCAAAGCAGTTCCCTTCTGTGACAGGACCAACAGTGGCGACCAAGCAAAAATCTTTTATTTGTTTTCATCCTCAGTTCTTTATTTCCCCACTCCCCAATGTTCTACACCTCGCTTGCCATCCCCAGTGTCCGGACGAGCATAGAGCAGCGAAGAGCCACTCCGAACCACTCATTGCCTTCCCTGTCCTAACGCACGACTCCCTGGCCCACATTATTGGGAGAGAGAAATCAGGGTCCTCAACGGATCCCTGCCCGGCCAAAATTTTCAAGTTAGCATTCGCAAGCATCGAAAATGAGGTACTCGCACTCCTTAATCGATCCCTTGCTTAAGGGCAGGTGCCTTCCAACTTCAAAGTAGCCTGTGTTATCCCACTCTTGAAAAAACCTGGGGTGAGCACAAAAAATCTTAAAAACTTCAGGCCAATCTCACAACTACCGTTCCTTGCCAAAGTGCTTGAACAACATGTGCTAAAATGCCTGAATGACCACATTGAAAATAATCACCTCCTGCAACCAAATCAGGCAGGTTTCAGGGCGCACCACAGCACGAAGTTGGTGATGCTATCGGTCCTAGATTAACTTAGACTCAGGGCCGATAAGAAAAAACCATGTGCCTTGGTTCTACTAGACCTTTCCGTGGCATTTGATACAGTCAATCATGACCAACTAATGTCGCGGATTTCTGAGCAGGGGATCCAGGGCACAGCTTTGGCATGGCTGACCTCCTTTCTTGAAGAGCGTTCACAGAGAACACAACTGAATGACCTTGTGTCCGATTCAGGACCACTCTCATGTGGTGTACCTTCAGCCATTGATAGCGGCCCTACACCACTTGGAGTGTAAAATTTATAACTACGCCGATGACACCCAAATAATTATCCAGATAGACAATGCGTCTCCAGCCCATTCACGTTTTCAAAACATCTTAAAATTCACGGTAAATTGGATGTTGGCTAACTCCTTGAAAATAAACCCAGACAAAACGGAAGTACTGGCCGTCACCCCAGACTACAACCCTTGGCAGGAGCTCTTCTGGTCGCAAGAGCTGGGCACACCTCCAGAACCTGCTAGGGTGGTAAAAAGTCTGGGGATTAAAATTGATGCTAAGCTTACCATGATCCAGCAAGTCTCAGCTGTGGTAGGAACATGCACTGGTCTGTTGAGACAACTGCGCAAGCTTGCCCCCATCCTTACATTCAACACACTCCAAACTGCAGTCTCCGCTCTGATACTAACACGCCTCGACTATGGCAACGCCCTATATATTGGCCTCCCGGAGAACCTTATGTCAAGACTTCAGGTGGTTATGAATGACGCCGCAAGGCTCATTTTGAAAGCCCCTAGGTGAGCACATGCATCGCCCCTCCTGAAACAGCTGCATTGGCTTTCTGTCAGACAGAGAGCGAAATTCAAGGGCCTCTGTATTGCACACAAATCCCTCTACGGCCGAGCTCCTAACTATATCAAGGACCGCCTTGCCTAATACATCCCCAGTAGGGCACTACGTCGGTCCACGGATGCTAGCCTCCTGGCTTGCCCAAGATTTAACCTGTCCGCGAAAGGTGGTGGAGCATTCTCATCATCTATCCCCTCCATCTGGAACAACTTGCCAGAGAGTCTTTGGAAGGAACACAACCTCCTTCCATTCAGGAAAAATTAAAAACAGTCCTTTTTGCAGAAGCCTGGATATAATCCACTCCCCTGGCTAGGTCAAGACCTCTCTGACAGCGCTTAGAGTCCTGTAGGTGATAATGCGCTCAACATACAATACCAACTAACAATAACAATAATAGTGCCTACCTTGTGGCTCTGCTCTGGTGCTAAAGTGACGAGCACTTTTAGGTGACTAGCATCACTTGTTTAGCTACATGGGGAATATGAAATTAATCCCGAACCAATTTCTTGCTAGCTGTGTTTGCCGGTGTGCGAAGTGATTTTTGGGGTTTGAAGCTTAGTAATCACCTGACACTGGATGTTGCTTGCCTTTTTAAAAACGTGCTTGTCACCCAACCTGTTTGCACTGAAGCTATGCAAGGCCTTGCCCTTTAGATTAATTTCTATTGCTAGTCAGATTGATCTGCCTAGATATAAGTAATGGCCCAGATTACATTTGTATATAACATTTCCACTGGCGGCTGACGCCCATTCGACAACTATTTGTACATTATGTCACATCACAAGCAGTCGACAAAGTCGTTCTCTTGAGAATGCAACCCTGGGGGTAGAACACAAAAGGACGGCAGCCCCAGGCGCTCTTGTAAATCCATCACAAAAGAGACCTGTACTTTTCAGCTCAAGAGGAATGCTTTCTTTTGTGTTTACTTCAGGTACAGATCTGCCTCTTCTCCCGCCCACTGTCAGAGAGAGACTGCCCGGATCATGCAGTTCTGCCAAGCCACCCGAGGCCATAAAATTGCAGTTTAGTCAAACATTACCAGATGATGTGCTTTTTTAGGTCTCGCCTGTCGTTAGCAGCGCGTATGCACTGCCCTCGCCATGCTAGGGCTTCTTGGAATCAATACGGTTCCAGAAGTCATGTCTCTGCTCCACCCGTAATTTTGATTGGTGTGCATCCTTTGTTGTCATTCATTATCTCGAACAGAGTTCGTTGATAGGACGAGGGGGTTTTTAGTCCCTCCTGGTTGCCACCCTGTCCTCTTTAGCCTACCGGGACTGGATCTTTTACTCGCGGTGTTACACATGTATGTTTTAATGACTCTGTGCGCACTCTTTTGGGCACTCCAAGGTTTTGCTAAACCACTGGGAGCCAGTGAAGACATTGTCTGACCCCTTGGATTATGGGGCTTTGAACTGTTACTCGATTTCCTTCTCACGAAGCTCACATTATGTATCTAATGGACTCTAGGCGCATCTGGAATCTATGGGCCGCCCCCACCGCACTGGATTTGGGATCATGCGAGGCAGCCATAAAATGTGAGTAGTAAACAGGCTCGTCTTCCTGGAGTTGTTTACCTAGACGAGTGTATCCAACAAACGCAGTAAATGCACCAGCGGGCATTGAAATAGCAGGTAGCTTGTTAATAATATCACCGAGGAGACGGGGGCTGTGTAGTAAACAGAAAGAATACTGAGGTGCATGTAAGTTTGGGTTGGAGGCTGCGTCTGTCGGAGATCGTGGCCTTACACATGTGTGTTTTAATAACTCTGTGAACTTCTTGTAGGGCAGTATCAGAAGATGGCGAAGAACTACTACCCCTTTAGAATACCAAGCATCAACAGGTCATCTAATCTAGCATCTGTCGACGACAGACTGTCTAATCGGGCATGTGTCTACTTTATGTTCAGCCAGGCACTTCTAATTGATTGTGAGAGAGCTGATGAAAGGAACTGGCAACTGGTAATCATTAAATTGAATCATTACTACTGGGATGACACGCTCTATTCCTTTTGTGAAAATGCATTATTTAGAGGAAAAGTAGTTAGTAGCACGTGCTGTTTTACTATGGTAAAGAAAAAAGTAAGCAACTTCCAGCTGGCTGCCTAATGGAAAGTAACAAAGTGAACCTCGCATGTAATATTGGATGATGTAATATTAATAAAATCAAATGCGGACACTCTGCACAGGGCAGCGTAATTATTCAACTATGTTACAAACGATACTTCCAGTGTTCATGTCTACTTGGTGACAAAGTGTCAACAGCTTGCCACAATAACGCCACAATTGTAATTGCACTTGAAAGTGCAGAGTATTCAGCAAACTAATTGGATGGTGCGCGCTTGTGTTTACTCTCATTTTGTTTATTATTGGTGAAGTCTACAGTGTCCAAAGGCAGTCACATTGCACTCTAAAACTCATGGTAAACAAGTAGAAATTAACATTTTATACATGTGGCCCGTAATACTCTTCCTACATGGGCCTCCTACCTTTTCTGTACTGAGACTCCCAGATCCTTCTTTTTCCGACTACCTATTTCAGTAGTGTTATCACCCAAATTTGTTAGGGACAGGGCATTATTGTCGCTATCTAAGCGATTGACCACTGCCATATCATAAACTAATGGCCAAAGACTAAGTGCAACCAGGCAATAATGAATCTTTTTGGCATAGTCAGGTCTATTAAAAGTTAGCTCCCCTTTTTTATCTGATTTTGTTCTCCCATTTGCAGCTCTCAAGTTGAGTTGCAATGAGAGGGCCAGCACCTGAATACCTCTCTTTCTCCACCTAACTGGGGGGAGATCTAGCTGTGGGACCTGCCAGACACTATCCCACTCCTCGGTCAGGTCTCTGGGGATCAATGCTAGAGGTTCAAAGGTGCAATTTAAATCCCCTGCTACCAGAGCTGGGACACTATCAGTGGATTCGGATAGTACATGGTCTAAAATTGTGATAATATTAGTATCTTCAGAGCCCCGAGCAACTCTATTATAGACATTATTTATCCTCATTGTAAGATCACTACAGGTTTTCAAGTCTATAGCTAATATATCGGAAGAATCTACGTGAACCGAGCTTATTTTTAAGCTAAGAGCATTTCTGACCCAAATTGCCAGGCCTCCAGATGGCCTCCCTTTCTTTTTCCTGTTAGCATGTAGGCCTTAGGTGGAGAGCCCACTCCTATAGGGGGTATGCAGACTCCACATTTCTTGGAAGAGTATTTCATTGTGTGAGTCCGCAGAAGAGCCCCAATCAGGATCAGCTAAAAGTTTAGAAAGCTGTGCCACATTTGGGACCAAATTTCTTAGTTTACTTGGATAGGGATTGGTAAGGATATGGTTGGTGCTGCTCTCAACGGATGCTCCCCTAGCTCAATATTGAAGTAACCACTAACCCCCGCCATCTAAGTCCACATTCAAATGCACCCTCCTTCTCTCTGTGATAACAGGCACCCCCATCCCTACAGGTGCCTGTGCTACAGACCCATCCTGTGTTTGGCAGGGGGGTTACACATTCATCTAGGGGCAGTGATCCTCCTCTCTGCAGTCATACCTGTGCTCCTAGACTACTTGTTTTAATTTGGTCCCCCCACAAAATGCAGACCCGGGAATCCTTGATAGCTCTTTGTCCATTCCTACCGGCGGTCTGTATCCAATTGTAATATAGGTGTTTACAATTTGGGAGAGTACGGGAATCCATTAACATTAGACCATCGACAGTGGCCATGCAAAAAACGAGACTTTTCTAATTGGAACACGAGGAGCATACGAACGGCGACTTACCATTTCACTGTTGATATTGCACATTACATAGAAGTTTTCCGAAAATTGGATTCCTAAATATCTGCACTGCACAAAGGTCGACATGAGTATACTGTATCATTTTGTGAGCCCTGAAGAAGTCTCTTTGGGAGACGCAACGCATTGGCTATGATCTTCTGCCTCTATGAATATAACATTCACCCTGATCTGGTGGTATGTAGAAAAAGATATAGGAAAGCACTAGAGTTAGCTACGAAGAGATGGGAAGGCTTACTTTAGTCCTCCATACAAAAGGCATCATCAGCCAAGGATTATAAATCCTTTTGGAAACAAGCGGCCTACAAGCTAAAAGGCAGGAAGTGGAAACTGGAGTTTACAGTTCAGCCAGAGGAGTGGGTGACCCATTTGGGGGGGCTTTCTGCACTAGGTAGCACTGAGGTGAAGGCTCTACTTGGAGAGAGGGGGGAAAACCAGAATGATGCTGTGGAGGACCTGGTGTTCTCCATGGTAGAAACCCGGATGGCAATCTGCTCTAGTGTCACAGCTAGAGTCCTCACCGAATCCCAAAGGATCTGTATGAAGAGGATTTAATTGTCTGGGCTCCCTACATCAATATGATTACAAATGCCAATACAGCAGGCATGAATATTCCCCCTCCTGGAACATAGCGGAGATAATCCCTATTTACAAGAAGAGCGATGGGGCAAATCCAGCCAGCTATAGGCCTATAAGCCTAATCGACTCATTGCAGAAAATATTCTGCAAGCAGGTGTTGCGACAAGTCCAGGACTGGATCTCAGAGCATCATATTCTGAGCGACTTCCAGCCAGGCTTCCTTGCTAACATTAGCACATTGGACCAGGTGTTCCGCTTCTTGTGTATCTACTGGAGTGAGGTCAACATTACAGGGGGCAAACTAATGTTGGCTTTGTGTATCTACGCACTGCATTCCATCTGGTACCGAGAGTCAAGATGTGGAGTGTTGGCAGAGATGGGCATACCTCAGAAACTATTAGAAATGTTTATTTGGTTGCATTTCTCAAATACAGCACAAGTAAGGTGGGGGCATAACAATCAACTCACTGAGCAATTCTCTGTCGAATGTGGAGTGAAGCAAGGGTGAATCCTAGCGCCCACATTATTCTCCTTTTTTAGGTCTCGACTATTCTATCATGTAAGTGATAGATGTCGAGATTATAGAGTTGTAACCAGGAAAGCTAAACCAGGCGGATTGTGCCAAGTGCATGTGCCCGTGCACGCGCTTTCCATTTGGTCTCCGAGCCGCATGCCTCGCATCATTGCATCAGACCCGCCACAGCAATGCAGGGAGCTTCACTTCAAAGGCATCCGCTCCCCCGCCTCCTGCTTCACACTTTTCACGGTCGCCAGGCCGTGTCTCGCATTTCTCCTCCCCCCCTCCCCACAACAATGCCAAGAGCTTTTGTTCTTGCCTTTCATCTCCTACCCGTCTTATCCCATTGTTAACATTTTCGCACCTCTGTCCGTCTAGTAGTCATACCTATCTGTTCGTCTCTGCTTTTTAGTATGTGCCTGTTTCCCTCTTTCAGTATTTTGTAAATGAACTTGCTAACTGTCCTGTGCTGTTCTTCATAGTGCCTCTTACGCACACATTTTAATGACCGGCGGTTCAGCGCCTCACGCGCACATTTATTAAGCAGTACCTGCAACGTAACGCACGCTCTCCTTTACTGTTTCTTCCTCCTTCATTTATCAGGCCCACAATCACGCTCTAATTTTATTTAATTTTTCTCCTCGCTTTCTCCTATATCTTTCCTCTTTTTACTCTCCTCTGCCCTCCATTTCGTTACCATCTGCATCGCCCCTGATGGATCATGTATGCCACTTGTCCGCTGCTTCCCTTCTGTCTCAATCCCTTGTTTCTCTTCCTCCACCTTGTTTCCCGGCGCCCCTGTTTTTCCCTTTTTCTTTTCGCTTCTGGCTATGTTTCATCCTGCCCTTCTTCTTTAACTATTTTGTTCCAAGTTTTACTCCCCGGTTTTGCCTTTCATCCTGCCACTCTCTCCGTCTACCCCCTCTCTTCTCACGCCATCTCTCCCTCGTTATCTCTTCTTTACTTCCCCTCTCCTCTTTAAATCTTTCAATCGCTCCCTTTCTGACTAATTTCGTGTTCATTCTTCCCCCTTCCGTCGACCCTCTTGTTTGTCTTTTCGGCGCTCTTCTCCCTCACCCACACTTTCGAGATTTCTGATCTTTCCATATTTAACACATGCGTTTTATCTGCCTTCCGTTAGCCCTCTCCTGCCTTCACTTCTGGTTCATTCTGTGCACATATCCATCCTTCTCATATCAGGCTTATCTATATATATCGGATATCATTCTACCTCTGTCTTTCACTCCCCTTACTTATTTCTATGTTTACACTCCTTGCTTTATTCTCTCTCGTTCCTTCTGTGCATGTCCTCATATTAGCACCCATTTACCCTCTCTCCCCTCCACTTTTCCAAGTTCACCATCCCCAGCTTTCACAATCTTCCCCGTCTTCTACTCTTTCTAAATCCATTTCTGTTCCAGCCCCCCCCAACGCCAATCCCTCTCTCAATACATCCACTCTCTTCCAGACCCATCCCTTCTCACAACTATCTGCCCTTTGTCTTACACATTCCCTTTTCTCTCAATTTTTACTTTTCTTCCTGCAACCCTCAGTTTCCTCCTTTCCCCCTGTAATTCTTTTCTCCAGTTGCCTTGTTTTCTTCTCGCGCGCCTCTCCCCCTTTCACTCTATTCCCTCACTCAACTCCTCTCCTTATTCATTTTCTCTAGCTCAGTGTCCTTCGCTGCCTCCCCCGACCCTTACCTCATTGCGTTCCCCCCTCAGCCCGATGCTTGTCTCTCATCCCCTCTCTCCCGTGCTTCTCCCACAGGCACAGGAGAGGAAGCACGCGGCGCGAGCTCCTGCATCCTCTTAAAGAGACAGGCGCTCGCGCTTTTACTCGGGGAAAAGAGCAAGACTTGAGGAGTCGGGAGGAAAGAGAATAACCTCACACGTCTTGAGAGAGGGAGTGGTTATCGTGTAATCCTCTTTTCGGGGAGGTGTCGCACTGCGCGTTTCCATTCTTTTAGTAAGGGAGTACTGCCATGAGTACTGGAGATAGCGTGCAACAACGTGCTGTCTTATAGCCTTGCTATTAAAGGCGGCCATTTCAGACAGGGCTCCTTACCTGGCCAGTCCTCACTGAGTCTGAACAGAGAATGAACCTTCGGTGAATGGGGTTCAGAGGTAGCCATGAGTACCACAGCGCATTGCCGAAGCTGGGCTTGCTCGCGTTGTGAGGGTTCAGATTAGGGCACTATTTGGGTGGTTCTAGACCAGTTTCTTTACAGTTCTCGTCTTTGTTCTGCCTTTTCTCACCTGTCCCTCACTCCGCCACTGCTGATGGGCGAGTGCAGCAGGTTTCCCGCCTCCTCCCCTGTGGGGATGGGGCGCTGTGAGCATCACAGAGCATCTGCTGATGGCGTTTATTCATCCGGCGCATGGGAATTAAACACCAACAACCTCCCCATCTCACTTTCCCCACTGCCCTCCCCTCCCCACATCCCTTCTCACCAGGACTGCTTCAGCGTCCTCGCTCTCCTTCTTGTCTGCTTTCCGCATGCTTCATCTTTGCTTCATCTTTGCTTCCCTGACGCCACTTCTTGTTGTGCCCTTCTGCCCTCTGTTAGACTCGTTTTTCCCTTGTTTTTCTGCCCTTCTTCCCTCTGTTAGACTCGTTTTTGGTGCCTTTCTGCCCTCTGCATCACCACAGCATCACTCAGCGCCACCACAGCACCACTCAGCACCACCATAGCATCACTCAGCGCCACCCCAGCATCACTCAGCGCCACCCCAGCATCACTCAGCGCCACCCCAGCATCACTCAGCACCAATACAGCATCACTCAGCACCACCACAGCATCATTATGCGCCACTACAGCATCACTCAGGGCCATCAAAGCATCAATCTGTGCAACCATTCAACAACAACTGGTTCTAATATGTTCTCTCGATGTTTCAAGCTTTATTACAAATGTCACAAAAAGATGTTAATATTTCACTTCTGTTCTTGGATTTTCATCACAATAAAATACACTGAACATAATCTTCACAAAAGTTATTTACAAAAGTTTAAGCTATTGCCATTATAAATTACAATCACTTTTACTTAAGTATTAATTATTTAAAAAAATTAAAAGGCAATGTTATTTGTAATATCAATACATCTAAGTCACGTAAATACAAAACATGTTGCATTAAAAATGGTATAGGTGTCACATGTGCGAAATTATAACTATTGGCATTGTAAATGACAAAGCTATTAATATAGCTATTTTCAAAACCAACACATAAATGAAAAAATCGTCATTTACAAGACAAATAGCTCAAACTTTCCTAATGCGAGACCTATTGCATTGCAAACGCTTGTTATAAATGGGGTGATTAATTATCTAGACAGGGATGGATGCAATGCCCTAAAGATGGGGAAGAGAAGAGTACCAGCCCTACTCTTCGCAGATGACACCCTATTAATTTCTATATCCCCCCATGGTCTGCAACAATTGTTGAATAATTTTATTGAGTTCTTCAAGGAGCATGGCTTGGTACAAAACAAGGCTAAAATGAAATATATGATTTTCTCGAAGGCAAATTCCAAGCCATCAAAAAGACCAATGTATGTGGGAAATAGCCGCCTAGAGCACGTTTTTGCCTTTAACTATCTGGGTATCCACCTTACCTCAAAGCTAAATTGGGCACCCCACATCGAAAAATCCCAAATATCACTAATCCAACAAACTGTTCACTAAAGTACAATCCTCAAAAAACAGTGACCTAGAAAATAGCCCCAGCATTGGAAATTTATAGTACCAAAATATTGGGGGGAGCCCTCTATGGGGCCGAATTGTGGGGCTTTGGAAACACAAACTCTCTTGCTTCTGTAGAAAACCGGTTTCTCCGCTCAATGTTAAACCTCCCCATTAGTATCCTCTTGGCTCCTATGTTTTTGGACTTTGGCCAAAAACTGTTATCGCACAAGATGGGCTACAACCAGTTAATGCTCTGGTACAGTCTGTGGTCGGTTAATGAGCTCTCCTTATACAGAGAAGAGACGATTGACCTTCAGAAGCGAACCCAGGTTAACTCTATCCCGTGGTTTAGTTCCCTGAAGAATCTACTGAAGAGACTTGGGATGGAGGAATATTGGTCCACTCCAGAAAGATTGTGCCTTATCCCAAAATGCAGGGTTAAAGAGATATACGGGAATACTATTATGGTGAAGGAGATGGCCAAAACGGCGGGCACAGTGACCCAGGATTTTAACAGTTTTAAATTCGCCCCATTTTATGAGTAAACTATTAATGAAATTGTACCACTGCTGGCCCAGAAATTGTTTATACAAGTCTGTTTTAAAACCCTACCCACTAAACTGTATTGTTAAAAGTGGAGTAGTGAGGCCACCACAGATGATCAGTGTCCCGCTTACAAGGCTTGCTCAGAATCAATAGTCCACTTGCTATTCTTCTGCCCCCCTATAGAAGCTTGTGGGGCAAGTGGATCGGGCCATTGTGCAAACTGATGGTTCCTGGACATTAAATAGAGGTTATGAGAAGTTTAGATACCAACACTCGTAGGGTGGTTGTTTATGGTTTGGCCAGATTTTGGCATGCATTATGGATCAAACGTTCTAAATGTATTGTGATCGAAAATAAAGTATTTGATGATGAGGATGATGATGGTATATCCTCCATTAAATGTGTTGGCCGGAGCCTCAACAAGTCCTGGAAAGGTTGCAACACCGTTCAAAAATAGGAAGACCCGGGGCCTACAGACGGACAGGTCATAAAAAAATGGGTTCCACACAGGGGCAAAGCAGGTGCGTTTTACAAAAATGTAGATCTAAAAGAACCCTAATGTATTTTTTGTCTCAAGCAGTGTGTTCTTACAGCATCAAGTAAGGGCTATAACAAATGTAAAGCAAAGGCTAGACAGGCAATTACAATCATAAGTTTGCAAAGAGTTGTTTTGGCTATATTTTCTTTTTGTTTCTAATACGTTCTTTTTAGGTCTCGGCGTCAACGCGCGGAAGCGCGTCTCCGCCGAGATCTTTTGTCAGCGACTATCATTCCCAGGAGACAGTCCTGGCCACGCGCATCCTTCCAGGCGATTTGTAACTGGAACGCGCGCTGTGGCCAGGCGCTGTCTCCTGGGAAGCGCAAGCACCACACACGCATGCGCATACACACACACGCGCCCATGCACGCACGCACATACATACATACAGAGACACCACCCCTGACTCATACACACATGCGCGCACACACACAAGTGCACCAAGGCCCCCCCTCCCCCTCCCCCGCCGTCACCGTCGCACACACGCACACCACCCCTGACTCATACACACACGCGCGCACACACACAAGTGCACCGAGGCCCCCCCTCCCCCTCCCCCGCCGTCACCGTCGCACACATACATACACACACACACACGAGCATACACACACACAAGTGCACCAATCGCGCTCCAGCCTTTTGGAACTTACCTTACCTCAGCACGCGGCGCCCAACCTCCTGCTGGCGCGGCCCCGGGGCTCTACACCGCTCACAGGAGCCCCGGGCCGCGAGACGCTACGACTCCGCCTGCCTCCTCTTCCGGTGTGAACGTGGCCCCGCCCCCGTCACAGGCGACCGTGCCTGACTTCCGGGGCGGCCTCGGTACATTATGTAAAGTTTGTATTGTATGTTTTACATGGAAATCATAATTATAGTGTTTAAAAAAACGTAAGGCTCGTAAGTGATTGGCATGATAGATTGTTTATCAGGCACACTGGTTTACAAATTGGTTTCTAAACCAGACCGACAAATTGATGTTTGCTGGCCCTTTACTTCCCCCGAGATGTCTTCATTGCGATTCAGTTGTACGCGTGGGTGACTCGGCAAAGGCTGGTAGCAGCTGTGTTCTTCGTCTTCAGTTTCACTTGAAGTTATTCTTTTGACACTGGGACGATTAGCGGACGGTGTGTCATGCAGACGGCGTGTTTGTGTGTCTCTCTGCAAGTGTCTTCGTGTGTTGACAGGTGTATAAATGCGGCTGATGCGTTCTTACAGATAGAGCGACATTATTCTCTATTAGTTCTAACTCAATGTGTTTTCATTCAGTTTGTGTTGTACACGCATGCATATGTAGGCGCTTTCATGAAGAATAAGAAGAATCAGTCAAAAAAATATTTGCCCAAGATCACACAGTTTAGTTAAACAGGAAGCAGCGATCAATGCAGGTTTTCTGGTTTTACTTTGCACAAATTAGGTACCAAAAAGTTGTCTGTCTCTCATTTGTACCTCATATGTTAATGCTTCGTTTACCTTTTTCTGGCTGAGGGTAGAGCGAGCATGGCTGGCAGAAGCCACATGAAAGTGCAGCTTGATATAGGCTCGAGGCTCCAACAGGACCTCGAGCTTGACCCTGTGCCATGCTTCAGACTCAAGCTTCCAGTGGCTCACCCACCTCTACTCAAAATAACGGACATTTACTATTTTTGTATGTGTCCCAGTACTAAACCTTAGTAGTTTTTGCAGGAGTTGGGCAAGCAGACGAATATATAGGGAGACGCGAGCAGAGCCTAGCCAAGGTTCTGGCTAGCTAGGCACTTAAAGCCGTGGTGGTGAGTGCAGAGTGGTGGTGAGTGCAGAGTGGTGGTGAGTGCAGAGTGGTGGTGAGTGCAGAGTGGTGAGTGCAGAGTGGTGAGTGGTGCAGAGTGGTGAGTGCAGAGTGGTGAGTGGTGCAGAGTGGTGAGTGGTGCAGAGTGGTGAGTGGTGCAGAGTGGTGAGTGGTGCAGAGTGGTGAGTGGTGCAGAGTGGTGAGTGCAGAGTGGTGAGTGCAGAGTGGTGAGTGCAGAGTGGTGAGTGCAGAGTGGTGAGTGGTGGTGAGTGGTGAGTGGTGGTGAGTGCAGAGTGGTGGTGAGTGCAGAGTGGTGGTGAGTGCAGAGTGGTGGTGAGTGCAGAGTGGTGAGGGCAGAGTTTTATTTTTGATTTAAAGAAAAAAAATGTCATGAGCAATGCCAATAGCTCTACCTTTAATGATGCCGAGACCATTGCATTGCAAATGCTTGTTTGTTTTGTTTCCGCCATAGGGCCAGAGTACCATGGGTACAATGAACGGTAAAACACATGTCGACGCCTCTAAAGGACAGCAAACAGCTCCGTCAAAACGACCCTACACCAGAAACCGGTACAGAGGCATGGACACTGAAAATGCAGGTCTTTTAGACTCTTGTTACTTTAACCGCTACACTGCTTTACCAGCACTACCCACAACCAGTACAGCGAACACGCATACAGGAAGGCCAATTTGGCTAAGGGTGAAGACCTCAAAGGATGCACACTTCTAGCCACAAACACACAATAGGCAGGTTCATATAAAGACCAGAAAGTAGAGCACACACTAAACAAACCAACATCGAGTCACATTTCCTTTAAGAGGAAGAAGAAACCCACAGTCCCAAACCTACAAACCGCCCCATTAGCTCTATCCTTAAAAAACACAGTTACTGCACAGCTGTGTCGCCATAATCTTCATGTAGGCAAATGTTCACCGTCTGAGAGGGTGAATGCCGAAGTGCGCCCCAAAGATCCCTTAAACAGACTATAAATATCTTATACAGCCTTTGGGAGAAAGGGCTTGAAAATGATCATCCAGACCGGGACTCATATTCAGAATGTATTGGGCTTCTCAGAAGGCTAACCTGTGAGCCACAACCTTCTATAGAAATCTCATGAACCCTAGTTGATAAAGGGATTGAAAACGATTATTCCCAACTGCCACATCTTATGTAGGTACAAGGTTTCTCAAAGGCCTACCAGGGAGGCCAGCAACTTCTGAAACACCAGCTGGCGACACAGCTGCTCACAGTGTTCCTTCTAATGTAGACCCCGAGGGGCAACAGCAATGTGTTCCCAGCCTAAGCTCTTCCTACACCTCTACCGTTCAGAGCTATTATGACCAACATTTAAATTGATCGTATCCTATGTCACCAGTAACACCTCCAGGCACGTACGATTCCACCAGTGCCGCATCAAGTATTTATATTTGTATTTGGATTTATAGAGCGCCTTATCACCCAGCGGTCTCTAAGCGCTTATCAGAGGGTACACATGATTCAAATAGGAAGGGCCATTAAGACATACCCCATGCCTCCTGAAACAACACAGTTTTCAGCTTTTTCCTGAAGGGTAGTAGACTCGTTTCCTTGCGCAGGCTCGCTGGTAAGTTGTTCCAAGCCATAGAAATTGTATTGGAAAACGCTCGCCCTCCCAGTGAAGATAATTTAAAGCGAGGGCAAGCCAAAAATGCGGCATCTGCGGATCGCAGAGTCCTACTGGGAGCATATGGAACTAAACGCTCCCTGATGTATTTTGGGGCCTGCCCGTACAGGGCTTTATGCGTGATGCAAGGCCTTGAACTTAACCCACTGCCTAATTGGGAGCCAATGAAGCTTGCGAAGGAGTGGAGTGGCATGTGTCCTTCTGGGTTTGTTGAAAATTAATCTGACTGCGTTATTCATAACTGTTTGTAGTCTAGCCAGCAGTTGTTGAGAAAGGCCGGCATACAAAGAATTTCCGTAGTCCAGCCGCGCCAGGATCAAGGCTGACACCACCCGTCTGAGCGTGTCCAACGTCAGGAGAGGGGATAGTTTACGCAGTTGTCTCAGTAAGTCCACGCAGGTGCCTACAACAGCCGAAACCTGAGTAGACATAGTGAGTTTAACATCTATGTGCATGCCGAGACTTTTCACAGCCACCACTGTTTCCGGGGGAGGCCCTAGTTCAATAGGCCAAAGAAGATCATTCCAGGGATTGGATGCTGTAGTAATCGCCAGCACCTTAGTTTTGTCCGGATTTATTTTTAACGAGTTGGGCGTCATCCAATTGACTGTGAATTTTAAAATATTTTGCAGTCTCTGATGTGCTGTCGGTGAATTGTCAATTTGAATGGTGATCTGGGTATCATCGGCATAGTTGTAGATCCGGCAGTCCATCTAATTTAGTGCAGAAATCAGGGGCTGCAGGTAGGCGTTGAACAGGAGTGGTGAAAGAGCTGAGCCCTGGGGGACTCCTCATGTAAGACCCAATGGATTAGAGGTTAGCTAATTGTACTCTCTGGGAACGGTCATCAAGAAATGATGCCAGCCAGGCGTGGGCAGTGCCCTGAATACCGAGATCCCTCAACCGCGACAATAGTTGTTCATGATTGACCATGTCAAATGCAGCGGAGAGGTCCAACAGCACCAGGGCACAGTGGAAAGTGGCAAGTGGATAGCCATTGTTCTCCGTATCAACATACTCCGTCAGCAGTACAGGATGGAGCTAAGGTCATAATCATAGCTTTGAAACAGAGTATCCCTCTCAAGACCAGCCAGCAGATACTCAGCTGGGTGTTCAGGTTGGGATTCATTTTTTTTTTATCCCCCCCAATTCCAACCATTCAGAGCAGTATTAGTGGTGGTAGCCCGAGTGCGGCACTCAGGGGGATTCAGGGCAATATACGCACCACCCCTACTGTCATAGATAATGCCCCAGAATATGGGTTTTAAGCACAATAACTGTACTAGAGTCATATATGAAAGACATGCACCAGGTTGTCAGAAACCTAAAATCCAAGCTGAATTTTAAGGCCACAATAATATAGAAGACAGAAATTGAGATCCTATCCTTAGGGACAGTACAGCAGAAGATAATCCAGAGGGTAAGAAGGTGTTGAAGAGAGGTGTTACAATCTTGTGAAACAGCCGCTGCAGACATAAAAGTTATTTCATCCTCACAAGGTCTGCGGTGCCCCCTAAAGAGTGGGGGCTCCTGCTTTATTAATAACTCAGTCCAAAGTTCCAAATATAAAAAGAAGGTACAAGACACACTTAATAAAGTGCAGCGATTCTTACGAGTCTGCATGGCCAAAAAGAAGTTAGAACCCAGCAGACAGTGCCTAAAAGTTCCAAATACCATTTCCTAAAATGGCACGGATTGGACCCCCAAACACAAATTTAGGAGATGGCCATAGGCATAAGCATTCACGGGTCAAAGTTGAGAGACACCGAACACAAAGACGGTCTTGGGATAAAGCCTGTAGCCAGGGAATTGGGGAGGGCATCTTAAGCAAATACTCTTGAGATCATTCAAACTGGCTCAAAACGGGTTTGTCGGTAATAAACAAAAGTGTGCTAATAGCACCAAGCAGCCTAGGCTTTTAATCAGTAAATTAAAAAAATCCATAAATTGTGCTACAAAGAGGTTTAAAAATACACTGCCCCAGAAGCAGAGTCAAGCCTCCCAAAATGATTCGCCAGAGAGTTCAACATCCAATGCAAACCCCCAATATGAGAATTAAAAGATGGTGTTTTTAGAGAGTCAGAAGGTACCAGAGAAATGTAGAGAGATTTAATGCTACAGAGTATTAGACAAATTCCAGTTTGTTAACTCAAAATGCATAAACTCTTCTGATCAGGGTTTTTTAGCTATTCAACAGGCCGTACAAACGCTTGTAGAGCGGCTGTTACTCGATGTGGGGCCGAATTATTTCTTTCAATCAATCAGGGGTTTGTAAAGTTTCACCCATGAGGGTTTCAGCTCTGCCCCACAGGCAGGGTCTTGACAGCCCCTTGTTCACCAGTTGAACGCACCACGATTTGTTTGACGAGGTGGAATAAATAGAAAACCTCTCTAAACGTTTACAGAGTATAGCAGAAATACAAGCATTTGGGACCTTCAGAATAGTGGCCCTCGTTGTGCGGGAGTCATGAGGGGGCTTTTTCAGATCTTTAAAGAGTATCTTCTACAATACAGTCATTGAAAAAACCAGCAGTGGTTGGTCAACTTTACCACCGGCGTGACCAACACATGTCTGGCAGCTAGCATAGCTAGGTTACTAATAGATTGCAGCACTACCAAAGCGGTCATACTGTCTGGAGCGGTTGAAGCCCAGGCTGCTCTTGAAATACCTCCTGAAAGACTGGCAGGCTTTAAAGAATTGGGTCTTTTTGAAAGTAAAAGTTCTTTACTACCGCAGATTGTGGAAGTACTTCACATCCAGAGAGCCTGTGAAAAGTGAGGCGGTTTACATTCTCCATCATGAAAATCAAACTGAGCTGAAAGCTTACTGTCAGGCAGATGTAATGAGATGTAGAGATGACAAAACAAGAAAAGGTTCTGAAAACCCAATACCGCCAAGATGACAAAATCCATAGAGTACATCGACCCTATTCAACAAGTCACGCTGGCTTCCATGTATATGTCTATCTACAAACACATGTTTGTACAACCTGAAAGCAAAGCTCTAGTGCTGCCCAGCCTCTATAATGGTAAATAGAAGTGTTATTCTACCCCCTCTATTCAGTGGCTCATGTACATCCCTGACAAGGAAAACAATTTCATCCAACATGCCTTAGAGGGTGGTGAATACTGTTGGGCCCTTATATCCTAGATGAGTAAACTGTAATTATTGGCATGCCAACAGCCTTGAATGCAACGTATGCTTTTACCATGTGTGGAACATGAGCCCATATTACTATCGATGCCCGGACGGCTGGCGCAAGTCGCCTCTTAGTTCCCTTTCTGAATAGTTACCAAATAAAGAGACGGGCGCTGGAAGCAGGAGTCACAAGAACAGGATTTATTACTCATGAGGAGAGCCTGTCATTTCGGACACGAAACACAGTGTCTTTCGGGAGGTGCTCTAACAAGTGAGCTGAGACATCGTCTTTTATACCTTACAAAACACTTAGCATCACAATCACGACATTGTGAAACAAGGAAAAGACATCCCCATAATCCTCGTGTCAATCCTACCCCACATATGTTCACAATAGAGACCCTTGACCTGCTGATAAGAGGGGAGGGTAATCACGCGGCTGAGTGTTCCGCCGATTTTTAGGATGTGTGCGCCTGATCGTAGCCCAGGGGGTGGGGTGGCCAGGATCAATAGTGGGTCCTTTGAAGAGGAGTGACTCCATACAATAAGGGGCAGTAAACAGTATCTTCTGGATTAGGCGATGACCTCAGACATGTGTGGTCAGTCAATCGCGGAGGGAGGGTTTACTAACAGAGAGGTTATTCACGAAAGGAAGGGAGGTGTTGGTCAGGCGCCGCCGTGACTCCCAAGGACAGGATTTTGCAGAAGAAGAAGGTTTATGACTTGCCCGTGTGAGGGAGAATGGGAGGGGGGGGGGGGAGCCAGGGTGTGCACAGGGACAGAGTCGCACAGAGGGAGAGGTCTTATGACCCGTACATGAGAGAGCGGGGGCAGTCAGGTGCAGCTGGGGAGGGCTATGTCAGCTGAGGCGAAGGATGCCTCTTCAAGAGAAAATGGGGGGTTTGCGTGGGTCAAGCAGGAGGGTTGCCTTTCAGGTCAGGGTCGCGCAGAGGGAGAGGGTTTCATGGTCTATGCATGTGAGAGAGGGGGGGGGTTCAAATACGCGCAGAAGGGAAGCCGGTGATTCTAATGAGCGGGCAAAAGGCCAGGGTGCCTAAAATGGCTGTCATGTACATATGGGCATGGGCTTTTACTTGCCGAGTGATGCGGTCAATATTTTACGGTATTCATGGTGCTTACAGGGAGAGGAGTGGGAAAAGGCAAATGAACGCTGCTTATGTACATCAATTTTTCTAATTTTCCACACATGGTTGTCCTCAATCTTACAAACCCCACAGGTATAATAAGCTGTTAGGTACCAAATTTGAACACTTGCACTCTCTGTTAAAGGTACACTATGTTCAAAACTGTAGTTTTGTTCTGAGATCCCTTTTGGAGCATTAGTGGCTAGATATGTTAACATCAAATGCGGAACTCTGGTCCTTCATCAAGAGAAATGAGTTACCTGAACCTTTGGAGCCCCGCAATGGCATTATTGGGGGTCTTCCAAATTCTATACAGTTGTACAGGGCAGTGGGTGACGGTGAGAAAATACATTACTATGATTTCAAAAGTCTGTATCCATTTGTGAACAAGATGAAGGTATACCTCTTAGACCAGGGCTACTCAAAGTACGGCCCGGGGGCCACATGCGGCCCTCCTGACCTTTAATTGCGGCCCCCTGGAGAACAGCACTAGGCTGTGGTTCACTTGACAGAGCAGGAATATTCAGGAAGCTGGGAAACGGGCATACTTTATTTGCAGGTTAACTAAACTAAAGGTAAAGAAGCAAAGAATGTTTTCTAGACAACTTATCTTTACATGCATCTGCGTCCCTTTATGCCTGCATTTCAATACCCCGACCCTCCCTGCCGACATCGGTGCATACTTTGTGGCCCCCGGGCAAATGTTTGCGAGTACCCATGCCTTAGACCATCCCAGCTTCATAAAATGGAACTTTGAAGCCATAGACAAATTCCTTGGGCTAGTTAAATGTCAAGTCTACCCTCCCTAGAAGCTTTACTACCCTGTACTACTGTCGATGGTAAGCTAATATTTCTCCTGTGGCGAACATGCGCTGAAAGTAAAGAGACTAACGAGTGCAGACACCCTGAGAACCTGGTGTTGCATTGAGGTACAAGCAGTCATAGAGAAAGGATACGACTTAGAAAAATACAAAAAATCTAGCAATTTGAAAGGACTACAACCCAAAACTTTTCTGAGTATATTAACATTTCTCAAAAGCAAGCAGGAGGTATTAGGGTATCCAGAGTGGTGCATTAACAAGGCCTCAAACCAAAAATACATCGATGATAACCACAAGGGTATATGCTTGAGACCCTGGTTCATCGAATTCAACCCCACCAGACGGCAGTTAGCCAAACTGTGCTTCAATTCCTTATGGGGAAAATTTGCACAGCACAACAAACTTGTCAAACACGACCATCATCACAGATACTGATGAACTGTTTAAATATCTTTTTGCGCCGTGTTATCAGGTATCTAGTTGCAAGTATATCGATGACGAAAAAATGTTAGCAACACATAAATAGGGCATAGTTCACAGCTTCATGGTGCATGTCTTGTCGTTGGACAGTTTGCTGACTTATCACTACGTATACATTTTATGAAACATGCTACCTACATTACTGCGGGCCTGGTAGATAATTTGCCTCAGCGTCACAACTTTTGATATTTTTACATCAATAAACTCAACGGCTCTAGACAGGACTTCCCACTCACCCCTCCTATAAATTTGCACACTCAGTATACTAATGGCATTCAGAAGATCGTACAATACTGTGTCAGACAATACAAAACCTTTATTTCTGAAATAATATTCGGTCCGAAGTTCCAAGGTGATATGTAAGCTGGTTGTCAGTGATAGTATTAACTCCCTCATATGGCTCTTGTACGTGCTCCAGTACTCAACCGTTGTAACTAGGCACACATTGAAACACTAGTCTGCTTTTCACGTGGGACTCTCACATTGAATTGCATTGGGTGGTTCATCAAGCCAGTTAGCGCAGACATACAGGCTGTATTTCAGCTATTCTTCCTTTAAGCAAAACATATCCTAATGTGGCATTACATATTTATCTTGGACTTAACTCAGATTCAACTAGCGCAATGACATTCTGATGCTTGCCCTAAAATGTGAGTAAGTATGTAACGTTAATTAATACAATAAGAAAACACGCTACAGGGGACGCAGAATTTTTTTTAACAGTTTTCGTGGGGCTGAAAAGCACACTAGTCTAGTTTTAAAATAAATATTGCACATAAATCTTTCTATAGCCCTTTCTGCCATCCTTCTAATAAAATACGTACACAAACCTTGCATACAACAGTTTTGAGCTTGGCTCATTCGAGTATCGGATCTCTGAGTGTGGTTGAAAAGACCTTAATTATATCAAGGTGGATATTTTTCTTTTCATCAGACAAACCATACACCCGACAAAACAGTTTACATAGTTTTTTCGAGTCTAGCAAACTGCATATATGACGGATTGCTCTTGAAGTGTATGCGTCGTACACACACTTGTGAGCCTCCTGCTGCAGATCATTCATTTTATGGTTGTAACAGAGGTTATAATAGTCATGTTTGACGCATGCACTCACAACAATTGCAGAAACACCTTTTACAGACCATATGGCATCGTAGGGTATGCCTGGAGTTTCGAAATCTGCAATATTATAGGTACACACAAATTTCCTATGGGTCTCTTTGTTTTGGATTGTGGAACTTTCAGTCTGTTTTGAACATCATAAGCAGTAAAAATTTACGGTGTTAACCTTTGGCAATGTCCCTTCTACCACACCTCTTTTTGCTGATACAGTTAAAAAAAGAAAGAAAGACAAACTATTAGTTAAAAATAAAATATAACCGTATATACTGTAAAAGTAGGAGTCTATAAAGATTTTTACTAACCTCATGCTTTTTAGGGACTGGTTCTAAAATCTTGAGAGTCGCTGAGGTCCATTGAGGCAAAACCGGTGTCGGAGTTTGCGCGCAGCTGTTGTGCAACTACAGCCTCTGAGGCAGATTCATACAGAAACCCCATATCTTCATGAACCGGTGAGTTAGGAGCTGTTACAGATTATTTGCCACCTTGCATGTCGATGAAACTGTTTCCAGCATTAGTTTCATTACTCAAGGCTTCGTTAATGCTCCTGGAGCCCCTAATAGGGGATATCAGCTGCGGCATATCCTTGAGGCTGAGCGTTCCCAGCCACTGGCAGAGCTCCTTGTCAAAATCGGTGACATCATGACCACCCTCTTTAAGCTTAAACTATGGCACTTTCTGCTCCACTGCCGATGGTGTCAGGCTACGATAATATCTATCGATAGTGTTCAAACCACCATCAGAGGTCGTCTTTTTGATGAGATGGCTGTATCTCTCCATAATGATCTAGCAATCTATTTCTGGAGAGCTGCTCCTGGGTTTGCCACACACTGCTTAGAAGCTCCTTTTATGTATTCTAAGCATAATAAAAATGAGGCGTACTCCTTTACAACACATCATGGTCGCCTGATCTCCAGGGGCTCTAGTTCATTGAGGGCTGCCGCATAGCTCTAACCACGTGGTAGAACCATGAGCATGTGACTAACATGGCCAGGGTGATGTCACAACACACGTGACTCAACCGGGTCAGGTGCCCCCACCCCCCTGAAGTAAAGTCACACCAGTGGAGGGACCCCAGGGCCCAAAAGCACCAGTAACGGAAGTGACATTACTTCTGGGGCAGGACAACTGGCACTTTTTGCATGATGGCAGAAGGTATCCCTCCCTTCTGCTGAGACCCAAGGCAAACGTAATACCTCACATTTATGTCTTCAGATAAGTCTTTGCTATGGGGTCCACGTTGGGCACTGTCCCACAGTGGTCCCCAAAACTCAGACATCCAATAAGGCTCCGTCATGATTCCCTCAGGTATGGTGGCAGGGTTCTGCTGCTCTAGGTGAAAATTCCCAAGTATGTCCTCTCCTGCGTCCCCCTTCATGCCACGCAAGTACAAACGCATGCACAACCACATGAGCAAAACCAGTGTCACCTTCACTTACTGTAAATCAGAGGCATTTCTTCCATACATATAATGCTTGAGACTCAATGTCACTCAAAGTGAACATTTTGAATCAAACTGCAACTAAAGTAGCACAGTTAAAATGTCCACCGTACATGATAAGTAACAAAAAGAAAATGCAATGCTTTTTTTCCCAAAGGAAATGGTACTATGTGTTGAGAGTGAGTGATGGCACACAAAAACATTCAAAAAATAAAAATTAAAAAAAGCATTGGCAAATCCAATAGGTCTTTTGCTCGATATCAGCTTTTGGCTCTGTCAGTTCTCGTTTTGCTTTGACATGGTTTTTTAAAACTTTGTGTTGGGGGAGCTAGTGGGCCATTGCTAATATCAAAAACGAACATTAGTTAGGGCAAAAATAAACTTTTTTTCTGTATCACAAAGTATGCATTGCAATCATGGTCACTGCCATTGTAGGGAACTACTTTGAGTGCGGATGCGCTTCTTGTGAAATAGCAGAATCAAGTCACTCACAGCCAATAGCTTGAAGGGCTGACTCAATTCCCCAAGCTGTATGCTGTAGTGGGTGGAATAAAAATGCAACAGACCCACGAATGGAGAAAAATGGCTGAAAGAACATCAACGTTTGTTAGATGCATAATTTTAGTAAAATCAAAAGGTCTTGGATAACATCAGACCTAAAAATGTTTCAGCAGCATACTGAATCTACTCGGTGAGAGCACACTAAAGGTTGCTATTTAGGTGTGTAACAGGCATCCTACTAATAAGGCAATCAAGCTGCGATGCAAAAGTGTCTTCAAAAATACATGTTTACGCCTCCCTTAATTCCTACGGCAACTACTTAAAGGGGCCAAGCAGCGAGTGTCATAATAGAACTGTAAACAAACATTATAGAAAGCTGATTATAGGCGATTGTTAGAGATGTAACACTGGGTGAAGAGAAGGTTTTTCTCTACACTGGACGGCCCCTTTAAGACCAGAGGACACTGGAGATATCAGCAAGTTTCACTCACACTAAGCCTGCTCCAGGCGTTCACTAGTTAAGTCAGTTCCAGAGTAGATTGTGTGCTTCCCAACCAAGATCATTTCTCCACAAGGGTGTCATAGCTGCTTTCCATCTCATTCCACATCATCCAGCTGGTTGCCAGCCAGAGGGCTGACACCAATAACAGGTAAATGGCTGATGTACCATCTATACACAGAGACTGATGTACAGAATTTACAGTCAATTCACATTGGAATAAACTTTTGAAGATTTGCAGTGACTACAACGATTGAAGAATGGACTTGATTTAATTACGATACGAAGTGGACTGCCAGCTATTTATACTATTTGTGCAACTATTATATAGTTGAGATTATTACTGGTTACTGTTTTGTGTGCTCAGGGGGTGGACATTTATCTTGGTTTCTGTAGTTACAGGAGTTTTGGGTGTTGGATGCGCACCCTCCCTCTGGATGCACCAACTTTTGACTTTCATTGTGAATTCCCTGATAATTAATGTGGAGCGCCCATTAAGCTGTTAGTATCCAATTTTCTGTTGCACCAATAACAGGTAACTGGCTATACAGAAAACTGAGACAGGTGGGGCGTTAGATGAACGCAGAGGAAGATGGGGTGTCTGTGAATCTGAGCATTTGACAGTTGACGATTAATTAAGTGTCCAAACAAGATATATATTGCATCACAGGCTCAAAGAAAACAGATTCAGGCAACATATAAAGTATAGAATAACATTTTATGGGAGAACATCAAATACAAAATACTGTGTGTGGGTGGGCACCACATCATCAAAGTGCATGGACCCATCTCAAATAATACATTGGCGGTGAGGGGACGAACATGTTGAGCTGAAATATTAGGAGAGAAAAGAGGGTGAGATACTATACTGATGGACAACACACCGACTAATCATTCCCACTGGAGATCACAACAATGAACATCTAAATCTAAATTCCCAACAAAGGCTCCCCACCCTCCGAAATAACAACTATGAAATTTAAAACAAAGGATTTCATATTGATTTTCCCCCAAAAACTGCAATTTACTAAAGAAAAAAAGAGAATAACACTATGTCAATCTTTTGACAATGCAGCATACAGTGAGTAACATTACAATATTGTGATGGTGCAGAACACGACATTTTGGTCCTGGACTACAGGGCGTCCTTTGGAGCATTGAAAAATCAGACTACTTAGTAAAACTGCTCAATAATTTTGTAAGTGTAAATAGGATGGCAATGGCAAATTATATATTTCACAGAGAAACTGAGGCACGCAAGAGACTGCTTTATTGAATTAGTATTACCACTGTTGTGGCCTACGAAGCTACAGTGGACAAAACCAAGGAACATGAGAGCAGATCTTGTAACTTCAGTGGGATCTAAGGCTGGCCTCATGGTAGTCTCAGGAATTTAGCTCATCCTTCAGCTTTAGACCGTCTTATGACTCCACTGTTGGCACGATGTCAGGTCTGAAAGAGAAAGCCACCAAACAAGCTTTAGCAAATCACTGATTTCATTGTCGCTGTTGAGTCCAGCAGGGCAGATGGTATCAGCATGTGGATCCCTCAGAGGAATGTCATCAGCAATGTAGCCATCAGGGTCAGCAGGCCCGCCAGCAGGGAGGGCCCCGCCAAGGAGCCAGCGTTGCAGAGACTGCCGAAGCAGCAGGAGCTGGACACAGTAAACTAAATCCCTTCATAGTACTCCGTGGAGGAGAACAGGCAGTTAAACATACCCAGGCAGCCTTTCCCCTTCAGATTCCAGCCCACTAGTGGCAAAAGAAGAGAAAAAGAGAAATATGATCAATTCTGAGGTTTTACAACAAGGCATTGGTTCTGGATTAAGGGGATGGGACAATGCAGGGACAACAGCCTTTGGCTTGGAAAGTTGATCGGGTTCGAGAAGAATAAGTCACATCTGTTGGTACAGAGTTAATCACATCACATTCACTTATTTCATCCTACAATATATATTGTGCATTGTCCCTTTGAAAGGCAAGTGTCTGAACTGAAGAGATAAATGCTTTTATTTAAATGAATTAAAAAGAAATCCAAGTCATCTTTTGAGCCAGAGTATCTATCTGAGAAAGAAGACCGAATGAGCATTTTAAAGAATGACAGCTGTACATGCAGAGAGAAAGTTTTAAGAATTAAATAAGGAATTTAAGAAACAACTGCACAATTTTAATCGTTCTTGGGACTAAGGCCTGGAACCACCTACGTTTCATCCCATCAGAAACCCTTTTTAGGAAAACTCTGAAAACTTGGATCTTTACGGCCCCTGATGCTCTATGCAGATCACTCGTCTAAATCAAATCCGAGTCTCAGTCATCGTGTCTGTTAGGGATCCGCTCAGCGCCATGATGCTCCTCGGAGTGAACGTTTATGTTTTACAAGTTCCTTATAACATAACATAACATGGCAACACTTCATGTTTCAATGTAAAGCAAATCAGGCTGAGCGCTCACCAGTCAGTTTTAAAAGGTCATTTCTGGCTAAGGTCTCCTGCGTCACCTTGTCTTTAGGGCGACCACCTTACTCCAGATCATTACAGCCACTAGCTTCAGTCCTCAACTTTTCACATACGAAACACTGATTTCACGTGTGTTAGTCTAACTAGTTCAGTGGAAGCAAAAAAAGGCTCCAACGCCCAGAATGCAATAGGCAATCACACAAAAGTCCAAGTCTAAAACAATGTCCATAGTGACACTGGAGCAAGGTAGCCACTTTACTTACTTCTAAGTTAACATGTTAAGGTACGCACAAAAACACGTCTATATAGCTGCAGCTTATCTCTGACCATTCTTTGTCTCATACTTTTGTATATCATAATAAACAATATGTGTAGGGATCTATGACCCCCAAGTGACCTTGTGACTGGAAATGAGGTCTCAGGTTTGAGCCTGACTTGGTTATATCAAGAGGAAACGTCATTCCTCAGTTAACAAGCTCACATACTCCAATCCTGAAGCTGCTCACACGCATGACAGCAGCTTTAGGATTTGTCTGAGCGCCCTTGATATGCGCTCCAGGACAGACTGGGAGTCTGTGCCTGCTCTCTGCAAACCAGCTGCGTTGCCGGGTTGGAGAACGTTCACTGCGCGTGGTGGTTTGGCTGGCCTGAGACGGCCGGCCAAACCGTCATGTGCAGTGAAGAGAGTACACATACCACTCCCCTCAGTGCCTGTCGTCAATGTGGCCCCACCCGCATGACTCAGCACAAGCAAAATAAAATGGGTTTTAAACCGGTTTATTATCATTTTATTTTTCATGTTTTGGAGGGTGCTGGCAGGGTGGGCGACGCTCTTCCGACATAGTGGTGCAGCTTATCTCTGACCATTCTTTGTCTCTTTCTGTTGTATGTCATAATAAACAATATGTGAAGGGATCTATGACCCCCCAAGTGGCCTTGTGTCTGGAGATGAGGTCTCAGGTTTGAGCATGACTGTGGGAGCGTGGCGCTGCTCCAAATGTGGTGAGGGGGCTGCAAGACGAGTGCCAAATCTGGTGTACTTTAGAGGGTGTGCCTGCAACCTGCAAAGCTGAGGCAGCAGGAGGCTGATTGGCTGTCTGAAATCGGGGCGTAGCTGTGAACGGATGATGTAAGAATGATGACCTAGCTTTTGGTCAATACAGACGTGTACCCATCTCTCTTTCGTTCCACTCTCCATTGCTCCCCTCCTCTTTGTGCAACTGCGTCTTGGCCTCATCTTTTACACCTTGTTCCAACTTATTGGGGTCTGCCAGCTCCTTAAGTCTGTAAGACTTACTACTGTCCTTCAGCACCCACAAAGTACCAAGGGCAGTAACCACAGGGGCATTTAAGGGATGATCAGCCCATTTTTATCTTTGCCCCCCACCCCCATGACCGAGGTGGTTGTCACAGTATTCAAAGGTGCACGAGTTCCAATGGTGAATGAGCAATAAAAATTTCTCTCCATTTAGATTTTTATCTCGTTAGATTTGCTGCGTGTTCCAAGATAGGTTAAATGGTAGTCTATGTCTTCTGACAAATTGTGTGAAGATGTTTACTTTTCTTTCTCTGACTGCAAAGTGAGAGGATTACTCCTATGTTTGACATTGAAGCCCTTACCTACATGGGAAGCCTATAGAGTGGTGTGTGGTCTTTGTTTTGTGATCCTATGTGGGAAGTGTTTCCATGTGCGTGATGACCACCGATGTGCGGATATCATGTTACAAGATGCATTGCATAGCCATGTGGTGGATGATGAGCTATGGGAGATACAGAAAAGGGGCGGGCGGAGAACTCCACTGTGCCAGCAAAGTCTGCGGAAATTTCCCTACTCCGTGCTCTGCTGAGAACGCGGAGTAGGGAAAAAAACTACGACTCCGCAGCGGAGCGGAGTTAGCTAGCCCCCGGCTCCAACGCGCATTTCTTTGTGAGAAATGTGCATGTGCGTGCGCAGTTTGTGCAAGATGTACGTGAGGAGGAGAAGGGCACCCCTGGGACGCCGCAATAAGGTAAGTTGCTTTTATTCCTGTTTAAATTATGTTGTCCTAGTATTTAATTTATGTGGGTTGGAGCCGGAGAGTGGAGCAGAGTTTACCCCCAACTCTGTGGAACCCCGCGTATCTGCACTCCGCAAGCTCCGCCCTGGGTCAATAGAGAAGGTAATCTATACTAATATAATAAAGAGAGAGCCCAAACCTTTGAGGCGGGTAATCTCAGGAACCACAGCACCAATCACAACACCCAATACAGCGTTGGAAAGGGCAATCGCAGCAGAAGGACATAGGCTATGCAGACGCCCACCATATACATTTAAAAAGTAAAAGAACCGTGCCAGCAAAGTAGTCCCTTGTGGGCGTGTCTGTGTTGTGCTGTGGGTGTGTGCTGGGGGTGTGACAAACGCTGGGGACGTGTGGTACGTTCCGCCCTTCATGCCATATCTCATATCGTGTGCTGTGTGCTGGGGCCGTGGGCGTGTGCGGGGCGCGGGATTACGGGAAAAAAAAGTGAGCGTTGTGCCCAATAATTCATTGTTTTTTCTTCCCAGGTTCTGTACATTCCAGCTCCAGGTGTGCTTGCCCCGCGCTCCCAGTGACGTGCACCTGCTTTACTGTATGGAGGTCAGGCATGGCGCTATTCCCAAGGGCCGGATGGAGGCCAAACAGGGGCCATTGTGCAGGAAATGTAATCTCGCCTTAACTTCCGGTGACGCCTGAAGTGCACACTGGAGATTTTCCACTACTGTTGCGCATAGGCCTCGCGCCACGCACATCTGGACACAAGGCCCGCCTCCACGGAAATAGCAAGAAAGGGACCATCCCTCCCCCGGGAATATGTGATGATATTCCGCAACCAACATCCTGCATACCATCACTCCGCAATTTTTAGGTCTCGCCTGTCGATGCGCATGCGCATCGAGCTTGCGAGACTATGGGGGCTTAACCACTCTTTAACTAACTTGCAAGGAATCGTGGCGATTCCTTGCAGTGCCCGTGACTTTTAAGCTCAATGCGCATGCGCAATGAGCTTAAAAGCGCATGCACATCAGTTCCCTTATCCGCACGTCGCATTTCTCCTCTCCCCTCGCCCCCTCCCCTGCCCGCCGTGTCGCATTTCTCCTCCCCCCTCCCCTTATCTGCCTTCCCTCCGTCTTGTTTGTGTCGCATTTCTCCTCCCCCCTCGCCCCCTCCCCTGCCCGCCGTGTCGCATTTCTCCTCCCCCCTCCCCTTATCTTCCTTCCCTCCGTCTTGTTTGTGTCGCATTTCTCCTCCCCCCTCCCCTTCTCTGCCTTCCCTACTTGTTAACTTTACCCACCGGATAATGTGACATCATGTTTTAGTGTTTGTGAGAGAAGTGCAAGCAGTGACGTCCCATAACAACCCTCGAATGCTTTGGATATTTCTGTTCTGTGATGATTTATAGCGAAATGAAGCGGACCTGACTAGATTAGAAACACTGCTCACGTTTGGTACGAGATTAAGGTACGCACTTGATTTGTAAAGAGCCACAATACTGCTGTGTGTTGTAGGTCGGTTCACGAGCGGCATGCTTTATCTTTAACTTGCAGCTTCAACACTGCATCTCACAGTGGGGTGCCTTCCCTCCCACCACCAAAGAAATGCCTGTAATGCAGCAGAAACAGTCCTCCGTGGTCTCGCAATACTCCGCACAGGCCTTCTGGAACTTTGCTCCCATTCGCGTTATAAACTCTCCCCCACCACAAACGCAGCAAAAACACTGCTCCAGTGGTCTGTCCATGCTCCAAGCAGCCCTCCTAACTCTTGGCTCCCAAGCTCTACCATCTGCCTCACCCGGTCAGCAGATAGTCAGCTGCTTTGATGGCTGTCATTATGGAGGACACTGTATGCTCAAATGAACAAGCATTGGCATAGCCAATAGCTCTCGCTTGTTTTTTTGTTGCAAAAATCTGTATTCTGTCACCGTTGAACTGTTTAGAAAACAGACTTCCCACAGAGCAGTTCAACATTGTGTGCACGCGCGCTAACCTTCCAACAAATATACAATAAAAGTAAACGTCTATATGGAGAAACATTACCCAGTAATAAACACACTTTCCTGTGCATAGTGAGGGGCCGTCATTTCGAGATATCTGACAATAGTAACAAATAACACCGGTAGGATTGGGAGGAAACCCACCTTAATGAATGGATTAATTGCCATGTTCATGATGTCATGGTGTGTGCAACTGATGGAAAATGTGAATATCATACGTTTGGTGTGGCGTCATCTTCCATTTTTACAATTTCTCTTGTTTATTAGTTGCGAGCCTTGCTGCTGGGACCCTTGGCTGTAGCTTGGGTCACCGCTGCCAGCCCTGCCCCGTCTGTGGTGCACTTGAGCTGGTCTCAAGCTGCAGCGGCGGGACCCTGCCCTCCGCAGCCTGCTGACAAGCACACAGCCACAGGCACTGCACTCACCGCTACAACGATGCACACCCCTTCCTGTTCCTCAACCGAGGTCAACCGGACTCACATCACACATACCTGCTCTTCCTTGAAAGAAGGGTCGCACAAACAGCTGCAGCTCGCTGTGCTCGGTGCTTGTCAGACCTGCCTGGCGCCAGGCATCAACATGTGTTTTCTAAGGGTTTGTTGCATCGTTCCCCCTTTCTCTCCCCCCCCAAAAAAAATATATATACTCGGACGAATGCAAAGCCCCTGTTCAGGGCTGCAGGCACCACAGGTCTCCAAGGGCTGATCTAGGAAAAGATACATCATTTAGGTCTCCGAGGTGACACTATTTCTTGTCGTGTTTGCTATCTGTAGTAAGACTGGACAAATGCACAGCCCGAGTGTGTGAGCTACACTATGTATAACTAAACCATGACTTGTTATTGAAGAATTTTTATTTATTTAGCCCCCCATTAAACTTTAGTACATTTATTTTATCACTGCCCTGCGTGGAATTTTTTTGCTTAAACGCATTCAAGACTCTACCCATCACCTACTATGTAGCCTCACCCACAATGCATTTGAAAAACCCAGAGGTACGGGTTGAGCACTAATACAATAGCTCCGCCCCCTGCTCTACGCCCCCTCCCTTCTCCAACCCCTCCCCACTCTCTCTCCCAGCACAGCACCATCAAAAAACGCCAGCCGACAGTGCAATAGGTCTCGCAGCATTTGAGTTAGAGCTTTTAGAAATGTTTATGGCTTTTTTTATTTGTAATTCTTTAGCATTGGCTACAGGAAACAAAAATGCTAAAGATTTACAAAAAAAACCCATCAACAATTCTAAAAGCACTAACTCTAATGATGCGAGACCTATTGCATTTCCAATGCTTGTTATAACGCGGGACTATTACTCCGCAAAGACATAATTTCTAAAACTTTTACAACGCATATGACTTTATCACACATGCCATTATAACGCAAATCCATGTGTGGTAAAGTCATATACATTGTAAAAGTACATTATTAAAACATCAAATATATGTTTGTTTATATGTGTATATATATATATATATATATATATATATATATATATATATATATATATATATATATATATATATATATATATATACATATATATATATATATATATATATACTCATTTTTTTAAATTTAATTAAAACATTTATTCTTTTAAATTGCATTATTTATATTATTTTTATTTATTATTTTATTTTATTACCCTTTACACCCTAAAAACTAATCCCACCCTGCTCCCTTTAAATACCCCTGCACCCATAATCATAACCCACCCTTACTCCTTAAAATACCCCAACACCCTTAAACACTAACCCATCTTAACCCTATAAATATACCCTGTACCCTAAAACCCAAACCTATCCCTAAACCCTAAAAATACCCCTGTACCCCAAAACCCAAACCTAGCCCTGAACCCTATAAATACGCCTGTACCTCAAAACCCAAACCTACCCCTGAACCCTAAAAATACCCCTGTACCCCAAAACCCAAACCTAGCCCTGAACCCTAAAAATACCCCTGTACCCCGAAAACCAAACCTACCCCTGAACCCTAAAATACCCCTGTACCCCAAAACCCAAACCTAGCCCTGAACCCTAAAAATGACCCTGTACCCCAAAACCCAAACCTACCCCATAACCCTAAAATACCCCTGTACCCCAAAACCCAAACCTAGCCCTGAACCCTAAAAATACCGCTGTACCCCAAAACCCAAACCTAGCCCTGAACCCTTAAAATACCCCTGTACCCCAAAACCCAAACCTACCCCTGAACCCTAAAAATACCCCTATACCCCCAAACCCAAACCTAGCCCTGAACCCTAAAAATACCCCTGTAACCCAAAACCCATACCTATCCCTAAACCCTAAAACTACCCCTGTACCCCATAACCCAAAACTATATCTGAACCCTTAAAATACCCAAACCCCCCAAAACATATACCTCAGTACCCCAAAACATATACCCCTATACCCATACTTACCTTATCCAAACATTTAAAAAAAACATGTTTTTACCATTCATGCATTTACAACAAATGTCGTTGTAAATGTATGCGTGGTAAAAGCATATAAAATGTAATGCCATGCGTTATAATGGCATTGCGGAGTCATGGTACTTTCGTAATGAAAGTATGCGGAGTGATGGTATGCGGAAAGAAAGTTGCGGAATAATGGGTGTTCACCCTGCCCCGGTAAGTACATTGGTGGCACGGCGGCCCACATCTCCAGCAACATACTCATATTTTTTCACCACCCATTTGAAAAATGCGCAGGTCTCTCTCATTGATGGCCAGCACCGACATACACTTTTAGACACACCTCCCGCCACAAGTTCTAGAATTGCGAACATTAGAGCTAATCCAGGCAAATCGCTTTGTCTCCCCATGCCTACCACAAATGAATGTGTTCTTCTGTAATGTAAATTGTGCTCATGCCATGTTGTCGAGTTCGCGCTATATAATATTTCAAGGAAAAATGAAGTAGGGAAACTTGAGTTCACACACTACTGAACGCACACTCCTAAGTGCATCAGCAGTGCACTGTGAATCGGAGCCTTTCACAGGCCTGTCACAGATAAGAAATGCTAACAAAACGAAATCCTACAAAACAATATACTACTGGCCCGCAGCAATTCATACCCGGACAACGTCGGGACGGGCTGCTAGTGTTTAAATAATTTCAGTATGATGGCAGCTTTGAACAACTCTGCAGGTGCCTTCATGAGGTTTCTTACAATATACTCTGCTTATCTGGTTACAGCACTGGTTTGTCCAATCAGGAATTTTGCGTAATGGTCTGGAGCAGAGCTGGTCTGGAGCAGAGCTGACATTGCTAGAGGTGGAGAAGTGTGGCTCAATGGTTAGAGCAGGCAGACCTTGATGCAGAGCTCTGGCTTGGGACCAGGGTTCGTTTCCCGCCTCGGCAGGTCTTGGGCTCAAAAATTCCTCTGACCAGATATTCTCGCCTCGGTGCCTATTCTAATCATGGGTCCCACGCTGCAACTCTGGGCAATAGCTTGCTTAGTCTCCACAACGGCCCCCACAGCGCCGGGGATGCCTGGTTTCACCATGGGGGTGCCCAGGAGTGGACACTTCACACGGAAAACCGGGAAGGGTTCCCTTGCGGTATTCGTACAAGCGCCGGGAGACCCACTGCGGGTAGCTGTGCGCTATACAAGTACAAAGACATTTACATTTAGAGGAAGAGAGAAGTGGAGAGATCTGCTAGGATGTGGATTGTTACTATATTCTCATATCTGAAAGTCATTGTGAGATGTAAAGTAGCAGCCATAGTGTATAGACATTTGGTACCTGTAGTCATGGACTAGATTAAAGTCCTCCGATAGACCACCAATGTGGACAGAGCTCTTCAGTTATGCCATGCCTGTTCTTTCATTGATCTCTGGTTTATTGGCTGCACAGTACCGGTGATGGACAACCCTTGTAACATATATGTCTTATGTGAATGTAAAGAGGTGTAAGTTACAGTTGGCTGCTGACAGCTGAGTGTTATGGTATTAGCATTAGTGTGGACCAAAAATGTTATGTATATGAACTTGCATAACTACATAATATCCGTTTGAAGCTCCGGTCAGCTCTCCTTAACTTACCATATATTTACAACAAGGGGTGGTGAGGGACAGAGTCTCTGAATTAAGCAGAAAGCTCTCACCCAGTCAAGAGATCAGGGCTAGATCCAACACCGTTTTTTAGCTCACTGCACCATCCCAGTTTCAGAACCTGACTGTATGCAAATTAGTCTGTTCCTGTCCCAGTGCATGATGGGAACAGGGCAAACCAAACTACAAAAGCCAATTCTTACACTGGGAAGGAAACAAGCTCCCGGGGACCGGTTTCTGGCATTACAGCCGTCTTCGGCCCGGTTTGCTTGAATCCTGATGGTGCAATGAGCAAGGGTCTCACATCTGAGAATACCCTTCCACGCTTAGGGTGGACAAAAATATTTACAACAAGGGGTGGTGAGGGACAGAGTCTCTGAATTAAGCAGAAAGCTCTCACCCAGTCAAGAGATCAGGGCTAGATCCAACACCGTTTTTTAGCTCACTGCACCATCCCAGTTTCAGAACCTGACTGTATGCAAATTAGTCTGTTCCTGTCCCAGTGCATGATGGGAACAGGGCAAACCAAACTACAAAAGCCAATTCTTACACTGGGAAGGAAACAAGCTCCCGGGGACCGGTTTCTGGCATTACAGCCGTCTTCGGCCCGGTTTGCTTGAATCCTGATGGTGCAATGAGCAAGGGTCTCACATCTGAGAATACCCTTCCACGCTTAGGGTGGACAAAAATATTTACAACAAGGGGTGGTGAGGGACAGAGTCTCTGAATTAAGCAGAAAGCTCTCACCCAGTCAAGAGATCAGGGCTAGATCCAACACCGTTTTTTAGCTCACTGCACCATCCCAGTTTCAGAACCTGACTGTATGCAAATTAGTCTGTTCCTGTCCCAGTGCATGATGGGAACAGGGCAAACCAAACTACAAAAGCCAATTCTTACACTGGGAAGGAAACAAGCTCCTGGGGACCAGTTTCTGGCATCACAGCCGTCTTCGGCCCGGTTTGCTTGAATCCTGATGGTGCAATGAGCCAGGTTCTGAGCTGGGATGGGGCAGTGAGATAAATAACGGTGATGGATCAAGCCCTGATCTTTGGACTGGGTAAGAGTGGTCTGCTCAATTCAGACACTCTGTTCATCACCACCCCCTTTTGTAAATCGATTTTGGCCACTATAGGTGTGGCAGGGTATACTCAGACATGAGTCCCTTTCTCACTGCTCCATCAGGATTCAAGCAAGCCGGGCCGAAGAGGCTGAAATGCCAGAAACCGGTCCCCGGTAGCTTGTCTCCTTTCTGGTAAAGAATTGGCTTGGTAGTTTAGTCTGCCCTGTTCCCATGATGCACTGGGCCAGGGACAGACTGATTTGCATATAGCCAGGTTCTGAGCTGGGATGGGGCAGTGAGATAAATAACGGTGATGGATCAAGCCCTGATCTTTGGACTGGGTAAGAGTGGTCTGCTCAATTCAGACACTCTGTTCATCACCACCCCCTTTTGTAAATCGATTTTGGCCACTATAGGTGTGGCAGGGTATACTCAGACATGAGTCCCTTTCTCACTGCTCCATCAGGATTCAAGCAAGCCGGGCCGAAGAGGCTGAAATGCCAGAAACCGGTCCCCGGTAGCTTGTCTCCTTTCTGGTAAAGAATTGGCTTGGTAGTTTAGTCTGCCCTGTTCCCATGATGCACTGGGCCAGGGACAGACTGATTTGCATATAGCCAGGTTCTGAGCTGGGATGGGGCAGTGAGATAAATAACGGTGATGGATCAAGCCCTGATCTTTGGACTGGGTAAGAGTGGTCTGCTCAATTCAGACACTCTGTTCATCACCACCCCCTTTTGTAAATCCATCTCCTTAACTTACCAGCCTATCGAAAGTAGTTTGTAGATTGGGTTGATTCCAATCCATGGATTGTAAGCTAAAGACTGAGGGTGTGACTGCATTTCCAGTTTCTGTTGCCAGGATGTGTGGTGGTGCAGTTGTCTTCTTAATAGCAATGTTTTTAACCCCTTCCATGCTCATGACGAGCTCAGCTCGTCATGCAGTACAGTGCTCCTGTGCTCATGATAAGCTGAGCTCGTCATGAAACAATGTATTTCAAGGATCTGAAGCACCTCAGAGAAATCTCCCTAGCAGCGATGAGGTTATCTGTCTTCTGAAGTGTATCTGCTCCTGGATGCTTCAAATGCTGGCTGTCAGGGAGTGCCAGCACTGGGCGGCTTTTACTGAGAAACCAGTGCCTTCTACGGATTTCTTATTGTAAGGTGGTATGATGTTGAGTGGTGCAAGCATGGAGCACAGTGTTCTGATTTGTTTGTATTGCTTGAATTTAGCTTGTAATCATAGCAGTCCTTTTCCTTGGAGGGTCTGTGAACAATGTAGAGTGTCTTGAACGTTGCACTTCTTGCTATAGGTAGCCTGTGGAGCGATTGCTAGACTAGAGACATGTGTTCTCATGGGTGAAGGCAGAGAAGAAGTCTTGTAGCAGCTTTTTGGATGAGTTGTATTTTGCGAATGATTAATGCAGGTTTGTTAAGGTATAATCTGTTGACGAAATGAAGCTAGGGTTTTATCCAAGGTATGGGAGGATGCAGTGTAGTGTTTTCATTATGTAGATGGCACTCTGTTTTACTTTGTTAAAATGTGGTTTCAAATATTGTCCAGAATCCATGGTTGCCCCCAGGTTTCTGACGTCTCTTGATATTGTTGGAGGGGCTTCATGTTGGCAATAGACTGGTATTTTTGACATTTCCTTCGGGTCATAAGCTCTGTCTTTGCGATATTTGCTTCAGATGGTTATTCATGATCCATGTGTTTATGGCCTGGCGGCAGTCAAGTTTTAAATTGTAGAGGTCTTCGGGACCATCTCTTTTTACGAATGATTTGGGTGTCAACTGCATAGTTGTAACAGGTGAGGTTGAATGATGTAATCAGGTTTGGTAAGGAGGTTAGGTAGATGTTGAATAATAGAGGGGATATGATGTACCGGTCGCGCAGAGGTAGTTCTGTGGCAGCTGCTGAGCTACGATGCAGAGTCTTGCATCCCCGTCAAGGATGCTGTCCACGAGGTGCTTGCAATTCAAGGCCTGCATCGAGAGTGCGTCGCGCAGCAGCAGTTGCGAGGAGACAGCTGGTTGCAATGTGGTGTCCAGCATTGGAGATGCATTGCACTGGTGCTGATGAAGCTGCAAGAAGCTGCAAGAAGTTCCATTGTGCTGCATCAGTTCTGCTTACAGGACCACAGCTGGGCTGGCAGAGCACCTTCAGGCCCACTTTCAATGGTCCAGGACTGGGGTCGCACCTCTTGGGAGGCAAGGCCCATAGCACGTAGACTCTAGGAGCTGAGTTCAGGCTGGTTGGAGCCTTTTCTGTCCCTGAGACTCTGATCAGGAGGACAGCCAACTAGCCCTTGGAGTCACTCTGGTGGTTCTGGGATCAAGTTGCAATCCATTCCTTTTTCTCAGGCAGCAGAGCAGCAGGCAGCAAGGCTGCAGGGCAGCAGAGTAGCAGAGACGTCCTTCTGAATCTTCCACAGGTCCAGAGGTCTACTGAACAGTTGAGTCTGAGGGTCCATAATTTACACCTGGTGTCAGCTTTGAAGTAGGAGAAGGTTCTGGAGGTCCTCACCCCCGAGGTGTTTGGATTTTTCTGATTTCCTGCTGTGGCCCCAGCTTGTCTGAGGTAAAATAAAAAATTGTGTCAAACCCTTTGTAAGGGTGCCTAGGCAGAGCCTTTGTAATGTGCAAGTGTGGTAGGTGACAGCTCCTCCCCCTTACCAAGTCAGAAATGGCCCATCATGCTAACATCTTTTGCTCTTTGTTCCACTGTATGGGAGCATTTCACAAAGACCAACTACCAGCTACACCTAGTCATGTGACCCAGGATGCAGGCTGCGGACATCAACTGGTTGAGAAAGGAAAAGACCAACTTTCTAAAAGTGAGATTTTCAGGATTGTGACTAAAAATCCAACCTACCATTAAACTGGGTTTTAAATTAGAATTCTTTGGACGCCAAACTCAATATCCTCACCTGCTCCCAATTAAAACATATCACTTAATAAATGTTATAAGTTAACCTAATATTATCCTGGGATAGGCAGAACCGTAGTGAAAAATTAATTTAGGTGTTTTTCACTACCAGGGCATGTAAAAGGTAAAAAGTACAGGTCCAACTTTTTAAATACATTGCATCTTGTCCTATTGGCTACTTCGGGCCTTTCCTAGGGGTGTCTTATATATATTAAAAAGGAAGATTTAGGTTGTGCAAAAGGTTTATGTTGGGAAATTGATCACACACAGGCTGCAATGGCAGACCTGAGACATGTTTAGAAGGGTACTTGAGTGGGTGGCACAATTAGTGCTGCAGGCTCACTAGTAGCATTTAATTTACAGGCCCTGGGTACATGTTGTACCACTTTACTAGGGGCTTACAAATAAATTAAACATGCCAACGGGGTGCAAGCCAATTTCACCATTTTAAAGGAGAGAGCAAAAGCACATTAGCACTGGTGAGCAGTGGTAAAGTACACAGAGGCCTACAAGCCAACAAAAAAGGGGTTCAGAAGACAGGAGGTTGAAGTAAAACACTGGGAATGGCCCTGCAGAAAGGGTCAAATCCAACACAGTTCGTGTATGGCATGTCAACAGGGATTTGCTTTTTGAAAAGATTGCACAACTGTACAGGGCATCGAGCCATTCTGTTCTTAAGCCAGCAACTTTCATGACCTTTCCTATTCAGAATATATACATGGTTGTCACGACCTAAACTTATCAGGCATTCAGAAGCAATGTCCAATCATGAAACCCCAGATTTCAATATGGCATAGTGCTTTGATTAGCCTATTGTGCTGGGACACAGTGATCACAAGTCAGATACAACTTACATTTGATTGACATTGCTTTAGCCTACACTGGCCTGCTGTGAAATATAGCCTGGTGAGATAAGTGCTGCTCTAGAGATCTATATTATGTTTGCAGGAGCCCGATATTTTGTTAGGTTAATTTGCTTGCTTCAGAGGGCTGCAAAGTCCCCAACCAGCAGTACAATGAATCTGAAATGATCCAATATAGCGTGCCGTGTCACAGAGGGCTGCTGTAATAGAATATTTACTTTTTTTAATGAATTTATATAACCCTGCCAGGGTCAAAACGATGAGGATCCATCCCCTTGGATCAAATATTTTTGAAACTATAATCAGGGCATCTAGTTTTCCCCATTGCTGAAGCTGTAAAATGTTTTTTTTTTTTTTTTTTTTTTTTCTTTTATATGTTTTTATTTATTGGCATTTCAACAAAGTACAGGACGTCCACGTCCAAACATGAGGTAGTAACCTCTACATAACATCACTGCATTACAACACTCCAACTCAAATCGGGCTTAAGCAGTTGCTGTATATGATAACCCAGTAAACATTACATCATGTGTACATCACAGCTGTTCATCTAGTTCAGTCAAATAGTCAATTGAAAAGTGCCAATAATCTTTCGGTCTTGCCCCCAATGGTAGCACTTCCTCGAACAGTTTCAAGTTGTCCTTGCAATACACCATATCTTCAATCCAGTGCTTAGTTTGCGGTGCCACTCTACCCCCCCAGCAGATCGCTACCCTACGTTTGGCCAGCAGTAGGGCAATTACACTGAACTTGCGTTTGCGTGCTCTGATACCAAGCAAGAGTCCCAACAAACATGTACGAATATAGCACTCCAACTGCATGTCAATCATCTTGCCTAGTATATCAATCACTGATATCCAGAAGTTCGCCACTCCCCCACAATACCACGCCATATGTATAAAATCAGCGTTATCTGTACCACATCTAGTCTAGTGGTGTTGCAGACACGCGGTCACCCTACTTAAGGCGGTTCCTCAAGGGGGTCAGTCTGGACAAGATACCCTAGCTCTTCAGAGCGTTTGAGGACTCGCGTACTTCAGCGCTGCGCTGAAGGTGCGCTCCGTTTTTTAATATACCCGTTTTGTATTTTGTTTAATTGTTAGTTTGTTCTCCCCTGTTTTTAATATTGCACATCTTCCTCTTACCTGCATCCTAATGGTTTATTCACCGCTGCTTTAGCGTGTCTGGTTCTGGGGGTTCTGATACTTGGAGAATCGGCTGCCATCTTGGGAGTGGTGGTGACGTTTTCTGGGTGCCATTTTGAGAGGTCTAGTGGTGTTGCAGACACGCGGTCACCCTACTTCAACCAGTTCCCAAGCGCGCAGCGGTAACGCGCTGCGGGCGCGCCCTATTCGCGCCTGAGTCGTGCCAGAGTCCTGCCCGTCTGCGCCCGTCAGCGCTAAGGAGGCGCGAGGCATGGTGGTACTCTGCACGTGGGAACACGTAACTTTCTAGGTAATGGCCTCGGTGAGTGGATATTCCAGGGATGAGTTGATGGGCATTGTGGAGAAGTGTGGCTCAATGGTTAGAGCGGCAGACCCTGATGCAGAAGTCTAACCCGGGACCAGGGTTCAATTCCCCGCGGTTCTTGGGCTCAAAAATTCCACGGACCTGATAATTCTCGCCTCGGTGCCTATTCCAATTATGGAGTCCCACTCTGTAACTCTGGGCAATAGATTGCTTAATCTCCACAACGGCCCCTCGCAGCGGGATGCCTGGCTTTCACCTTGGGGATGCCCAGTAATGGGTTATCTCGCAGGGGAATACCAGGACGGGTTCCCTAAGCAAGCGCTGGGACGCTTTCGGGCAGCCATGCGCTCTACAAATCAAATTTCATTTCATTTCATTTCATTAAAGGATGCCTGGCCTCCACCTTGGGGGTGCCCAGGAGTGGACGCCTCACAGGGAAAGCCAGGATGGGTTCCACAGCGGTATTCGTACAAGCGCCTTGAGACCCTTGCGGGTGAGTAGTGCGCTATACAAGTATCAATTTACATTTAGGCAGTCTGTCCCATGCTGTGTGCATGGGCCTTTTAGTCCCCTTTGTGGCCCGTATAATTGTGCCTGTGGAATTTGGTCTCTTAATGCCCCCTCTTCGATCTCTGCCCTGACGGAGTGCTCTCCGGTCAAGCCCCCTCGTTGTAGACCACTGGTCTCTCGAGATATTACTATTTTGAATCTTAATGTCAGGTCCCTTCCGAAGCACCATTTAGAACTTCATGATCTTATAAGGGATGAGACACCTGATGTGTTTTTCATGACGGAAACATGGCTTCAGGAAGTGGACACGGCAGCCGTGAATCTTGCATTCCCTCCTGAGTATTCCATCTTCACTCACAATCTGGCATCTAGGGGAGGTGGTATCGCTGTGGCCGTCAAGTCCTGCTACCCATGCAAATGGAGGGCAGTTGATTTGGTAGGATGTGAAAGTGCGTTTTTTAGAATCTCTATCAGTCATCATTTTACTTTGTCCGGCCTTCTAATTCACCGTCCTCCCGGATGCGACACTGCTTTTAGAAAGGCTCTCCCGGAATGTGTCAGTTCTTTGGCATTGGGCTGCGCAACCTTTAGCATCTTTGGAGACCTCATCCTTCATTTTGATTGCGGTCATATTTCTGCCATTAGCAGTACCCTGGCGGATTTAGAGGCCCTTCAGTTAAATCAGCTGGTTACCTTCCCCACTCATGTGGGGGGCCACATTCTTGATCCTTTATTTACGAATTTGACTGGGGTCAAGGTGGCTAGGCCCAGCCCAGTTGCTTGGACCGATCACTTTTTAGTGAAAATTCTTCTTTTGATCAAAGAGCATCCATTTAAGCCCCTAGATAGAGTAGTGCTTAAACGTCACTGGAAGAAACTCAAACTGGAGGACTTTCATCATCTGCTGGAGGTCAACCCACTAGGTCCTTTTCTTAATGTAGAATCTGGGTACGACCTTTTCTGTGATTGGTTCTCTCGGGCCTTAGATGCATTGATCCCTGCTGTCTGGACTAAATGTCGCTCCAGAGAACCCATCCCATGGTACGACAGTTCCCTGGTGCCGTTAAAAAAAGCTTGTAAACTGGCCGAAAGGGACTGGTGGAAATCCTATGAGGCTGGAAAGAAAACTGTGTATTTCTCTAAAATTAAGATTTATCATAGAGCTGTGTGTAGAGCCCGTGCAGCCTATTATTCCCAGGAATTTAGAAATAGTCCCAATCCGTCTAAGTTAATTTTTAAGGTCCTCAAGGACCTGACGGCCAATAGATCCTCTGCGGCGGAAATCTGTTCAGTGGCTCATTGCGAAGATCTGGCCGCCTTTTTCATTGAAAAGGTCCAAGCTATTTATTGTGCCTTTCCCATTACTGAGCCGGTAGCTGAGCCCACCAGCCATACATTGGCTATATGTGAGGCCTTAGCCTCACTCCCTAGTCTGTCGATGGAGACATTTCATAAGCTGGCCTATAAGATAAAATCTGGCTCACCAGCGGATCCCTTGAGGCCAGCTCAGTTTAGAGACTCTGCTGCGGTCTGTCTTCCTCCAGTGCGTCACCTTATAAATCTTTCTCTTGCCTCGGGCGTTGTTCCAATTAAATGGAAACAGGCTGTTGTGACACCCATATTGAAAAAGGCCACAATGGACCCTCTTGAACTCGAGAGCTATCGCCCGATTTCTCTCCTCCCCTGGGCCGCTAAAATTACTGAGGCCCATGTGAATGGGGTGCTGTCGGAACATCTTGTGAGGGCAAGTACACTGGACTCCTCCCAGAATGGTTTTCGGGCTGGTCACAGCACCGAGACAGCCTTGCTCTCAATGACAGAACACCTTCGTTCTGTGCTTGACTCTGGTCAGACTGCGGTACTGGTACTACTCGATCTTAGTGCCGCGTTTGATACGGTCTCGCACAGGATCCTACTCCAACGTCTTGGAGAGGCAGGTGTTACGGGCACTGCACTCTACTGGTTCTGCTCCTTCCTGGCTGATCGGACCTTCAAGGTTGCTATCCCGCCTTTTGAGTCCAAGCCCTATCCGCTGGAGCTGGGTGTGCCTCAAGGTTCGTCATTGAGTCCCACATTATTCAACCTTTATGTGAGACCGCTGGCGGCTGTCGTCAAGCATTGGGGCATGACTATGGTCTCTTATGCTGACGACACGCAGCTGGCGGTCGCCCTGAGTGGGAACTCCGACCTTGACGCCCCCAGATTCCGGGATGGACTCTTGGCGGTAGCTAGCTGGATGAATACCAACTGTCTCCAGCTTAATGCTAAAAAAACTGAGGTCATGATTGTGGGTAAGCGGACGGATCTCTGGGGTGACATGTGGTGGCCCCCTGAGCTGGGTGTAACTCCTATTCCAGTCTCAGAGGTAAAAAACTTGGGGGTTTGGTTAGATCCTGCCCTCAGTTTTTGTGGCCACACTAAAAAAGTAGCAGCCACCTGTTTCGGCATCCTACGAGGGTTGAGACCTATTCTGAGGTTCTTTGATGCTCCTACCAGGCAGTTGGTCATACAGGCATCCATACTATCTCGGCTTGATTACGCCAGTTCGCTCCTGTTGGGGGCCAACCAGGCTGAAATCGCCTAGATGCAACGTGTCCAGAACGCCGCAGCCAGAGCCCTGGTAGGTTTACCGAGGTTCTGCTCTGTGGAAAGTACCATCCGTTCTCTGCACTGGCTGCCTATGGCACAGAGGATCCATTTTAAGACCCTGTGCCTTTCTTTCAAGATCCTCAAGATGGCCTCTCCCCAGATTCTTGACAATCTTTTGGTGCCTTACGTGCCCTCGCGTTCCTTGAGATCTCTGGGTCAAAACCTGGCGGTGGTCCCACGGTTCAGATAGTGTAGGCCTTGAGGTCGGTCCTTCCGGGTTTTGGCTGCAAAATTGTGGAATTCCCTTCCATCCCACATTCGTGAAATGGGTGAACTTCTGAAGTTTAGGAGGGCTATTAAAACACATCTGTTCCCTCACACATCTTAGCACTCTGATCTGTGCGCTCCTGCCCTTGTACTGCTGTGTTGTGTTTGGGTACTCTCTCTGAAGCGCCGGGACGCCCCTTGGCTGGGGCAGCTGTGCGCTATAGAAGTGTTATTAACATAACATAACATAACATCTTTGGCATCTAGCGTCTGGTCTAAGGCCATACTTGTGTAATCTCAGCGGTGTATGATACGTGTGGTGTAAATACTTAATGTGTATTAGCCTGAGGTTTCCATTCGGTGTCAGCAGTTCCGTGATCATGCCTGTTGTGGCCCATTCTTCCTCCGTGAGTGGGTTGTCTAAACAATTATCCCATTTCTTGATCGCCTTATGTGCTGTAGTGCCTATCTCAGCTTGCAGTGATACATAGAGTTTGGACACTAGGTGTCTGGGGTCAGGTGTCGTGAGTAGCAACTGGAGGGTCTGCAGCGCTGGTGGTTCTGATGGGTAGGTCGGGTATAGTGCTCCAAGTGCTTTTAGTAATCTATAGTATGTGAATTTGAAGAGCATCGATTGGTTCTGGATGTATGCCAGGTCTTCTATGCGTTTGATCATTCCATCTTGGAATACATCCCCCATGGTATCTATTCCTACCTGCTTTAAGAGTTCCATTCCCACCTTTTCCTGCGTTACCGAAATATGTGGGTGGTGTTTTAGACGTAATTCCGGTGCATAAATTGGTTGTTTTTTCACCTTTTTCGCTATCAGTCTCCAGGCCTCATTGGTAGTGTCGATTGTGTTTATGTCCTGTTTGTGTAATGCTGGTCTATCATGTGTCAGTATGGCTTCCAGTGGTATAGGGTGTGCGTCTCCCTCTTCAACTGTGACATGTGTAAGAAATGGGATCTTATGGAAGCAGAAATGAGCATATTGGCCAGAAATGAGCATATTGGGCCTGGGCGCAGAGATAATATAGTAGAAAGTCAGGAACTTTATATCCCCCACGAGCAAACGGCAGTGTCAGCGTTTGGAGGTCGATACTGGCTGTTTTACCTGCCCATATCAGTTTTAGTGTCATGGAAGTAATTGCCCGAAACACAGCTGCAGGAGGTTTTATCCGTATATTATTAAAGCGGTAGAGCAGTTTTGGTAGTACCACCATCTTAACCACCGCTATACGATCGGCTAGTGATAGTGGTAATTGTATCCACCTGTCTATTTTCTGCTCTAGCCCCGTGACCACTCTACCATAATTTGTGCGTATTACGACTTCGGGGTCCCTATGATACCATACCCCAAGGTAGCGAATTGGTTCTGTTTGCCAGTCCAGGGGGTACTCCAATGGGAATGGTTGGGTGCTATCAGTGAGCGGGATAATAGTCGATTTAGACCAGTTTATGCTAAGTCCTGATTGATGTTCAAACTTGACGTATTCTCGCAATAGTGGGTTTAGGTTGGCTTGTGGGTCTCGCACATATAGCAGCATATCGTCCGCATAAAGTGATATGTGGAGGGGTCTCTGTGGGAATTGTAGTGCCGAATAGTGATGGCCTTGTCGTATTTTGCAGGCTAGGGGTTCTATCGCCAAGGCGAACAATAGGGGGGATAGCGGACATCCCTGTCTGGTGCCTCTTCCAATGATAATTGGGTCTGATATGTATTTGTTTACTCGAATGCGTGCAGTAGGCTTAGTATACAGTAGGTGGATCCACTGTAGGAACATTGGGGGGAAGCCCATCTTTACCAGGATGGCACGGAGATATGTCCAGGCTATGGTGTCAACAGCTTTTGTAGCATCTAACAAGATTGCTGCGGCCTTCGTGTGAGGTGTCAAATAGTGGGACAATGCAAATAAGGTTCTGGTGTTGTGGGACGTGGATCGGTCGGAATAATTCCCGACTGATCAGGCAAGATCAGCCTGGTCATCAGCGGTTGTAGCCTATTTGCAAGGAGTTTAGAAAGTATTTTAGTGTCGACATTTATAAGAGACAGTGGTCTATACGAGTCACAAGACTCCGGATATTTGTCTGGCTTTAGGAACACCAGCATCATATCCTCCCTTAGTGAGGGCGGTAGAGTCAGTTTCTCGTGCGCATCTCCCAGCATGGTTACAATGTGCGGAGCTAGGACGTCCACATATGCTTTGTAAAACTCTCCCATGTACCCATCGGGCCGGGCGCCTTTCCATTAGGTAGCGATTTTATGGTTTCTGTGACCTCTTCTACTGTTACAGGCATGGATAGGTACTCTCGTTGTGCGTCTGACAGCCACGCAAGTGCTACGTCTGCACAGTAGGTATCAATTTCGGTCACTGAGGCGGTTATGTTAGCCGTGTAAATCTTCCTATATGCATGCATGAATGCCTCCAATATTCCCTGCGGGTCTCGTCGTAACTCTCCCTGTGCATCTCGTACCGCTGTGACCCCGGGTGGCGGTTTCTGCGCACTTATTTTAGTTGCCAGAAGCTCTCCTGGCCTCCCGGCTTCACCATAGCTTCTCGCCACTTGTCTCTTATGCGTATAGTTAAGCTCCTTGTCTGCACACTTTTGGTATGCGGTTAGTTCGGTCCTGATTTTGCCCAGTACTGTTGGGTCTCAAGTTCTGTCGTACTCTACCTCTACTTCTCGTATCACTCCCTCCCTTCTCGATAATTGATTCTGAATATCCTTTAGGATTCCAGCATTGGTGCTGCTGCATATTCCCCTAATATTGGCTTTAAAGGCCTCCCATAGCAGCCCCGGGTCATCTGTGGTGGGTGCATTAATCTCAAAGTAGTCTGTTATGGCTTTTCGGATCGTTTCTTTATAGATTGGTTCTATGAGCGCCCTTGCATTGAATCTCCAGATGAATGGTGGGGGAATATAGTTGGGTAATGCTAAGGATACTAACACTGGATTGTGGTCTGATTGTGTACGTGGCAAGTGTGATATGTCCACCATCCAGTGTAGCACTTCCGGGGACCCCAACCAGTAATCTATTCTCAACCAGCTGTTGTGTGCCGCCGTGGTGTGTATAGCTTCCAACGTGGTCGGATGTTTTGTTCGCCAGAGGTCTATCAGTTGCTTGTCAAGCAATATGTCCTGCAGTGTTTTTAGTGCTTGTTTGTGCGTCTCCACCGACGTACTAGATCTATCCATTGCATCATTCAGAGCCAGATTAAAATCCCCCCCATACCACCGGGACATCCGGTAATTCATTGAGTTTCATCCAGAGTTCGCTGTAAAACGCCGGATCATCGACATTGGGTGCATAAATATTTAGTAGGTTAATCTTATGACCCCTCAGAGTGCCCGAGACGGCCACATAGCGACCTTCGCTATCCTTGTGTACTTGGTCTGTCACAAAGTTTAAGCCCTTTCCTTATGAGTATCAGTACACCTCTTGAGTATGAAGAGTATGCTGCCCCATACCCCTGTTCTGCCCATCTGTTGCCTATAGTCGTTTGTGTCGCAGGGTCTATGTGTGTTTCCTGTAGGAAGGCTATGTCGATATGTAACCTTGTGAAATATGATAACATTTGTCTAATTTTCTTAGGGTTTTTTAGACCACGTACATTCCAGGTGATTCGTTTTAATTCATTTGACCTGTGCTTCTCACCCATTACCACGGTGATGCCTTGCGCTAGTTGCTGTGATGCTGTTGGTATCGTTAATGCTTGTTATCAGCTCTACTGGATATACTGTGAACATCATTACATTTCCCTCTCGGAGTATGGCAGTGAATCTCAAATGCAGAGTTTTAAACCTGTTAACCCCAACTTCACCCAGCCTCCCCCCACCCACTTCAGCATCCCAATCATGCCAAAGACATTTCCCACCAGTAACAAATAACTTGATATAACCATAGTAGGGGGACACCCTGTCGGGGGGTCCACTTGGGTCACACAATTCCATCCTACATAGAGGATGTGGCCAGGTTCATAATCTCGCCGTCAATGCCGCTCGTTTGCGGTCGCCCTACCCAATGTGGGGGGTGGCGATAATCAAGCCAAATCCCTCTCCCATTTACCCCATGCGTTTGGAAGTCTTATCGAGGTCCAGTTAGTTCCCCAGGTTTCAGTTCGCGGGGTTCAATGTCAGAGTAGTCAACAGCGTCGTCAACATAGCTCCCCTTGGACAAGAACATGTATTGCACAATTTAGCTTTTACCTAGTCCGGGCGAATCTTGCTACCGGATATTACCATATCGCGCCAAATCTGCGAAGTTGTTCTGGGGTCTGCCATGACTATACAGCGACTTTTCGTGTGCGGCCTTGCGTAGATTGTGCTTCATTCCAGGGTCGTCGTCGCCACTGGTCGTTCGAGTGATACCCTTCGTGTATGCTTGAACGTGTTGCACTGTCATCACCTCTTGGAGATACTAGACTTGCGTCACGTTTCACTGTTTTCCCTCTTCATATTCGTTACGTATCTGTAGCCTATGTACAATGATCGCAATCCTTCGTCGTCTCGACTATTGCGACTTCATTCTGCTATATATATCCTTAGTGCGCTACTCCGAGTCTTGCTTCTGCTCCTGTCTACGCTGCTCTCGTCGACGGTTACCGAGCTTTTTAATAAAGTCATTTGCTTCTTTTGGTGTTTGACAGATCACTGTTTTTCCGCCCTTAGTTATTTTCAATCTGGCGGGGTATAGCATTGCGTAGTCCACCCCCAATTCTCTCAGTTTCTGCTTTGCTGGTAGAAACTCTCTGAGAGCCATTTGGACGCTTATCGTGAAGTCGGGGCAGAACTGGAGTGTATTCCCTTGATGCTCGATCGTTCGCTTTTCCCTCGCTAGTCTGAGCACCGTGTCCCTGTCCCTGTAATTCAGAACACGGGCGACTATTGGTCGCGGGGGAGCTCCCGGTTTTGGTTTAGGAGCCAGGGTTCTGTGGGCTCGTTCTACTAGGAATACAGATGACAGCTGTTCAGCTCCAAAAATAGTTTTTAACAGGTCCTCGACATAAGTTTCCATCTTGCCGGTGTTGGGTCGATTCCGGAACGCCCGCTATGCTGACGTTGTTGCGTCGGGACCTTGCTTCCAACTCCTCGGACTTGTTTTTTATGACTTCGAGGACTTTGTCCATTTCCGAGCATTTTTGTACAGTTGTGTGGGATTCGTCTTCCACTGCTGAAAGGCGGGTCTCCACCTCTTCCAGTCTCTCGCCATGTTTGTCCAGCTTGGCGGCCATGTTGTCGACCCTCTGTGTGATTGAGTCAAGCTTTCCATGCACATCTTGTAAACGTTTGTGGATGGCTTTCAATGTTTGCACCATGTCAGTGCTTGGTTCGGTATCCGTCTCTTGTTCCATCTCCGATGGAGGGTTGGCTCCTCTGGGTGTTTTTTTGGAATCGAAGGCCAGTTTGGTTTGAACTTTTTCCGGTTTCCCCATATTTGTGATCCTCTCGGTATGCGTCCTTTCGTGACTATTGGGTTGGGTTCGTCAGTTGGTGGGTGCTGTGATTATTTCCCTCTGCCCCAATGTATTGTCACCAACTACTGTCTTGTTAGATGGGGAGGGTAGCAATCTGTGCGGCTTATGCAGGCTGGCTATAGTAGGTTGTCCCTTGCCACCACTCCGTTTGTTCTCGCAGGCAGTGGTTCGGAGAACCCTTGATGTTGCGCACTCCCGAGTACTGTCGCGGTTGACCGTGTGTGGATATTCCCCTTGTTAACGCCGACCGCTTTTCTTCGGTGCTAAGGACTCCTGGGGTGGATGCGGTATGACTCCAGCTCAGTCTCGCCTCATATCGCTCAGTTCCGCTCGGTGCCTGTCACCCGCAGCCCCCTACTTCGCCGGCAGCTCCTCTCTTCCACTCGTACTGGGCGCCGCCATCTTGTGACCGTTACTGCCGCGGTCCGTTCAATTATGCTATCAGACCCCTTCGATGTCAGATCGTTTGGTGTCTTTACTGTTGTGGGGCATAGAATAGCGATGTGCGGTGTGTTGGTGGCTAGTTTTAGCGGTGCTTAGGCATTTGCTCCCGGATCTTCTTTTTTTTCGCACCGTGCCTTGACATACAGTGGGATATCGGGAGTATCTGCTGTATATCTCTCCCCCGACCCACGTTATTTCATTGTCGGGTTCTCTAATCCTTCCGCCCTTGCCGTGCGCGCTGTATTGTGAGCCTCTGCACTGTTAAAACTCGTTTCACACTATTTTACTTGCGTATTTCAGCGGTCCGCCATCTTGTTTTGTCCACATGTCGATTATCCAGGCAGCATCCGATGTCTATTTATGCCATTTGTTCGGGTTGGGGCATTTGTTTTCCGCTGTTTTAAATTGTTGTTGAAACCTGGCTGGCGGAGCTGTCTCAAGAGGCAGCCATTCCGCTGTGCGCCCTCTAGCGCCCCCCAAGCTGTAAAATGTTTAAAACACAGCTTGCTACTACTTTACCAAAATGTTCTTAATGTTCCTGTAGTGATTAAGGTGTGTATTCCAAGCATGAGGTTAAATTGTAGTTTATTTTCTCCAATATAGCATAGAGGTTCCCTCACCTTCTAGGTCTGTCAACTGTTTCCTGTTGCAATCATCCTGAGCTCACACCAAATGCTCTCTTGACATTCAATGTTTCCTGCGACAACAGCACCATGAGACAGTTGCAAGGAGCGGTGTGATAGCAATAAAATATGCATAAGTCACAACAGTTCTCTATAAGGTTATTTTAAAATATTTGCAGATTAAATTTAAACTTCACTTATAAAGTTGGTTAGAATTAGAAAACTCCACACTTTACGAAGCAGATGAAGTTTCTTATTTTTAGGTGAGGTAAGGTTAATCCATTCGGGCCATCCAGGTGTGATAATCTCCTGATGCAGACTGTCCCAGGTGGGACATCCTGCAGCAAAAAACTTTTGAGTGTGGAAGCTGAAAATCCTCCACCTGAGTTGAGAGGTGTGGAAGGGATGGCTCTGAGCTGAGGCCAGCTATTCTTTTTTTATTTTATTAACTTGATAATTATTGCGAATGTCTGACATATTATCGACAGACAGAATATCTACATACAACAATATTGACACAAAAATATCGACAGCAATAATATCGGAGTTATATCTTCATAAAGGTAAGTACAAAAATATCGGAAAAATAATATCGTAGTACAAAAATATCGAAATTAAATGGAATATGCTACTTACCAGTATGCATCTGTTCTTGGCATAGAGGGCTGCAGAGTGGTACATTATGAATAGATCGCCATCTGGTGTTGGGCTCGGATGATTGCACTTTGTTTTTCTCTTGGAGAGTCTTTTGTATCTTGGTGACTCCTCCCTTAGTTGGTAGTGCGCATGGGCATCGGCTCCATCCTTAGATTGTTTTGCCATAGTAGGGTTAGATGGAGTAGTATAGTAGAATACAGATAAGAGTGCCCATGTAAGTGTATCTAAATAAGATAGTGTTGGAACGGACACAGGTTTCCGGGGAGGCTGGGAGGGCATGTACCACTCTGCAGCCCTCTATGCAAAGAACAGATGCATACTGGTAAGTAGCATATTCCGTTCGAGGCATATGGGCTGCAGATGGTACATTAAGAATAGACTATACAGCAGTTCTCTCCCTAGCGGTGGTCGCCCGTGTCTGTTGCAACTGTCTGAAACAATGTTTTTAATACTGCTTGTCCCACTCTAGCTTGTTGTGTTGTGTGCACATCTACACAATAGTGTTTTGTGAAAGTGTGCGGTGTAACCCAGGTAGCCGCTTTGCATATGTCATCTAGTGGAATGTTTCCCAGAAATGCCATAGATGCTCCTAGTTTACGTGTAGAGTGAGCTCTAGGAGGAACAGTTAATGTTCTCTTTGCTTTTAAGTAGCATATTTGAATGCATTTTACAATCCACCTGGCAATGCCCGCTTTGGAGATGGGATTGCCTTTATGTGTGGGAGAAAACGCAACAAATAGCTGTTTTGTCTTTCTGAAAGTTTGTGTTCTCTCTATATAGTACAATATGGCCCTCCTAACATCCAGTGTATGTAGGGCTCTTTCCGCTACTGTTTGTGGTTTTGGAAAGAAAACCGGTAATTCCACTGACTGATTGATGTGGAATGCTGAAATAACCTTTGGTAAGAATTTTGGGTTTGTTCTAAGAACCACTTTATTTTGGTGTAGCTGCATAAATGGTTCCTGAATCGTAAAAGCCTGCAGTTCACTTACTCTTCTAAGTGACGTGATAGCTATGAGGAAGGCCACCTTCCATGTGAGGAATTGTATTTCACACCTATGCATAGGTTCAAAGGGTGGCCCCATTAGTCTGGTAAGCACTATGTTGAGATTCCAGACTGGGGAAGGTGGTCTTCTTGGTGGAATGACTCTTTTGAGTCCTTCCATGAAAGCTTTAATTGCTGGTACTTTAAACAATGACAGGTGTTGTCTGTTTTGTAGGTACGCCGCTATGGCTGCTAGATGAACCCTAATAGATGTATATGCTAGATTACATTGTTGTAAGTGTAATAAGTAGCAAATGATTTGTTTAGTGGATGCGTCCAGAGGGTTGATGTGCTTACTGTTACAGTGTATAGCAAACCTCTTCCATTTTGCTGCATAGCATGCTCTGGTGGTAGGACGTCTTGCCTGTTTAATGATTTCCATGCATTCTGGTGGTAAATCTAAATACCCAAACTCTATGACCTCAGGAGCCAGATCGCTAGGTTCAGTTGTTTGGGATCTGGGTGCATTATTTCTCCATGGTTCTGTGTAAGATGCATGGGTAATAATCTTAGCTTTTGATGTGGTACTTGTGAGAGTTGTAGCAGCGTGGTGAACCACGGCTGTCTTGCCCACGTGGGTGCCACTAGTATCATTGTCATTGAGTGCTGCTGCAGTTTCCTCACCAGTAGTGGAATTAGTGGTAGAGGAGGGAACGCGTAAGCAAATTTGTTGGACCAATTTATCCACAGTACATTGCCCTGGGACCTTTGGTGTGGGTACCTGGATGCGAATTGTTTGCATTTTGCGTTTTGATGATTTGCAAACAGATCTATCTCTGGTTGCCCCCATTTTTGGAAGAATGGCTGTAGTTTGGACAGTTGGAGAGAGTGTGTCCCCCCCTGTTTTTGAATATAATACATTGCAGTCATGTTGTCTGTTCTGATCAGGACTGCCTTGTTTGTTATTTGCATTTGGAAAGCTTTTAGTGCTAGAAATATTGCTAACAGTTCTAGGTAGTTGATGTGCAGCTTCTTTTGCTGCGCACTCCACTTCCCCTGTACTGTGTATTTGTCCATATGCGCTCCCCATCCGGAGAGCGATGCGTCCGCTGTTATTATTACTTGTGGAACTGGCTCTAGGAACGACCGTCCTTTGGAAATGTTTTCTGTGTTCCACCACTTCAGAGAGCGATACGTCCGGTCGTTTACCAACACCAGATCTGTAATCTGACCTTGAGCCTGATTCCACTGTGTCGCTAGACACTCTTGTAGTGGGCGCATTTGTAGTCTGGCATGTGGTATTAGCAGTATGCAAGAGGACATCATGCCTAATAGTTGCATAAACACTCGTGCTGGTAGTGAGTGTTGTGGTTGAAATTTTTGTATTAACCCGACCATTGTCTGTACTCTGATTGGGTTGGGGTATGCTATTGCCTTTTCTGTGTCTACTGTAGCCCCCAGGTATTGCTGGATCTGGTTTGGTTGCAGGTGTGATTTTTTGTAGTTCACCGTAAACCCTAGGTGGTGCAGCAGTTGAATTGTCTTCTGTGTGTTGTGAAGACATTCTTCCTTGGATTTGGCCTTTATTAGCCAATCGTCCAAGTATGGGAAGACATGTATTTGTTGTCTTCTTAGGTGTGCTGCCACCACAGCTAGGCATTTTGTGAAAACTCTCGGTGCTGTTGTGACACCGAACGGAAGGACCTTGAACTGGTAGTGTTGTCCTTCTAACACAAACCTTAGGTATTTTCTGTGGGCTTTGTGAATTGGGATATGAAAGTAAGCGTCTTTTAGATCCAGTGTAGAAAGAAAGTCCCCTTGCTTCAGTAAAGGGAGTACTTGTTGGAGCGTGACCATGTGGAAGTGCTCCGAATTTATGTAAGCATTGAGAGGTCTGAGGTCTAATATTGGTCGTAGGGACCCGTCCTTTTTGGGGATCAGGAAGTATAGAGAGTATACTCCTGTTCCTTGCTGATCCTTTGGGACCTTCTCTATTGCATGCTTTTGTAGAAGTGCTAGCACTTCTTCTCTTAACAATGTCAAATGATCCTGACTCATTGGGCGCTGTTTGGGGGGGATGTTTGGCGGGGTAGCTGTGAGTTCTAGGCAATAACCATGTTGGATAATTTGTCTCACCCACTTGTCTGACGTGATGTCTTCCCAGACAGGTAGGAACTGTGATAGACGTCCCCCGACCGGTGTTATGTGGTCTGGGGGGAGATCTATGAAGTCACTGTTTTGGTGTTGAGGCGTTGCGGTTGTTATTATTTCCGCGGCCTCTACCCTTATTGTTGTTACCTCTGTAATTACCTCTTGAATTACCTCTGGGTGATGTTGGTGTGAAAGATGTGGATTGCTGATTTGTTCCTGTGTTTTTTGAGCCCCCTCTATAGGTGGATCTACGAAAGGAACCTCTGTGCGTTGGCTGTTGCAATGCTCCCATTGACTTAGCCGTTTCTGTATCCTTTTTCATCTTTTCTAATGTCTCGTCTGTACTTGAACCGAACAATGTCTTCTGATCAAATGGTCTGTTCAGTAGGGCTGTTTGAACTTCTTGTTTGAATCCTGAGATTCTGAGCCATGCGTGCCTTCTTAGCATGACACTAGTGTTAATAGACCTTGCTGCAGTGTCTGCTGCGTCTAACGCACACTTAATGGAAGTATTAGTTATTATTTTACCTTCCTGAATTAATTGGTCTGCCTTCTTTTGATGTTCTTTTGGAAGATGTGTGAGAAGTTTTTCTAACTCATCGTAATGTGCCCTGTCGTAACGTGCGAGTAGAGCTTGTGTATTAGCTATACGCCAGCTATTTGCTGCCTGTGATGCTACTCTCTTGCCTGATGCATCTATTAACTTCGACTCTTTATCTGGTGGAGGAGCCTCTCCTGTAGATAATGAGTTTGCTCTCTTACGAGCGGTTGAGACCACCAGCGAGTCTAGAGGTACATGCCCTCTAATAAATATTGGGTCCTTTGGAGCCGCTTTATATTTTTTATCGATTCTTGGGTTTAACACCCTGGCTCTCACTGGGTTTTCGAATATTTCTTCTGTGTGAGTGAGAAGACCCTTTAGCATAGGAAGAGTACCTGATGTTCTCTGTGCACTAGGTAGAGTCTCTAACAAGAAATCCTCTATCTGAGGTTCTGTGTGCATATCTAGTTTGTGATATTTTGCTGCCCTATTAATGAGCTGCACAAAACCTGTGTTATCATCAGGTGGTGAAGGCTTTGAGGGGTATAGCTCTGGGTCGTTGTCCTCATCTGACCCTACATCGTAATTTTCCCATGGATCTTCCTCATCCTGGATAGATTCGTCATCCCCTTGAGGTTCTCCCTCCCCTATATCACTGTCTACATCTGACTGAGGTGTAGCTGGTCTTGGTGTGGAGGGTGTAGGAATATGTGGCCTATTGTGAGGAATAGGAGAAGAGGGTGTGTCTTTAGGACGAGGAGAAGCAGGAGGAGTTATGTTCGTCCCCATTGTTCTCTTTTTTGGAGGAAGAGGTTTATCTTCTGACTGTTCACTCTTTCTCTTCTTCGTGACCACTTTCCCAGTTTGTGGGTCAATAAACAAGATCTTTTGCTTGGGATCTGTTTGTTGCTCTTGAATCGGTACCGAGGGTCCTGGTTCCGAGAGCTGTTTTTGTTTTCGATCCTCAGATCTTTCTGGTTTCGACACCGAATGTCTGCTCGATTCCGACTTTTTGGGTATCGAGTGTCTTTTGGGCGATACATCATATTTCTTTTTCGACATGGAATGTTTCGATACCGAGCTCTCCTTTATATGTCGCCTCGGTGTCGAAGTCGATGACGCCCTTTTCTCGGATCCGACGTGGTGGGATTCCGAGTGTTTCGGTTTCAGTTTCGGTTTCGTTGCCGGGCCCGAAGGCGGGGCGTCGGAAACTTTTTTCAGCGATTTGACCGGGCCCGAGGGCGGGGTCGTTACCGCACGGGGTCGGTTTTTCGGTAAGGGGACGTCGTCACTCACGGTTTGTTGCTCGAAGAGTTCTTCAACCTCCGACTGGTCCCCTTCCGACCCCGACTGGTCCTCTTCTTCCTCGATTTGTTCGTCTCCGAACAGCTCCGGGATCGCCTCCGCCTGCATTCTGGAAGCCTCGTGCCTTCGAGCTCGACGATTTCTGATCGTTAGCTTGGAGGAGAATGCTGCGCAGGCTTCGCAGTCCCTGGATTCGTGTTCAGGCGATAGGCAGAGGTTGCACACCTCGTGTAGGTCCTTGTGTGGGAACTTAGCACCACACGATGGACATTTTTTGAATGGAGTCCTTTCCATGGACTCCGGGCTTGACTGCGCCGAGAAAGGTCTCTTGTTCCTCGACGTAGATCCAAGTTTTTCTCTTCTATTTTGAATTTGTAACGCGTCGGAATGGAAAAGAACGCGTTCGCTAACAATACCGTCGAATTGGAAAGGGAATACGCGCCGAAAAATCACTTTCTTCAGAAGTTGATCTGGAGCGTCTCGATCTTCATCCGAACCCGATGGCGGAAAAAAACAATCTAAGGATGGAGCCGATGCCCATGCGCACTACCAACTAAGGGAGGAGTCACCAAGATACAAAAGACTCTCCAAGAGAAAAACAAAGTGCAATCATCCGAGCCCAACACCAGATGGCGATCTATTCATAATGTACCATCTGCAGCCCATATGCCTCGAACATATTGTTTTTTTTAATGTATTAATAATAATGTAAAAATAATTTTAAATTACATATAATGTTACTATTATTACATTAAAACATTAAAACATATTTAAAAAATAATAACTTATACATATACATTTAAAAGAAATTATAAAGTGTACATCTAAATTAATATATATACTTACTACACATATTGCAACAGTAGTAAAAGCGTTGGATAGCGTGGGGGTAAAAATTACTATTCCCACACCAGAGGGTGCAACAGTAGGGAAAGCGTTGGATAGCGTAGGGGTAAAAATTACTATTCCTACTCCAGAGGGTGCAACAGTAGGGAAAAGGTTGGATAGCGTAGAGGTAAAAATAACTATTCCTACTCGAGAGGGTGCAACAGTAGGGAAAAGGTTGGATAGCGTAGGGGTTTAAATTACTATTCCCACTCCAGAGGGTGCAACAGTAGGGAAAGCGTAGGATAGCGTAGGGGTAAAAATTACTATTCCCACTCCAGAGGGTGCAACAGTAGGGAAAGCGTTGGACAGCGTAGGGGTAAAAATTACTATTTCTACTCCAGAGGGTGCAACAGTAGGGAAAAGGTTGGATAGCGTAGGGGTAAAAATTACTATTCCCACTCCAGAGGGTGCAACAGTAGGGAAAGCGTTGGATAGCGTAGGGGTAAAAATTACTATTCCCACACCAGAGGGTGCAACAGTAGGGAAAGCGTTGGATAGCGTAGGAGTAAAAATTACTATTCCTACTCCAGAGGGTGCAACAGTAGGGAAAAGGGTGGATAGCGTAGGGGTTTAAATTACTATTCCCACTCCAGAGGGTGCAACAGTAGGGAAAGCGTTGGATAGCGTAGGGGTAAAAATTACTATTCCCACTCCAGAGGGTGCAACAGTAGGGAAAGCGTTGGATAGCGTAGGGGTAAAAATTACTATTTCTACTCCAGAGGGTGCAACAGTAGGGAAAGCGTTGGATAGCGTAGGGGTAAAAATTACTATTTCTACTCCAGAGGGTGCAACAGTAGGGAAAAGGTTGGATAGCGTAGGGGTAAAAATTACTATTCCCACTCCAGAGGGTGCAACAGTAGGGAAAGCGTTGGATAGCGTAGGGGTAAAATGCAAATGCTACTTACCAGTATGCATCTGTTCTTGGCATGTAGGGCTGCTGACATTCATATCTGTGCATAGATCGCCACCTAGTGTTGGGTCCGGATGATTGCACATTGTTGTCCTGGAAGAGTCTTCAAAGTATCACGAGATAGGTGGCTCCTCCCCTGGACTACAGTGCGCATGGGCATCGCCTCCATCCCCAGATTGTTTTTAGCCATTGGCAGAGATGGAGTGAAGAATGATAGTGATGACCATGCTATGAGCATATGTATATATATGAATGAATACTGCAGCTGCTACAGGCGCCGGGGAGGAGGGCGGGCGATATGAATGTCAGCAGCCCTACATGCCAAGAACAGATGCATACTGGTAAGTAGCATTTGCAGTTCGAGGCATGTGGGCTGCTGAATTCATATCTGTGCATAGAATACATAGCAGTCCCTCCATTAGCGGCGGCCGCCCGTGCCAGCTGCAGCAGTCTGAAAAAGTGTTTTTAGAACAGCCTGACCAACAGCTGCCTGCTGTTTGGAATGCACGTCTACACAATAGTGCTTAGTGAAAGTATGTGTGGTAGACCATGTGGCTGCTCTACAGATGTCTTCTAAGGGAATGTTACCTAGGAAAGCCATAGAGGCCCCCAACTTCCTGGTGGAGTGGGCCTCGGTGGGATAGTGAGAGTGCGCTTAGCTTTAGCGTAACAGATCTGAATGCACGTTACTATCCACCTAGCAATCCCCGCTTTGGAGATAGCGTTTCCCTTGTGGTGTGTGACAAAAGCAACAAAAAGCTGTTTGGTTTTGCGAAAATCTTTTGTCCTGTCTACATAGTACATCAAAGCCCTTTTAACATCAAGGGTGTGGAGCATGCGCTCCGCCAGCGTCTCTGGGTTTTGGAAAAACACCGGCAATTCAATTGTCTGGTTTATGTGGAATTGTGATACCACTTTGGGTAGGAATTTAGGGTGAGTGCGTAGCACCACCCGGTTAGCATGTATCTGGAAGAAAGGTTCTTGGATGGTGACCGCCTGCAACTCGCTAACCCTCCGTAGCGATGTGATTGCTACTAAGAACGCAACCTTCCAAGTCAGAAACTGAAGCTCACAAGAGTGCAGTGGCTCAAAGGGAGGACCCATCAGCCTCGTAAGAACCACATTGAGGTTCCATTCTGGAGCTGGTGGGGTCCTTGGTGGAATGACCCTTTTGAGTCCTTCCAGAAAGGCCTTGATAGCAGGGACCCTAAAGAGTGACAGGTGCTGCCTATTCTGGAGGTATGCTGCCATAGCAGACAGGTGAATGCGGATGGAAGAGTACGCCAGATTGCATTGATACAGGTGGAAAAGGTAACAAATGATGTTTTGAATGGAAGCATCCAGCGGGTCAATATTGTGGTTAGCACAGTAGATGACAAACCTCTTCCATTTAGCCGCATAACAAGCTCTAGTAGTGGGCTTCCTTGCCTCCCGAATGATGTTCATGCAATCGGGAGGAAGATTGAGGTAGCCAAACTCTAGGACTTCAGGAGCCAGATCGCCAGGTTGAGCTGCTGCGGATCTGGGTGCTGAATGTCGCCATGGCTCTGCGTCAGAAGGCTGGGAGTGAGATGAAGCCTTTGATGCGGCACCACGGACAGTTCTAGAAACGTGGTGTACCATGGTTGGCGAGCCCACGTCGGAGCAACCAAGATGAGAGTCATCGAGTGCTGCCTGAGTTTGCGTGCCACCAGCGGTATCAGAGGTGCTGGGGGAAAAGCGTACGCAAATCTGCCTGACCAGTTCATCCGCATCGCATTGCCCTGCGATTGCGGGTGTGGGAACCTGGCGGCGAAGCTTTGGCATTTTGCGTTCTCCTTTGTGGCGAACAGGTCTATCTCTGGATGACCCCACCTTTGGAAGTACGGTTGGAGTACTGATGGATGTATCTCCCACTCGTGCATCTGATGGCTGTGCCTGCTGAGCAGGTCCACCATTTGATTGTCCTTGCCCGGGAGATGCTCTGCCATGAGGAAGATGTTCCTCTGAATGGCCCACTTCCACATGCTCTGAGCCAGATGAGACAGCTGTGGAGAGTGTGTGCCTCCCTGCTTCTGAATGTAGTACATGGCCGTCATGTTGTCCGTCCGGATCAACACGACTTTGTTGCACAGATGTACTTTGAACGCCTTTAAGGCCATGAAGATTGCCATCAGTTCCAACACATTGATGTGCATCTTCCTCTGCTGTAGTGTCCATAGTCCCTGCACAGTGTAATGGAGTACATGCGCTCCCCATCCCTGGAGAGAGGCGTCCGTCGTCAGGATAATCTGTGGGACAGGCTCTTGGAATGGTCGGCCTTTGCAAAGGTTTTGTGGATTCCACCAATGCAGAGAGTTGTATGCCCGACCGCTCACCAACACTAGGTCTGTCAGTTGCCCATGAGCCTGAGTCCACTGACGTGCTAGGCACTCCTGAAGCGGACGCATATGTAGTCTCGCGTGCGGGACAATGGAGATGCAGGAGGCCATCATGCCTATCAACTGCATGAACACTTTCGCTGGAAGCGAGTGTTGGGGTCTGAATCGTTGGATCAGCGCCTGGATACTGGCGATTCTCACTGAATTTGGCTGCGCAGTGGCTGCCAGAGTGTTGATTGTCGCACCCAGATACTGTCGCACGTGGGCGGGCTGGAGATGGGACTTTGGGTAGTTCAGAGAGAATCCCAGATCGTGCAGGAGATGAATGGTGCGTGACACATGGTCGACGCACTGTCGTTCTGTCCTTGCCTGAATGAGCCAGTCGTCCAGGTAGGGATAGACGTGGACGTGCTGGCGACGGAGATGCGCCGCCACAGTCGATAGGCACTTTGTAAATACCCTTGGTGCCGTGGTGACCCCGAACGGCAGGACCCTGAACTGGTAATGCTGGTCTAAGATCGTGAATCTGAGATACTTCCTGTGGGAAGGATGCAGGGGGAGATGAAAATAGGCATCTTTCAGATCTAGCATAGCCAGGAAATCCCCCTGCTGAAGCAGGGGAAGCACCTGCTGCAACGTGAGCATATGGAAGTGCTCCGAGAGGATGTACCAGTTTAGGGGCCTGAGGTCCAGGATTGGCCTGAGGGACCCGTCCTTTTTGGGAATCAGAAAATACAGGGAGCAAACCCCTGTTCCCCGCTCTTCCAATGGAACGAGCTCTATCGCCCCTTTTTGCAGCATGACTAGAACTTCTTGCTGCAAAAAGGTCAAATGCTCGCCTGACATAGGACGGCTTCTTGGGGGCATGTCCGGTGGAATGGAAGTAAGCTCTAGACAGTACCCGTACTGGATAAGAGACCTCACCCACCTGTCCGTGGTGATGGTCTTCCACGCCGGCAGGAACTGCTGGAGTCTCCCCCCGACCGGTGTTGTATGGTCGGGGGGCAGTGACAAGACGTCACTGTTTGTTGGTGGTGGTGGACCTGGAGCTATTGTTTCCACGTCCCCTGCCCTTGACATTATTGCCTCTGTAACCACCTCTACCCTTGTTGTTGTACGAGGTTTGGGTGTTACTCTTGTAATATTGTGTGGACTGGGATGCCTGCCCCCTTGAGGTGCCTCTGGAGTTTGAGCGGCGAAAGGAACCACTCCGAAACTGCTGACTTTGTAAAGCCCCCATTGATTTGGCAGTTTCCGTATCTTTTTTCATTTTCTCCAGGGTGGCATCCACCTCAGGTCCAAACAGGTGGTCAGGATTCACTGTTTGATTCAGTATTGTAGTTTGGATGTCGGGTTTGAACCCTGAAATTCGAAGCCAGGCATGGCGTCTAAGCAACACACTGGTATTGATAGCCCTGGAGGCTGTTTCTGCCACATCCAGGGCACATTTGATGGATGCATTCGTAATGAGTTTTCCTTCCTGAATCAGCATCTCTCCTGCCTCTTTGTATTGGTCAGGCAAGTGTTGCAGTATGGCTTCTAAGGTGTCATAATGGGCCCTATCATAACGTGCAAGCAGGGCTTGGGTGTTAGAAATTCTCCAGATATTAGCTGCCTGTGCAGCAATCCGTTTGCCTGAGGCCTCGAAGATCTTGGACTCTTTGTCTGGGGGAGGAGCGTCACCAGTAGTTTGAGAGTTCGCCCTCTTCCGAGCGTTGGAAACAACCAAGGAGTCCAATGGCAAGTGTCCCCTGATATATGTAGGATCCGTGGGCGCTGCCTTATATTTCCTGTCGATGCGAGGGTTGACCACACGCGCCCGTGTGGGCTCCTTGAAGACCTCCGTTGCATGTTTAAGCACCCCTTTGAGCATCGGCAGCGTTTTGACTGACTTTTCAGCTACAGAGAAGGTGTCGAATAAGAAGTCCACATCCACGGGGTCCGAGTGCAGCTCGACGTCGTGGTTAGCCGCAGCTCGCTCGATCAGAGCATTAAAGGCCGCCGAGTCCTCCGTCGGGGACGTCTTGGCCGCAAAAAGTTGCGTGTCCTGACCCGATTGCGGGTCCTCCGTGTCGCCTCCGGCGGACCAAGGTTCGCGCTCCTCCTCCGGATCCGAGTACGCCGGATAGGTGTACTCGGCATCTTCTTCGTCCGCATCGCCTGCGGGGGAATGCGTCGCCGAGTGTCCCAGGGCTTGTGGGGACACAGGTTCCACCAGAGCCGAAGAGTCCGCAGAGTCCCTCTTGTTTTTGAGAGGGATTTTGAAATGTTCCAACGCCGGCTCCGTCGTGATCTTCCTCTTGAGGAGAGACAGTTTCCCGGTGTTGGCGTCGATGATTACCTCACGACGTTCCTCTTCAGCAAGCGGCTGGAGCCGAAGCTTCGACACCACCAAGGCAGCTTTCGGCGTCAATACCTCCTTCGAAGGTCCGCCCTGTTTCGAGGCGAAGGCCTTCGGCGCCGACTTGGGTGGTAGGGTGAAACGGATAGGCGTTTGCTCCTTCGCAGGCTTAGGCGTGAGCTTAGGCGTTACAGCGTCCTGAGCGGGAACCACACTGTCCTTTCGTATCCGCTGCAGGGATTCCGCCACCTTCATCGTCAAGGCCGGAGAGGGCTTGACCGGTCCGAGCGACCCCTCGTCGCCGAGAGCCTGAACGCCGGCAGTCACTTTCTTCGGGGCCGACGGCCCATGCCCATGAGCGTCGTCGCCCTGACGCTTCTTTGGAGCCTTCTTCGGGTCCACGACCCCTTTCGGAACCGACGCAGCCGCGTCGGACGATTTCGCCTTCGGCACCGACCCCGAGGGCTTCGGGTCGGCCATTTTGGCGTGGCTCTTCGAGTCGGCCATCTTGACTTTCTTGGAAGTTGACGCCTCCAGAACCTTCTTCACCAGCTCAACTTTCGCTTTCGGTTTCGCATCCGAGGGTGCGTGACCAGTTGGCTTCACTTTCGTTTTCTTCAACGTAAGTGGTGGTTCATCAATGTCCGTGACCGGGCCCGGAGGCGGGGACGTAGGACTCATAGTTAGATCTTGGGTAAGGCCCGAAGGCGATCCCTCGACCTGGGCCGTATGAAGGGGAATAACCCCCGAGTCTGGTTGGGGATGCTCCTCCTCCGAGCTATCTCCCATCGTGGCAAAAGCCTGATCGTCGTCCCCTACCTCGTCGGTGACTTCGTCAAAGTTCTCCTCACCCGCGTCGTAGGTCTCCCCCTCGGATGCGGGATTAGAGTCCGAACCTTGCACGTCGTCTTCTCCCTCGACAGATTCTTGGAAAATGTCATCTGGTGGGGGCGCCGTAGCCGATAACTTAGCCTGGAGCCTATGGGCTCGACGAATCTTCAAAGTCTTCTTGCTCCGGAATTTCAAACACGCCATGCAGGTGTCTTCGCGGTGATCCGGTGACAAGCAGGTATTGCACACAGGGTACACGTCGAGGTGTGAATATTTAGAGTTACACACCGGGCACTTCTTAAACGGAGTCCGCTCCATAGCAAGAGTGTAGTGTACGCCCGTCCGCGCCGAAAGCACGTGGAAGGGCAACAAGAGATCGGGGCTGAGAGTCAGAAAGAAACCCGTACGCAACTATACCGACGCCCAGCCTAAAGACCTTTTGGTCTCGAGTAGAAGTTGAACAACTATCGGTTCCGACAGAGGGAACCGAAACACATCCGAACCCAATGGCGGAAAAAAACAATCTGGGGATGGAGGCAATGCCCATGCGCACTGTAGTCCAGGGGAGGAGCCACCTATCTCGTGATACTTCGAAGACTCTTCCAGGACAACAATGTGCAATCATCCGGACCCAACACTAGGTGGCGATCTATGCACAGATATGAATTCAGCAGCCCACATGCCTCGAACATTACTATTCCCACTCCAGAGGGTGCAACTGTAGGGAAAGCGTTGGATAGCTTAGGGGTAAAAATTACTATTCCCACACCAGAGGGTGCAACTGTAGGAAAAGCGTTGGATAGCGTAGGGGTAAAATGTACTATTCCTACTCCAGAGGGTGCAACAGTAGGGAAAAGGTTGGATAGCGTAGAGGTAAAAATAACTATTCCTATTCGAGAGGGTGCAACAGTAGGGAAAAGGTTGGATAGCTTAGGGGTAAAAATTACTATTCACACACCAGAGGGTGCAACTGTAGGGAAAGCGTTGGATAGCGCAGTGGTAAAATGTACTATTCCTACTCCAGAGGGTGCAACAGTAGGGAAAAGGTTGGATAGCGTAGAGGTAAAAATAACTATTCCTATTCGAGAGGGTGCAACAGTAGGGAAAAGGTTTGATAGCGTAGGGGTAAAAATTACTATTCCCACTCCAGAGGGTGGAACAGTAGGGAAAGCGTTGGATAGCGTAGGGGTAAAAATTACTATTCCCACACCAGAGGGTGCAACAGTAGGGAAAGCGTTGGATAGCGTAGGAGTAAAAATTACTATTCCTACTCCAGAGGGGGCAACAGTAGGGAAAAGGTTGGATAGCGTAGGGGTTTAAATTACTATTCCCACTCCAGAGGGTGCAACAGTAGGGAAAGCGTTGGATAGCGTAGGGGTAAAAATTACTATTCCCACACCAGAAGGTGCAACCGTAGGGAAAGCGTTGGATAGCGTAGGGGTAAAAATTACTATTCCCACTCCAGAGGGTGCAATAGTAGGGAAAGCGTTGGATAGCGTAGGGGTAAACATTACTATTCCTGCTCCAGAGGGTGCAACAGTAGGAAAAAGGTTGGATAGCATGGGGGTAAACATTAATTCACACACTACTCCCCCTTTAACACACAACCCACTACACATAAATAAATCATATCATTTAATCACTTAATAATTATGATTTACCAATTAATTATTATTTAACAATAACAACAATTTAAATATATTAGCACATGAACTCTAATTAATTTATTTAAATAATTAATATTATTTAATTACTAATTAATGATTAACAATTAAAAAATATTACATATATTAGCACATTAACTCTAATTATTGTAATTAACTAATTAATATTAATTAATTACCAATTAGTTATTAATTACCATTAACAAATAATTATATTTATTTGCACATAAACTCTAATTAATGTAATTAACTAATTAATATTAATTAATTACCAATTAATTATTAATTAACAATAACAAATAAATTATATTTGCACATTAACTCTAATTAATTTAATTAACTAATTATTATTAATTATTTACCAATGTATTATTGTTTAAAAATATTTTAACATATTTATTAATTAATTAGTTATTATTAAATTACTTCCCACCCTATTCCCCTATAAACCCACAACCCGCTCTGATACTAAAACGCAAAATGTAAACAAAATTACTATTTTTCAAACATACATTTAATAACATATTTAACAAACATATAAACAACATAATAAAATACAAAACACTAAACATAATTTCGATATTATTAAATTTCGATATTAGTAACATACATACCATAAAAACGATATTCTGTCTGTCGATATTCTGGACATCGATATTCTATACCATCGAAATTAAAACATCGATATTATTGTATATCGATACATAAATTTCGATATTTTGTCTCCCTACCAATTATTGCATTGCACAAATCATCAACATTTAGAAAATACATAAAGTTGCAAGTCAGACTTTACACCCTTCTACTTTAAATCCCATCAAATTGATAGAATTTAACGTTGGATTGTGGAGAGCTGATTGAGAGTGCTTTGATATGTACCTTAAAAATTCATGTATTCCTTCACACAGTGTGCAGCAGAATACAAAACCAGAATATTGATGGCACAGAATATTCAGGATAGGATATCTAAAATATCGACAGGTAAGGAAGTATATATTTCCTGTACCTTACTCCAAATATATGTACTTACACGGTATATACATCTTCAATATATGCAGGTGTGGAGTTGGGAATAGTAACTCTATGCTTCCTATATATGCACTTACCTTTCAATATTCTGTCCTTACTATTCTTGTACTGAAATATTCTGGGGTCAATATTTAGTAAGACAACCAGTTTTTGAGGGATAATGCACCTATAAAACAACAGCCTTAATGTGTGGCCATTTCTGAGTGTCATTCCTCCTAACAATATACTTCTGGCTATGGTCCTGACTGCGCATACTGCTCAAGCTTCTAAACTCAGCGCCACTGTACTGCCACCCTCCAGGGCCCACAGGACTTTTTACTGTCCTCCAGCACTTTCACAGCACCTAACCTTCAAGCTTCAAAACCCATCACTGTCTTACCACCACCCTCCGGGGCCCACAGAACTCAGCACTGTCATCCAGCACTCACACAGAGCCTACCTCTTAACCTTAAAACTCATTGCTGCCTTACCCCCACCTTGCTGGAGTTACAAGACTTACCACTGTCCTCCGGCACTCACACAGCGCCTACCTCTCTAGCTTCACAACCATTCACTGCCTTACTGCCACCCTCCTTGGCCCACAGGACTCACCACTGCAAGTTCACCTGCGGCACCTCAGACGCCAACACCACTACCTACAAACAAATGACTCATGCCCCCACCATCACCATCAACCCAGACCAACTGTGTGACATGCTCCTCAACATCCGATCCCTCTGGAAATACTCCACCGAAATCTGGGACCTCCTCAACAGCAGCAGTCACAACCTTCTCTTTCTGACTGAAGCAGTGTTCAACCCAGCCTCCAAACCGGACATCACCCTATCCATCCTGCCTGCCTAAAAAAACATGCACCAGGTCCGAACCCACAAACCAGGCAAAGGACTAGCGATCATTTACAAAAACACAATTGACTTCGCCACCTCCACAGACTCAGCCACCAACCTCCTGCAACACTTCCACTTCAAAATACTAATGGACTACACTATGACGGAAACCCTCGCCTACCATCCCCGGGGACCCTGAGCAGAATTCTGTAACTACATCACAGACTTCATCGCTGCACTCTCCATCAGATCAACCAACTACATCCTCCTCGGGGACCTTAATTTCCACCTGAAAGACACCACAGACCCAAACTCCATGGCCCTACTCAAAAGCCTCGGTAACCTCAGACTCACCCAGCTCATCCAAGAACCAACCTATACAGCAGGCCACACCCTCAACCATATTTTCTTCTCCAACAACAGGATCACCAACAGTCATATGACCACGCTCACATGGTCCGACCACTACATCATACATTTCAAGATACCCGCCCACCAAGCTACACCACCAAAAAAAACTAAGCATCATGAAGACACTGGGGCAAAATATCAGAAGAAAACAACCAATACCATATAAAGGAACCCCCACCCCCCCTACCAACCTCACCGGGAACCTCCATGTTGACACCAAGCTCTTCAAACATGGCTCACAATGTGCCAACTGCACTGCTCCCACCAGAAATAAAATCTCCAAAAACAACAAATGACCCAGCTAGTACATAAACGACCTCAGGAAGTCCAAGCACCACTGCAAACAACTTGAGAGAAAATAGAGACTTGACAAAAACACCACCGCAAGCTCTACATACAAATCCGCTTTCAACCTCTACCACCAACAAAAATGAGATGCAAAGAAAAAGGCCCTAACTCTCAGACTCAAAGCGAGCCCCAACAACCTCAAAGAACTCTTCATGATTTTCAAAGAGTCCTCCAACCCTGCAGCTGCCAACAACAACATAATTCCATCCTAAGCACTCTGCAACGACCTCTTAAACTTCTTCGAACAGAAGATTGCCAAGATTTACAACACATTCGACCCACAGCATACTGATACAAACACCCAGCAGGACACCTCCCTCATCGCCAAACAGCAGCTAAGCAATGATAGGCCCCTCTCAAATGAAGACATGACCGCCCTGATGAATAGAATCCACTCAGGAGCCCCCTGAGACTCATGCCCCTACTTTATATACAAACTTGGAAGAACCATCCTCTCCCCGCACTTACCACTATCATCAACACCTCTATAACCACTGCCACATTCCAATCTTGATGGAAAAATGCAGAAGTCAATGCCCTATTGAAGAAACTAACAGCAGACCCCAACACTCTCAGTAGCTACAGACCCATCCCGCTCCTGCCTTAGCAGCGTAAAGTAATGGAAAAAGCCACCCATACCCACCTCACTCACCATCAAAATTCATTGCTGCATCACCGCCACCCTCCTGGGCCCACGAGATTCACCTCTGTCCTCCAGCACTCACATGGTGCCTAGCCACCAAGCTTCAAAATCCATCACGGCGTCACTACCACCCTCTTGGAGCCACAGAACTCACCACTGTCCTTCTGCACTCATTCAGCACCTATCCCCAAGCTTTAAAACCCATCTCTGCCTTGCCGTCACCCTCCTGGACTCACAGGACTCAGCACTGCCATTCGGTGCTCTCACGTCATCCATTCCGCTAGCTTCAAAACCCTTAGCTGCCTTGCTGCCATCCTCCTGAGTCCACAGGACGCACCACTGTCCAACAGCATTCACACAGTGCCTATCCCTCTAGCTTCAAAACCCATTGCTGCATCAATGCCACCCACCTGGAGCCACAGGACTCAATGTTCTCCAGAACTCACATGGAGCCTCCCATTCAAATATAAAAACCCTTTGCTGCCTTACTGCCATCCTTCTGGACCCATAAGACTCCCTGCCATGCTGCAGCACTCATACAGCACCTATCAGTCAAGCTTCAAAACCCATTGCTCCCTTACTGCCACTCTCCTGGACTAACCACTTTTTTTCCACCACTCACACAGGGCCTACCCATCTAGCTTCAAGACCCCTGGATCCCTTACTGCCATCTTCCTGGAGCCCCAGGACTCACCACTGTCCTCCAGCACTCACACACCATCTACCCCCTCAAGCTTGAAAGCCCATCGCTGCCTTACCGGACGCTTCCTGGAGCCACAGGACTCACCAGTCTTCCCAGTGTTGATGCCCCAATCACATCCTTTCTTCTCACCCGGATCACCTTTTGCAATCACTTTTCAATAATCACCCTTTGCTCCTCCAGTCCCTGGGTAGACGGTGCCATGGTCACCGACTCTGGCTGCTCTCATCCCTGCACCTTGCACCGCTGGGTTAGGCCATATAGGCCAATTGACAATGACCGAATGGCCCCAACCACAAACCAGTCCCTGGGCTAGGTTTTTTCCCATCCAGTATTTTTGGGACGGTGGCTCACCTGCCTGGGCTGCGCCACCTCAAACACAGGATCTTGGTTTCATTGGGCCAGACCTCGGTGTACTCTTGGGGCCCACCTGGGTATGGGGTTATTGTTTGGAGGCAGAGGGCTAAAATACAGTGACAGTTTCCCCTGCTCCAAGTAATGCTACCATCAGGCAGGAATATCTATGTAGACAAGGACACTGCCTTGTGGGACGGGTGGGCATGTGGTCTCCAGTGAGAGAGAGACTCAGAAAACTGAGGAAAAATTGACCTCCAAAAATTGGAGTGTGCATGAGGGATGGTTATCAAGCCGATGTAAAATCATGAAATGTGACTTATCAAACCGAACTTAGGAGCACTCTCATTTAATAGGTTCATAATTGTACATTGATATTGCTGCTATGGGCATGAAGATGAGTATGAAGCGTAAATGTAATCAAATGTAGATGTCAATCAACATTTAGACTACGTATAGGCCTTGATGAAGCAAAATGGATATCGCAAAACACTTCCTGCCCCCATTTTTCAAGCACAAAATAAAATTGAGATACATCGATCAACTGTTTTCTCAATGAAGAATCAAGATGCTCAAATTTAGGTCTGGTGTCCAGAGACTTACTGGACAATAGTTTCCTCGGTTAACATTTAGCATTCTTTTACAACTTTTCTGAAGACTTCAGACCCAGTCTGCGTGAGAAACCAGGCACCAACTCTGTGAGGACTGAGGGCCGGTCCAAGTGGAGCGTATTCGGTACATTTGAAGCAAAAAAGCGCAGCTCTAGGACAAATGCATTCCATTGCGGTCAGTGGCCGGTCCTTGTATATGAAGGCATGATGTGTGTGTGCCGCCTACGTGTTGTGTATGTGCGCACGCGCACGTCTGTCTCGCAATACTCACGAATGCCGGAGGACACTGAGGCGGTGGCGGTGGCACACATCTGCCCAAAGGAGCAGGTCTCGGTGGAGGGTAGGATGCAGAGGCCGTACGGGCAATTGTAACATGTCAACGCCTTCCCTGCAAGAGAAAGAAGAGATGTGTGAGGCAGGGAAGTAAAAGACAAGTTGGTGGCAGGTATAGCATATCGATGCAACGCCCACTAGGACCCTGAAGGTCCTGGGCGGACTCTGAGACAGGAACTATGTAAGATATGGGGAGGTGTAAAGGTGTGGTCAGAGCGTAATTGAATATAAGTCAATAAAGATATGCTCAAATGCAGCTCCTGTGTGTGGTGTAATCTATACTGCATGCTCCAGGGCTGGGGAAGACGCTACATCTGGCAACGAGTAGGGGACACGTGCCTGTGAGAAAACAAGACTGCTCTTGCTGAGGGTTTGCAATTGTACGGCAAGCTGCTCGCGCGTGCCGCATGTGCCAGAATCAATACAAAGCAGTCTGTGACCGGCACATGTCGGATGGGATGACATCCTTCAAATAAAACTTCTGTGCTCCAGCTGACATCACATGGTAATTACCATTGCTGCTTCATGGCTTTGCAAATCCCAAGAAGATGAGAAAGTACAGCTTCACATCAACAAAGATATTCATCCTGTTGCCCAGTGGCACCGAGGTGTCCCTTGTTATTTGCAAGAAGCTGTAGAGAAAGAGTTTACAATACTTCTGAAGCATGACATCATTGAACGGCCCACAGGCCACATCCCATGAGGGGGGGGGGGGGAGAGAGAGAGAGAGAGAGACCGAGAGAGACAGAGAGGGAGAGACAGGGACATCCTGGTCCTCATATAGTGGAATTGATCATGCAACTGAACGGAGCTAAAGTTTTTTCCTGCCTTGACCTAAACAAAGGGTATCACCAGCTTTAGTTAGAAGAGAACTGCAGATATATTATCACTTTTCCACTAACATTGGTTTATTCAGGTACAGGAGACTGAGCTTTGGAGATTCTTCAGCTGCTGAGATATCTCAAGATATTATCTACAGAGTAATTTAACCTGTTTCACATGCTGTCAATTACAGTGACAAATGCAAAAAGAACAATTGATGGACAGAATGTTGAACAATGTCAAACATTCACCCCAGTACAGAGATCTGGGACTAAATCCATTGTTTTTTTGCTCCCCATGCCAATCCAGTTTGAACCCAGCCATGTGCAAATCAGTCTTGACACTGCTCCCCATGGAAACAGTCCAGCCCAAACTAAGAACACAAAAAACTGGACAGTGGTTCAAAATTTTGCCAGGCACCAAACAGCAGAAATATTTAACCAATATCTTATCACGTAGCTCAATCCTGTGCGCAAAACCTTTAACAGCACTCTCTGCCCAAGAGCGCCACCCTTACCACAGGGTCAAATGAATTCTCCAAACCATATATTAAAGTTGCACCACCTCAGAATGCGTATATTTATTAAGCACAATTATATACAGTCCATCCAATGAACACAATTCCTTCTTTCTGGATTTGTTTATCCTTCTTTCTATTATTTGATGAATCACAGCCAACGCATTTCGTTCTGGAAACAGACCTTCTTCAGGGCTGGAAAATTAAACTATATACAAAACAACATGTAAAATCAACATACAAAGACTTACAATACCACATGAATATAGATACAAATACAAGGATTACAATTCACATAACACTTAAAACATTTTCCAAATGTCATTCTTTAAAATGTGCAATCCGCATCCATAGGCAAACCAAGGGAAAACATGAAATAACTATGCTAGTGTTATAACTAAATATGCAAATAGACATTGATTAAACAAAACCACTTTAAACATATACAAAAAACATTAAGACACATGCAAATTGAATGTGTACATCCTATTTGACTTTCTGATAGAAGATATTTATTATTATGTTTCTTATATAGCACCTGAATCGACCCCCGAAGGGGTATCTCCGCGCTTGCCTTGGGAACCCGTCCTGGCTTTTCCCTGTGAGATAGCCCCTACAGGGCATCCTCAAGGTGAAAGCCAGGCATCCCACCGCAGGGGGGTGTTGTGGAGATTAAGCAAGCTTAATGCCCAGAGTTGCAGAGTGTGAACCCATGATTAGGTCAGGCACCGAAGCGAGAATTATCGAGTCCATGGACATTTGAGCTCAAGACCCTGCCGCGTCGGGAATCGAACGCTGGTCCCGGGTCTGACCTCTGCTTCAGGGTCTGCCTGCTCTAACCAGTGAGCCACACTTCTCCACTCCACACTTCACCAAACAATACCCAACCAATTGTGGGAAAAGACAATTGGTAATAGAGATTCTTCACACAGCAAGGGAAATTTCTTAAGCTATAAACCGTTATAATCATGCTTAAGAGAAACAACCAGATACACACAATCTAATCTCTTGCATATACCTTATGAGTACCATGGTCCAATATCAGCCAAACCACGAAAAGCAATCTATTCTTAGCATGATAGGTGGAAATAATTTTATGAGGGAAAAAAGGGATAAGATAGTAAATAAATTAATAAAACATACCATACAATGTTCGCAATTGCAAACACCGTTGTGTACATTATTTTGATTTTATCCTCAAAAACAAAACGAGAGGGGGCATAACAGTGATGACGAAATGCACTATTTTCTATAAAATTGCATATAGTATATAGACCGAAAATGCTTTGGTGTCTGATGTTTTCTTTGAGAGAAAAAAAAATGTCTATATGGGTACCATATTGATATTTCCCCCCTCTTTTCTTATTGTGTTTTTACATCTTCTTGGGTTTATGTAAATGAACTTACTGACACTGTTGCCAGTCTTCTGAAAAGAAGAAGAAAGGGAGAAAAAAGTTTTGGCGTTTATTAAAAGAAAATAATTTATAGACGGCAGATAGGGGTTATTAGAATGTCATGGCATCCATATACATTTTCTACATACTGATGTATGTGGATATTTTAGATATTTAGATTTGGTGCATTTAATAGTATGGCTGCGCTTGCCCCATAAGATTGGGGGTATTGAGCCCCTGTTTCAATATAACTTTATTGAACTATGTTTGAATCTTCTGTTACCCATGTACAAAAGAATATGTGGTCATTTGTTTTTGACGCAGGCTAATTTCTGAAAATGACTTTATCGAATAGTGTCTGAATCTACCTTGGACCACTTACTGAGAGTATGTTGTTAATCGTTGTTATACTGCGATTCACTATACCAATTGTTCCCGGTTTTTTTTATAGTATTTATTGACCTAGGCGTGTAACAGGCACGCATGCCCCCCGCTTTCCTTCCGTTTCTTTTCTTTTTTCCTTTTTGGATTGGGAATGCAGCCCTTTGCTGTCCGTCGCCTTGCAGTGGGTGCATTATGCAATTTTTATATTATGCAAATAGGATAGTTTTTTGTAGAAATGATACGTAGTGAGTACATTGTGATCTTTATACGATGATTTGAGGATTATGAGGAGAGAAGGGAAACATAATTGATTCCAACCAATTGGTTCGGTTCGTGTTTGTTAATATTTAAAATTTTCGAATATACCTTTATCAAGAGCAAAAAACTATTTTATTTTTTAGGACAGTAGGGTTTTTGTAATTTTTCAGCACTTCGGGCGATGTCTGCTTAGCCCTGTGGGAGTTTGTGGTATTTAAAGTCTACCTTGCAATACACTCCTGTAGTCCTGTCGCAACTAAAAGGTGGCGGGTTCTTTTGTTGCCGGGAACTTAGGATCGATACGGGAGAGCTGTCGGTGGTTTCGGGTCACTTGGGACGCCGATGCTCGCTGGAAATGGAGGCTTGCCCACCCTCACAGTAGGCTGCTGATTTGGCGGGTACTCTTGAAAAACACAGTCGTCGATGTTGGACATAGGGGCCCCCGTTTGAGGTACGCAATGGCATATACTTGGAGGCTTGTTGCTAGAACTTCAAGATACGAAAGTGTTGTGCAGTGGAGCTCGGGTTTGCTTGCATTATCGCAAACCAAGCTCGTTTCGGACAGTCAAAGTATAATCCGATTGGGGAGAGTGTTTTAATTTGCATTGCCCGTTTAAAATATAACGTTTTGCACACATTTCGCCTGGATTTATATTCATGATGTGCAGTAGAGCACGGGGTTGCATATATTATCGCAAACAAAACTGGTTTTGTATTTATAAATACGCGTCCACAAATGTGATCGGCGAGATGCATATTTAGTTTAGAACTGTCCTGAATAGTAGCATTTGTGTTTTCAAACTTCAGTAACACAATTATGATATGTTTGTTCTTTTAACAGGCAGTATATATGCCGGTTCCGAAATAGAATAGAGGTCATCTCTGGATTATCAAACCAGATTCCGCACTTGTGGAGGGATAGTTTGTTGATATTGGTGAAGAAATTTTGAATAAAACAGGACTGAATCTGTAAGGTAGGCATTATTATAGCCGCTTTTTTAATAAATATTAGACTTGGAGATGTTTTATTAAAAGGGTAATGACAATAGCTTTTGGTTTGTTGTTATTTTGTGTAAAACATATAAATACAAAACAAAGGGGACCGGACGAAATATCACAATCGTTTTGTTTTTGAGGATAAAATCAAAATAATCTTCACAACCGTGTTTGCATTTGCGAACATTGTATGGTATGTTTTATTAATTTATTTACTATCTTATCCCTGTTTTCCCTCATAAAATTATTTCCACCTATCATGCTAAGAATAGATTGCTATTCGTGGTTTGGCTGATATTGGACCATGGTACTCATTAGGAATAGGCAAGAGAACCTCAGGTCATTCACGAGGACCCACGTGAGAAATGTTTAGAACTTGCCTCCTTTTTTAAAACCAAAATTGACAACATCCTGGCATCCCTCCCCCGGTTAGCAGAGGAGATCCCCTCGGGTGGTAACCCAGAGCCTCAGCCCAGGGTGCGATCAGTGGAGCTGGCTTCCCTTGGTCCTGTCACCGTGGAAGAAGTTCTCACGGTCCTGACGACCATGAAAAGTGGTTCTCCGAAAGACCCTGCACCTATGAAGTATTTGAAGCAGGTAGCCTCCACCATCGGCGGCCCAGTGACGGACCTCATAAATCTGTCCCTCACCCAAGGAGTGGTGCCCCCCAGTTGGAAAGGAGCGGTGGTTAAGGCTCTCCTGAAGAAGCCTAACCTGGACCCCGCCGACCTCGCCAACTTTAGGCCGATTTCCCTGCTCCCCGGCATCAGTAAGGTGGCGGAGAAGCTGGCGAATAGGTGCCTTTCGGACTTCCTGGAGTCCAATTCTCTTCTGGGCGACTCCCAAACGGGCTTCCGCCCTGGTCAGGGGACCGATACTGCCTTGCTGGCAGTCGTGGAGAATGCCAGGAGCATTTTGGATTCAGGGGGATCGGTGGCAGTGATCCTCCTGGACCTCAGTGCGGCATTCGACACCGTAGACCATCAGGTGCTTCTCCAACGGCTGTCGGGGGTGGGGGTCTCCGGGACGGCACTTGAGTGGTTTGCTTCCTTTTTGGAAGGCCGGACGTTTGAGGTGTGGGAAGGCCACGAGAAGTCATCTTCGGTACCTCTCCAGTGTGGTGTGCCACAGGGCTCATCGTTGAGCCCTACCTTATTCAACGTTTACATGGCCCCTCTGGAGAGTGTGGTACTGCCTCTGGGTATCAAGATCATCAGCTATGCTGATGATACTCAGTTGGTGGTCGGGCTTTCCCAGTCGGCTTACCATCCCGACCGGCTGCACACGTGTTTAGATAAGATCTTCATGTGGATGTGTAGCTCAGCACTCAAGCTTAACGGCTCCAAAACGGAACTGATGCTGCTGGGGAACTCCCTTCCCTGCTTATCACCAAGCAGTTGGCCCAGCTGCCTAGGAGCCGCACCCACCCCCAAGCAGGAGATCAAGAGCTTGGGGGTGTGGCTGGAGCAGGACCTTTCTTTTAAGACACACGCTAAAAAAACCGCAGGCGTGTGTTTCGGCCTGCTCCGATGGGCCCGGAAGATTTTACCTCTCTTCCCAGTGGCTTCTAGGAGGCTACTCATTCAGGGGCTTATCATCTCGCGGCTAGATTTCAGCAACGCATTGTTTATGGGTGCTCCAGAATCCACTCTAAACAAACTGCAGCTAGTGCAGAATGCGGCCGCCAGGCTCTTGACGGACCTTCCTAGGCGTCAGTCGGCTTGCCCTGCGTTGAAGGCGCTGCACTGGCTCCCTGTCAGAGAGAGGGTGAAATTTAAGGCACTCTGTATGGCCTACAAAATCCTGCAGGGGAAAGGCCCACCTATCCTTCGGGATATGGTTCAACCTTATAAGGCCTCCCGCTCTCTCCGCTCTGACCATCAACACCTGCTGCAGGTCATGAGGGTAAGGAAGGCAAGAACCGGTGGCAGAAGATTCTCTATAAACGTGGCCACCCTGTGGAACTCTCTCCCTCTGTATCTGCGCTCGGAAACGAGCTTTTTACGTTTCCGCAAACTTTTAAAAACTCACCTGTTCCCTACCTAAAATTCTGTGCCTAGTGTTGTGGCGTTTCGTCTCTGGATGAACGCGGGGATGCCCAAGGGTAACCAGGCGCTATATAAAACTCTTTAATAATAATAATAATAATAGATTGTGTGTATCTGGTTGTTTGTCTTACGCATGATTATAACGGTTTATAGCTTAAAAAAATTCCCTTGCTGTGTGAAGAATCTCTATTACCAATTGTCTTTTCCCACAATTGGTTGGGTATTGTTTGGTCAAATATCTTCTATCAAAGTCGAATAGGATGTACACATTCAATTTGCATGTGTCTTAATGTTTTTTGTATATGTTTAAAGTGGTTTTGTTTAATCAATGTCTATTTGCATATTTAGTTATAACACTAGCATAGTTATTTCATGTTTTCCCTTGGTTTGCCTATGGATGCGGATTGCACATTTTAAAGAATGACATTTGGAAAATGTTTTAAGTGTTATGTGAATTGTAATCCTTGTATTTGTATCTATATTCATGTCGTATTGTAAGTCTTTGTATGTTGATTTTACATGTTGTTTTGTATATGGTTTAATTTTCCAGCCCTGAAGAAGTTCTGTCCAGAACGAAGCGCGTTGGCTGTGATTCATCAAATAATTAAAAGAAGAATAAAAAATCCAGAAAAAAGGATTTGTGTTCATTGGATGGACTGTATATAATTTCGCTTAAAAAATATACACATTCTGAGATGGTGCAACTTTAATATATAGTTTGAAGAGTCCAGCCCGAACTGCCAGGCCAGGTCCTTCCGGCACAGTGAACAAGCATCCTGGGACACGTTTCGGGGTTTCACTCCTCATCATCCAGGCTAGTTTAACACCAGTGGCATACAGAGCACGGGACCCACGTCTCGGCATACCCATCCCACTTGAGTTGACAAATGCAAAACAAACAATGGATGGACAGAATGTTGAACAATGTCAAACATTCACCCAAGTACAGAGATCTGGGCCTGAATCCATGGTTTTTTTTGCTTCCCATGCCGGTCCAGTTTGAACCCAGCCATATGTAAATCAGTCTTGAACCCGCTTCCAATGGGAACAGTCCAGCCCGAACTGCCATGCCAGGTCATCCATGGACTGGAAAAAAGCCTCCTGGAACCGGTTTCGGGGTTTCACCTCTCATCAGCCAGTCTAGCTTGACTACAGTGGCATGGAGAGCACGGGACCCACGTTTGGGCATACTCGTCCCACTTGGGTTGACAAATGCAAAAAGAACAATGACCTACAGAATGTTAAACAATGTCAAACATTCCCCCCAATACAGAGAACTGGGACTAAATCTATCGTTTTTTTGCTCCCCATGCAAATCTAGTTTGAACCCCGCCACATGCAAATCAGTCTTGAACCTGTTCCATATGGGAACAGTCCAGCCCGAACTGCTAGTCCAGGTCCTCCCTGGGCCAGAAACCAGCATCCTGGGATCGGTTTTCGGGTTTCACCCCTCATCAGCCAGGCTAGCTTGACTCCAGTGGCATGGAGAGCACATGACCTAAGTTAGGCATACCCGTCCCACTTGGGTTGACAAATGCAAAAAGAACAGATGATGGACAGAATGTTGAACATTGCCAAATATTCACCCCCCACCCTCCCCATAAAGAGATATGAGCCTAAATCCGTTTTTTGCTACCCATGCAAATCCAGTTGGAAGCCGGCAATATGCATATCAGTCTAGACCTGCTTCCCATGGGAACAGTCCAGCCCGATCTGCCAGACCAGGTCCTCCCTGGGCCGGAAACAAGTATCCTGGGGCCAGTTTGGGGTTTCACCACTCATCAGCCTGGCTAAGTTGACTCTGGTGGTATGGAGAGCATGGGACCCTTGTTTGGGCATCCCCGTCCCACTCAGGTTGAAAAGCGCAAAAAGAACAATGGATAGACAAAATGTTGAACAATGTCAAATATTCACCCCAGTACAGAGATCTAGGCCTTAATCCATCATTTTTTTGCTCTCCATGACAATCCAGTTTGAACCCAGCCATATGCAAATTAGTCTTGACCCTGCTCCTCATGGGAACAGTTCAGCCTGAACTGCCATGCCAGATCTTCCCTAACCGGAAACCAGCATCTTGGGACCGGTTTCAGGGTTTCACCCCTTATCAGCCAGGCATGTGGCATGGAGAGCACTGGACCCACATCTGGGCATACCTCTCCCACTCAGGTTGACAAATGCAAAAAGAACAATTGATGGACAGAATGTTGAACAATTTCAAACATTCACCCCAGTACAGAGATCTGTGCCTAAATCCACAGGTTTTTTCCTTCCCATGCCAATCCAGTTTGAACCTGGCCATATGCAAATCAGTCTTGACCCTGCTCCCCATGGGAATAGTCCAACCCGAACTACTAGGCCAGGTCCTCTCTGGGCCGGAGAGAAGCATCCTGGGATCGGTTACAGGGTTTCACCCCTCATGAGCCCGGCTAGCTAAACTCCAGTGGCATGGAGAGCAAGGGACCCACATCTGGGCATACCCGTCCCACTCTGGTTCACAAATGCAAAAAGAACAATTGATGGACAGATTATTGAACAATGTCAAACATTCACCCAATACAGAGATCTGGGTAAATCCACCATTTTTTCCCTTCCCATGCCAATCCAGTTTGAACCCGGCCATATGCAAATCAGCCATATGCAAATCAGTCTTGACCCTACTCCCCATGGGAACAGTCCAGTCCGAACTGCCAGACCAGGTCCTCCCTGTACCAGAAACAAGCATCCTGGGACCAGTTTGGGGGTTTTACCCCTCTTCAGCCAGGCTAACGACTCTGGTGGTATGGCGAGCACAGGACCCATGTTTGGGTATCCCCGTCCCACTTGGGTTGACAAATGCAAAAAGAACTGTTGATGGACCGATTATTGAACAATGTCAAACATTCATCCAAGTACAGAGATCCGGGGCTAAATTCTTTGTTTTCTTACTCCCTATGCCAATCCAGTTTGAAGCCACCCATTTGTAAATCAGTCCTGACCCTGCTCCCCATGGGTACAGTCCAGTCCGAGCTGCCAGGCCAGGTCCTCCCTGGGCGGAAACAAGCATCCTGGGACCGATATCCAGAAACGTCGGAATTTCCTTCAAAGTGGGTTGCCAAAGCAGAAATCATTGACAAAGAGGCTGACATTTGTCTGATCAAGGTTTTAATAAGTGGCAAGCTTCCTTTAACACGTGCTGCCAAATAGAAGGGGCTGAAGAGAACAAACCCTTTTGTTGAAGAAGAAGGAATGAACAAGACCTGTAGCACGTGAGCTGTAGATGTACAGCTGGAGCCAGGAGTGATAGATCACCTGACCAAATGGAATTTCTCATAGATAAGAACTAGACAAACAAACCAAAGGCCGTCTTGTGACATATAAAATAAAAATTAATGTTGACTAACGAATTTTATTTTCAGTATTTTATACGTAGCAAAAGTACTCTCTTATCTGTTTTACAATGGAAGATAGAAATAAATTGGCCTTTGAAAACTGCCAGCTTTAACGTGTGTAGGCAAACTGCAGCTCCACATGTAGCATATCAGCCCAGGTGACCCTTTTAGGCATGCAAGTGAGCACTGAGAAGTGTCTTTAATTTGAGCACTCTGAGGATGGGCCCATCTTTAACAAGGGACACTGGCAGCGGACCCACACAGTGTTAAATTCAAATTCCAACTGTAAAAATGTGTTCAGTTTCAGTTCCACAACTCAGCCATAGATATTAGCTGCTTCTCAAAACATGTATTACGTTTTGCTCCAGATGTAAGTGCCAGGACACAGGGAAAGAACTATAAGGGCCAGATGTAGGTAAATAGCATTTACCGATTCGAAAATACTGAATTTTACCGATTCGGTATTTTCGAATCGGTAAATGCTATGTAGCAAATCATTCGGTAAAAATTACCGAATCGTTAAGATTCGGTATTTACCGAATCGGTACCGATTCGGTAATTGCCATTCATTCCTATGGGCCTGGAGGCCCATAAGAATGGATGTCAATTACCGAATCAGTAAATACCGATTCGGTAAAAGGGGGAAAACATAGAAGGGTGGCAGGGTGTCCCTTTGACATCCTGTTGCACCCCTCAATTGTGTATGGGTGCGCATGTATGTCTGAAACATGGCACTGAAGCAATTTGCATCTTGTAGTTTCAACTTGTAGTTGGTGGTAAATAACGAATCCTAACATGGGATAAGCAGTCCTTTAAGTGCTCCCTACATTAGGAATTCAGTAATTTAAGAAATCGGTAATTTGCCGATTCCTTAAATTACTGATTCGGTAAATTACCGAATGGTTAATTTCGGCCCCTACATCAGAAAAGCCTATTACCGGTCGGTAACGGACGAAATTTGTTAATTTCGGCCGTTACCGACCGGTAATAAACTTCCTACATCTGGCCCTTGGTGAAATATGCAGAATGGAAAGCAGATTCTACCACACTCTCATTACACAAACAAGCACGCACACACACACACACACACGTTCTGTTGGAGAAGGGACTAAAAACTACACAGTGGAGGCTGGGATGGTAGACTGCAATGCCAACTAGCTTTGAGATACTCTTGTCCGAGTTAGGTGTTTACTCTTTGGCTGACCCAGGGCTTTTGTCAGCAGCAGCATACAAAACGTGATTCAAACAGGATGGCTAACTGCTTCCTTTCATTGTCATAAATGTATCTCCTTGTACACAGACACATTTTAAAAAGATGCATTTACTTCACCAGGTACTCAGACTTTGGAAGAATATCAAACATATTCCATATTTAAAGTACACATCTTGAATTCTAAGTTTCCTCTTAGTGAAACGTGTACATGGTAGGAAATATGCTTAATTGTTCGGCAGTGCTTTTTCATTCGCCACTTCCACAATATTCCAAGCACCCTGCTGTTAACCCAGGAGTTGAGTTCTAATCATATCTTCATCTTTTGATCACATTGTGTGATCTTTGGCATCTGTGTCGGACTCTGTAACTGCCAGAAATAGGAAAGCTTAACACTATGTGAAATGTTTTAATACAATGTATTGAATACATTGAAATGCACACAAGAAAGATCATTTCGTGGTTGTCTGTGCAAGGCAAAGGAACGGGGTGTCAAACCGACCAACCCACTTCTTCCATTGTTTAATTTTGCGGTCGTAAAATGAGGAAGCCCTCATTCCTTGGAGTGTTTGACATACCAAAGGCACAGTCCCCTGGCAGGCTTGCAAGCAGGAGCATGTGCTACAACCCACATGTGTGCTAGCCAGGGCTAAATACACCTGAACACTATTGATACTGGAACAATGACAGAATTTGGCTCCCTCATTATCGGCTGTCTGAATACTTACCTTTGTACACTAGGACTTGAGTGCCTCAATAACCTGCAATGCACCCACTACTGACTACTGCTCTGCCTTCAACATTGTGTTTATTCACCCTCTGGGGTGCTATAATCTTATCCGTTTAGACATTGTACTGTTTCCATATTATTGTTTCTTGATTGTTATTACTCTGTATACTCTTGTATGATTGATACCCTATTTTTGCAACTCACTGTCTACGGAATCTCATATTGATTTAAGAGTCTTGTTTATCCTACCTACTGTTTCTGTAAAGCGCTCTGATATCTGCAAAGATCTTGTTCGCACTATATAAAACTTTAAATAAATAAATAAATAAATAAATAAATGAATAAATATGAGCACTACACCCAGAGCTGCCCACAGATGCTGCAAGGCAAACCTTTAATACAGCAGGAGGGCAAGTTCGGTGTGTCAGAAGGCAGAGGAGGAAAGACATAACAGGCAGGGAAGAAGCAGAAAAGGAAAGAGAATGAAGGGAGGGGGCTTTAAATTGACCATGGTTGCGTGTAGGACTATTGTTGATAAGACCGGAAGTCTGACAATCCTAGGGGCAATCGTAGAAACGCTGGGACTCACGGGTGTACAGAAGTATTCCCTGGAGGTTCGTGCATAGCTGTGCTCCTTGTACTCAGGAGTGCAGCATTCCTTCTCTAGAGTGCATCACTTTTCATTTCTAAAAATGGGACATAGATTCTGGAAGAGAGGTTTTTTGGTGGGGCCATTTCGGGTCACTCTATGCTTGTAATGACATTGGAAAACAATGCGGGGGGGGGGTCAGATGGGTGGAGATTAGACTTGTGAGAACTAAAGGATGGGGCAGTAGTGAAGTGTATATTAATTCATATAACAATTCACAAGGATCTCTACTTTATAGCAAAACAGATGACAGCAGTATCGGGGTAACGTTACAGGGGAGAGTATAAAACAAAAGTGCGAGGGAAGGACAATTCTAGGATAGTGGATAAAGATTGTAACAGACTATCAATAACAAACATATTATCTGACATAAATATTATTTTACTCCATTGGGTATGAATGTTCTATTATAAACTGCAATGGGCGATATTTTTGTATACAATATTTGGGCCATAACATTTTTATTCCACGATACTTAGGCCATGCTGTTCTGGTACCCTAACATGGGTAAGAGGAAGGACTGACATGAAAGGTTGAGTGTCTGGCTGACCTAGAGATGCAATATAAAATGATATTTGATCTGTGAATATGATGTCAGATTGCAGATAAAAAGAGGAATGTTCAGTGCCGGAAAATGATGCAAGATCTTACTGTCTCAGTGTCTCTATGACGTTGGTAATAAGGTATACAAAATATTCAGTCGTCTAATATGAAATTCAGCCTTCATTTCCAGTGCAAGCTAAATTTTCTTACAAACCCAGACCTGCCTGACAATAAGATGTCTGCTCATGTACACGAATAGCTTTACTTCCTAAATGTAGGTAGGAGAGTCATAGGTTTCTACGCAGAAAATGGCTTCATTTTATAGGGAAAATCTATCCCCTCACTTGTTTTCACAAGTTCCTTCTTATCTGATGTCAGAAGGTGAAAGACAAGCCTACACCCCAATTTAGGTAGGAGATTCCGGATTTAAGCCAAAAATGTTTTTCTTTTTCTCACATATTGAACCCCCCCCCCCCCTTTTTAAAGCAAGTTAATAGAGAAATGTATTTCCCCTATTGTTTTTCTAAATCTCCCTATTTTCTGTTACCAAATGTTGGCAAACATGCATCAACGTCCACACACGTAAACTAGATTTGACTCTGTGCCTGAAATCCCACACCAGTGTGGTGAATATACTGTGAGGTTCATACATTGTAAGTGTCGTCCCCTACCTGTCTCGGGCCTCACCTATTTAATCAGTTTATTGTATTAATATCTAAAATAATCTCAAAGAGACATTGTGATTGGATTGGCTCCGACACGCCATTGTAATGGACCTGCTTTATGTGGCGCAATCTGCACGCTCCCCGACGAGGGCGACGAAATTCGCGCCCAGTTCATCCAGGGCTGCGCGTCGGTCAAGTTACGCGAACGCATCCTGCATGAGGACAACATGCTGATAAGGGACATCCTAAGGCTTTGCCGCTCCAAAGAATTGTCGAAGGCCAGGGCTGCGGACATGGACCCCAAACCAGCAGCTGTCGTCAAGGAGGAACCAGTGTGTGCCATCCGCAAGGACGTCCAAGAACAACGGCCCAGGACCCCTCGTCCAAAACCCGCCGCTTCTTCACAACCATCCCGCAGTCGTTCATGCGGTTGGTGCCGTGGCCCGTCCCCACATGACGGAATATGCCTGGCGCAAGGCAAAACCTGCAGTGCTTGCGGCAAAGGGAATCACTTCTCAAAAGTGTGCCGGTCCACTCCGAGAAGACGTCAAGGGGGTCCGCCAAGACGAGTGGGCACGATTGAACCGCCACAGGAAGGTCCTGCCAGTAGTGACATGGACGATGACGAAGCTGAGGCCCCTACGGTACATGTAGTCCGGATGTTAAACACCCTCTCAGCTACTCAATCAGCCACACCGATGTGTGATGTAAAAGTACAGGACCAGCCTGTTGCCGCCCTTATAGACACGGGAGCCACCATCAACCTCATGGCAGATAGCGTGTACAGGAGCCTACCAAGTCCTCCAGCACACCGCCCCACCAGGGTGCAAGTCTATGCCTACGGCACCAGGTCTCCGCTCCGGCTATGTGGGGTGTTTCAGGCCGATCTGTCGCATGATGACACCCGCCAGCACACCAAGGTGTATGTATTCCAGGAGGGATCAGGATTCCTGCTCGGTTGCAGAACAGCCCAAGACCTCAATCTGGTCCGCTTCGCGTTCACCATTCGCACTCCATGTCTGGATGACCTGCTGGATGGGTTTGAGAGCCTGTTCGAGGGGATCGGCTGTATGAAGGGCCCAGCGACCTGTCTGCACATTGACCGGTCCATCGCCCTTATTGCCCTTCGCCACCGGAGGATTGCATTCCACCTCCGTCCCAAAGTCGAAGCGGAGCTGCGCCTGTTAGAGCGAGCCGGAATCATAGAGCGGGTGCGAGGCCCCACTCCGTGGGTGTCACCTATCGTCGTTGCGAAGAAGCCAAAGCAACCGGATGCTGTCCGCATCTGTGTGGACATGCGAGTCCCCAACCTCGCCATCAAGCTGGAGCGTCACCTGACCCCTACAATCGACGACATCATCGGAGAGCTCTCGGGCTCCAAGTGGTTTCCGAAGATTGACCTCCGCTCTGGGTACCACCAGTTCCCTCTGCACCCCGACTCTCGCCCCATCACGACGTTCTCCACCCACGCGGTGCTGTGGCGCTACACCCGTTTAAACTTTGGGATCTCCAGTACGGTGGAGGTGTTCCAAAACATCATCAAGAACATCCTCCAAGGCCTGGACAGAGTTGTCAGAGATGACATCCTTGTGCATGCACCCACCCTGGAGGAACACATCCAATGCCTTCATGCAGTGTTCACCCGCCTCCGAGACAGTGGCCTCACCCTCCACCGGGACAAATGTGAATTACTGCGTAAGGACATTAGTTTCTTTGGGTACCGATTTTCAGACAAAGGCATCGGCCCGACCCGGAAAAGGTAAAGGATATTCAAAACGCACCTGCCCGTGTCCGGAGTCTGCAGTTTTCTAGATATGGTGACATACTGCGGACGCTTTATAAGGAACCTGTCGGACCTAACAGGCCCTCTACGAGACCTCACCAAATCCACCAGTCACTGGACGTGGGCGACAGAGCAGGAGGAGGCGTTTCAGAAGACCAAGGCAGCCCTGTCTGCCGATACCACCTTAGTATACTTTGACCCACGGCACAAGTCCCAGCTAGTGGTGGATGCCAGCCCCACCAGCCTCGGGCCGTGTTGGCCCAGAAACAGCTCTGTGGAGAATGGGCCCCAGTCGCCTATGCCTATGTTCCAGTGGAACAGCGCTATTCTCAGATCGAGAAAGAAGCGATCGCGATCTTGTGGGGCTGCCGCCATTTCCACATCTACCTATACGGGCATCCATTCGCAGTCATCACTGACCACAAACCTCTTGTCCCGCTGTTCCAAGGATCGTCCTCACGGACCTCCCCCGAGGATCGAGAAGAGGGTGCTACAACTTCAAGAATTCCAGTTCACGGTAGAGTACAGGCCAGGCACCCACAATCCGGCTGACTTCTTGTCTTGGCACGCTCGACCAGTCACCGAGCTGGAGGCAGCTGAAGCATCAGCCACGGAGGAGTACGTCAGGATGATTGTCGAAAGGTCACGGCTCCCCATTTCCCTGGAAGAGGTCGTGCGAGCGACAAAGAACGACGACTGCATCCAGGCGATATCCTCCGGAGAGTGGAATTCGATCCACAGCCCGTCGTCATATTGGACCGCCGAGGCTCAGGACACGCTGAAGCCCTATACCATGTACGCCACGAACTGTCAGCATCTCCAGATGGCTGCCTCCTGAGAGGCCCTCGCCTCGTGCTACCCAAGTGCCTGACCCAGCAAGCCGCCATCCTGGCACACGGAGCCCACCAAGGGATCGTGAAATCAAAGAACCGCCTCAGGAGTAAAGTGTGGTTCCCGGAGCTGGATCAACTGGTAGAATCCATCGTCCAGCAATGCCCAGTGTGCCTAGCAACGAGCCTTCCCAGCTGCCCAGCACCAGTGATCACCGAAGCAGGCCCTTCATTCCCGTGGGAAAAGGCGAGTGCCGACTCTGGCAGTCTCCTGGGAGGGAAATACATGTTGGTCATCGTAGATGATTTTTCAAGGTACCCTGAAGTAGAGATTGTTGCCTCTACAGCGGCAGGAGAAGTCATCCCGAAGCTAGAGAAAGTAATGGCAACCCGCGATCTAATGAAAGAGCTCACGTCAGACAACGGGCCTCCGTTCACGAGCACAGACCTCTCTGAATATCTCTCATCTCAAGGAATCAAGCATCGCCGGATAACCCCCAGGTGGCCTCAGGCAAATGGAGAAGTGGAGAGGCTAATGCGGACTCTCAATAAGGCCATCCAGATAGCCCTGTCGGAAGGTCGGAGTCTAGAACATGCGATCTACCAGTTTCTACTGGAGTATCGCCTCACGCCTCACTGCACCACAGGGATTTCACCGAGCTGTCTCTGTTTCGACACCATCCCGCACCACCCGGTGTGGGCCCAGCACCCAAATCCTCCAAACCAATCGACGGCACGGCGCACCAAAACCAATCAGGAAGCGTCTAAGCGGAGGCGAGCTGAAGACAGCCCCATCACTGTGGGGGACCAAGTGCTTGTGCGTGACCGCCACCCGGCAGGCAAGTTCAGGATGCCTTTTGAAGTAGAGCCATGGACTGTGACGGAAGTCAAAGGCACCATGGTGGTGGCCTCGAGAGGAACTGAAAGAGAAACGTACAATGTCTCTTTCTTCAAAAGGATCCTTGTAAACGACTGTGAAGGAAGCACAGCACCTGACGTAGCCCACCCACCATAATGGGAGAGGCCCCAAGAGCAGGGGGTATGAGTCAGCCCGCATCCAGCCACGCAACGTGAAGACAGCCCAGTTTCAGCTGCGTCTGAGAGACCTACTACTCCAGAGCTCCCAAGCAACCAGCCGGGGTCCCAGGAAGGAAACACCTCGAACACAGTGGTGACCCCTCCGAGTCGAGGCAGTCAAGGTCGGTACGTTTTGCGGCCTCATCCCATGCCGTCCCAGAAGTACCAGGACTTTGTAGCCCGTTGCCAACCCCGGTGAGACCAGAGGGGAAACGATGATCCCAGCTGACCAAGTAAGACTGTTCCTGAAAGTGTTACTTTCTGAGACTGATAATCCACAGTTTAAAGTGGGCAGTGTTTTCCTTTGTGTTCTGTTTTGCTCCTTAGGTAAAGGAGGAATGTAATTTTGTATCACAGGGACCAACCCACCAAGCAGTGTTTGCGGAGGGGTGGTCCCTGCAGTTGCCCACAACGTTACCCCAGTTAGGCTGGCCCAGCGTACGCTCGGCCAGCACGTATGGAAGTAAATAAATAGCCCAGCCTCCTGGGCGTGGTTCAGTTTGGTATCTGGCCACTAATCTGACAATGTGTGTGCCATCATTGTGTCCTGCTAGGCCCTGTCCCTACGATACTACAACACCTGGCCCAGGGTGAGGTGAGAATACATCCGGGGAACCCCAATGGCGCAACTTCAAGACTGCTGAACTGCTGCATCTACACTGTATACTCCTGCTCACACCCTTCTCCGCTCCCATTTTGTTTGTTTGCAGTTTTATACAGCCCAAACTCGACCTGAAGTTATTGGAATTCTTTACAAAGCACTAGGACACAAGAACACATTAATTTTTGTAGGGACAGAAGATTAAGGGCCAGATGTAGGTAATTCATATTTACCGACTCTTAATACAGAATTTTACCGATTCGGTATTTAAGAGTCGGTAAATATGAAGGGGGGAGATGTAGGTAATTCTAATTTAAGAATTGCCGAATCGGTAGGATTCGGTATTTACCGATTCTGTAAATACCGAATCGGTATTGCCCATTGATTCCTATGGGCCATGAAGCCCATAGGAATCAATGGGCAATACCGATTCGGTATTTACCGAATTGGTAAATACCGAATCCTGCAAGGGTGCAGGGGGTGTCACTTTGACACCCTCTAGCACCCCAATTCCGGACTTGTGTGCCATGTGGCACACAGACATGCCCTAAGGGCATGTCTGTGTGTCACATTGCACAGGTGTGCATGCACAGATGTCTACATCTGGGTTTTACCGAATCAGTAAAATTACCAATTCGGTATTTTACAGAATCGGTAAATTTACCGATTTGGTAAATTTACCGAATCTGTAAAATGATGCCCCTACATCCCGATCACCAAATACCGGTCGGTAACGGCCGAATTCGGCCGTTACCGACCGGTATTTGGGCTCCTACATCTGGCCCTAAGTGATTTGCCCAGAATCACAGGATGTTGAGGACGCTGAGTCTCAAACCGGTTCGCAGGTTCCAGATGCAACTCTGGCCGTTACACCACATCCTTTACCGTTCATCACAAGCACTTTAAGTTTTTTGCTCTCTCCCTTATACAAATGCAGACACTCATGGATGGGTACGTTTTTATGTTTCTTATCACCTGCTTCAATGCTGAACTATCATTTTTTTTTATTATGCTGGCGAAAACAAGCTGTGTTTCAGAATTTGGCACGGTCTATTTAGAGGCCCTGCTGTTAAGGTCTGAAAAAAACAATTGTACAAAATCTAAGCAATGATGATTTCAAGATGAAATCATTATTTTGTGGGAAATTGGAGAAAATGGAAGCTTGGCACCATATACAAAATCCTGTGTCTGTATTACAGATAGGGCGCACTTTGCATGTTTTCACCATGGCACATAAAACAGGTGTGCCAGGAGCAAACATGGAAATTACGCCCAATCAGGAAGAATGTGCTGCTCTCTGGGCAGCCAGAAACACGCACTGCTCCCAGATCAGCGCATTCAAGAGAAATTCAAAGCAGCTGTTTTAATGCTGCTCTGTCTTTCTCTGTGCAGGCGGCAACCCTCCTGCACTTTTAAAAGGGTTTAGAGATCCCATTGCCGGCAGGTGCAGTGAAGGACTGCATCTGCCTGCTAGGGGATGCCTAGGGGGGGACCATGAGACCCCTTTTCATCCTTTCACAGTGCTGCATTTAGAAGGCCCACTAAAAGTGCACCACCTTTTTGGGGGCATTTGTATAATAATTATTATGGATAGAGTTCACTTCTCCTGTTTGCGCTTTTGCGCAACTTAAAACAGGTGCGCTGGGTGCAAACAGAGAAAATGTGCCCTACTACATTGAATGTGCTGTCCCCAGGGCAGCTGGGCCAGACTGGCCATAGCAGGCACCAGTCGTTTCGCCAGTGGGCCGCTAGGCTGGGGACCGGTTTTGAGCCCTGTGGAGGGCCATTTTGAGGTCTTGCCTATGCAGTGCGCATGCGCTACATAGGCAAAAAGGCCTTTTGCAATTGATTCACTTTTCGCCCTTAAAACGTGCACGCGTTCCATTGCCTTCAATGGCAACACGTGCACGTTTGGCGATTCCCTTGCGGAAGCGAACTTGACACCATATGTTTGTAATTAACTTACAAACACATGGTGCCCCTGGCTCGCTCCCGCAAGGGAAACGCTTCGTGTGTCTCCCACTTTCCCCCACTTGTATTGTCAAATAGCTGAAAATCATAGGCGTCATGGTTACGCCGCCTGCACGCCAACCACTAAATCTATGAAGCGAGCGCATCCCTTCTTTGGCTCATTAATTGCTGTTTCAAGTGGGGGTCGAAGGGCATGGTTGTGAAATATCTTGTACACATTGACCGAGGTGACATTTCTAGAAAGCAAATCCAAAACTTAGAACAAGTCCATTTGGCAGAAAGGAAACTGAGGCACATCGAGATATATTTGCTCAGGATCACACTGTTGCTTTCTGAGTTGTACCATGGGTGGTTGAGGCCATCTTGGAGTTCGTGAACCCCTCTGTTGACATAGGATTGCTCAATGTTGGTTTATGCGGGGATGGGGCGGGGCAAGAGTGAGTGGTGGAGATTTTTTTGCAACTAGCCGATTACGTTTCCAGACAGCAACTGTTGAAATTTGAAGATCATTTTTTTGCATTACTCTCTATTGCAGTCGCATGGTTTGCATTTTATCATTAGGACTGCAGATGTTTGGGCTTTAACTGTTGCAACCATGTTCTCGGTTGAAAAAACGCTTTACTGATTTAATATTAATTGAATACAGTATGTATTTATAAAGACATATTCAGCCGATACAAGTTTTGCATCTTCTGTATGAGGATCATTATAGCCTAGAATTGTCAGTTTTATATAGCTCTAACTCGACCTTAAGGTATTGGAGCTCTTTACACGAGCACAGCACTGTTTATCGCGCTTTAACATAGCGCCAACTCGCATGGAAGGGACTGAAGTGCTTTGCATGAGTACCACTTATATTACACAACGATCCAGCACCACTCTGCCCGTTATTTATTTATTTCTGTTTATCACGCTTTAACATAGCGCCTGAACAGTTTGCCAGGGCCGGTTTCTGGTCTCAGGCAGCCGCGAACTCATGCTGCCCTGGGGACAGCGCATTCAAGTGAAAAACGGAGTGCTTTGAAGCAGCCACTCCGTGTGTCACTGTGCAGGCGGCAACCGGCCTGGACTTTTAAGAGGGGGAGTGAGATCCCCTTGCAGGCAGGTGCAGTGAGTACACCGGTGAGTGCACCTGCCTCCAAGGGGATGTCTGGTTCTATAAACCCAAATCGCCTCCTCCAGAGGGCTGGCACCAGGGCACCCAGCGAGGCTGCTTGTATTTCTCTGTCTCTGTCTCCGTGCCCTCTGTGGGCCGGTTTTATTTTCTCCCCTTTCCTAGTCCACTCTCTGTGGACTGGGAAAGGGGAGAAAAAAACGGCCCACAGAGGGCACTGAGGCACCGGCCCTTCGGCTGAAGCCTGAATGCCCGCCTTGCCAATCCGCCCCTGCCCACTGAGCCTTTCATCCTTCTGAGGTCGACAGAATGAGTACCATTGAGTTGGGTAACAATAAACATCTGTCATTCAGCGCCAGATACCCTTGCGCTTTACATATACACATGTTATGTTATATGTGTCCCAGCACTATCTGTATTACAGAAACCTTTCACATCTTTCTGTAACACCTTTCTTTAACACCAAAGTGCCCCAGGGGTACGTAAAGCGGGCGCACTTGCCATAATACGCTCCCTGGAGTCCAAGCCAAGGTGCCAAGTCTTCCCTATGAAAGTAATGCCACCCCCAGGGGCAGATGCGGAGCGCCCCCTGTAGGGCGCTCAGTCACCACTTCACGAGACAGAGCATGCGGAGACGTTCAGCTGTCCGCTGCCTGCATGAATGGAACATCCTCACGGAGATGAAAAGAAACACGGAGGGGCGCCGAGAGGTACTAAAAACAAGAACGAAAGTTTAGGGGGTTTAAGTGAAATATAGAGCAAACCAATGGAAAAAAGAAAGACATTATTTGAGATCTCAAGGAACAGAAGGGAGAAAAAAGAGAAGGGAAATACTGTAAAATAAAAAAGAAGAAGAAAGAAAACGGAGGAAAGAAAAGAAAGATCCGCTCAGTCATGCCCGGCCTCTCGGCGCTTTTTTCTCCTTTTCCCACTGTCCCCGCCACCTTATTAACGGGCTTCAGCTAGTAAAGCACCCCGTGTGTGTGTGTGTGTGTGGGGGGGGGGGGGGGTGAGGGGGTACCCCACTTACCGGCTGAGAGGCAGCAGAGAAGGCAGAGTCCGAACAGGAGACCCCGGTCCATCCTCAGTGTCACCCGGCGGGGGCTGCGGGCACTGAACGCCGGGGCGCACTCTGGAAATCAGAGGGCAGGGGTGCAGAACGCGGGGGGCACTTTTTAAATCAGGGGTGTTGTTGAAATCAGTGGGGTAGCAGTGGACTGGGGTTCTTAATACCCCCAGAATTAATGGGTGCACTGGTGCAGTCTTTCGAGTTGGGGGGCAGTATCGATATCAGCGAGGATTGCGGGGCGCAGTCAGTGGAGCCCAGAGCGCATCTGTCTCGGGGAGCAGCGGGCAGAGTTATACCCGCGCCCCCTTAGAGGAGCGCCCCCCGCTTCACACCAGGGCAGGGGCGGCACGCACGAGGCGCCGCCTCGGCTGAGGTTTCGTTTCTGCTCTCAGCTTAGGTTTCGATTTCGAGTTTCAGTAGAAAATGCGGGAAATCCGCCAAAATGCATAAGAGGCTCTTCAAAGAGGAAGACCCATCCGTCATCACAATACAATGAGGGGGCGGGGCACTGAGCAAGCACTGGAGTGGGATAAATCTCAGTTTAACCTCAATGTTACCCTCCACAGCCCATAACTAAACCACAACACTCGCCCATTCAAACCCCAGCTCCGACCCTTCCCCAGAACTCACTGTCACCCCGCTAATATCCCTGACCACAGCCAAAGCGTTACCACCAGGGCTTTAAGTGAGATTAAAAAACAAGCATTTACAATGCAATGGTCTCGGCAATATTATAGGTAGAGCTATTGGTATTGCTCATTTTTTATCTTTTTTGTATCCCTAAATAAATGGCATTGTCATTTCTATTGGCATTAGCTTTTTTTTTGCATATGTGATGTCCGCAGACTCCAGCCCGCTCCAGACACAGACGCACTGCACTGTCCGGACGCGCCAGGCCATGGGGGCCCAACGTAGGCCCAGGAGGGCCTGGTCGCTGCGAGGGCTCCAAGATACTCACATAAAGTCAAATAACTATAGTCTATGGTAAATGCGACAATGTCTATAGTCCGTGGTTATCAGGCGTAGATCAAGCCCTCTTGCGCCTACGCTGGACAGCCCTGAACTACTAACACACTACCTCCTAGCAATAACAGACACATTGCTAACCCTTGTACCAGCTACACTGCTTTCACCGGGCAGCGGGTCCTCTCCGCCATATTACACACACTGCAGAACTTCCCGCGCCCCGCGCCCCCCACCCCCTATTACAGATACAATGTCCAGGCCCTCCTTAGAACCGACAAAAACCCTCCCTCCCCACTAGGCGCACGGACCCTCCTTCCCAGATACTGTCCAGGCCCCGCTAAGTAACTGGCAAACTGTCCCTCCCGCCTCCCTCCCAAGTAACAGACACACCGCGCAGCCCCCTACACGTGACATACAAACTGCCCTCTCCAAACAGCAGGCACACAGTCCCTCACTCCCATGATATAACAAACACTGCCCATATTCCCTCTCTTCCCGCCCAGCTCATAGCACACCCCCTATCAGGCACGCTGTCCCTGAATCCCAGGTCACTCACACACTGTCGCTCCCTCCTGGTAACTGACACACTGTCCCTTCCACCCCGTAACTGACACTGTCCCTCGCTCCCAGCTACTGACACACTGTCCCTCCGACCCGGTACCTGACACTGTCTCTCCCTCCCGGTAACTGACACACACTGTCCCTCCCTCCAAGGTAACAGACACACCGCGCAGTCACCTCCTTGTGACACATAAACTGTCCTCCCCAAACAGCAGGCACACAGTGCCCACCGTGATATAACACAAACACTGCCCCTCCTTCCTTCTCTTCTCCCAGGTACCGGGCGCACCCCACCGACCGCCCATAGCACACCCCCGTATCAGGCACGCTGTCCCTGAATCCCAGGTCACTCACGCACTGTCCCTCCCTCCGGATAACCGATACACTGTCCCACCCGGTAACTGACACACCGTCCCTTTCACCCGGAAACGGACACTTTCCCTCGCTCCCGGGTAACTGACACACTGCACACCAGCCTAAGTATCTGACACACTGTCCACCTTCCCGAGTAAATCTCACACTGTCCGTTTCAATATCAGAGACAGCCTGGCCTAGAGTAGCTATAACCACACGGTACCACATGGTCATCGCGGCCGTGAAGAAACACATGCCCTCCTCACACGCACGCACGCACACACACACACACAAAAGTGTAAGTCATCTGAAAGAGTCACACAACTCCTTTCACCGAACACTGGAAGATCCGGTCCTATCTAACGGTCTCGCTGGAGAGCGCTTAGTGGCCTCGCAGTCGCTGCCCAGCCCACTCATGTCCGCAGACTCCAGCCCGCTCCAGACACAGACGCACTGCACTGTCCGGACGCGCCAGGCCATGGGGGCCCAACGTAGGCCCAGGAGGGCCTGGTCGCTGCGAGGGCTCCAAGATACTCACATAAAGTCAAATAGGACAGTGGTGCTTTTGGGGTCACGGGGGTGCGAATATGCCAGTGAGGAGGGGTGGCCGCGCTAGTGGGGCTTAGGGGGTGGGGTACAGCTGAGGGGTGGTATAAAGAGGCGACGGGGGTGATAGAAAGCCTTACGGTACAGCGTGGGTTGTCGAGGCGGGGTGAGGTGAGGAGGGGGTGAGGTGGAGGGAGGGGGGGCAGTGACATTAGAGAGTGAGAAGAGGTAAGGCCGTGCGGGCCCGGTGAGGAGGGGTGTGGGGGGGGGGGGGGGTTCGGACGGGACAGTTGTGCTTTGAGGGGTCATGGGGGTGCGGATATGCCAGTGAGGTAGGGTGGCCGCGCTCCCTTCTCTCCCCTCTCTCCCTGTGATCCTGTTGTATACCCTCACATTTCCCTTCAACCCCGCTTGATGCCCGCTGCCCCCCTCAACGCTTTAATTCGGTCACATTGCGCTCCTCGAAGCTGCGCTCTCCCTCACTCGGCGCTGTACCCTCGCCCTTTCTTGCCCTCAGACACATTACCTTCACGGAGCCCCACTGAACTCTCACACTCTGGCCGCACCCATAATCCCCACTCGTTATGCAGACTGACCCGTAATTTTACCCTCTCCACCCTCCCGGGAGTGTAAGACCGGCCTAGCAACAGGAGCCTCCAGGGATAGGTCGGACATCAGTTTAATTTTTGCGGGCGACTCCGAACATCTTTGCACCCAGCCGCTCTTACCCTGGTCGGACGGGACAGTGGTGCTTTGAGGGGTCACGGGGGTGCGGATATGCCAGTGAGGTGAGGAGGGGTGGCCGCGCTAATAGGGGTTAGGGTACAGCTGAGGGGTGGTTTAAAGAGGCGACAGAGGTGATAGAAAGCCTTACGGTACAGCGTGGGTTGTCGAGGCGGGGTGAGGTGAAGGGAGGGGTGGGGGGGGCAGTGACATTAGAGAGTGAGAAGAGGTAAGGCCGTGCGGGCCCGATGAGGAGGGGTGTGGGGGGGGTTCGGACGGGACAGTGGTGCTTTGAGGAGTCATGGGGGTGCGGATATGCCAGTGAGGTAGGGTGGCCGCGCTCCCTTCTCTCCCTGTGATCCTGTTGTTTACCCTCACATTTCCCCTCACCCCCGCTTGATGCCCGCTGCCCCCCTCAACGCTTTAATTCGGTCACATTGCGCTCCTCGAAGCTGCGCTCTCCCTCACTCGGCGCTGTACCCTCGCCCTTTCTTGCCCTCAGACACATTACCTTCACGGAGCCCCACTGAACTCTCACACTCTGGCCGCACCCATAATCCCCACTCGTTATGCAGACTGACCCGTAATTTTACCCTCTCCACCCTCCCGGGACCGGGAGTGTAAGACCTGCCTAGCAACAGGAGCCTCCAGGGATAGGTCGGACATCACAGTTTAATTTTTGCGGGCGACTCCGAACATCTTTGCACGCAGACGCTCTTACCCTGGTCTGGAGGAAAACAGAAGTGTGTCTGGCTGAAAGGCGGGTGGATGCTCGAAACAGGCTGACGTGCAGAGGAGGGCGCTGTAGGGAAGGGGCTAGAAATCCTAACAAAAGCTTATTGAAAATGGGGAACGAGACCATGACGATCCTCACCGGCAGACGAGAAATAAACAAGCATTATCATAACTCCTTAACAAAAGCTCATTGAAAATGGGGAACGAGACCATGACGATCCTCACCGGCAGACGAGAAATAAACAAGCATTATCATAACTCCTACCATGATGCGGGTATCTGCTCTGAAATGCACACACGAGCGGGAGGGGGGCGGGAAACACACACACGGACAGCAAAAATACACGGAGAGCGGGAGGGGGTGGGAAACAAACAGGGGGCGGGAAACACACACACGGACAGCGAAAATACACGGAGAGCGGGAGGGGGCGGGAAACAGACAGGGGGAAGAAGGCACGGAGGGAAACAGCCACGATCTTACCTTCACTGCGAAGGATCGAAAATGGCGGACACAAGCTCCGAGATTTTTTTGGATTTGGGGGCGTGGTTTTGATGTTCTGAGTGACGGACAACGTCACTGTCTAAAGAACATCAAAAATTACGCCCCCAAATCCGAAAAGGACGGAGCTTGTTTGGAGTGACGCATCTCTCCTCCAATGGCTGGCCTCCGTTTAGGAAGCCAGCCAATGAAGGAGAGATGGGGCACGGAGGCGGGACCTTCGCCGCTACTCAGACTCATTAAATCTCCGGCCTAAGACTGCGCAAGCGCAGCCTTTTAGGCCTTCGACCTAAAAACGCGCGAGCACTTGAAAAGGGTGGGGCCTATAGGGCGCAGCTTAAACATATACAATACAATTCCCGTAGAGTGACACCCTGCACACACATTTGCTTAAAATCACAAATGCAACGACCATATGTGACAGTTGCTCTGAGCACTTTGCAGAGAGGCCAAGCATTGGATGACCACGTGTTCTGAACAGCTTTTTGCCTCTGACAGACAATGAGAAACTCGCACTGCATCCAGCCACAACTCAATTGTGCGCCTTTATAAACACCGGGATGGCACTCAATTCAAACTATACACTAGACAAGAGTAATATGTGGGGGGGGGGGGGGAACTAACATAACATCCTGGAAAAAGCAAACATGCATATTGAATGCAAGATTAAGTAAAGCATACGTAATATAAACAGGAACAGCATGGATTACCTTAATGTTTTTAACACAGATTGTTCAGAAATCAATCAGTGATTTTGCATGAGAAGTTGAGGACATATCTACAGGGCCCGAAAGCGACCTGTTTCAATGCTGTTGTAAATTACTACTGAGTCTGAGTCCCGGTGGGACCCGGCCCACTTAAAGCCCTGCCTACCACTAACCCTACTCCTAGCCCAGAGCTCATTTAGTCAGTGACGGCTGCTATTTACCAGGGGTGGTGGGCGGGGGAAGGAGGAAATACTGCTGCTCTCTACTGAAGACGGGCTCAACCCAGAAACACGTGTCTAGAGATATACAGCAATGTCTGCACCAACTTTGGTGAAAAACCCCAGCTAATTTTGAAGTAAGTTTGAACTGTGTACTGCATTTACCAGGATGCAAAGGGGCTAACTGTGCTGGGACTGTAAGGCAGTGTGCTCTCAACTCCCATACCGAAGGAGGAAAGGGATAGAGGGGTGTAAATAAAAATAATAAATAATAAAAATAAACAACACTTACCTTCAGGCCCGCCACTCGGCTGGCCGCCACCACTCAGTCCGCTCGCTGCAGAGTCTTGATGGTAGCAGGAAACAGGAAGTACCCAGGCTCCTGACTACCTTCGCCTTTCAGCGTTGTGATTGGTGTGAGTGTCATGGTTTGGCGCACAGACGGGTAATGGGGATCCGGGCATGTTCTGCACCCAGGATGTAATGCTGGGTGCAGAACATGCAAAGTGTGCATGACTTTTATGGTTGGCCCGAGAGGGCCGGCCAAACAGTTATGCGCACTTTAGAGTAGAGCAACCACTCCTCCTGGCCCCTGCCCTGCAGTTCAGCCCCGCCCACAACAGGAAATGGAAAACTAAAATGATAATAACGCTGGTTTCCTTTAATTACTGATCGCAGAGCAGTGGGGCAGCGCTCCTCCGCCTTAGTGAAAGAGCCGCCCCTGCATTCAGTCCCCATTATAACTCACCCATCCCCAACTGCATCTCCCTTCAAACTCCACAATACTCACTCATCCTAACCTAACCCTACACCCACCCTGATGCATGAAGCAACATGGCCAACTTTAAAGTATTTGAAATAACATTGTCATACTTTCAATATGGCTGCAACACTGCTTGATTCATGCAACCTGATACAATGTGGTGGCCATTTTGAAAATATACAAAATACACTTTCAAGATGGCCGCTACTACTGACTTTGATAAGGCTTTTAAATTGTGTCAGCAGTGGCAAAGCCTTAAACTGTAGTAAAAAAGCGCTCTTTACCAGGGCTTGTTTAAGCTGTATTCCTTTTGCCATTTCACTACATCTGGGGTTGAAATAACATAACATGTATTTGTAAAGTGTGCATTTGCCCAAGGGCATCCTGGTGCTGAATAACAGATGTTTACTGTAAACCCAATTCAATGGTACTGAAAATCCAATAAACCTCTTCCCCCCTACAAATTTGCCAAATGCAGTGAGGGGCTCTTCCATTTCCAGCATCTCATGGACAGACAAGAGCCTTCAACGGAGTGAGGGCCCTCTGAAGCATGGGGTCTGAGCTGCGCACTTCTTCTGTGTGGGGTGGCACTAGGATTAAAAACAAGAATAAGTAGGAGAACACACATAACTTTTTCTCTGTGATATTCAATGTGCTCAGTTTGTAGTGTGCTCGCAGGGTATCACTCTGATCCAAGAGTGTGGTGTCCAATGTAGAAATAGCGTGCCCTAGTAGGGTCCGTCCCCCTTAGCACTACCAGATCCCAATTTTCCGGGGTTGATTGGTTTTTCAATGTTGGACATGAATGAAACACAACATGTTTTTCAATGTGTAGAGGATGTTTGATCGTTTTCTTTCTTTCTAGATTCAAATTCCATTCATTGCTTAGTTTCAGCAATAAATAATATGTACATCCATTAAATTGTTAGATACAATGCTCTTTCCTTTTTCTCCATCATTCCAGATGCATTTTGAGCAATGATCCCTTCTTCAGGGGATAGTTCTAGAGGAATACATATGTTAAAAAAAATGAGGAAAACCTAAACATCAAACAATCCATGGTTAACCGGCATACATGGGTGTGGTGATCAATGGTTCCGGGCTAACGTGCTTGCAGACCTCGAATGTTAAGAATAAGGTCCTTGTTAGATCTAAAGGTCTCTAGTTGGCCGAGGTAGGCACCAATGTCAAAATAGGGACCCTTGCTTCTAGTCAGGATAAGGGGGATACACTCTTTGGCTAACCCCTGCTCACCTCCTTGGTAGCTTGGCACGAGCAGACAGGTTTATCAAAGGCAATGTGTAAAATATTTGTACCAACACTCACAATAACACAGTGAAAACACCACAAATGGACTCCACCCCAGTTTCGAAAAATAAAATATTTTTATCTAGACTACACAAGACCAAAACGACAAAAATCCAACATACACTGTTCCAAAAGAAGACTTTAACCCCTCCCCTGCTGATGACGGAACCGCTCCGTCATCAGCTACGGTTGGGCTGTGCTGATGACGGAGCGGTTCCGTCATGGCCCGGCCGCCGCGCCTGCGCGGCGCTGATTTCGCGCCTGCGCGGTCGTTCTAATGAGCGGGGCGGGTCATGACGGAACCGCTCCGTCACCAGCATAGCTCAACCGCGGCTGGTGACGGAGCGGTTCTGTCACCAGCATGCGGCCGCCGCCCCACCCCGTTAGCGCTGCGGCGGAATAGCCGCCGCAGCGAAAGGGTTAAAAAGAGTTCAAATGTTTGCACCAAAATAATCCACAGTTGCGTCACTTTTAGCCCAAAGTACCTGTAGATGCGACAAAAGTTCCAAGCGGCAGCTGCAATGTCAGAAAACAAGCAATGCGTCACTCCTGAGACCTTGGGGAGGCGATGCGACAACCCCGTTGCACACAGCGGGCGGGTTGCTTCGAATCTGGTCTGTATGGGGGCGATGCTATATCTTGCATGGATTCCGGTTTGCAGGTGCTCCGGTGGAAGCGTCTCGCACAGGCACGATGCGACGATCTCCGGCCGGAGACGATCTTCTGTATAGCAGCGATGCGCAGCGCAGCGTTAATTCTCTTCTGTCACGGCCCCTCGATGCATTGGTACTGGACTCTGCGACAATGATCGCAGCGACCGGATGCATTCCGCAGGTAATCGGTGCGTCAGTTCTCGTAGCGACGACAGGCTCTGCAACGATGTTCGCAGCGACAGGAACCTTTTCTCACCGGGGCGATGCACTCCGCAAGCGAACAATGCGCGTTTCTTGCAGTGGCAATAGGCGCTGCGATGATCTTCGCGGCAACGGTAATTTCCTCTCACTGTCGACAATGAGCTCCGCAAGCGAGAGATGCGTGGCAATTGCAGATCTTCTCTTCTTCTTTTCCAGCTCCCCAAACAGCAGGAAACAACCTCCAGAGGCCCCACAACTGGATCAAGCACTCTACGCAGGTCAGATCTCACACAACAGAGTTCAGTGGGAAGCTGGGGGTGAAGTCCTTTTGTTCCTGGGACTTCTTAACAGGAGGCCAGCTTTCCTCGGGCCCATGGAGATCTCCTCAAGCAGGGGACACAGCAACAGCAAAGTCCTTCCCCTCTCATTGGCAGAATAGAAACTGCAGGTCAGCATACAAACACACATGCAGGGCAGTCCTTCCTCTTCAGTCTATCAGCTTTTCTACTTGGCAGAGGTTCCTTCTTGATTCCAGGATGATCTAAAGTTCATGGGTTTGGGGTCCTGTAGTTATACACCAAAACGTTTTTGATCCCTTTGTGCAGGAGTGCTCTGAGCCCGGTCCAAACCAGTTCTGGGTGCTTTCTGCCAGTGGACACCTTCTTCCTTTGAGAGAGAGGGGCAGAGTTGTCAGCCGCCCAGCAGGAGGGGGAGCCAGCATTGTGGAAGGCAGGCCCAGCCCTATTCAGGCCCAAGTGCTATCCCGTCCCACTACGCAAGATGCAGATGGAGCTTTTCAGCCTAGGGCTGACTCGCCCAGCCTCCAGGAGCCACCCCAGCCCCTGTCACTCACAAACCAGACAGTTAATTCACAAACAGACAGAGGCACACTGAAAGTTTAGACAAGAAAACAGGCTCGTTCTAAAAGTGCTGTTTTCAAACACAGGATTTAAAAACCATCCTTCCTAAAAGATGGGTTATTAAATTCTGAGTTCAGGGATACCAGCCTTCAATTTTCTATCTTGCTCCTATGGGAAGATATGCAGGTAAACATTATACACATCATTCCCTATTCTAGCCTTTGGGCAAGATAGCCTTTCAATAGTGAAAAGCGAATTGGCAGTATTTCACTATCAGAGTATGTCACCCACGCTAGAACATGCTCTACCTTTCACATACACTGCACCCTGCCCAGGGGGGTACCTTGGGGTTCCATAGGAGTGTCCAATGTGTACTGAAAGGGAAGGGTTAGGCCTGGCCAGTGGGGACACTGGTCAGGTCAGCATGTCAGTTAGCAACTGCGCACAGGCACTGCGGTGGCAGGCCTGAGACACCATTTTAGGGCTAAGCATGTTGGTGGCACAATCAGTGCTGCAGACCCACTGGTAGCATTTGAGTCACCAGCCCAGGCACACTCAGTGCACTTTACTAGGGACCTCCTGATGAAACAAATCTGCCAATCATGAATAACCAATTATAATAGCAATTTACCCAGGGAGCACTTGCACTTTGACACTGATCAGCAGTGGCAAAGTGCCCAAAGCTTCTAAACCAGCAAAAACGAAATCCAGCACAGCGTCAACAATACAGAAGGTAGAGGCAAAAAGTCAGGGGAAACCATGCCAAAGATGCCAGGTCTAACAGGCCTACTCCATGCGGTAATATGCTAATTTGTCCATATTGATGCAGTGAATTCTATGCCAATGATAATTAATGTGACTGAATCATGCCGTACCCCCAATCATGCAATATAAACCAAGAAAAACAATGCCTCAAATCTTAATCATTCTGGTACCTGCGGAGTGCCTGACAAACTAAACACTATGGTTGCGTATACCAGTGAATGGTATCTGTGGCATGGGTATGAGTCTATATGTTACGATGAGTGACTCAACGTGTATCACACACTAATACAGCTCCTGCGGGCTGTTAATGCCTGAGATGTGTCATCCATAACTCTGCTGAAAACCAGGGTAAGTATACAACAGTATACTAACTCATGCAAGTTAATATGTTATTAACGGGTGAAATGATGAAATAGAAGACCGGTGATTGCAAACATAACATACGGAAGTATGCCTTCATCATACACTGTGTACGATGAAGGCATACTTCTGCATGTTACACTTGCAATCACCGGTCTATTTCACCATTTCACCCGTTAATAACATATTAATTTGCATGAGTTAGTATTCTGCTGTATACTTCCCCCAGTTTTATACAAGTATTTTAATGTCCCTGCAGGTACAACAATTTGAAAACTCTCCTAAAGCCGGTATTTGTTCCCATTAACAGTGCACACTTTAAACAGTAAATGTTAGAAGAAAACACTTTAAAATGTTTCCCACAGCTGTCTTATTGAATACTGACTGATAAACAAAGGCAATCTTAAGAATGAACACAGAGGACTTCATATACAGTTCTACTTAAGAATTATTCCACACAGGAGAGCGAGAGCCAAACAAATCAGTTGCACTCTCCCAGCTACAATAGTTACACACAATAGCAACTGATAATCTTGAAGGATGAAAAAAAAGGGGTCCCACTCTATTTGAGGATATTTGTTTACAACCTCTTCGATATCCAAAGATATTGGATTAGACGCCTCACTCACGTATCGTGACATGCTTCATCATTGGCGCCTATCCACACCCTGGTAAGATGATACCACCAGGGCGGACTCAACCATAGGTGGAATGGGAGTTCTTGTATAAAGTCAAACTGGACAAGCAGAGATCCAGAAGAGTTGTTAAATATACCTTCAAGTATACCAAACGATTTTTCTTTATTAATAGGGTACCTGGGGTATGGATAAAATCAAAAGTAGTGTGGGGTTTTATTGAATATAATCATTCAATTGTACCCCCTGTGCCAACATGTTTCGGCCCATTCCAAGAGCCCAATCGGTTCTGGGGCCTTCGTCAGGGTTGAACTCTGAATGGTCATTATTGAACACAGGAGTACCTTTAGATGTAAAAAGACGATTAAGAAGCTAATGCACAATTTCTGTACAGTTGGTTACACAGAGGACGATTTCGCATGGACAGTGATTGAAAAATTGCCATCTTCACCTAGCGAGAAACAGGTACTGAAACTTGAACAAAGATTGATATACAGATTCCCCAGTACCACAAAAGGATTGAACAAAGAAATCCCTTGGACTTCACTTTCATAAATGTGACATGTGACTCAATAAGGAGCTCCACACCAATCTATAAAAATAACACATATCTTTATATATGTTTAGGCATCAGAAGCAATATAATCAGGTAGTACATTTTTAAGAGAAATACTTTTGCATTTAAAAATCAACAGTGCATTTTCCAGAAGCTGCAATGATCTCCTATGGGAGTGAAAGCAAGTACAGCATTCAGGTCCAGTACAGCCATTTACGAGACCAATCTCCTAGACTTAAGGTGAGTATGGGGCAAGGTCCAAGACAGCACCAGCAGGTGACCTCCAGCAGCAAGAGGGTGGCCAGGTGCAATGTTGCTAAACAGCATTGGGTGTCTAATGTTAGTCAATGGGGATCGGTCTGCATGAAAAGAGGCTGCAAGTTTTGACTATGAGGCCAGTCAGGCTGAACCAACAGGTGGGCTCAGACCTCATGGTGCTCGAGGACGGAGGGCACCTTTGGTCCTCTTCTCAAGTGGCGACAGGCGCAGAAGTGTCCTTAGGCTTCGGTCCTTCATCACAGAAGCAGTCGTGGTTGATGGGGCCTGCAAATAGAGAATGCAGGTGCATCGAGAAGTCCACTGCGGGGAGACCCAGGTGGGCTTATAGTATGGAGGGTCCTGGGGCCAGGTTGGAACCCTTGGCCCACTTCAGCTCGGTCTAGGTGGCTCGGGTGCAGTGGTGCTTCCAGGTGTTTAGTTTTCATGGTCTTGGAGCCTCACACCTTTGATATCTGCAAGATGCAGGGCAACAGCTCTGCTATCCGGGTCATAATGTGGGCCCCTGCCGCCCCTTTGGTGCATGGGGGTTCCTAACCCTACAAGGGGGCCCCTATTCACCCAAGACCAATGAATATCTGTGATATATGGGAGACTCAGGAGTCCTCTTCACATTCTTCAAGGGGACCCCACCATTTTACATTACACCCCTGTTTCAATCCTGGCGAGACTCAAGGCAAAAGTAATACATCACGTTAGCCATGGTTTATGCCTCTAGATAAGTCGTAGCAAGAGGGGGGGGGGTCCGCGTTGGGCACTCCCCCAATGTAGTCCTCCAAACTCAGGCAGCAAAAAAGGCTCTGTTATCATTCCTTTCAGGTTTGGGGGGCGGGCCCCGTTTATATTCACAATGTTGCTAATATGCTTTTGCCCGCACCAGACTCTCTTGTTCTCTCTTTTTCCTTTTTTTCTCTTTTCTTTCTAAAGTAAAAGCATTCACAAACAATCCCTTGTCTATTCTTTTTACACTCTTTTCATACATTGTTTGTTTGTTTGTTTCAACTTTATTTCGGCTTACTTAGCCGTAAAAGCAAGAAAGAAAAGAGATGAAACATTTCACAAGGAGATATCCTCAATACCTTTTACACATAATATCTACATAGACAGGCAACGATAAGATGGAAGGAGACAAGTTTACAATTTATCCACATTTACAGTTTTCCAGTTATTTACAATTATTTACAATTACCGTCCTAAAACCAACAATCTCATTGCATAAATAAGATAAAATAGTAGTTTTAAAAGCCAGGCTATAAAACATTTAAATATGTTACTTAAAAAAAATATATATACAGAATTGTGCAAAGTGGAGGAAACTAAATTCTGGTTAGATATACTATAGCTTAAGACCAAGCTTCTTCCTAATCAGATAAACATTAAATAGGAACCTACTTGTACAAAACACTACCAGTTGTGAAGTGTTGGACTTAATTGTGCGTTCAGCTTCTTTGTATGTCCTAACGCCCACATTTTTACATTAGGATCTTATCCATCGAGTCCTGGGGGACTTATAGACCGGGCAAAAGAAGAGTAAATGAACATCACCTCTTTCGGCTTTTGCGAACAAAGGGTGCAGAGATCAGTCTCTTTATTGCCCCCCCCACCTACATGTATTTACATTCGTCTGAAGGACCCAGTATCTAAATCGCAGATATAGGGATTTTGCTAATGGTGGTCCTATCTCATTCATAAAGGGTTCAAAAGAAGCACTATCCTTTACAATCAAAAACTTCTGAGTTAAGTTACCAGTTGCTGAGCTATGTAGTATTTCATTTTTGATGTATGACCAAAAAGTGGACTTTAAAAGCTTTTTACAGATAGATGTCATGCTCTGGGGCTCTTCCCAAAAATGGGAAAGCCCTAGCCTAATACAACAAAATGAAATATGTTTTATCCATGCCATATTCTTATACTCATCAATCTGCATGATTTCTGTTAGACCGCTTCTATAGTTAAGCAACTCCGGAGTAGTACATAACCATACCCAATAGAGTAACGGCCTTAAAATAGCTTGATAGTCTGTGCGTTTGATGTCAATATCCAGAAACACTGGGACTAGGGGAGTTCTAATCGGTATTTTGAGTAACCTACGTATGAAGTTGTTTTCTTCCCGTTCAAAGTTCCATTTGCAGGATGGCCCCCAAACCTCAGCATCGTAGAGTGCCGCTGATTGGGCCTTTGCTTTAAATACTTCCAATGCTGGTGTAATAGCCTTAGAGTGACTCCCGCCATGTACTTTTAGGATAGGCAACGAAATTTGTTTAAGGGAAAGTCTACTTTTCTCTAAATGCCCCTTCCATGAGAGGTTACTATCCAGCATAATACCTAAATAATTAAAACTCCCCACATATTCTAATTTTTGTTTATTTAGGGTCAAATTTTTCTTGAATGATTTTTGCGGGTTTATGGACATATATTTAGTTTTGGATGAGTTGATTTATAGGCCCTTTCCCACACAGTAGCAATAAAATGCGTTCATCAAATTTTGGAGTCCCTTCGGTGTCTGTGAGATGAGAATGGTGTCATCGGCAAAAAGTAATGCAGTGATCGCTTCATCACCCAATTTCGGGGAGTCATGGCTACAATCCCCCAAATATGTAGGTATATCATTGACATACAGTGAGAAGAGCGTAGGCGCCAGCACGCATCCCTGGCGCACGCCCCGTCTCACTGGTATGGCCTTTGTAAGTTCTCCTCCCTTCCCCCATCTCACTTTGGCGTAATTCCCTGTATGAAGTCTGATTAATTCTGCAAGAAGTTCGCCTGGGACGCCCATTTTTCGTAATGTATCCCACAAAAGGGTGCGAGGGACGAGGTCGAAAGCGGCCCTCAAATCCATAAAAGCAACGTACAAACTACCCTTCCTTATATTAATGTATTTCCAGCAAATACATGTGAACCTGAATACTTGGGCTACAGTGCTGATTTTTGATCTAAACCCTGCCTGGAATTTAGTCAGTATCTGTGACTCCTCCATCCATCCTAAAAGTCTATTTAACCCCTTCCATGCTCATGACGGAACGGTTCTGTCATGAGCGTCGGTTGAGCTGTGCTCATGACGGAAATGTTCCGTCATGAGCCGATAGGCTCATTAGAACCTTCAGCACAGCTCGAAAATTCGCGCCGCGCTGAAGGGGTTAAAATATGTCTGGCAAAAACTTTCTGTAAAAGATCAATTAAACTAATTGGGCAGTAATTGGCTGGGTCGTAGCGATCCCCTTTTTAAAAAATTGTTACAATTTCTGCCCCTTTCCAAGTCACAGGGATTTGCGTGCCTGCCACTATAGAATTGCATAAAAAGTTAATATAAGGCCCCCAAACTTCCATATCATGTGTTAAAAGATCCCCAGGGATCTTATCAGGTCCTGGGGCTTTACTTGGTTTGATGGCCTGTAGTGCCTGGATAGTCTCCTCTAAACTAAAATATAAGGAAACTGTACTGGGGGCTAGATCGACCTCTTGTTCTTTTATACATGAACCCACTTCATTTTGGGAGTATAATTTGGAGAAGTGGTCGCACCAGGTTTTTTCATCTAAGTAAAGATCCTTAGATGATCTGCCGGTCTTATTCCCCTTTGATATTAAGCTCCAGATAGTGCCCTGATCTCTCATTTTGGCAGCAATTAGGAGATCCTCCCAGATTGTCTCATCCCACGCTTTTTTCGTCTGTATTAGAATCTTATTATACGCATGTCTGCTGTCTCTTATACCCTGTGGGTTCTTAGTTTTAACTGCCTAAATCAGGTGAGACTTAGCTAGACGGCATTCTTTGTTGTACCAAGGATTGCCTGAGACCGAATTACTACAATTTGAGTTCTTGTCCTTATCATAAATTTTACTAAGAAGAGGTGTTAAAGCCTCAATCAATTGGTAGTGCATATCTAGTACACCGTGGGCGCCTAATGAGAGATTCTGGCAGGATACAGCAATATCTGAGAAGGTGTTATAAATATTTCCCAGCGTTGTTTCTTTGGCCAAAATGTAAGGCCATTTCAGGGCACGCCTGTTATTTGTTACCTGGAGTTCACCATCAGTACTATTTACTACAGTATCTACAGCTGTTTTAGATGTAAAAGACTGGGAATCAAATTTAGTTGAAGCGGAAGGTGGTCGCTCTCTGTCCTAAAGTCTACTTTGAAATCAGTGATTAAATACCATAGACTTATGGAGACCAATATAAAATCTATATGCGACTTAGAGTTGCCTTTACAAAATGTTGGAGCTGATGGTTTATCTGCCTGAAAACGGCCATTACAAGCCCTTAGGTCGTGTCCCACAGTTAACTGTAAGATCTGAATTGCTGCCACCGTACTTTTAACTGCCCCAGTGCTATCTAGAGCAGGGATGTCATTGGCTCTATCCTGTTCATCAAATAGATTATCAAGGCCCAGTACTGGCTCAAATTTACAATTGAAATCCCCACCTACAATCACTTGTATGTTGGGACCTAGTGTGTCAAGATAAGAGTCCAAATACCCTATCACCTTGGATTCCTTGTTTAGGGAATTTGGCCTATTAATACATTTATCAAGTATATAGTTTCTTTATCTTTTGTCACCATCTTTACACTTAGTAGGTCCTGGCATTGAATAGAGAGAGGGGTAACTTTGATTTCCAGAGAGATTCTTATCCAGATCACTAGGCCCCCAGACGCTTTTCCTCTTGCTGAAGGGATAGCTTTATGGTAGAAGGTTTTATAACCAAGCCTATGTGGAATATCTAAGGCCCAGGTCTCCTGCAACAGAATTACATCATAATCATCAGTGTAAGTACACCAAACAGTATCCCTGAGATTCCTAGATAGGCCAGCTATATTCCATGACATAAATTTAACAACCGGATTATCCTGGGAAGGTATAGTAGTGGGTTCGCTTGACTAGCTTGGATAACTGTTCCCCCTACTGCGGAGGATATTTCATCGGTTCCTCCTTTTAGGATTTTACTAGAGCTCCTTGTTTCTATCTCGATGCTATTATTGCTAGGTAAGGGTAATAAACCATCACCAAAGTCCATCATGCTCCCTCCCAGTGTATTTGGTGCTTGCTTAGTAGTAGAAGTCTCTATCATCTTACCCCTCTCTAGCTCTATAATGTTTTCTTCCTGGGGGATTATAATGGCACTAGAATTAAGTAGTCAGTCTACCTCTTCAAGATTATTGAGACCATCAAATCTGTTCTCCAGAGGGATAGTTAGATACTGCTGTCTTGGATGCCCATCATACTTTGGCTTATAGAAGTAACCCAAGGGGAGTGCACTTATAAGCGTATTACTACCCTGCAGTTCTTCCATACATTGCAAGACCCTTTTAGCTTGTTGGGTGCGCCTAAAGTTGATAACCACACAGTCTCCTCTTATGTCTTTTAATGAGTGCCCCAGCCACCCTACCCTGCGGACCATCAATATGTCGTGGGTGTCGGCCGGATGGAACCGCTTAAATTTTACCAACCAATCAACAACCTTATTGCGGAGATTTTGCCAAGATTCTTGTTGGTCACTTTTTAAAGAGGGTACCCCTGAAAGAACTATTACGTATGGTGAAGATTCCGGGGGTAATTGTAGGACGTCAGTATTTGGCATCAAATCAGTTCCCTTTGGACTATAAACTTTGGTCATACCTGGTATTTTACTCGGACTTCCCTGGGCTGTCAGTCTATCTGCCCTTCTAGTATTAGGACATGCTAAAATATGTGTATGGTCCTTTCTACCCTCAATCGGGCAGGCGGCCTTCTGTGTCGCCGGGATTTCTGCTTCCCTTCCTATTGAGGTGGTAAGAGATGCGGGGTTACTCCCTTTCCAGCTGGTAATTCGTTCCTCATTTCCTAATTTCTCACACAAATGTTCTATTCTCGCCGTAAATTGTGTTAGACTAGCTATCAAGTCTTTCTCAAAGCCCTCCACTTTCTCTTTTATCATTGCTTCAAGGGAATTCTTCAGCGTTATTTCTAATTTCCCAAGTCGTCTCTCCAACCCTATCTCCGAAATAGTGCTACCACTGTCTGTTTGCGTGCTAATGGTCTTTGTTAAGACCATTTGCCTACCCCCCGCTTGGGTGTTTCCAGTTTTTGGTCTAGCTCCCCCGACTTCTTTACTATTTCTTTTGTTCTTTACTATAGGGATTGCCATATTTTTCTTCAGGCCCTGATCTTGTCCCTTATGTACTGTACCTAGTCTATGTGAGCGAAGTCTCGCTCTAAGTATAGGACTAGATTTAGATGTATTTTCCTCAGAGGAAGTGACCACAGAAGACCTTGGGGTATTAGACAAGCGTTATATATTGGGTGAAACCACTATGGGGCTGGGTGGAGTTATACGCGCTGAAACCAAAAGAGATGACAGTGAAAGAGGGGGCTGGCCATTAGGGATAACTTCATTCATGTTTTTAACAGATGTATCCACCTCAAGGCCACTACCGAGCCCTTGTTCAGCACCCTGCTTGTTAATAAGAGCAACAGGGTAAAGGTTAACTGCAGGTGATTTAGCATTACTGATTTTGCCCAAGGACAGCCTCTTCTGCACCTCAGCTATACTTAGCGATAATCTTTTCTCAGTCAGGACTATTTCGCGTTGTAAAACTGATTCAGCTCTAATCAGAAAAGCATTCATTGTACCCGCAACTCCCTCCCCCACTTTCTGTACATTCTTATGGTTAGCTGCCATGAAACACAACAGAGGTATGATAATATAGAACACCAAAGGCCAATTTCAAGTGTCTTACTTAACAGGGGGGTGGCCCAGCCCGTCCTCTACCGGCCTCGGATGGCCACGGATGGCCCCGCCCTTGTCCCGGGCTTCTCCCGTGCGCGTCTCGCGGGGCGAGAGGCGTTCCCTGAAGATAAGGCGCCTCCTGGCGCGCGTTGGTGACGTGAGTCCTGTCGCGTTGGAGCCCCGGGGCAGCTGGGTGATGAAGTTCCCCAGCTGCGTGTGGCACCAGGTGATTAGCGGGAGATGCTATAGCCGTTCCCCTCACGGCGGGTGTCAGAAGGGAGGAGAGCTAATTTGAAGCCATTTCCCTCACGGCTGGCGTGTAAGTCCAGATTAGTGCCCCACCAAGCGCTACGGTGCTCCCTGAAGATAAGGCGCCTCCTGGCGCGCGTTGGTGACATGAGTCTTGTCGCGTTGGAGCCCCGGGGCAGCTGGGTGATGAAGTTCCCCAGCTGCGTGTGGCACCGGGTGATTAGCGGGAGATGCTGTAGCCGTTCCCCACACGGCGGGTGTCAGGAGGGAGGAGAGCTGCTTTGAAGCCGTTTCCCTCACGGCTGGCGTGTAAGTCCAGATTAGTGCCCCCTTATCATACATGCTTTGTCCAGGGTAACTCTTTTTAGATTTTTGGGGATTTTCAATAGAAGAATTTAATAAAAAATATTTTAAATCCCATAAAAACTTTTCTCTTTCTCTTTCACTTCAATTCTCGGTTGGTGTCCTCTTCTCTGGGAGCCTTCTATTCTATTATTTACTTTTTTTTCTTGTATCACAGCCTTTAGAAAGCCCTGGCTCAATTTGTCACATAGGGCAACACATGTGTCAGCTGTTATTTCTCAAATAACTAATTTTGTGAGAAGTTAAAAATGAGTGAAATGGATTTAACCAAGTGGTGAAATAAATTAAAAAAGAACAGGGATGTGGAATTCATATAGCCTGACGCCCATGACATATTGTTTGGGGTCAAGGGCAACAAGTTTTATTGTGTATTTTGTCCTTGGGGCAAGTAGGCCTAACCCCCTGCAGCACAAACCCTTTGGCTGCCAGTTTGCAGTGCCCCATTAACGGTCAGGGAAGGGTACTGCCTGCAGTTAAGTTAATATTTGTTTGTATATGTTAATGCTGTTCAAATTTGTATTTATGGTTAATTAATTTAAAGCCTTTATTATGAAGGGTGAGCGCTCTAAGTAAATGTAAATTGTGACTGCACTACTGGAAGTGGTTCCAGTAAAAAAATGTATACACACGGTTTCAAACTTTAGCAATATGAGGCTATACATAATGCTCCCAGAATGCTCTATGATTAGATGCAAATATTTGCAGAAGCTTGAAAGCAAGATTAATGATTCTTAGCTTTCAATATAAAATGTTCCTAAATGAAAGTAGGGAAAAAAAACATTTTGCTAAACTACTGTAAAATGACTGTACATTTTTTAATCATCTCACCACTGCGCAAACAAGGACTGTGCGCAATACTATATTGAATGCAATGCCCCGAGAGCAGCCGCAAAGTTGTGCTGCCTTGGGGACAGCGAATTTAGGTGATATACGTAGTGGCTTTGAAGCAGCCGCTCTGTGTTTCACTGTACAGGCAGCAACACACCTGCACTTTTAAGAGGGTTAAAAGATCCCCTTGCGGGAGGGTGCAGCGAGTGACTGCACCCACCTCCAAGGGGATGTTCAGGGGGTCCTTGAGATCCCCTTCTCCCCCTTCAGAGGGCGGGCATCAGGGGACGCACTGACAGTGCTCCTCCGACAGATTCTTTGCTCCCACACCTGCATCTATAATACGGCGTGGGCACAGAGAAAAAGAGATTCCCTCATTTGCATGGGGCCATTGGGCCATGCCCCAATGCAAATGAGGGAATGCCCTCTGATGGAAGCACTGGCACTATATGTGCACCAGCACTATCTGAAGGGGCCACACAAGTGTCTGCAGCCCTTTCTGTAATACCAAAGTGCCCCAGGGGTACACAAACCAGGCGTAAATGCTTGCTGTGCCCCTGGGGCACTTTGTTTAACCCCTTCCACGCGCGGCTAATTCGCCCGCGGTGCGCGGGGGAAGAGGGTGCGCGCGCGGCAACGCGGTGCTCGTGACGAGCCCAGCTCGTCATGCTGCACAGTGGAGCTTTGCTCATGACGAGCTGTGCTTGTCACGACTCCGCCCACTCCTGTGGAACGCCCGCACAGGAGGGGAATTAGCCCCGTGTGGGCGTTCCGCGGCCGTTATGACCAGCTCAGCTCGTCATGAGCACAGCTCCACTGTGCCTCATGATGAGCTGAGCTCGTCATAAGCGTCGAAAAGGATAATATTGCCACAGGTGTGTAATAAACAGGCTTCCGATTGAGAAACATGTCCAGTTTAAAGCCTTGTGCGTAGCTCATCAGATTATCAACAAGCAGGAGGCACCGAGTTTGGCTTTCCTGGTGGAAGAGTACATACCTACTAGAGTCCTCTGCTCTGCCGACCTGAACTTAGCTCTTATACCTTGTCCCAAAAGACTGAGAGGTCGCTTCTTCTGAGCGATAGCTCCTGTTATATGGAATAACCTCAGGGCCGGACTGGCCGTAGCGGGCACCAGGCATTTCCCCGGTGGGCCGCTAGGGTGGGGACCGATTTTGGACCCCTGGGGGCCGTTTTTGTTATAGGGACGTTTTTGCAGCATAGCTGCAAAATCGGCTCCTGTAACAAAAACGGTCGAAAACGGCCCTGGCAAACAGCTCTGCAGCTCCCAGGGGGGCCGGCCGAGCTCTTTGCCAGGGCCAGTTTTGGTTCCCAGTCTGGCCCTGAATAACCTGCCTTTATAGCTATGGAAGACTCAAAACCATCTGTGTTTCAGAGAGCAGCTAAAGACCTGGATGTCTGCCACAAAGGCCCTTTCTATGGTAATTCTGTGTTGTGCCACCGTGGTGGTAGGCTGGCACTGGCAAGCCCCGTTTCTGGGGAGCTATGCGCTTTAGAAGTCTTTATAAGAGAACAGGATGGCTGAAAGTACCTAAAAGTATTTTAGATGCATATTGTTTGTAAAATCAAATGGTCTTGCATAACACCAGAGCTAAAGATGCTAATACAGCACTCTGAATTATCTCAGTGAGAGCACACTAAATGCTGCTATTTAATCAAGCTGGGATGACATTGTGTCCTCATAATACAGGATTTTGCGCCCCTTAATTCCTACTGCACCTACTTAAAGGGCCATGTCGTGAGTGTCATATTAGAACTCTAAAATACATTCAAGAAAGCTGATTATTGGTGATTGTTAGAGATACAGGATTGGGTAGAGTTTTCCTCTACACTGGACAGCCACTTTAATATCAAAGGACATTGGAAGATATCAGAGGTTTTCCCTCACAATAAGCCTGCTCCAGGCGTTCACTGGTTAAGTCTGTTCCAGGGTACGATTGAGTTCTTCCCAACCAAGATTCTTTGATTGTAAGATGTTCCCTTCGGCGCCGGGAAACCCTTTTTGGGTAGCTGCGTGCCTTATAAGTGTATAAAATAAATAAATAAAAATAAATAAATTCACCAAAAGGGTGTCATAGCTACTTTCAGTCTCCTTCTACATCATCCAACTTATTGGCAGAAGGAGGGCTAACACCAATAGCAGGTTACTGACTATACAGAACAAGCATTTGCAATGCAATAGGTCTCGCATTATTTAAGTTTGAGCTATTAGCATTGTAAATGGCAATTGTTTTTTGCTCTGTGCTATAGTTATTTTTTTACATAAAAAGCTACATATAAAATATGTTTTATTAAAGTTATTTATGCAGTATCTAAATTTTGTTTGCATAAAAGAGTATAATAATATCTTAGTAAAAAAGTCAAATATTTTAATGGAAATTCACCAAATGTTCATTTATGTGTTGGTTTAATAGCTAAATTAATAGCTTTGTCATTTACAATGCCAATAGTTATAACTTTCGCAAATGTGACACCTATAGCATTTGTAATGCAACATTTGTATTTACGTGACTTAGATGTATTGATATTACAAATAACAATGGCTTTTAATTTTTTTTAATACTTAATAAAAGTGATTGTAATTTATAATGGCAATAGCTTAAACTTTTGTAAATAACTTTTGTGAAGATTATGTTCAGTGTATTTTATTGTAACGAAATCCAAGAACAGAAGTGAAATATGAACATCTTTTTGTGACATTTGTAATAAAGCTTGAAACATTGAGAGAACATATTTGTGCTGTGGTGGTGCTGAGTGATGCTGTGGTGGTGCTGAATGGGGCTGTGGTGATGCTGAGTGATGCTGTGGTGGTGCTGAGTGGTGCTATGGTGGTGCTGTGGTGGTGCTGTGGTGGTGCTGTGTTGGTGCTGAGTGATGCTGAGTGATGCTGTGGTGGTGCTGAGTGGTGCTGTGGTGGTTCTGAGTGATGCTGTGGTGGTTCTGAGTGATAATGTGGTGGTGCTGAGTGACTGTACTCACTGTCACTCTGCACTCACTGTCACTCTGCACTCACTGTCACTCTGCACTCACTGTCACTCTGCACTCACTGTCACTCTGCACGCACTCTGCACTCACTGTCACTCTGCACTCACTGTCACTCTGCACTCACTGTCACTCTGCACTCACTCTGCACTCACTGTCACTCTGCACTCACTGTCACTCTGCACTCACTGTCACTCTGCACTCACTGTTACTCTGCACGCACTGTCACTCTGCACGCACTCTGCACTCACTGTCACTCTGCACTCACTGTCACTCTGCACTCACTGTCACTGCACTCACTCTGCACTCACTGTCACTCTGCACTCACTCTGCACTCACTGTCACTCTGCACGCACTCTGCACTCACTGTTTCTGCACGCACTCTGCACTCACTGTCACTCTGCACTCACTGTCACTCTGCACTCACTGTCACTCTGCACTCACTCTGCACTCACTGTCACTCTGCACGCACTCTGCACTCACTGTCACTCTGCACGCACTCTGCACTTACTGTCACTCTGCACGCACTCTGCACGCACTGTCACTCTGCACGCACTGTCACTCTGCATGCACTGTCACTCTGCACGCACTCTGCACTCACTGTCACTCTGCACTCACTGTCACTCTGCACTCACTGTCACTGCACTCACTCTGCACTCACTGTCACTCTGCACTCACTCTGACTCTGCACGCACTCTGCACTCACTGTTTCTGCACGCACTCTGCACTCACTGTCACTCTGCACTCACTGTCACTCTGCACTCACTGTCACTCTGCACTCACTGTCACTCCGCACTCACTGTCACTCACTGTCACTCCGCACTCACTGTCACTCTGCACTCACTGTCACTCCGCACTCAATGTCACTCCGCACTCACTGTCACTCTGCACTCACTCTGCACGCACTCTGCACTCACTGTTTCTGCACGCACTCTGCACTCACTGTCACTCTGCACTCACTGTCACGCTGCACTCACTGTCACTCTGCACTCACTGTCACTCTGCACGCACTGTCACTCGGCATTCACTCTGCACTCAGTCACTCTGCACTCACTGTCACTCCGCACTCACTGTCACTCCGCACTCACTGTCACTCTGCACTCACTGTCACTCTGCACTCACTGTCACTCCGCACTCACTGTCACTCTGCACTCACTCTGCATGCACTCTGCACTCACTGTCACTCTGCACTCACTGTCACTCTGCACTCACTGTCACTCTGCACTCACTGTCACTCTGCACTCACTCTGCACTCACTGTCACTCTGCACGCACTCTGCACTCACTGTCACTCTGCACGCACTCTGCACTTACTGTCACTCTGCACGCACTCTGCACGCACTGTCACTCTGCACGCACTCTGCACGCACTGTCACTCTGCACGCACTGTCACTGCACGCACTGTCACTCTGCATGCACTGTCATTCTGCACGCACTCTGCACTCACTGTCACTCTGCACTCACTGTCACTCTGCACTCACTGTCACTGCACTCACTCTGCACTCACTGTCACTCTGCACTCACTGTTTCTGCACGCACTCTGCACTCACTGTTTCTGCACGCACTCTGCACTCACTGTCACTCTGCACTCACTGTCACTCTGCACTCACTGTCACTCTGCACTCACTGTCACTCTGCACTCACTGTCACTCCGCACTCACTGTCACTCCGCACTCACTGTCACTCACTCTGCACTTACTGTCACTCTGCATTCACTCTGCACTCAGTCACTCTGCACTCACTGTCACTCCGCACTCACTGTCACTCTGCACTCACTGTCACTCCGCACTCACTGTCACTCCGCACTCACTGTCACTCCGCACTCACTGTCACTCTGCACTCACTCTGCACTCACTCTGCACTCTGCACGCACTCTGCACTCACTGTCAGGACTTCGATGTGGAACGAGACCTTGATCGTGTGCGGGATCTTGACTTGGATCGGCTGTAGCGGCTCCTGCTGCGGGATCTGGAGCGACTCCGACTGCGGGACCTCGACCGACGACGCCTCCTGGGACTGCGACTCCGGCGTCCATAACTTCCTCCACTGCCTCCATATCTTCGGGGTGGTGGTCCCCTGCGGCTATGGTGTGAGTCTGGTGGCCTTCCATAACGAGCCATCTGCACCCGAAGTTCGCGCCCATCCAGTACGGCTCCGTCCATGGCGTCCATCGCATCCTCGGCATCACGTTTGTCATGGAATCTTACAAAGGCAAAACCGCGGCTCTCCTTCGTGTATCGGTCGCGGGGGATATAGACGTCGCCTACTCGTCCATACTTCTCGAAAACTCTTCGAAGTGTTTCGGGCGACGTCCTGTAGGTAAGATTGTCCACCTTCAAGGACGTCATGCCTCCTACGTCAGGCGGCGGCCTGCCGTAACTCATCTCCAGGGAACCCGTGAGAGGCGTCGGGCGGAACCTTAACTATTCAGAAGGTGAAAGTCAGCAGGCGTGGGCGCCTACACTGACAAGAGCTTTGGCCAAAGTTAGTTAAAATAAAAAAATAACCTGAATAAAGTAATTGAGAAGTCAGGCAGGCCGGGGGCGGTACTGCGGGACACCTCTGTGACGTCATTCCCGGGCCGCGCTCTGATTGGCTGCTGGCCCGGGACCTGACGTGCAACCAGGAAGAGGAGCCGGCAGCAGGAAGTGGCGTGAGCATTGCGGCCCCGGGGCTCCCGTGACCAGGAAGGAGCCCTGGATACTGTTTCCCTTTAAGTCCCGGTCCCGAGATGGGGGACCGGGTGAAGACCCGCGGGGCGAAGCGGGCGCACTGAGGAGGCGGGGCTCCCATGTGGAGAGAGAGCCCCGCCGAGCGCTACCACCGCCCGGCCTCAGAGAAGCCTTCTGTCTAGCAGCGGGCCCCCGTGATGTGGGGAGAGCCTGCAGCTGCGGAGGAAGGGAAGGTGCCTGGAGACCCGGGGAGCGCCCGCCAGACACCGGTGAGTGGAGCCGGGAGGAGAGGGGCTGGTGTGTGTGGAGGGGTCTCTGTGTATGCGTGTAGGTGCGGCGGCGGCGACGGGGGGTGTGCCTGTGTATGCGTGTGTATGTGCGCATGCGTGAGTGCTGTGTATGCGTGTGGCTGTGATGTGCGCATGTGTGAATGTTGAGAGCCTGCAGCTGCGGAGGAAGGGAAGGAGCCTGGAGACCCGGGGAGCGCCCGCCAGACACCGGTGAGTGGAGCCGGGAGGAGAGGGGCTGGTGTGTGTGGAGGGGTCTCTGTGTATGCGTGTAGGTGCGGCGGCGGTGACGGGGGTGTGCCTGTGTATGCGTGTGTATGTGCGCATGCGTGAGTGCTGTGTATGTGTGTGGCTGTGATGTGCGCATGCGTGAATGTTGGTGCGCGTGCAAGCAGCTGAATCCAGCCGGGGAGAAGCGCGTGACAGTTTCTTGTCCGTCATTCCCCCGTGTCAGCTCGCTATAAGTCTCCAGCCTGGACGCATCCTTCGGATGCGATTTCCAGGCGAGACCTAAAAAGGAGTCATTTTTATGGGGCGTTAGATGTAAGCAGGGGGGAGATGGGTGTCTGTGAAACTAAGCATTTGACATATGATTATTTAATTAAGTGCCCAAACAAAACATACCATGCTTCACAGGCAAACAGAAAATAGATTAATTCAAAATATAAAGTATAGAATATAATTTTATGGAAGAACATCAAATTCAAAAAAAGTTTGTGGGTGAGCCCGCATCATCAGAGTGCATGGATCCATCCCAAATAATGCATTGCGGGGTTAGGGGACATGTTGTCCTGAAATATTAGGGGAGAAAGGAGGGTGAGATACTAAACTGAGGATTTACACGCCGACCAATCGTTCCCACCTGAGATCAAAACAATAGACATCCAAAGGTAACTCCGCGATGAAGGGTCCCCCGACGAAATCCGAGCCATGAAAGTTAAAACAAAAGATAAGATAGTGATTTGCTCATAAAAATACATTTTACTAAAGAAAAAAGAGACTAACACTACTTATTAGATTAACAATGTATTATTTGAATATTTTCTCAATACTCTTTTTGATAAAATACATTCCTAATATTTAGGTCAATGTTTTGACAATGCAGCATACAGTGAGTCGCATTACAATAATGTAATGGTGCAGAACAAGGCATTTTGGTCCTCGACTACAGGGCTCCACTGGAGCATTGGAAAATCAGACTACTTAACAAAACTGCACAACAATGTTATAAGTGTAAATAGGACGCCAATGGCAATATATTTCACAGAGGCACGCAAGAGACTACTTTATTGCATTAGGATTATCAGTGTTGTTACTTACGAAGCTTCGGTGGAGGGAACCAAGGAACGAAAGAGCAGATCTTCTAACTTCAGTGGGATTCAAGGCTGGCCCCATGGTAGTCTCATGAATTGAGCTCCATTTCAGCTATCCTTTAGCCCTATCCTGTCTTATATCTCCATTGTTGCCAAAATGTCAAATCTGAACGAGAAAGCCATCAAACAAGCTTTAGCAAATCTCTGATTTCTTTGTCACTGTTGATTCCAGCAGGGCGGATGGTATCAGCATGTTGTAGTGTAGTTCTAATATTCCCAATATACACTATAGATTTGACATAGGACTGAGGTCAGTATGTCTCTATCGAGTATACTAAACTTAATTGTGTGTGCCAGCTAACTCAGAGGTCACTAGAAACTTTCTCCAAAAAGCAAGAAGGGATTAGTTTCTGACAACCGCATAAACATGACAACTTTGTTTCCCCAAGAATAAAACGTATCTTCAGAGTCGTGGAAACAATAGATAACTATTTCACTCAGTCAATCGTGCATGCTTCGTTTCTACAGAGTTCGACAGAAATAGACAGAAGGGCGTTCCAATAAAAAGTTTATTGAACAGTCTTCTTTCAAGGGAGGTGAACTGCTACAATCGTTGAACAGAATGCAAAGTATAATGCGTACAGCATAAACAGTAATATAAAATAATACTGTAATAGCATTGTCTGGTGCTATGACATATAAAAATACATACATAAAAAACACATGTTAAAATACTCAACTGGTGCTTCTAAAACACGCCTACCCCAATGTACCTAACCTAGGTCTAGTACGAGGAAAGTGTTGTCTTTAGCATAGGTTTAGTTTTGCCAAGAATTGCCTAAGGTTTCTCTAGGTTTTAATCAGCTCCATACCTTAGAATGAGAGAGGTTGGTATCTCTTTCACAGGACTCAATTTCCCAACACCCCGCAAGGGGAGTCAGAAGCACTGGATTTGGATTCTCGGCAAGAGGATGACAGCTTCTTGGTCAGTGCGTCAGCTGGAGAGTTGGCTTCCTTCTGCACTTGCTGTAGCGAGCTGCGTCATGCAAGTAGGTAGTCGAACTGCACCAAACCACACTGTGCTTTGCCATAGCAAATGAAGGTATATTTATACCTAGAAGGTGTTTAGGAATGCCAGCTTTGACGTAAAGTCGGACATATGAACGTCATGAATAAACCCCTAAGGAATAGATGTTCATGTATAATAACTGAGTTATTGGAGAAATCAATATTCAAGCAAGGGGAAGTCCCTACCGGCTTTAGAGTCTGGTTTTTGAAAAATCGTTGTGACGTAGATGAATGGATGGAAGTAGCCATGCCTGTATTTGGGCAGCATGGGCTATGCCTAAATAAGGGCTGGATTTCTATGCCTATATAAGGGCAATGCGAATTGTACCTATATAAGGGCATGGATCGGGAATTTCAATTGGAATCTAAAATTAAACACAACAATGTGGATCCCTCAGAGGAATGTCATTAGCAGTGTAGCCAACAGGGTCAGCAGGCTCGCCAGCAGGGAGGGCCTCGCGAAGGAGCCTGTGTTGCAGAGACTTCCGAAGCAGCAGGAGTGAGAAACGGAAATCTCTATCCCAATATAGGACTCCGTTGAGGAGGACAGGCAGTTAAAGACACCTAAACAGCCTTTTCTCTTTACATTGACGCCGACTCCTGCAAAAGGATAGAAAAAGAGATACATGATCAATTCTTGGTTTTTTAAAACAAGGCATTGGTTCTGCTTCATTGGGATGCGACAATATGGAGACAACATGCCTTTGTGATGGAGAAATGCTTTGTCTAGGGAAGAAACAATCACATATGTCGCCCCAGAGTTAGTCGCTTCACATCCACTTGTTTAATCTCACATTATTTAATGCGTATTGTTGCTTTGAACGGCAAGGGTCTGAAGAGATACAACTTTTATTTAAAATAATTACTGAAAAATCCAAGTAATCTTTTGAGCCAGAGTATCTATCTGAGAAAGAAGAGCTGATGAGCATTTTAAAGAATGACGGCTGTAAATGCAGAGAGAAAGTTTTGAAAAAGAAATAAGGAATTTAAGAAACAACTGCAAAATGTTAATGCTAACTCTTCATGTTGCAATGTGAAGTAGTTTAGGATGAGTGCTCCACAGTTGCTTAAAAAAGGCTACTTTCTGGTTAAGGTCTGCTGTGTCACCTTATCTTTATGGTTACAGACTTAGTCCAGATCATTACAGCCACAAGCTTCAGTCCTGAACTTTTTACCTTACAAACATTGATTTCGGGTGCCCTCATTTAATTTGTTCAGTGAAAGCAAAACAAGACTACAACACCCAAATTGCACTAGGCAATCTCACAAAAGTCCAGGTCTAAAACAATGTCCATAGTGACACTGGAGTGATGTGGCCACTTTACTTACTTCTCTTAGTGAAGCACTGGCCCAGATTCTTGGTTACATCACTTCAAATTTAAGAAGCTCACGTATGCACAAACCCACGTCTACACAGCTGCAGCTTATCTCTGACCATTCTATGTCTCATACTGGTGCATGTCAAAATAAACAATGTATATGTATCTTAGACCCCCAAGTGACCTTGTGTCTGGAGAGGAGGTCTCAGGTTTGAGCATGACTGTAGGAGTGTGATGCTGCTGCGTATGGGGTGGGGGGGCTGCAGGAAGAATGCCACATCTGGTGGTGGTGGCAGCAGGATGCTGATTGGCTGTCTGCCTGCAGGGTGTGGCTGTGAATGGATGATGTGAGAACACTGACCCAGCATTTGATCAAGACAGACATGTACCAGCCTCTCACCCGTTCCACTCTCCATTCTAACCCTCCTCTTTGTGCAAATGCTTCTTGGCCTCATCTTTTACACCTTTTCCCGACTCAGATACCGTTTCTCTGGTCCTTGTTCTACGACAGAAGCTACCTTTACGACATTGTTGTTGCTGTCTGTCTGTTCCTTCAGTCTCTAAAACTCACCATCTATCCCTCAAGCTTTAAAACCCATTGCTCCGTTGCCGCCACCCTCCTGGAGCCACATGATTCAAAACTGCCCTCCAGGACTCACATGGCCACCACTGGCCTCCAGCACTCACTCAACACCTACCTGCCAGCTTCAAAACCCATTGATGCCGCCCTTTTGTGTCCACAGGACTCACCACTGTCCTTCAGTGCTCATATAGCGTCTCTGCCCCTAAGCTAACTGACCTCTGACCCTGCTCGCAGGCAGGTCGCCCCCCACGCTGCTGCACGGCTCTGCCTGCATTGTTTTTGCCTAATTTTGTATTTGTCCCCTTTGCCTAACCTGTTTTCTTGCCCAGACTTGTTTTAATTTTCCGGTGCCTGTTCTTGCTTTCCTGCCCAGACTTGTTTTATCCCCCCCGTGCCTGTACTCGCTTTCTTGCCCAGACTTGTTTTTATACCCCTGTGCCTGTACTTGATTTCTTGACCAGACTTGTTTTTATTCCCCTGTGCCTAACTTGCTTTCTTGCCCGGACTTGTTTTTATTCCTCTGTGCCTGTACTTGTTTTCTTGCCTAAACTTGTTTTTCCTTCTTGTGCCCAGGTCTCCCACGGCCCCGCCCATTTTTCCTGCCACTGCGTCCATGCAGCCCCACCCCCTGCAATCCCATTCGCCACCCTGCTTCCGCCTCCCAGCTGCTCCTCCCTCCCACATCCCCTCATATGGAGGCAGCGAAGCGGCCGCACCGCTGGCGCGCCTAAGGCAAGCCCTTCTGCGCCCTTCCACGCCTGGACCGCGCCCCGCACCAGGACCCCTGGACCCCGCAAATGCCACGATGCCCGACACCACTAGAATGCCAGAACCCTCCACCCACTCAACACCAGACGATCACACACCTGCTTCCTGGCCGTCCGAAACACACCCACCGAGGTTTCACCTGCCGGAACTGCAGCTTCATAAGCAGCCACCCAACCATGCTACCGACCAGGAAAGAACCCAACCACCTCAGATGCATCCTTCTCAACACCCGCTCCGCCCGCAAACACGCTGTTGAACTCTGGGACCTCCTTGACTCAACCTCCCCAGACGTCGCCTTCCTGACGGAGACCTGGCTGAACCCCACCTCGGCACCCGACATAGCCATAGCCGGTCCGGAAGGCTACAAGATCACCCGTAGGGACCGCACCAACGGAGCAGGAGGAGGAATCGCCATTGTCCACAGGAACACTCTCGGAGTCTCAACCAACACCGACGACACCCTCAGCACCACCGAACACCTGCACTTCCAGACCCACATCAACCCCAACACCACCCTCAGAGGAACCCTCATCTACAGACCCCCCGGACCCCGACCGCAGTTCAGCGACTCCATCACCGACTTCGTCAGCACATACGCCCTTGCCTCCACGGACTACATCCTCCTCGGGGACCTGAACTTCCATCTGGAGAACAACAACGACACCAACTCCACCACCCTGATCGACAACCTAGCCAACCTCGGACAACTCGTCACAACACCCACCCACTCTGCCGGTCACACGCTGGACCCCATCTTCTCGGCAAGCCCCCACGTCTCCTTCAACCAAATCACCGAACTCCACTGGACTGACCATCGCTGCATCCACTTCACCTTCAAGAAACCCACCAAGCACATCTGCACCCAACAGATGCCTCGCCGCTGCTGGAGCAAAGTCACCGAAGACCAGCTAACCACAACCCTCGCCCAGAGCCCACCCGCCGACCCCACCGACCACGACACCGCCGCCCGCAACCTCAGCCAGTGGATCAACGACTGCGCCAACACCCTCGCCCCGATCAAGAAACCCTCCAACAGTCACACCAACAAGAAAGCCAGCTGGTTCACTGAAGACCTCCGGGCCTCCAAGCAAACCTGCCGAAAGCTGGAGAAGATCTGGCTCAGTGAACGAACACCGGACAGCCACGCAGCACACAAGAACGCCACCTGCAGACACCATCAACTTATCAGATCCGCCAAAATGGCCTCCTTCAAAGACCCCCTAGACAACAACGCGCACAGCAAAGAGCTCTTCAACATCGTGAAGGAACTCTCTAACCCCAGCTCCAACACCAACGGCGTCCCACCCTCACAAGACCTGTGCATCTCGCTGGCCACCTTCTTCCACCGCAAGATCGCAGACATCCCCAACAGCTTCAACGCCACGGCCGCCCGACAACCACTGAGACCTCCGCCCCCACGACCATCATCGGCACCAAACGCCTGCTCTCCTGGACCAACATCAACAACGACGACACCATCAAGATCATGAACACCACCCACTCCGGATCTCCGTCAGACCCAAGCCCACACCACATCTTCAACAAAGCCAGCACATCCATCGCACCCCATCTCTGGAAAGTCATCAACACCTCCTTCGAGACAGCAACCTTCCTGGAGAGCTGAAAGCATGCCGAGATCAACGCCTTACTCAAGAAACCCAAGGCGGACCCATCTCCCTGCTTCCGTTCCCGGTAAAGGTCATCGAGAAGACTGTCAACGAACAACCGACCCGCTACCTCAAGGAGAACAACATCCTGGACCCTTCCCAGTCCGGGTTCCTCAGCAACCACAGCACCGAGACTGCCCTCATCGCCGCCACCGATGACATCAAGTCCCTGCTGGACAACAGAGAAACGGCGGCCCTCATCCTCCTGGACCTGTCAGCCACCTTCGACACGGTCTGCCACCACACACTACGAACACACCTCCACAACGCCAGGATCCAAGAGAAGGCCCTAGACTGGACCACCTCCTTCCTCTCTGGCAGAACACAGAGCATCCGCCTTCTTCCCTTCCGCTCCGAAGCCACCAAGATAATCTGCGGCGCACCCCAGGGTTCATCCCTCAGCCCAACTCTGTTTAATATCTACATGGCACCGCTCGCCCATGTCGCCCGTCGGCACAACCTCAACATCATCTCCTATGCTGATGACACCCAGCTGATCCTCTCCCTCACCAAGGACCCCCACACCGCCAAAACCAGCCTTCACAAAGGAATGAAGGCCATCGCTGAATGGATGAGGAACAGCCGACTGAAGCTGAACTGGGACAAGACGGAGGTCCTCATCCTCGGATCCAACCCTTCGGCATGGGACGAGTCGGACGACTCCTGGTGGGCGGCTGCAATGGGAACCGCTCCAACACCCACCGACCATGCACACAACCTAGGGCTCATCCTCGACTCCACCCTCTCCATGACTAAACAGGTCAACGCCGTCTCCTCCGCCTGCTTCAACACCCTACGCATGCTCCGCAGGATCTACAAGTGGATACCCACTGAAACGAGAAGACGGTCACCCAGGTCCTCGTCAGCAGCAGGTTGGACTACGGAAACGCTCTCTATGCAGGAGCCTCGGCCAAACTCCTGAGAAGGCTCCAACGCATCCAGAACGCCTCTGCACGCCTGATCCTCGACATCCCTCGCCGCAGCCACATCACACCCCACCTGAGAGACCTGCACTGGCTCCTGGTCAACAAGAGGATAACCTTCAAGCTCCTCACCCATGCACACAAGGCACTCCACAAAATTGGACCAACGTACCTCAACAGACGACTCAGCTTCCACACCCCCACAGTCCCCCGCTTCCGTAGAGCGACCTCCAGCGGCAGATCATTTTCCCACCTTGCTGCCAAGTCCTGGAACACCCTCCCCATCCACCTACGGCAGACCCAAGACCTGCTGACCTTCGGAAAACTCCTCAAGACCTGACTTTTCGAGCAGTAGCAGCATTACCCACCCCAGTGCCGTGAGACCCTCACGGGTGAGTAATGTGCTTTACAAATGATATGATTGGTTGATTGATTGGTTGATTGATTGATAAGCTTCTAAAGCCATCACTACCTCACCACCACCTTCCTTAACCCACAGGACTCACCACTGTCCATCAGCACCCCAAAGCACCTCCCCCCAAGCTTCAAAATTCATTGCTGCCTCACAGCCACCCTCCAGGTCCCACAGGACCCTCCACTGTCACCCAGCGCTCACTCATCTCCTATCCCTGAAGCTTATAAACTCATAGCTGCCTTACCACCATCCTCCTGGGCCTACAGAACTCAGTACTGTCTTCCAGTACTCGCATGACACCTATGCCTCCAAGCTTCAAAACACATTACTTCCTTACCGTCCGCTTCCTGGACCCACAGGGCTCACCAGTCTTCCCAATATTGACGCCTCAATCACATCATTTCTACTCACCTGGATCCCCTCTTGCTACCACTTTTCAATAATCACCCTTTGCTGCTCCAGTCCCCCGGTAGACTGTGCCATGGTCACCGACTCTGGCTGCTCTCAGCACTGGTCCTTGCACCGCTGGGTTAGTGGCTCACCTGCCTGGGCTGCTCCACCTCAAACACAGTATCTTGGTTTCATTGTGCCAGACCTTGCTGTGCTCTCATAGCCCACCAGGCTTTGGGATTATTGTTAGGAGGCAGAGTGCTAAAATACAGTGACAGTTTCCCCTGCTCCAAGTAATGTTACCATCAGGCAGGAATTACAGAGGTGCAGAATAAACAGTGATGGAAGAGAAAGGACCTGAAGTCCTCTCTGTAATAAATGACACAATGACTTCACACCCTTTGCCCATTTTATTTTAAGTCATTAAATATCTTGGTGGAGAAGGATACTGGCTTGTGGAATGGGTAGGCATGTTGCCTCCAGTCCACTCATTAGTCAAGACCCTTTCAGTAAAATTGTGTATATAATCTACTTATGTATAGGAACGTTCTGCCACCTCTCTTCATCCATTGATCTATTAATGTGTCAATCACATTTTTGTATCACACACCACAGCATACAGCATGGGGCACAGGGCCAGCCCACTTCAGTCATTGGCTTACCTCTCTGTGAACGATGGCAATCTTCTCTTACACAATCACACACACAAAATAGTAGCGTTGCCCACTTTTACAAAGGCCATTCACAAACGTTGGCAAAGTCGAAAGTTGTCATTCAATGCCGGAGTAATTGACCTTGTCAATGGTTGTTAATAATGTGTGTAAAATGCCACCCAGAACACCTGTGAGGTTCAGCACTACGTTTGTGATCATCCATCCTCACCCCACCTTTAATCCATGGTGTCTGCCTTTAGATCGCCCTGCCACCCTCTTTCGCTGTTCTGACTGCCTCGCTCCAGCACCCCAAAGGTACCAGCCAAGCAGTAAGGTACAATAAGTCGTAATTCAGCACTTTGGCAGTTTTTTTATGTTCATGATAATTTTTGGTACTATTCTGATTCGGTGTCTGGATATGTTGGATTTACAAATTCCCTAAACATTCTCGCACCCCTGAAATTATCAGGGTAGCAGCAAGTATAGCATCCACAGTGAGGGACAAGTTGGAGATGGAAGAAAGAAAGGAAGAAAGAAAGGAAGAAAGAAAGAAGGAAAGAAAGAAAGAAAGAAAGAAAGAAAGAAAGAAAGAAAGAAAGAAAGAAAGAAAGAAAGAAAGAAAGAAAGAAAGAAAGAAAGAAAGAAAGAAAGAAAAATTGAATTTTAACAATTGAAGTGTACATGAAGAACGGTTATCATGCCGATGTAAAATCATGAAGGGGGATTTATCAAACCAAATTGTCGGAACAATCTAATTGACTTTTAACTATTGAAGTGTACATGAAGAACGGTTATCATGCCGATGTAAAATCATGAAGGGGGATTTATGAAACCAAATTGTCGGAACAATCTAATTGACTTTTAACTATTGAAGTGTACATGAAGAACGGTTATCATGCCGATGTAAAATCATGAAGGGGGATTTATCAAACCAAATTGTCGGAACAATCTAATTGACTTTTAACTATTGAAGTGTACATGAAGAACGGTTATCATGCCGATGTAAAATCATGAAGGGGGATTTATGAAACCAAATTGTCGGAACAATCTAATTGACTTTTAACTATTGAAGTGTACATGAAGAACGGTTATCATGCCGATGTAAAATCATGAAGGGGGATTTATCAAACCAAATTGTCGGAACAATCTAATTGACTTTTAACTATTGAAGTGTACATGAAGAACGGTTATCATGCCGATGTAAAATCATGAAGGGGGATTTATCAAACCAAATTGTCGGAACAATCTAATTGAATGGTTTAATAATTGTATATTGATATTCCTGTTATGGCCACGAAAACGAGTATGAAGCATAGATTTAATGACATTTAGATGTCAATCAATAATTAGACTATGTATAAGCTATCTGGATATCACAAAGCCCATCTTGGCCCCTTTTTTCAAGCACAAAATAAAATTGAGATACCTCAATCAACATCTATTTGTTTTAAGAGTGAAGAATGTAGAATCTCCAAGTTTGTGTAGAGAGAATCTGGATTTCATTAAAGACATGGAGGCTAGCATCATGCATATTACTTTCATTTCCAGCTCCTTGCAGCACTTCAAAGTATTACATCACCAACACAAAAATTCCATAACTTAGAATGTCCCATTAACATATATAAACTCTGTCACGGCAGCCATCTTCCTCTTTTAAGCTGCTCCGGTCCCAAAACTCACAACCTTTAACTTATTCAAATGATGAACATAATCCTTGTGCCCTCCTTTATTAGTTATCTGAAACAGACAATAACCCATAAATTATCTGTTCCTCATTGAGTCTTCATATATATATATACACAAGACATACCTTGATAATTCAACTCCACGTCCAAACTCTTACCTGGGAGGGTGGGAGGGATAATGCTAGCCTCTGTGTCTTTAATGAAATCCAGATTCTCTCTACATAAACTTGGAGGATCCTGATTTCATGCCAAGACCGGAAACTAGCAGTATACATGTTCAAAGCTGTGATAAAACCACAGATGACACACATGACCCAATAGTTTCAAATAAAATTAAGCAAACACATCAGCATTTGACCAATCAGCTGCATGCAAAGTCTCCTCCAAACGTCCACCTGACATGAAAACCTTACTTGCCATTGCTCCTCTCACTGAATGAGCACCACACTCCTGCAAACTTACATCTACCTGAAGCATACAATACCTCACCCATTTAGCAATTGTCGCTGAAGTTACCGGCCTAAAAGGCTTCACATATGAAATCAACAACTGAATATCATCATGCTTCTGAACTTGCATAATCTATTCTCTTATTCTCTGAAACATCTTACCGCACACAACTTTGTATGTTCCTCACATTTTGGATAAAATATTGAGGAAAACATGTACTTCATTCTCTTAGTAATTTTTAAAATTAACCTGTCTGGATTATAACATCTGTCACTAACATCTAACTCTTTAACATCAGAAACTCGCCTGAAAGAAATCAGACACAATAAAGTTTCCAACTTCCCTGACAACGGATTCAGACTCAAAAACATATTCATCGGTCATCCCTCAAACAAATGAAGAAGCCTGTTGACTTCCCACAAGTAACTATATCTTGGCCTTGGTGGACTCCACAACTTAACTCCTTTCATAACTCTACATATTGCGGTTCTCTACCTATTGAGCAACCTCCTACCAAACCATGTTCTGCAGCAATTGCAGACCTATAACAATTAATAGTTTTGTAACTCAATCCCTTCTGAAACAAAGAAGATAAATAATTTGATAATTCTATGGCAGATGCCTCCACAGGATCCAAGCTCCTTTCCGCGCACCAACAAACCAATTTCTTCCATGCTCCAACATACCTCTTTCTACTTCCTGGTGCCCAAGACTCCCTGAGTAACTCTTGAGCCTGCTCCAAAAGTCCTCAGAACTGCACTCCTTTTCTGAAATCTTCCAAATAAGAAGGCTCAATGCCCCTTCCAAAACCAAAGGATGAAAAACTCCTTCTCCCCCTAGAAGAATGTCCTCGGACTCCAGTATCAAGAATTGCACCTCTATTGCCATTTCTAACCGCCCTGGAAATCATGCCTGTCCTGTCCAAAAAGGCATCACAAGAACCAGCTGACATCTCTGTCTCCTCACCATCAACAACACCCTCTGTATTATCGCAAATGGGGAAATGCATACCCCCGAACCTTCCTCCAATCTTGCTGAAATGCATCTACCTCATCTAGATCCGGTCTCCAACTGTAATAACGCTCCTACTGGAACGTCAACCTTGGCGCAAGCAAATCCACCTCCAGCAGACCCCAAACTTGAAATAACCTCTGGAAGTATTGAACATTCAGCTTCCAATCGCTGAAATCCCTGTGATACCTTGAATTCAAGTCCACCACAACATTCTCCTGACCTGGAAAATGTTCTGCTTGCAACCCTATCTTCTGCTCTAGACAAAAACTCCAAATCCTCTTTGCTAACTGTGTCAAATTCCTCGATCTGCTTCCACCTACGCGGTTTATGTAACGAACCACCGAAATATTGTCCATTTTCAATAAAACATTGAAATTCCTTAACTTCTTTCCCACAACTCAGTAAAGCATAAAGACATGCTCTCATCTCCAATCCATTTATGTGTTCCGACCTCTCTTCCAAGGACCATTTTCCACCTGTTTCCTGATTCTCCAAACATGCCCGTCATCTAAAGAGGCTCTCGTCTGTCTCTAGAACAAAATCTGGATCTATTCCAAATATTGCCCCGCCATTCCAGACCTCCAGGTTCTCCAACCACCAAATAAGTTCCTCCCGAGCTTCTGCTGGAAGAAAAACATGATCTCCATACCAGAAACCTTTCCTCAGTGCCTCTGCTTTCAATCTCTGCAAAGCCATGTAATGAAGTGTGCCTGGAAAAACCGCCTGAATAGAAAAGGAAAACACGCCAATCACCTTTGTCAAACTCTTCAGAGTGACTCGCTCTTTCTTCAACATTCCTTTCACCTCTGACCTTATCTTGACAATGTTCTTCTCTGGTAAGCTTAGAGTCTTCTCTACTGTGCTCACCACAAATCCCAAAAACTTTAAACATTGACTGGGCTTCAAAACCGACTTCTCCCTGTTGATCAAGAAACCCAAACCTTCCTAAAGATCCATAGTCAAAAGCAGCTGCTTCTCCAACTCCTCCTGGCTCAGAGACATAATAAAAAAATTGCCTAAGTACATTATCAGAAACAAGAATTGGAATTAGCACCCATCAATTAGAAGTCTCATTGCAGTTCATTAAAGCATCAAACATCCATGACGAATAGTAGAAGAAGCAGGTCCATATTTTTCTTATAGTCAAAATAGTTGTTCTTTATTGATTAATATATTCAGACGTTTAAAATCGAATGATCACAATGATTCTTTTAGCCAACACGTTTCGTCTCTGTCGAGACTTCTTCATGGCTCAGAATTCTATATATGTTGTGTGATCGTATTCCACTATCAAAAAGAGCTCAGGGACACAAATAAATATAGTGCTTCGATAGTCATCTGGGTGTAATAAACGTGGAAAAAAATAACAAGAATAGGCAGGGTGGCCAGCAGATATCGACAACATCCGAGCACGGATATTAAATGTCTGAGTATATTAATCAATAAAGAACAACTATTTCGAATATAAGAAAAATTTGGACCTGCTTATTCTACTATTCATCATGGATGTTTGATGCTTTTATGAACTGCAATGAGACTTCTAATTGATGGCTGCTAATTGCAATTCTTGTTTCTGATTGTATTTGGGTTTTACCCAATAGGAAGTGGAGAGGGGTGCACTTCCTGGTTTTTTAGCACCATAGCTATACTATTAAGCCACCAGATAATAGGTGCAGGACTCTTCCCTCAACCCTATTTGTGTTTTTTTGTTACCTAAGTACATTATCATATCAATTCCTCTCTCCCTGAGAAACTTGGCCACTGGTCTCAACACCTTTGTAAAGCACCATGGTGCAGACGCCAGTCCAAACGAGAGGCATGAAATCTGAAACAGCTCTCCCAACCACCTGAACTGAAGAAATCTGCGACTCTCTTCCACTATAGGAATAGTGAAATAAACATCCTTCAGATCCAATTTCACCAATCAATCGTTCTCCTGGAGAATATCCCTCAAATGATGGATACCCTCCATCTTGAAGTGCCTGTAAACAATGTACTGATTCAACTCTCTCAAATTTATCATGGGTCTCCAACCTTTATTCTTTTTCTTCACCAAAAATATAGTACTCAGAAATCCCAGATCTCTTTCCGATACTTTCTCTATTGCTCCCTTCTGCAACATCTCCATTACCTCTTTTCCTACTGCCTCATGCAGATCTTGTTGAAAAACCACCTGACCTGGTTCATTCAACTGCTTTGGCTCTTCCTCTAACTCTATGACATATCCTTTTACTGTGAGAATAACCAAACTGTCCTTGGTTAAATTCTCCCAATTCCTTACAAACCATTTTAACCTTCCCCCTACCTCGCTTCGAGTAGAACTCACCTTGAGATCCTTGTGTGAACTGAGCTCGTCCCCTTGCCTGGCGCATCCTGCCTGTTCTTCCTCTTTGGGGATAAAATCCAGTTACGGATTGGAATCCCCTGAATGCTGCATGTCCTTGGGACTGGTATTGAGCCTTCATGTATGACCGGCCAAAGTAATGCGCCTTCGGCCCGGTCAAAAACACCCCTTCCAAAGACTCTTCTTAAGGAAGACTGAGCCTTGTCCAGACTGGTGAAAGTTGAAACATACTTTCCAACCCCCTTCACCTTTCCTTCTCTGAACTAGTACTCCTTAGGGTCCTCTGTAGACTCCTTTTTCGCAAAGTCCCCTAGCCTAGGACTTATCCCCATTAGGATAGCTTTGCGTCTTTCGATCAACAAAGTTGTGTTTGCGTTTCCTAGGAAAAAATCGCCCTCTGTGACCAACCTCTCAGTAGCTCATTATCTATATGGACACTATTAATTCTGGCCTCCTCTGCCATGTACAGAGTTCTGGCCAAAGGCCCCAACACATCAAGCAATCAATCTTGGCACTGGTTAAGTTCCCTCTCCAAACCCTTACTGGGACCACGCCCAATATTAAACAGAAATCTAATCAAATCTGGATCCAGATCTGTCGTCATGTAGGATTTACCATCAACTACAAGACTCATAACAGCTCTGGCCTCCTTTTCTATAGGCCTCCTTATCCATAGCTTCAAAAATCAGCCACATGAGGCAACAGCCACCAGTCTGCATTACTTTGTCCGTGTCCATATCCCATCCATCATCAAAATAATCATCCAAAATGAACTCATCAGCCTCATCCTCAATTCAAGCTCTAAGAGGTCTTCATGAGATTGCTCACCAGCTTTTGTGCCGCTGTGGACACCTTCTTTTGTGCCATGTTGGACACCTTCCTTATATATGGCACAAGGCTCACCTTTATTGTTGCCAGAAATCTGACTCCCAATTCAATATTCTTAGTCTCCCTAGGTCTCGTACCATAACCTTGCACTTCGCTTCCCTCTTCTTTTTCCATAGACCAATACTCATCCTCAGAAAGCTCCACTCCTCTTCCTTTCCTTCTTAAAACGCTCTAGAAAACCTCCTTCATAGAGCTCTTCACCTCTTCCTGCACTATTTTCCTCAGATTGCCATCACCCGAACCTGAGGACTGTGCACCCTCATTTACTTCCATAATAACTCTATTATTAACCCAAGAACAAGATACACCTTAATTAATTTTTTTAAATAAAATTTCCAATACTCTTTAAAATAATACTTTCTATATATCTTGATAGATTTTATTATATATATATATTTATCCTTCAACCTCAAAACTTCTAACCAATTCAAACAAAACTAACTCCTGTAATGATGCTCCAATCGTGTGGAGTAATGAGGAGACAGACCCAACTTATGGGGGGGAAAGATTGCTTTATTTTAGCTCTGTATGCAGGAAGAGCGCCAAGCGTCCTTTCGCGCCGACACTCCATCTCGCGCGCATGCACACTCGCTCCGTGACTGGCGTCTTCGCGTGTTGCATCGTGACGCAACCCGCGAAGACTAGAGCGCGACTCTACATATCTCCCCTTTTTACACACATTGAAATGAGTCCACCAAGTCCCCAAGACTTAACATTCCCCCAGTTCAAAGTCTCTGAAATGATGGGGTCTGACTACCACTCTGCCCACGCGTGTGTGTCTTATCGGCGTGGAGGTTTCTCGAGTGCAGTTCTCAGCAGGGCTCATCATACTATCTCTCTGAGGAATCTGTTCTGCTCTTTCCGGAGTCGCCATCTTCTCTCTCTGCGTTTCCTCTACCACAGGCATATCTTGATCTCTCCCATCCTCATAAGATCCCTCTTCTCTTCGGCATTCTTCACCTGCTGCCGTGACTCCTTCACATCCTCTTGCTCCTTGATCTTGTAGGGCTCTCCCTTCTTCCGTAGGCCACTGTAGGATCTTGTTGATTTTTGCCATGTGGTCTTGGGACCACACATTCCCGTCGCTGAGTAACGCCGCTCTGTTGTATACTTCTTCCACTTGCAGAGGCGGGCTGTACTTGCTCTCCCCTTTCTTTCTCAGCACCGCCAGTTTGACTCTCACCCACTCCCCTCTTTCAAGGGCTGCCTCTTTCACGTTTTTTCTCCGATTATAATGTTTAGTATATACTTTCTGAGCCTTCTCCAGGTTATGTTGAACCACTGCCGGAGACCATTCGCTAGTGATGGGCTTTTCCCTCCAAACCACATTGTCTTTGGTGAAGGGGTGCCTGCCTCTCAGGATCTGGAATGGGCTGTACCTTGTTGATGTGGGGGTAATCCGGTTAGCCCAGATCATACTCATGATCTGCTTTTCCCAGTCCTTGCCCTTCATGATGGCCGCTTGGATGGACCCCATGATGACCCGATTGAATCTTTCTACCTGTCCGTTGCTCGAAGGGTGGTATATGGAAGTGTGCTTGATTTTGATCCCATTCCTTTCCATATACTTGTACCACTTCTCGGAGGTGAATTGCGGGCCGTTGTCACTCAAGATTGTTCTCGGGATCCCTTCTCTCAGGAAAATCGAGGTGAGAAACTTTATCACTGTGTCAGAGTCCATTTCTTCATAGATGTGAACCTCAGGCCACTTGGAGTATTTGTCCACTAATGCACATACATATTTTGGCATTCCTTGGTTGTCCAAAACAGGTACCTAGGTCGAATTTGCCCAAAGCTGGCCTTAGGGGTTTCAGAATTTTGTCAGCTCCTTGGCACTGATCGCAGTCTCTCACGTGCCTTTCCACTTGTATGTCTAGCCAGGCCACCAGTACATTTGCTTCACTCTCATTTTGGTTTTCACTATGCCGAGGTGTCCCTCATGTAGCTGGGCCAACAGGTGCTCGATCAACTTTGTAGGAGGCACCACCTTGTCTCCTCGGTACAGGAAGATTCCTGAGTCACTCACTGACAGTTCTTCCCGGACTTCATAACATTTCTGTAGCACCTCCTTTAACCTCTTCTTTTCGGGCCAACAGCTGATTATGTACTCCTTGACCTCACAGATTTCTTCGTCTCCGTCATACGCTTGGGCCCATTCTTGCTTGCTAATCACCCTTTCTGAGACCTCCATTACCGCTATCATCTCTTCATTCTCTGCAGCGGGGCTAGGAGCTTCTTCCATGGCCGAGGCTCTACTTAGGTAATCAGCTACCTTGTTGCTTGTCCTCGGTATATATTCCACATCATACCGGTACTCTAGTAGCTTCAATGTCATTTTGGCTATGCGTGGTGTGGCGGTCGCATGTCCACTCGAGGTAAGAACTTTGACAAGGGGCTTGTGGTCTGTCTGCAGTCGAAATCTCGTGCCCTACAGGAATTGCCTGAACTTCCCCATGGCCCATACCGCCGCCAGCATTTCCTTCTCAATCAGGCTAAATTTCTGTTCTGTTGGAGATAAAGCTCTGCATGCAAAGCTGAGGGTCTCCACTGTTCTGTCTGCTCTCTCCTGCGCATGGACTGCTCCCAGTCCTTTCTCACTGGCGTCCGTCGTCAGTATGGTCTGACCCAGGGGATCATACCCTTGGAGTGGTACCGCCTGACTTAAGTCCCTTTTTAACTCTTCAAACTCCTTCTGTGCTTCTTCATTCCACTTGAACGCTGTCTTGTCTCTTATCAGCTGCCTCAGTTGATGTGTTTTGGTGGCAAAGTGCTGGACGAACTTACTGTAATACTCTGCCATCCCCAGGAAGGATCTCACTCCTTCTTTGCTATTGGGAGCCCTGGCATCGCAGATCGCCTTCACGTTCTCTCTTTTCAGCGTGATACCGTGTCCTCCTATCTCATGCCCAAGGTATGTGACTGATGTCATTCCCAGCCGACACTTCTCCCATTCTGCTGTCAAGCCATTCTTTTGTAGTACACTCAGCACTTTATTCAATTTCCTGTCATGGTCTTTCTAGTCCATCCCCATCATCAAAATGTCATCCTGAAAGTACTGGATGCCCTCGATGTCCTTGAACAGGCAGTGCATTAACTTTTGGAACACCGCTGCGGCCGAGGCGAGACCAAAGGGCATCCTGCGGAAATGATAGCATCCAAACGGCGTTATGAAGGATGTTAGCTTCCAGCTCGTTGGGTGCAGGTCTATTTGGTGATAGGCGGATGTGAGGTCGATGGTGGAGAATCTGTTTACCCCCCTTGTTTTGGCCAGCATTTCCTCTATGCGAGGCAGCGGGAATTTCTCCACAATCAGGCACTTATTCAGTTCTCGAAAGTCCACAGACAGACGCACCTTTCCATTTGGTTTTCTCGCCACGACCAAAGGCGCCAGCCACTCCAAACTGTCTATGGGTTTGATTATTCCTTGATCTTCCAGCCTACGCAGTTCCTGTTGCACCGCTTCCTTTACTGCTAGGGGGACATTCCTCACCTTGTGGGACACTGGATTGGAGTTCTCCTTGAGCAGGATTTTGTGTGTGAACTTCTCCAGTTTGCCGACCTTCCCTCCGAACACCTTCGGGAAGTCCTTATTCATCTTCTTCAGCTCCGGCCAGCACTCATGGTCTGTCATCAACACTTGTATGTCTCCCCCCGGGGTTCAGTTTTATCCCCAGGTCCCCTTGATCCATCCACCCTAACACTGATGGACCCTTCTCCTCTATGTACAGCTTGCAGCTTGCACTCCGCTGTTCTTCCTCTGAATTTGAACATTAGAGTCCTATACCCCACCATGGGGATGGGGTTGTTTGTGTACGACACCGGCCGTATGTCTGGAGGTTCTAATCTGGGTCCTAGGCTGGGCTCGAACTCTTCCTCCTATACCGATCTTTGGACTATAGTGTACGGGGATCCTGAGTCTATTACAATCTTGATCTTCACTCCTCCTATCAGCATGTCGCATTGTGGTTTACGAGAACGCTTGTTGTCTATTCCCAACACTTGCTCCTCTATGCACAACACATGGTCATCTTCTTCCAGCTCACCCTCTTCTCCTTCCGGTTGGTCTTGTGCTACGTATTTCACCACAGGTCTCTTAACTGTCCTGCGACACACCTTTTTTTTCATAGTGACCTATTAGGCCACAGAACATGCATTTCGCCCTGAACACCGGGCAGCGTTTATCTTGGGCTGAGTGTGTCGGGCTTCCACACCTGTAGCACGCGGTCTTGCTTTCCGTTGCCTGTTTTCCTGTCTGTCCGGGTTTTTCCGCCCACCTGTTTGCTCCTTTACTTTCTCCAGGCGCTGTTCTGTTCCTTCCTGAAGGTTCCTAATCTTCCACTCTGTTGACCATGGTCCTCTGGGCGTTCTCCCTTTTCGCTGCTTCGGCACATCGTTTCGATAACTCTGCTTTCTTTACCATCGCTATGACCTCCTTCAACGTCGCTTCTCCGTGTGCCCACAATTTATCTTGTACAGTCTTATTGGTCGTGTGCATAACGATTTGATCTTTTATGAATTCATCCTGGAGGGCCCCGTACTTGCAGGTTATCGGCAACCTTCTCAAAGCTGCGACATAGTCGTCTATGGATTCACCCGCTTCTTGCTTCCTTTGCTGGAAGTTGTAGCGATCAATGGAGACACACACCGCTGGACGGTAGTGATAGTCCAGATCCTCTATGGCATGCTTAAAGACGTCGACGTCCACTTGTGGTCTGGGCGTGGGCACCAAGTTAGTGAATACTCTTATCCCTTCTGGGCCTAGGTTGTGCTGAGTATCCTCCTCCTCCTAGCACTGGGGAAGGCTTCCCCATTTTCATCTTCTAGGGCCTCAAGATAATTTTTGAAATATTCCCTCCAGTCTTCCCATTTCATCTGGGGTTCCCCTGGTTTGGGCAAGATGCCTGCGTGCTTATCCTGGCCTGCTCTTCCGGTTCCGCTCCCTGGTTCCTCGGGCTGCCCGGTGCGCTTCCGTTCCCACCTTGCGTCTGGTTCTGTCGGGGTTCTTCTGCACCCCCTTCTCTGCGGTCCTCCAGTACCGCCAGGGCCTCTGTGGGGTCTTATCAATCCCCTACCGGGTTTCTCCTACTGGCTGCTGCCTCCTTCTGGCACTGGTGCACTTGGTGGGTGCTCACCGCTCTTTTGCGCTTCTGCCGCGCTCTCCATGCTCCTCCAGCAACTCCTGGCCGTCGTGTCCTTCTTTGTTGTACCCCCTCAAGGTGGGTCAGTGAGGGAAATTGTGCCCCTTTGCCTTCTGCTGTCCCTCCGTTTTTCACAATTATTTTTTCTTCTTTTTTTTTTGTGTGTGGGAGATCCCACTCCTCGTCGCCACTGTAATGATGCTCCAATCGTGTGGAGCAATGAGGAGACAGACCCAACTTATGGGGGGGAAAGATTACTTTATTTTAGCTCTGTATGCAGGAAGAGCGCCGAGGGTCCATTCGCGCCGACACTCCGTCTCGCGCGCATGCACACTCGCTCCGTGACTGGCGTTTATGCGTGTTGCGTCGTGACGCAACCCGCGAAGACTAGAGCGTGACTCTACAACTCCTACCTTTTCTCACCAAAAAACGACAGCCTCTGCTTTAATTTATTGCTTTCTAGCCCTAAAACTGCTCTACCGAACTCGATTGCGTTGCCTCCAACCCTGCCGGCTGACAGAATCAGCTGTTTGGCAGTTGGGAAGGCAACGCTTGAGTGTATTTTACCCTCATGGGCGAGTGCTAGCTTCAAGCCATCAGAATCACTCTCATCTGCTTTTTCAAAATGGCCCCTCTACGTCACGACACTACTCTGTCTACGAGCACCCTCAAGGTACAACTGTACCTTTGGCGCCCGTCGACTCGGAAATTGCGAGGCTCGTGCAGCAAGCTCAAGATCCTTCAAACTACACTGCGAGCTGAAACGCAAAATGCTCGCTCGCAGGGCAACAGTATTTCTTCTTTTTTCCCTAAATTTAAAACTATGAAAAAATTTACTTATTCATCACTAGTCTAAGCCCGCATAACTACATAACCTACTCCGAACCCATAAATTGGGTTTTCTACATCAAAAACTCTCAACACATGTAAACGATAAACAATACTCAAACCACATTTCCCCTTTATCATGTCTTTTTAAACAATACCTTAATGAAACTACTATTATTCAACCTTAATTACATAAATAAAGTTAATAACATGCAAAACAATACTTATCTGTCAAGGAGCAGGCGATAGGAGACGAAGATGGCTGCCGTGACAGAGTTTATATATGCTAATTGGACATTCTAGGATCTGGAATTTTTGTGTATGTGATGTAATACTTTGAAGTGTTGCAAGGAGCTGGCAAGGAAAGTAATATGCATTATGCTAGCCTCCGGTCTTGTCATGAAATTGAGTTACTCAAGTTTACCCTCAGTCCGGTATGCAGAAATTCATTGGACAATAGTTCCCTCAGTTAACATTTAGCATTGTTTTAGTATTTCTGAAGACCTCAGACCTAGCCTTTCTGCATGAAAACCCCAGATGGCATCTCTGTGAGAGCCGGTCCCAGTAGAGTGTTTAGGTAAACAAACAAGCACAGTTCCAGTATAAATGCATTCCACTATGGTCAGTGGCTGGACCTCGCGACGTATATAGGCGTGACGTGTGTGCGTGTGGGAGACTGTGAGTGTGCACGCGCCTGCCTGTCTCGCACTACTCACCAATGCCGGATGACACTGAGGCGGTGGCGGTGGCACACATCTGCCCAAAGGAACAGGTCTCGGTGAGAGGTAGGAGGCAAAGGCCGAGCGGGCAATAGTAGCATGTCAGCGCCTCCCCTGCAAGAGAAAGAAGAGTTGTGTGGGACAGGGATGCAGTGCTTAGTTTGGAAAATATGAAGTGCAGGTGCTCAAATGTTTGTTGGAGGCCACACCTCTTTTTCCCAGCTCCACCCACTTCCTTCATTAGCTCCACCCACACCCTCAACTGGCACGTAAGCCATAAACCGGGAAAATGTCACACATGTTCTCAGGCCAGAACACATGGAAATGTTACTCATAAGCACCCATGCCATAAACCATGGAAATGTCACACATAAGCAAGCACCCAAGCCATGAACTGTGGAAATGTCACACATAAACATCCATGATCCAGGCCATAAACCATTGTTTATGGCCTGGATCATGCGTTAACTTCCAGCCACAGTAAATGGGTGGTGGCAAGGTGGATGGGAAGGACAAAATTATACCAGACCCCGCCCTCCTCCCTCCTGAATGTGACTGTTCCGGGGGCACACATCACTCGTGCACCGTGTAGGACTTTGCATGTGCAATGGCCTTGTGGTGAGACTGCGCATTAAGGGCCCGAGCTGAGCCTCACTGAGCACCTTTGTATGCAATTATTTATTTCTTTACTTTTTATTTTCCGTTTTGAGTTAAAACACAACACACAATTGTCTGCGAAATCACCAAAAACTCAGCTGTTCCCCCACAACCACCTCTCTTGACCCACTGCCCAATGCACAGAACCCTGCATGGCCTCACACTTAATGAGGGTCCTTGGGCTCCCCATCCATTTAGGGTATCTGCTCTTACACTCCCATCAACCACGTCTACAGCTCTAAAGTGCATGGCAATGGTTAATTCAGAGTGCTCCAGGGCCACTCCACATTCCCATCGATTCCAAAGTGTTCCCCACACTCATATTCTGGGGCAACCCCGGCTTGATACGTTCTACTTTCATACAGTGTCATACCCACCACCCACGTACATTTAGTGAGTATCATGGGGGTTCCTCACCGTTTCACTCCATCTCTCTTCGCCACTGCGAACTCTAAAGTGCATTAGTGGAATTGTCTCTATGGTAAGTCGTGGCATGGAAAGCGCAGGACTCACGTCTGAGCATACCCGTCCCACTCGGGTGACAAATGCAAAAAGAACAATTAATGGACAGAACGCAAAACAATGTCATACATTCACCCTAGTACAGAAATTTGGGCCTAAATCCATTGGTTTTTTGCTCACCACTCGAGTGGGATGGGTAAGCCCAGACGTGGGTCCCATGCTCTCCATGCCATTGGAGCCAAGCTATCCCAGCTTATGAGGGCTGAAAACCCGAAACCGGTCCTAGGATGCTTGTTTCCAGTCCAGGGAGGACCTGGCCTGGCAGTTCGGGCTGGACTGTTCCCATTGGGCGCAGGGTCAAGACTGATTTGCATATGGCTGGGTCCAAACTGGAATGGCATGGTGAGCAAAAAAATGATGGATTTAAGCCCAGATCTCTGTGCTGGGATGAATGTATGACATTGTTCTGCATTCTGTCCATCAATTGTTCTTTTTGTATTTGTATATTATTAACCAGCCTCCGCTAAGTGAACAAGACCACTTTCCCAGGCGTCCCCTCTCTGATTTTCAACAGGGTTACATTCCACTTGGCTCTCCCAGTTGATAGATCCGTGAATGGGAAACTCCTGAGAGGGATCGATATTGTATTCTTCATGCAAGACTGCAAATGGTTTCAACCCCTTACCTCTGGCGAGGTCACCCAGTGTAGAGATACCAATGACATCCCATTGAATATATCCCAACAGTTTATGTACTTTCCTCAACGCGTCACTGTGGTATTCCATAAGAAAGTTCTGACAAGGCGGTGATGTTGGAACAACCAAATGAATTCCATACAGAAGAAGATCTCATCTATCCCAGTCTGCAGCAGGATACCAAAGGCCATGCTCCCACAACCCTTAGGACACAGCTTATGACATCACTATGTTCCATTGACATACACAACATTCTACCTAGCTGAGGAAGGGAGGTGACATCACACTGTCACTGAACACAGGCAGAGACAGGTGTCACAGCCTATGCCACAGTCATCTCTTCAAAGGGGGTCATACCACTGTGTCCCCTGTCGGCCAACAAAGCGAGCCGCCTTATCTCACGTCTCCATCGCTGTTCAGGAGGGTCCCAGGAGTTTCCTCCTAAATGATTTGCCAGATCAATAAAGGATGTAATTGTGTAGTCCCATCGAGGACTTCTGAAGCCTCTTTGCCTGGTCCTCTCTAGGGACAAACCCCCACTCGTTAATGACCTGCAGATGGTCAGCCCAGTAGTACGCCGTGAGGTCTGGTAGACAGATACCCCGTCATGGACGTTTCTGTGTCGGGTATGCAGGGCTATGCGGAGGCTTGCCCATCCCAGAGCAATATACACAGCGGTTAATATGCAATTTCTTGTACCAAATTGATAGTGGTAATGATTGTTTGACCTTGGAAAGAGGAACGGCTGAGGCAACCTTTGGTAGGATTCTTGCAATCTTCATATCACTCACTAGGTATCTTAGCAGCTGAAAGACGTGTAGGGTAGCTTCGGTGTCCATTCAGAGAGGATCTGGACACACAGTTCAGGCTCGACTGCCCCTTTTGGGGTGGGAGGACGAAGGCTTTACGCATGATTTGGCAGAATCTGTAACAGCAGAGGTGAATTAAAAAGCAATGGAATGGAATGCAGCCAGACCTCTTACCAGGAGTCAGACTGACTCAAGTATTGCAAAGTTACCATTTTCTTGTTTTCAAGTTTGGTTCATGGGCTGCTGTCCAAGAAAGAACCACAGGCCCCTCATGGATGTTGTCTGCCCAGTTCTGTGGCTTCTGGTTAGCTTTCAGTTTTGTTATGTTAAGCCGAACTTTTTGAGCGCACGGCTACCCCAAAAGGGTGTCCCGGCGCTTTAGCAAAGAGGCCCAGAGAAACAAGAAACCAAAGGCATACACACTACAGTCACAGCGGATTACTTGGTAAAGAGCAGAGTCTTCAACTCCTTCCTAAAAGCCAGGAGGTTGTTCGCTTTCCGAAGAGAAAGTGGGAGCTCGTTCCACAAGCAAGCTGTCACGTGTTGGAAGGATCGACCTCCCATCCGGACACGTTTGACCACAGGCACCTCCATTTTGGCCAGGTCCGCTGACAACAGCGACCTCCGTGAGGCTTAAGGGAGTTGATTAACTCCCTTAAGGCTTGTTGATGAAACTATACCAATATATGCTTTTCATAGTTATAACATGCCTTCACCAACACCGATTGGATGCAGAACACATGATATTTCAATTGCAGGAAAACATGTGCTGAAAGCAATCTGCAAGAAAACATGGGGAGAGCTTAAAATGGTACACCTTCAGATGAGAGAAGGAACAGCAAGGAAGAGCAGGTAAGTTGAAAAATGCGGTTATTATATACCTATAACATACAATCAATATACCAGGCATAGGAAATCCATTACAGTAATCACGACAATCTGGGATCATTCAAGTAAGTTAAATGTGATCCATTTATTCAAACTATATAAAAAAAATGTCAATGATACAAATCCCCATTGGAAGTTCAAGCACTGGACAGATTCCTACTGCCTCAGGTTTAATATTATTATTGTTAACAGTTGTTAAAAAAGCGCAGTTATCTTTTTGTAGTTACAGCCAGAAGCTTAGTTGCACCCTAAAGCAAAATACTGTCTTCTTGGCACTGGGATATACTAAGCGCTGCACACTGATCAACAGGTTGTAGGAGGGGTCAGCAAAACCACGGAAAACAGACGGAGGGCAGGAGGGGGCATGGGCGTCCGCAGGGGGGGCAAGGAGGGGCGCTTGCGTACCTTGTGTTTCTTGCCACCCCGCCGGGTTCTTCGTTTTGTACCCTTTTTTTGTTGTTCCCCAGGCGGTATCTCTGTACCTCTTTTAAAAAATCAGACTCTGGGATTAGATTGGGGGTGGCCGTACTAGTTCCCTCTCCTGGGTCAGTTTCAATTGATGAAATAGAGGAAATGGACGTACTGCTAGAAGATACACTTATGGTGCGTGTTACAGTAGCAGGAGCCACAGTATTTCTAGGGGTTACATCATCAAATTTTCGCGCAAAGGTGAATATGCGTCCCCTTTCATAGTCACCACGGTCTCGCTCTATTTTTTGTTGTTTTTTACCCTTAATATACAGTTGGTAATTTGTCAATTCCTTTTTCAGAATCTCGTAATTTTTTTGGGACAAGTCAGGTAAGTTCATTTCGCTGATTTCCTTTTCTAGGGCCAATATGTCTTCCCTTATTTTTTTGCCTCTCCTGTCAGCATTGCGTATCAATATGTCCATCATTTTAAATGATGCTGCGTGTAAGCCTTCCTCCCATTCACCCAAAAGGTCTAATTCTAAATCCTCATAGTTTGGGAAGATGAGGATGCGGAGTCCACGGGGGATACGTTTAGACGTTGTTTCAAATTGCTAACCAAGTGTTCTGCAACAGCGTATGTTCTCCCTGGAATGTGAACAACTAGGTCAAGTCCTTTTTTTAATTGTACATATTTAATTAGTCTGGTACTCTAATTTGAATATTTGTATGTTTTGATAAAAATCCTACACATTGTAATATATATTTTTTTGTATCTTTTAAATATAGCCCTGAAGAAGTCCGGTTTCGGACGAAACGCGTTGGCTATTTTTTATCTGCGAGTGTTTCGACCAATAAAGAGAACAAAACGAAGACAAATTGGCTTGCTCTAATTTCTTGGGAGAACAGCTTGACTTTATTTTGGTCACAAAATGAATGTTGATTGAATAATTATATTTGGTTTGCTATACAGCCTTTGGTGTGCGAGGTCAACTTGTGTAAATAGATATATGGAACAAATTCATTTGTTCTAAATTGGGTTCTAGGGGGTTGTATCCCAGACCATTCGCACCCTCGCTTTGAGTAACTGTTAGGAACCTGACTTGTGGTGCGGCAATTAAAGCCTTAATCCCCTTCCTTGTTGTGTAAACTCAAAGGATTCTCTAACATAATGAAGCCGCTGGATATTCATCCCCTTATCACGTGCCAAGCTGTCCTGTATAATTTCTCTTGTCAAAGTGGCTTCTGAATTTGTCCAGATTTTGACCCAGCAGCTGACGGGTTTTAGTTGTATCCTGTCATTAATGTAGGCAGCACCCAATTCCTCATGTACAATAAAGCCCGGGGTACATTGTGGCGCTTTTAGAAATCTTCAAAAAAATTTATTCTCTTCAATATGAAGCGACTTAGCGTCCACAAAGTCCCAGACTTCACTGCCATAGAGTACCTTGGCAGAACATATTGAGTCATAAAGATTCAGGATCTGATCGGGAGACCAGCGACCCAACCTGTGTGCATAGTTCATGATCGCCCCGTGCTTCTAGTTAGGGTGCAATATTTACAACAAGGGGTGGTGAGGGACAGAGTCTCTGAATTAAGCAGAAAGCTCTCACCCAGTCAAGAGATCAGGGCTAGATCCAACACCGTTTTTTAGCTCACTGCACCATCCCAGTTTCAGAACCTGGCTGTATGCAAGTTAGTCTGTTCCTGTCCCAGTGCATGATGGGAACAGGGCAAACCAAACTACAAAAGCCAATTCTTACACTGGGAAGGAAACAAGCTCCCGGGGACCGGTTTCTGGCATTACAGCCGTCTTCGGCCCGGTTTGCTTGAATCCTGATGGTGCAATGAGCAAGGGTCTCACATCTGAGAATACCCTTCCACGCTTAGGGTGGACAAAAATATTTACAACAAGGGGTGGTGAGGGACAGAGTCTCTGAATTAAGCAGAAAGCTCTCACCCAGTCAAGAGATCAGGGCTAGATCCAACACCGTTTTTTAGCTCACTGCACCATCCCAGTTTCAGAACCTGGCTGTATGCAAATTAGTCTGTTCCTGTCCCAGTGCATGATGGGAACAGGGCAAACCAAACTACAAAAGCCAATTCTTACACTGGGAAGGAAACAAGCTCCCGGGGACCGGTTTCTGGCATTACAGCCGTCTTCGGCCCGCTTTTCTGAATCGATTTTGGCCACTATAGGTGTGGCAGGGTATACTCAGACATGAGTCCCTTTCTCACTGCACCATCAGGATTCAAGCAAGCCGGGCCGAAGACGGCTGAAATGCCAGAAACCGGTCCCCGGTAGCTTGTCTCCTTTCTGGTGAAGAATTGGCTTGGTAGTTTAGTCTGCCCTGTTCCCATGATGCACTGGGCCAGGGACAGACTGATTTGCATATAGCCAGGTTCTGAGCTGGGATGGTGCAGTGAGATAAATAACGGTGATGGATCAAGCCCTGATCTTTGGACTGGGTTAGAGTGGTCTGCTTAATTCAGACACTCTGTTCATCACCACCCCCTTTTCTGAATCGATTTTGGCCACTATAGGTGTGGCAGGGTATACTCAGACATGAGTCCCTTTCTCACTGCACCATCAGGATTCAAGCAAGCCGGGCCGAAGACGGCTGAAATGCCAGAAACCGGTCCCCGGTAGCTTGTCTCCTTTCTGGTGAAGAATTGGCTTGGTAGTTTAGTCTGCCCTGTTCCCATGATGCACTGGGCCAGGGACAGACTGATTTGCATATAGCCAGGTTCTGAGCTGGGATGGTGCAGTGAGATAAATAACGGTGATGGATCAAGCCCTGATCTTTGGACTGGGTTAGAGTGGTCTGCTTAATTCAGACACTCTGTTCATCACCACCCCCTTTTCTGAATCGATTTTGGCCACTATAGGTGTGGCAGGGTATACTCAGACATGAGTCCCTTTCTCACTGCACCATCAGGATTCAAGCAAGCCGGGCCGAAGACGGCTGAAATGCCAGAAACCGGTCCCCGGTAGCTTGTCTCCTTTCTGGTGAAGAATTGGCTTGGTAGTTTAGTCTGCCCTGTTCCCATGATGCACTGGGCCAGGGACAGACTGATTTGCATATAGCCAGGTTCTGAGCTGGGATGGTGCAGTGAGATAAATAACGGTGATGGATCAAGCCCTGATCTTTGGACTGGGTTAGAGTGGTCTGCTTAATTCAGACACTCTGTTCATCACCACCCCCTTTTCTGAATCTAGTTAGGGTGCGACATTTTTCCTCTAACAAAGGTTTAAAATTAAGCCTAGAGTCAACTAATATCCCCAAATATAAAAAAGACTGGACTTTTTCTATGCAATGTGCCCCGATCGTATATTTATATTTCTTTGGGGGCAACTTCCCTACCTCCATTATATCTGATTTGGCAAGGTTTGCTGACAGATCCAGCCTCTCCATAAAATGGACAAAGTCATCTAACAATGTTTGTAGGCCCCGCGGGGTTCGGGTCAGGAGTACTGCATCACCCGCATTAAGCAGAACCTGAACCCCCCTGTGACCTATCCTTGGCGAGTTCACTCCTAGCCTGGCCAACGCTTTCTCTAAGCCATTAATGTACAGGGTGAATACAAAGGGTGCCAGTATGCAACCCTGTACCAAAAATGGCCCCCTCCGGTCCAAATCAGCCCCACCCTTCAGGCACACAGGGAAAACACCAGGTGACCGCTACCTCCAGTCTGGCCCTGGTGAAGGGCGGGAGAAGGAGGAGAGGTGCTAGTGGGAAACACTGCAACGCTGCTGCGTGGTACAGGGGACCGATATTGCATCACAACTGCAAAACCGGCCCCCTGTAGCATCAAGCATTTGCACTGCAATAGGTCTCGCATCTGTGAGAGTTAGAGCTATTGGCGTTGTAAATGAAAATGTCTTTTATGTATGTGTTTTGGTTTGGTGTGTAGTGGATGTATGTGGGCTGGAGTGGAATTATGTGGGTTGTATTGGAATTATTGCACATAGCCTGAGTGCTACAACATCTTCTGTTCCTTCATGTGCCAATGGTAACCCTTCACACACACCCAAGGATAGGCTTCTGTGCTCCTCTAAAAATATGATTGTCTCTTCAAAAAATTCAAAATTCAAAAAGGTGTATTTCTTTAACAAAGAAGCTTTGACACAATAGGCACATAATAGCACTGGATGCTCCTGTGTTGTTCATCATCACCAAACAGCACTACAAGCGGCTACCGAACAAACCCATGTCATACTCAACTGCAAAAAGATAATTATACACATCTGGAGCAGCACCACATGTATATCGGAAAATATAATTGAAATAATGTCAACACAAAACAATCTCATATGACACTTCCTTATAAATAGCAATGTCTGTGAAATCCATAGCTTATTCTTTTTCTTCCCTTATATATTATGTTCAATTCTTAAAAAGACCATCAGCCAACGCGTTTCGTCCATTTAAAAGTGGACTTCTTCAGGGCAGCTCAAGCATCAAAAACCTATATCCATCAAAAATATGTATGTACCAAAGTTCAAGATGAAATTCCATGTCCAAAGCCGAAATGTGATTACTTCACAGGACTGTTCCCAATGACAGCCTCCAAAATACGGGTGATACGGAGCTGGTTGTGGCCTCAATATCGTAGAAACCCATTTTAATCTCACCTTATGCACCAGCACTTGTCACCCAAAAAAACCCGCTCTGCTGTAATCAGGCATCGTAGCACACCGGAGAGGCACTCGCGTCTCTGGTGGGAGCCAAATGATGAAGCATGTCACCAAATAGGTTAGTGAGTGAAGGCTCTTCTAATATACATGAGTGATCCCAGTTGAAAGCTCCTATGCCTTTCTAGTTTCACTCTTCTGTTGTTTATGTGATTTCCCTGGGGAATAAGAGTGGAAGCGACGACTTCCCTTTCTCTTTTTTTGTTTATATGTTGTAAATTATTTCCACATGAATGATTCAATTTCTAGGGCTTACCTCAATCTAGGTGAGAAGAGATGAGACTGGATCAAGAGTGATTCTTAGTTCTAATCAAGGTAGATGAGGAAGCTTCAATTGGAATAATTTTTGCAGCTCAAACTATATTGATAACGTTTATAAATAATAAAAAATTAAATAAAAAGTATAAGTGTTAGCTAATACCCTTACTAGGCACTGAAGCGTCTATATATTAAAATAAGACAGGATTCCTTTCAACAAATAGATAGCAGAATCGAACCTGCGGTCCTTGTCTTGGTAATGTGAAGCTGTTTATAGAGAGCTAGCTATTGTGTTCCACGTTTATAGAGAACTGCAAACTTGGTGTAGACTGTGCACACCCACATTAACAAATCTTCCCTTGGATCACAAATTTAATACGATCTGTGTGCTGTACCTGACTGTGCGTACCTACCGCACCTAGGGCCAGATGTATCAAAGGGTTTTACCCATTCTGTGTCTATGGGAAAATGTGTTCATACATATGGCCCCTAATGAGACCAAATGATGGCCTGCAGCCAAACTGCCTGCTGCGCACAAGTGCGCACAACCAAAGTGATATACGTCACATGCCACATGAACGCATAACTATCAATACATTTCTCAAACTTATTTAATCAGACTTTTTAAAATTTATTTCATAAAAAATAATTTGTGAGTTTTTGAAATAAACGTTACATGTAAATCATTCTTGAATTAATACAATCAAAATTCTAACAGGTGTTGCTAAAACAGTGTCATTCCATCAAAGAATAAACAAGAACAAAACAAAGCCCAATGCATCTCGGACTGATGTCCCTTCTTCAGGGATATTCTCAGTAAAACAAAAATAAACTTTGCATTATTATACTGTGTACATTAGAAGGATCAATAACCAATCCTTATTTACACAGGACACATCAATGACCTTTTCCCTCAGTAATTCCCTTCTAAAGAAGCTCTTTATACAGCATGGCCCATTATTGTATGTACAAGTGGATGAAAGAAAAGTAAACAACCAAAGAGAGAGAGAGAAATGAAGAAAAGGAAGAAAAGATATGGGTCCCATCATCTGCCTAAATAATGCTGCTCAACTAAAAAACACTGTACTCCCTTGAAAATGACAATAGGTTGTAATTTCATTAGTATGGGTCAAAAACCCACCCCCACTATCGACTCCATCTGCAAAAAGTAAATACACTATTGTCGATGAATGCGCACAAGGTTTATGAATACACTGTGATGTTTCTCAAAGTAGGCTCGTACCTCTTAACAGTGTTCCAAGGAGTACACAAATCAAATCAAATCAAATAAATTTTTATTTGTTTTGGTACTCAACTGAGGACCACAAATATAAAACAGTTTACATAAAAATGAGATCACAGTTATTAATATAATGTTAGAAATGACGTTAGAAATTTATAAAAATTGTAACATACCCATTCATTGGGTGGTTGTTTACATACAAGTAGCAGATTTTTTACTTTCGCAATTCTACATTTAGTATATATCGGGTCAAGATATCTAGACCGTGCTGCAACAATATTTGGATGAGGACATACAAATAAAATATGCTCAATGTCCTGATCTCCTCCTTGACATAATTTGCATTTCGGAGATTCATCTGCTGACCATCTTACCGTAAATGTTTGCAGGGGTAGAATGCCTAAGCGCAACATTGTTATTGCCCTTCTTGCACCATGGGTGAGGGAAAACCCAATATATGGCTGAACGTGCTTGTATTCCAATGTTTCAGTGTAGAGTTTATACGAAGGTAACTTATTACAATGTGCAAAATCCAGATCGAAGCTCAATCTTGGAGTGAAACATTTTAGAAAAAGCTTCAACTGGGATGTAGTCCAGGTGAGCAAAATGTCTTTGCTAAGATTAGCCATTTTAAATGCTGCTGTCATGTTCCTATAAAAAATATACTTTGTTGCATTTGTTGCATTTGTTTCATAGGTCTCAATCTCTAGCAAAGAGCGCAATGTTCCTTCCTTTGCGTGCAGAATATGATAAGCCCATCTTATGACATTGGCAACGGCTCTAGCATAGTACTTGATAATGAGAATTCAAGTCTAAGTGCTTGAAATGGAGTAGACTTTGAAACCTTCAGGATTCTTTTCAAAATGTTCCCTTCATTTAGATCCATATAAGACCATTGTTTAATTGGAATATGCTCAGTAGCATAAGATAGAACCGGTGGAATTTTTACTCTATACTCTTTTAACAAAGTAGAGAAGTGTCTATTTCCTGTGGCAGAATATAATTTGGAGAGTGCTCCGGCATGTATTTCTGATTTTCTTTTTAAGTTATTTATCTGTTTTAAATTTAGTAAATTCGTTGTGAAAATCCTGCCAAGGTAGGTATATTCATCCACTTCTTCAACTTTTACCCAGTCAAGCTTCCAACTGTATTTAACGCTTTGTTTCTTACATGAGAAAGCTACCACTTTGGTTTTTGTTAAGTTTGGGATTAAGAAATGGGATTTAGAATATTCATTTAAGATGTCTAGGAGCTTTTGTAAGCCGAATGGTGTCAGATCCAACATTACTATATCATCTGCGTATAGCAGAGCATGTACACTTTGTGAAGCGATCTTAGGAGGTAGACTTAAGCTTTGTTGCAGATGGTACGGTAGATCGCTGAGATACAGTGAAAATAACATCGGCACTAAGAGGCATCCTTGTTTGAGTCCGTTGGCCGTATTGATTGGTTTAGTTAAACCTTTTTCACTGCCCATTTGAACCTGGTACCAAGTGTTGGTGTGAAGATTGATTATAACCTGCAGCAGATATTCAGGAATTCCCATTCTCCTTAACTTTTTCCACAGTGTAGGTCTATCTACGCGATCGAAAGCAGTAGAATAGTCGATAAATGCAGCGTACACTGGCTGTGAGTTTCTTACAGTATATTTGTCTAAGATAGTCTGGAGAATGGAGATATTATCCGTAACAGAATGGTTCGGTCGAAAACCTGCTTGGTGCATAGGTATTAGACTTTGAGAGAACGCCCAATCTTTTAGTCTATCCAGTACCTCCGCGGCGAAGATTTTCCCTGTGGCGTCCATCAGCGCTATTTGACGGTAATTGCAGGCAGCAGTTTTACTACCCTTTTTGTAAATAGGAATTATAATACTCCCCTGCCATGACTTGGGTATTCTCCCAGATTTAAAGATATGGTTAAAGAGGGGTAGTAACATCTGGCTCCACTCCTTTGGATTTGCTTGCAAGACCTTAATGGGTATTTGATCTGGCCCTGACGCTGCAGTACTTCTTGGGTTTCTGATGTGCAATTCTATGGAGAATGCTGTGGTATCTACTATCAGTGAAAAGGTTTTATTCCGTGCTAATATCTATATCGTTTCTGTCAGATTTAGTTAAGTTTTTCTTGTATAACTCTGTCAGGTAACTTTCCCATTCTTGAGGTGGAACTGGTATAGCGTGTAATTTCTTTTTTGTTCCTGTTAATTTTGCAATTAAAGACCAATACTTTCGCTGATTGTGGTTTTTTGCAGCAATTTGGATATCTACCCAGTTATTATCCTGCATTATTGTTTTATGTCTGTATTTTTCTCTTCTCAATTGATTTTTTAATTTGTTAATGTCTCGCTGATTTGAGGGAGAAAATTTCAGGTATTGTGCTCGAATCAGTTTGTTGAGCGTTTTCCTGATTATACTGTTATTGTGGTTCTTTTTAATTCTGGTAGATTTTTGTTTTAACATATCTGTAAGAGCATTCTTGAGTTTATTGATGATACATTCAAAGTTTGTAATTTGGTCGAAAGAATGAATGTTAGTTAAGAGTTGAGAAAATGTAATCATTGCGGTGATGTTATTCAGGGTCGCTGAATTCCAGTATATCCGTCGCTGCTTTTTATTAACTTCAATAGTGCTTTTACTGAACGTGATATAATTTGTCGAGGAAGAATGAACCCACCAATCAGTTTTTAAGTGCAGAAGGGCATGATCACTTTCGTCCGAAAAGTTAATACTCAGATGTGATGTTGACTCCACTAGCTCCAAGCCACAAATTATATAGTCAATTATTGATTGGGACCCGTGTCCTCGTCTTGTGCAAGAGGCCGGGATGTCTCCTTCCACATTACCGTTCAAAATTGTCCCATTTAAATTTGGCAGATACATTAACAACAATTTTCCTCTCTTATCAGAAGTTTTACCCTTGGGAAATTTCGGTATGGACAATTCTAGTTTTTCTTCTTCATATATATTTGCCCATTTTCTGATTTCAGCGTTTGAAATTTTTCCATTTAGATCCCCCATTATTAGGTATGACATATTTGCTCTATCTTCGATTATCTTAGTAATTGCTTCCATGATATCTATGAAAGCGGAATCTTGATTGGCGCCTGGAGGGGCATATATATTAAAAATTAGAAAAGCCTTTTTTGGATCGAGATTATGTGTTTTCAGCGAAACTTTGATGCATTGAAAGTTTTCAGAGTTAGATTTAACAACTTCTTGGTCCCATAAGTAATCCTCGCTTAACAAAATTGCTAGTCCACCTTTTGCGTGGCCCCGGTTTGTAGTTTTAGCAGGAATATCATAAACGTAATAGCCCTTCTGACCAAAAGAATTTGTTGCCCAGGTTTCCTGCAAAGCCAGGATGTCAGGCTGATTTTTTATAGCTTCATTCATTTTATTTATAGTTTTTCCGGCCATATTCCATGAGGTGATCGATAAACCATTGTTAAACAGCATGTTGTTTCTTGTAAGTTGCTTTGTTACTGTTTAATATCTCCGAAACCCATGCCCAGGACTTTATTGATTTCTTGTCCTCGGTAGGTTCTGGGTCATGACTCCATACTTTTCTTTCACCTTTGTTCACATGAATTTTCAACGTGTTTTTCCATAAGTGTGTTGATCGTAAATCATCTGGAATGAGATTCTTTTCATAGCAATTTTCATTTGGCATATCCATGTTTGTGACAAAGAGACCAGTGATTATTTTATTAGAATGTGTTTTCTTTGATTGAACTCTTTCAATAACGTCATAACCACATTTGTGCAGTGTTTCTTTTTCATTTAGAATGATCCCAGGGAGTACTGAAGACCAGAATGAGACCTCCACTATTTTACAGTTTTCTTTTATGGGAAAATTCACCAGATCTATTTCTTTACTTGTTAGCGATTGTAAAGGAGATATTTGCTGTAAGAGGTTAATTATCCTTCCTCGATATAATGGCGTATTATCAGTGGGAAAGAGCTCTTCAAAGAGCAAATACTTGGATGAGATTTTTTGTCCGCCCAGAGCCACATTATTATGTTTTTCTCCTAGTCTCTTATTTGTCTGATCGGTTCTTTCAGTAAATGTGGCAGGTATAAAATCATTTGCTCTGTGATTCAATACCTTTGCTGATTGTGTATTTTCAGTGATACTTGTTGCCTCCGGATTGGAGATTTTTGGAGTTATGTTGTCATCCTGACCCTCTTGAACTTTTTGAGGAGTGATTATGTTTTTAAATTTCAGCTTACGAGTTTTCTTTTTGTTTATTCTTCTTAACGGCTTCCTTCTACTATGTTTCCCCTTTTTTTCTTGGGTACTTTTTATTTCGGGAAACTTCTCTCCTCCACCTTCGTCAGGAGAGGGAATATAAGAATTTCTTTGTTCTTTCTTAACAGTCCCACTATTTTGCGAGTTTATTTTATTTGAAGCTGAAAAAATTGGAAACTGTTTGATGTTATGTGAGGGTTCTTCCTTAAATAATTTCTTTAGGGAGTATATTTTAACATCCTTTTGTTTTTTTCGGATTTTTTTATCTTGGTTTTCTAGTATTATTACGTCAGATGTTTGAGTACTGATGTCACATTTGGTTCTAGGCACTGTACTTTTGGGATGATTTATAGAATCAATGTTATTTTCCTTCATCTCTTCAGACATTTGTGGATTTGTTGTGGCATCAGCCTGTACTTTTTTCCTTTTTTCTTCTACTAGAAATTTTAGTATGCCAATTTGAACATCTAAAGTTTGATCCGAATTTTCCAATATGTTACCTAAAAAAGAAAGGACCGATTCCAGAATAGGTGTTGCAGTAATTGTTGAGTTAATGTTTTTAGGAAGAAATAAATCAAAAGAAGAGTCTAGAGCTGGATCTTGTTCTAATGGTTTTTCCTGGTAGCTAATGAATAACTTATCTTGTTTTAACTGTAAATCCAGGTCATTATCCATCAACGGCATGTCATTTCCATTCAATTCCTCAACACGAGAAAGATTACCTATTTGTTTGATAGGTGTTAAGGAAGATAGATGTAAAATTTCACACTTCGGATTTTGTGATTCCTGTGTTGAAAACAATAAATTCTGAGTAGGTTCAACGTCCGTTACGCTAGAGTTGTGATTAATTTGATGATCCAAAGAAGATAACTCTTTTACCTCCATATTATTGGAAATGTTGAGATTTATTGGGATTTCTTCTGCATGTGTGGGTACTTGTTTATTTGATGATACGGTTAAGAAATAGTTGCTGATTGCCGGAGTTCTAGTTATCCGACCATGTTTGATTGCTTTATCTGAGGATTTTCTAACCGCTTTCTCAGTACCCATCCGTTTCATGAATATCGTGCGTGATCTTAGTTTTTTAAAAGCCATGTATCTTTCTTGCTGATGGCTTGCAAAGCGGGGTTTGAATTACACACTACTCAACTATCGTTTCCAGTTCAGCAGATTAGAGTATTCCGATGTTTCACACTTGTTACAATTGCATAGGTTACTAATCAAACCCTGGATAACGAGATCTAGTGGATCACAGTTGGAAGTGTAAATGTAAATGAAAATGGTGTGGCCCGTCCCGACCTTGAACGTCCCCGGACGGCCACAGACGGCCCGCCCTTTGCCCGGGCTTCACCCCGAGCTCCGTCCCGCGCGCGTCCCGCGATGCGCGTTAGGGGTTGTGATTATGTAGTGATTTGGACTGTAGGGGCGTGGCACTGGGAGGGGGCGCGGCTCACGCGGGAAGAGGACCCAGCTTAAGCTGTTGGTTGCTGGTCCTCGCAGTCCCGGGGCCGGCGCCTCTCCCTCCTTTGCGGCCACAAAGATCAGCTGTTCAGGCAGGCTCCAAGGTCAATAGGAAGGAAACGCTTTCACTGCTACTCCAGTAGCAAGGGGCAATACTCCGCAACAGCAACAGCAGTTTTACTCACTGCGAGCGGCACCGCTGCTCATGTCGTGACTCCTCCACAAAAGAGGCTGTGGTCTGATGGTGGCAAGTGGTGGCAAAGAGACAGGCAGGCAGCGGACAGATTTAATTAAACCCTCTTTGGTTTTTACAGTAGGGCAGACACAGGCAGACACAGGTGGGCACACCACTGCTGACAATCGCGGCTGTCACCTAATCGTGACCGGCTGAAGTATTCACAGTTTATACTGTGCCCGCCGCAATTGCGAGATAGCAGGGACCCCCCCAGGGACCCCCCCAGGGGGGAGGGCACAGGCCCAATTACGGAAGCGCTCCCCCTGACACGAGCGCTGCAGCGGCTCACCTCCAACTCTGTTCGCCGCTCTCTTCCGTTATCCCGTGTTTTCCCCGCCTGCCGCGTTCCGCCACGTTCTGCCGAGCAAGCTCTTTCCTCGTCTGCTTGTTTGCTTGGCAATGACGGTCGCGGTCCTGCTGCACACGGAAGAACAGCCAGCACCTCCAAACCACCAGCCAGCCAACCGCCTACCGCAAACAACAAGGCGGCACAAGGCGGTGCGGTGCGGGCAGAAATGTGGCGGGGTTCGGGCACAGGTGCAGCAGCCGTCAGGGAAGGGAAGGGAAGGGTAGCCGCTGACAGGCAGCGGCGTTGCGGCAGTGCGGTGAGACTGGAATTCGGTATCTGCACTCCGCCAATCTACACAGCGAACACGGCCAGGCCCAGCTCGGCTCAGCTCAGCGCGGCTCACAGCGGCTCACAGCGGCTCACAGCTCACAGCTACGGCACGTAGCTCCTCCTCTTCCACTGCACTTAACAGTCCCAAAGCGATAACGCAGCTTCTATCGAGAAAGATTAATGATCGGAAACTTATCCCAATGATGATAACCCAAACCGCGACGTGCCAACAAACAGTGAGCTATAAGCAAGACTTCCAAATGTAAAAAGCTTACAGTGTGAATGTGCTATTGAAGTGTATAATGCAACAACATCAATTGTGCATAATACACAATCCTGTGGAGAGATGGTAATCATGTTTTCCAACTTCTTGATGAAATCTGATGTGTCTGGTATGTAAGTGTGTCATGATTGCGTAAATGGTTGTAGGAATCTGTCAATGAATTTGCCATCAGGTTCAAAAACTGACCATGGAATGGTGAGTCGTGTAGACTTTTATGGACTTTTATGAGCATGTAAAGTCTAGGTCTTCGGGGAATTGATGTTGTCAAGTATTTAGCTATATTTTTATCGATCCATTCCATGTTTAAGGCTTTATCAATTATATGCTGTAATACATTTGAGATGTCCATTGTGGGATCCTAGTCCAGTAACATGTATGTGGCCGTGTCGCCTATATGCTCTCCAACGTTTCTCTCATAAAACTTGGTGTCCATCATTACTAGGGCTCCTCCCTTATCCGCCTCTCAGAAAGTGATCTTTTGATTTGAAGTCAATTGTGCTAGAGTACTCTTTTCAGCTCTACTGAAATTACAAAATGTATGTCTCTTCACTTTGTAATTCAATTTTTTTAAATCCTTAGTAAGGATGACTCGAACATGTCCAAGGTTTTGTGGAACACTGGGGCTTCAAATATACTTTTGGGCTTAAAGTCAAATTTGCTGTTAAGTTCGTTCAGGAACTGTTTCCACTCTTCCTCCAGCGTTCTCCTAGACAAATCCGTGTGAATACCAGCTATTTCTTCTTCAAGTTCATGAATGATCTTAGCGAATTCTTTAACCAGAAGTAAAATCAAATCCAATGAGCACCTGTTAAGTATATGATACCATTTCTCCATGAATTGCGCATTGTGCTGTAGACATATAACATAGATTTGATTGCCAGACGTAATGCACGTGGATTTTGCCCCACCTTGTGGTATTGGTTAAGGTTGAAGCATGGAGTCTATGATTTATTTCACGTTTCGTAATACATTCCAATTGTTTAAGTTGGTGACTTATTGATCCACTGTGTACACTGAATTTCTTGACTTCTTGGATTAATTTATAAATTTCGGAAGCTTGTTCAGAAGTATAAGCCTTAGTGGTGGCTCTATTGTCAGTAATAATTGAAATTGAATCAAAAGACATTTTTCTGGGTTGCAATAGTCAAATGGTGGGTAAAGACTAGACAACTGAAAACTTGGTGTAGACTATGCACACCCGCTTTAACAGATCTTTCCTTGGATCACAAATTTAATACGATCTCTGTGCTGCACCTGCCTGTGCGTACCTCCCGCACCTAATGAGACCAAATGAGGGCCTTCAGCCAAACTGCCTGCTGGACACAAGTGTGCACAACCAAAATTGATATACATCACATAACACATGAAAGCATAACTTTCAACACACTCTCATAGAGTTATTTAATCAGAAGTCTTGAAATTTATATCCTAAAAAGTCAATCTTGAGTTTTTTAAATAAACGTTACATGTAAATCATTTCTTGAATTAATACAATCAAAATTCTAACAAGCGTTGCTAAAACAGTGTCATTCCATCAAACAATAAACAAAAACAAATCAAAGCCCAGTGCATTTTGGGACGGATGTCCCTTCTTCAGGGGAATTCTTTGTAAAACAAAAATAAACGTTGCATTATTATACTGTTTATGCAAGTGCTAAGATTGAGGAATTTTTTTGAAAACATTGTTCCACCTTACGATCCTAAAGATGACATGTCGAGTGGGTTTAAGTCCAAAAGTACGTTTGAATCCCCAGTGTCCCACAAAACCTTGGACATGTTCGAGTCACTCGTTACTAAGGATTTCAAAAAATTAAATTACAAAGCGAAGAGATATACATTTTTTAATTTCAGTAGAGCTGAACGGAGTACTCTAGCACAATTGGATTCAAATCACAAGATTACTTTATAAAAGACGGATAAGTAAATGTAAATTGATACTTGTATAGCGCACTACTCACCGCAAGGGTCTCAAGGTGCTTGTACGAATACTGCTGTGGAACTCATCCTGGCTTTCCCTGTGAGGCGTCCACTCCTGGGTACAACCAAGGTGGCGGCCAGGCATCCTTAGCGTTGTGGGGGCCGTTGTGGAGATTAAGCAAGCTATTGCCCAGAGTTGCAGAGTGGGACTCCATGATTGGAATAGGCACTGAGGCGAGAATTATCAGGTCCGTGGAATTTTTAGCCCAAGACCCGCCGAGGCGAGGAATTGAAACCTGGTCCCGGGCTAGACCTCTGTATCAGGGTCTGCCGCTCTAATCCTTGAGCCACACTTCTCCAGGGATAAGCCCTCGTAATCATGGACACCAACTTTTATGAGAGAAAAGTTGGAGAGCATGTAGGCGACACGGCTACATACATATTACTGGACAAGGATCCCACAATGGACATCTCAAATGTATTACAGCAAATAATTGATAAAGCCTTAAACATGGAATGGTGCGATGAAAATATAGCGGAATACTTGACAAGATCATTTCCCCTCAGACCTAGACTTTACATGCTCACACAAAAGTCCATAAAAGCCTACATGACCCACCATTCCGACCTATTGTGTCGGGATGTGGGTCAGTGTTTGAACCTGCTGGCAAATTCATTGACAGATTCCTACAACCATTTGTGCAATTGTGGCACACTTACATACAAGACACTTCAGATTACGTCAAAAAGTTGGAAAACGTGATTACCATCTCTCCACAGGATTATATATTATGCACAATTGATGTTGTTGCATTATACACTACAATAGCACATTCAGAAGGGCTGGAGGCCATTGAATGGTCTTAATTGAGACAAGACTAGATTGTCACTAAAAAAAAAATGTTACTGGAACTTTTACACTTTTGTCTTCACCATAGCTACTTTACATGGAATAATAATTTTTATGTACAACTCAGAGGGACTTCCATGGGGTTCGTGTGAGCACCATTGTATGCCAATACATTCATGGCAAAATTTGAGGCAGACCATATTTTTGAACAACCAGAATGGACAGATCATCTACTTTTTTCTGTAGATATATAGACAACATGTTTTTAATCTGGACCGGATCAGAATCTAAACTTGTGGAAAACATCAGCTGCTTGAACACAAAGAACCCCAGGATCCAATTTACCTATGTAGATAGCAAACATGCAGTCTAATTTTTAGAAGACTGGGTGGAAATCCCTGAGCAAAGCGTGAGTACTAGCTTGTACCAAAACCCCACGGATCGTAATAGCACCTATTTATTTAAAAGTTTTCATCCACCAACGTTACTCAGCAACCTTGCATATTCCCAGTTTTTAAGAATACGATGACTCATTTCAGAGAGCATACAATGCCAAATCACTATTTGAGATTTGCAAACGAAATATGAAAATCGAGGATATTCCAAGGATCTTTTGGCAAATCAAGCACTCAAACCATTATCACAACCTCAAGGAGATTTACTACAGAAAAAGCAGAAGTTAGAAACCAAACATGCGGTGTTTGTCTCTAAATTCTCATTCAACTCCTTTGAAATCTGCTTGATTATTATGAGGAGATGGGGTTCTTCTTCAGGAGGAAACAGATTTCAAAAACATTTTTACCTCCAAGCCTTTATTTGCCTACACAAGGTCTAGAAACATTAAGTAACTCTTAGCTATCAAACCTAGTCTAAAACAGGACCATACAGGAATGCGCAAATGTCAGAATTGCCTACATTGTAATAATGCTTTCGTTGGAAATACTATTTTTCATCCACACACAGTCGAAAACATTAATCTCCATTTTAAAGGGGATTGTAATTCCAGCATTGAAATTTACGCAATAAAGTGTCCTTGTGGCATGCTTTATATTGGAAAAACTGAACGGAAATTAAAAATCCGGATTTCAGAACATAAAAGTAAAATTTGTAATAAAAGCACCAAGTCTTGCCTGACAACCCATTGGGATGAAAGTCAACATACTATTGCACAAATTAATTTCCAAATTGTGAGACAGTAATGGAATACCCTGGTTTGAATATCAATCAACGTTTATTGCAAAGAGAGATTTTCTGGATGAAATGATTGGATACTATTAAGCCAAGAGGGCTCAATGATGGATTGGAAATGAGCTGTTTTCTCTGAGAATCTAAGGTTTGTTTATGATCAGCTCAAATGTGCAGATTCATGGATGAATCACACACAAGATAGTCCGTCAGGTTCTTATACACATACACATTTCAAGATTTTTTGCTCTCCCTTTCTTTTTTTCTTCTTTATTTCTTGAGTTTTCCTTGCAGCACAAACAGATGCAGATAGAGGTTTTACATTTTGGTTGGTATGGCACACTGGTGGGATGTACTCAAACACACTGGCACGGATGGATATTGTTGATTAAGGGAGTAATTACATTTTTGATCAAGACATTTAGTATCAGTAGTTTGAGCACAGTCAATTTTTAGAAAGCAAACAGTTTTCTCTGTTTGCGCATTGATACACTTTAAATAGCTAATTGAAGAGGGTGGCTTTTCTTCCTGATAAATGGCATGATGGCTTTTTGTGATAATACCGCGTTCGGCTTCGAAGCGGCACAGCATTCACTTATTCCGTAGAGTTCCACCAAGTTCCATGGGCAAGGGGGGCATGATGGGTTACATTGACAGGGAAACTTGGGGGCATATTATCAAGGCCAATGATAATTATCGCTGGCCGTGCTTAGTGATAATTTTGTTATCGCAGGCTATCTCTGGAATTTATCACCCTGGTAACGCATTATTAACAAGGCGTTTCTCAAGGGCGATAAAAATTCCAGAGATAGTGAGGTTATCACTGTTTTGCAGGGAAGATCGCTGGTTTTCCAGCGATGTTCCCTGCATAATGGCGATAATCTTGCTGATACGACCCACAAGGTTCGTATCAGCATAATCCACCTTAATGTTAGGGATAGGTAAGTCTGCATTTTAGCAGATGCTAGTTTTTGGAGAAAACAGCGTTTTTCTTCAAAAACTAACGTGTGCTAAAATGCTGGGATTGCCTTGTTATGTTATGTTATGTTATGTTAAAAATTACTTATAAAGCGCACGTACGCCCGTAGGCTTCATGGCGCTATCGGAGAGGAACATAACGCTAGTGATTACTCTGACAGTGAGCCTGTTTAAGAAGCCAAATATTTTCACAGTAAGCCTGTTTAAAAAGCCAAGTCTTCAAGGAGCGTCTAAAAGTAAGAAGATCGGGGCTCTGTCTAATAGGCAGGGGAAGGGAATTCCAAAAGGTAGCTGCAAGATGATCAAAGCAGTTACCCCCCAGCCGTTTTTTCTTGAAGGAGGGGACAGTCAGAAAGTTTTTATGCGCAGAGCGAAGGTTTAAAGATGGATTATACCTAGAAACAAGATTCCTAATACATTTTGAACCAGTGTCCTGCAAGGCTTTGAAAATAATGCATCCAGTTTTGAACTCAGTTCTTTGTTTTACAGGTAGCCAATGTAATCTTTCCAAGCCGGGTCTGATGGATTGCCATTTGGGTTGTTTACAAATCATTTTATTTAACAAAGAAGGGAGGTAGAGTACAACGTAGGATTCCTACTCCACGGGCACTGATAAATAAACAAGAAGAATCCTACTACCAGTGTGTAAAAAGGAAAAAAGGGGGGGGGAAACACTCAGTGTTGTGTAAAATACCCCTCACACACCAACAGGCCCCTTGGTGTCATGCTTCATCATCGGGGTCTTCGCACCCCGCTAAAGGGATGCGGCACGCTACGACCTGCGACTACGCGGGAGCGTTGACAAATTAGACTATGTGTGGTGTGTGTTGAGTGTAAGTGAAGGGGAATGGATGTGAGTGGGAGGTGTAGTGAAAAATTAAAAAGTACCTGGCTAGTGGGTAAAATGAAAAAAACTTTATTTCGTACCCCTGGCTGGTGCTGTTAAAAAGTGTGCAAAAGAACGAGGTTTGTTTGTCTTAATTAGGGACAGAACCTCTGGTGTGCGTCGACATGTTTCGGTACTGGTGTACCTTCTTCAGGACGGGGCACAACTTCCCAACCCTACTCACGTTTTTCTAAGAAAAATGGGGTTATTGTAATTTTTCTAAAAAGTGATAACACTCATTAAAGACGGCTACAATGTGCCTACAGCGGTTCTCTGGATCATGTAATTACATGTCCTGAAAAAAAGAAAAAACCATTAGGTTTGGTTACCATGTAGGATTGGCTCAGACAGGTGCAGTCACCTGGAGCCCCAAACAGTTAATTAAACCTGTAAAGGAAAACAGACATACAAAACACACAACATATAAGACACATTTAGGATTTTTTGTACTTATTGTCTTTGGACATACTCATGGTCTTTGCTGTCTATTGCCTCATGAGCAAGTCCTGAGCATCAAGGTAGGTAGGTGGATCCACAATCTATAAGGATAGAGAAGTGGATTCAGTGTTGTTGCTTTTACTCACTTTTCAACTCCGCCATTCACCTAGACAGGCTGGACTTTGTTTGAAAAATACTCACGAAATCCGCCTATATTGGCCTCCTTCTACCACCCTGTGCTGCTCCGCGGTGACTGAAATACGGATGAGCTAGGCGGTATATAAAGGAGGATTGGATGTGCTTCCATTGGTTGATTAGCGGAAATGGCAAGTGACCATGTAAGGAGGATACCCATGTTGCCGCCCCCTCTACGCATATGGTCTAGTCACATGTAACATGTAACCCTCTGTTATTCGTTCATTGCCGGGTTTGTGTATGTCCAAATATGGACTTTCCGCTCGTCAGCCACTCACTGGCTGTTGCTGTGACTCGCGTTGATCGAGAGCCCACTGGATGCAGCTGTCGCTCGGCTGTCTCTCGTACGCGCATGCGCACAAGTGGTTTTGGGCGCATTCTTCGAGCATGCGCGAAGCCGATTGTCGACAGCGCATGTGCGGTGATGTTATGTTATCAGCGCTAGTCACTGAGGGTACTTGTTTTTCAGTTTACCAAAATTTATCATCATTAAAGGTGCATCCGGTTGTTGTTTGCCAGTTAGTTCTCTTAATAAAAAAGGCATTGGTTTAAGTTTGAAATGACCATGTCTCTTTCTGTGCATACTTTTTCGCTTTATTTTTCAAGGATTTGGTGCACTATATTGGTTGTTTGGAGGGAGATGTCATTCAGATATACTCAATTCTGTGGCGACTTGATATCTATACAGTGGGTGGTACATTAAATGGCCCCATGATTAACGTTTTTGGCCACTGGTATAGGTTCCCAGGCCCACATTTAAATCGGAGGTTGTTGTTGTTCCTGTTATATCCCGGGGGTGATCAGGTGATTTGGCTCCACGGTATATCATCATTGAGTCCTGTGATATGAGTTGCCAGGCGGAACACCCACCGTTGTTCCTTTTGGAACAGGCCTGCTTCCGAGGGTAGTCGTTCGATGACAGTCCAGCGTAGATCATTGATGCAATGCTGGTGTGACAGAAAATGTGATGCCATCTTGGTTGTTGTTTTCTTGCAGCGTATATTGCTTTTATGTTCCCCTATCCTTATTTTGACGGGTCGGGTGGTCATGCCTACATATTCCAGTCCACATGGGCAAGTTATTATGTAGACCACGTTTTTCGTATTGCAGTTGGAAAACTGGCGTTGTTCCCATGTTGTGCCATTTCTGAAGGTGAGGTTTTTACTTTTCTGGGTTTGGTGACAGCAACTGCAATCTCCACATGGGAAGTGACCCTGTACACCAGTTACATTTAGTCTTGCCGTCTGGTTATCCCGTGGTCTGGTGTGGACCACGATGTCCTTTATGTTTTTGCCCCTCCGATGTGCATGCATCGGTTTCTCAAAACTTAGGTCTCCACAGTTCAATATAGCCCAGTGCTTATTGATGACCTTTGATACCTGGTTTGATATGGTAGAGTACGTTGTCACACAGATCGGCCTCTTATTTGTTTCTTTTTCTTGGAGATTTTCTTCTATGAGTGCCTCCCTGTGATTGTTCTTTGCGCGTTTCATCGCTTTTTCGATGGTTCTGGTGGGGTACTGCCTTTGCATAAGTTTAGTTTTTAGGTCTTTTGCTTGTCGATTGAATTCGCTCAATTCTGTGCAGTTCCTCCGTAGTCTCAGAAACTGCCCATACGGCAGATTTTCCCTTAGATGTCTGGGGTGAAAACTGTCGTAACGTAACAGACAATTCCTGGAGGTGGGCTTAAAGTGGGTAGTGCTTTTTAGCCTTCCGTCCTCACTGTAAATATTCAGATCCAGGAAAACCATCGATGTGTTTGAAACGGTGCTGGTGAATTTTAGATACTCATTCTGGTTGTTTAGCCAGGTCACAAAATTCATGGCGCTGTTAACGTCACCGTTCCAGATGATGAAAATGTCATCTATGTACCGTTTCCAGGTGCCAATCTGGGAACGGTAAGGGTTACTTTCATGTAGAATTTTTTGTTCCTCTAGGTGGTGGACGTATAGTCCTGCTAGGCTTGGAGCAATCTAAAATTCACAGGGAGGCACTCATAGAAGAAAATCTCCAAGAAAAAGAAACAAATAAGAGGCCGATCTGTGTGACAACGTACTCTACCATATCAAACCAGGTATCAAAGGTCATCAATAAGCACTGGGCTACAACGGTGGGTGTTCCGCCTGGCAACTCATATCACAGGACTCAATGATGATATACCGTGGAGCCAAATCACCTGATCACCCCCGGGATATAACAGGAACAACAACAACCTCCGATTTAAATGTGGGCCTGGGAACCTATACCAGTGGCCAAAAACGTTAATCATGGGGCCATTTAATGTACCACCCACTGTATAGATATCAGGTCGCCACAGAATTGAGTATATCTGAATGACATCTCCCTCCAAACAACCAATATAGTGCACCAAATCCTTGAAAAATAAAGCGAAAAAGTATGCACAGAAAGAGACATGGTCATTTCAAACTTAAACCAATGCCTTTTTTATTAAGAGAACTAACTGGCAAACAACAACCGGATGCACCTTTAATGATGATAAATTTTGGTAAACTGAAAAACAAGTACCCTCAGTGACTAGCGCTGATAACATAACATCACCGCACATGCGCTGTCGACAATCGGCTTCGCGCATGCTCGAAGAATGCGCCCAAAAACCACTTGTGCGCATGCGCGTACGAGAGACAGCCGAGCGACAGCTGCATCCAGTGGGCTCTCGATCAACGTGAGTCACAGCAACAGCCAGTGAGTGGCTGACGAGCGGAAAGTCCATATTTGGACATACACAAACCCGGCAATGAACGAATAACAGAGGGTTACATGTTACATGTGACTAGACCATATGCGTAGAGGGGGCGGCAACATGGGTATCCTCCTTACAAGGTCACTTGCCATTTCCGCTAATCAACCAATGGAAGCACATCCAATCCTCCTTTATATACCGCCTAGCTCATCCGTATTTCAGTAACGGCGGAGCAGCACAGGGTGGTAGAAGGAGGCCAATATAGGCGGATTTCGTGAGTATTTTTCAAACAAAGTCCAGCCTGTCTAGGTGAATGGCGGAGTTGAAAAGTGAGTAAAAGCAACAACACTGAATCCACTTCTCTATCCTTATAGATTGCGGATCCACCTACCTACCTTGATGCTCAGGACTTGCTCAGGACTTGCTCATGAGGCAATAGACAGCAAAGACCATGAGTATGTCCAAAGACAATAAGTACAAAAAATCCTAAATGTGTCTTATATGTTGTGTGTTTTGTATGTCTGTTTTCCTTTACAGGTTTAATTAACTGTTTGGGGCTCCAGGTGACTGCACCTGTCTGAGCCAATCCTACATGGTAACCAAACCTAATGGTTTTTTCTTTTTTTCAGGACATGTAATTACATGATCCAGAGAACCGCTGTAGGCACATTGTAGCCGTCTTTAATGAGTGTTATCACTTTTTAGAAAAATTACAATAACCCCATTTTTCTTAGAAAAACGTGAGTAGGGTTGGGAAGTTGTGCCCCGTCCTGAAGAAGGTACACCAGTACCGAAACATGTCGACGCACACCAGAGGTTCTGTCCCTAATTAAGACAAACAAACCTCGTTCTTTTGCACACTTTTTAACAGCACCAGCCAGGGGTACGAAATAAAGTTTTTTTCATTTTACCCACTAGCCAGGTACTTTTTAATTTTTCACTACACCTCCCACTCACATCCATTCCCCTTCACTTACATTCAACACACACCACACATAGTCTAATTTGTCAACGCTCCCGCGTAGTCGCAGGTCGTAGCGTGCCGCATCCCTTTAGCGGGGTGCGAAGACCCCGATGATGAAGCATGACACCAAGGGGCCTGTTGGTGTGTGAGGGGTATTTTACACAACACTGAGTGTTTCCCCCCCCTCTCTTGTTTACAAATCAGCCTGGCTGCTTGGTTTTGAACAAGCTGAAGACTTTTCAGCTGGCCAACTGGGAGTCCTAAATAGAGGCTGTTGGAAAAATCCAATCGGGAGAGAACAAGAGCAATGACTACCTGAAGAAGAGCAGATTGTGTGAGGAACTCGGCTATTTTTTTATTTTTTTTAGTTGAAAAAAACTAGCGGAGACTACTGTTCCAACTTGTCCCTTCAAAGATAGATCTGCGCTCAACGTGACCCCCAAGCTTTTTACAGAGAGGGATTTTGTAGGTGGGGCTCCCATGTCAGATGGCCAAAAACATGGGCCCCAACTCAGTTCACTTTTCCCAGGCAAGATCAGCTCTGTCTTGCCTGGGTTAAGTTTTAGATGGTTGAGATTCATCCATCTCTGTATGTGTGTCATCGTGTTCTGAAATTCTGTCACGGAGTCAGCAGTGTTGAGTGGAAAGACAAGCTGGAGATCATCCGCATAGTTATAGATGGTAACTTTGGAGTTCTGCAAAGAATAAAGTAGTGGGCGAAGGTAGAGATTAAATAATAAAGGTGATAATGAGGATCCTTTCGGGACCCCACATGTGGTTGGGATTTTGGAAGCTGTAAAATTGCCCAGTCTTACTGACTGCGAACGCCCTGTTATAAAGGAGGTGATCCAATTTAGGGCAGAACCTCTCAAGCCGGCTTGTTCGACACGTTTGATAAGGATGGTATAGTCAACCGTGTCGAACGCGGCCGACAGGTCAAGAAGTACAAGGGCCTGATGTATGCCTCTGTCAGCATTAGATCTTAAAGTATTCTGGACAGCCAGAATCACGGCCTCCGTCGAATGACAGGGGCGGAAACCAGCCTGATTTGGTTCCAAGTAATCAGATTTTTCAATGAACTTGGACAGGCAAGAGGAGACATAGGCTTCCAGAATCTTAGATGCATAAGGTAAGAGGGATATAGGCCTATAGTTAATCGGATCGAGTGGGTCTGCACCAGGTTTTTTTAACAGTGGAATGAGCAGGGCATTCTAAAAACTACTAGGGACCTTGCCTTGTGTGAGTGATTCATTCAACAATGAAAGTACTACTTGGGGAATGGCTAGTCCTACCTCTCTAAATATATATGGGGGACAGATATCATCGGGTGATCCGGATTTAACACGTACTAATAGGTCAGACAATGTTTTCGTGTCGATCAAAGGAAATGAGTCTAATGTAGTAGTGTTATGGTAGCTGTCATCCATAGGAACAGGGGTAGGGAGATTAAGTGTGCTCTTTTTTATAGTAGTAATTTTATCAATGAAAAAGAGATTTAGAGTGTCACAAAGATCTTGTGAAGGAGTGACTGAGGGAGTTGTTCTGTCGCTGTTGCACAAATTATTCACTATGTTGAAGATGTCTTTAGATTGATTCTTTGAATTTAAAAAAAATTCTGAGAAATAGGAAACTTTATGTTTTAAAATGGTTTTTTGGTAATTCTTCCGGGCCAAGCAGTAGATTGCTTTGTCATGTGGAAGATAATTAGTCCTCCATTTCCTTTCTTTTTGGCGGACTTCAAGTTTTAAAGCCTTCAATTGCGAGGTGAACCATTTATGTGCATCATTGGGGCGTGAGCAAGAGAAATTCACGCAAGGTGCGTGAATGTCCGCTGCCGTTTGGATCCAGTGGGAAAAAGACTCCTCCATGACCTCAATATCTTTAGTCAGTGAGGACGGGGTAGTGGCCAAGATGTCAAGAAAAGCCAGGATGTCAATACCCGTCCATTTCCTAGTATTCCCACCAGTCTGGGATGGCTGTTTCATGCTCAACTCAACAGTGATAGTAAAATGAATAAAAGAATGATCAGACCATGCACAAGGCTTGATGAGAGGTGTAGTTAATGAAGTATTATAAGACCATATTTGGTCTAGACTGTGACCCTTCTCATGGGTAGGAGAGTGAATGTGTTGAATTAAGTTAAGGTCAGAGAGTAGGTCTTTCATTTCAGCTGCCTGTGGGTCTGCTTCAATATCGTCAAACCAAAGGTTGAAGTCCCCGATTAGGACGACTTTAGAGTAATTTGTTACCAAAGTGGCCATTTGTTCGGCCAGTAATAATGGAAAGGTGGGCATTGATTGGGGAGGCCGATAGAGCAAGACTACTAATATTGCTCCACTATCTATTTACCTTGTAAATATCGCAATGTGAACAACAGCGATATTTGCAAGGTAGTCCATCCGGGGTACGCCCAGTGATGCCCACTTTCCATCTCCTTAGAGATGCAAAGGGAGGCGTTGGGAAAAAGGGTGCTAACATGCGATTATGCATGTTAGCACTCTCTTGTGAATAGGGCGATCGTTTTATCTCTGCTTTTTTGGCTTTTTAAGCCAAAAAAGCGGAGATAAAGCCCTTGTAACTATGCCCTAAGATATTTCCTTATGTCATTACAGAAGAGCGGTCTTCTTGGCATAATCACTTCTGTATTTAGGGTAAGCTTTTTACATTCGGAAGTCTGTCTTATAACTCACTGTTTGTTGGCACGTCGCGTTTTGGTTTATCATCATTGGGATAAGTTTCCGTTTATTCATCTTTCTCCATAGAAGCTGTGTTATCGCTTTGAGACTGTTGAGTGTAGTGTGCACCATCAGGAAGAGGACAGTTGTATTATACTCCTCGGAACACTGTTAAGAGATACAAGCCTACTTTGAGAAGCATCACAGTGTATTCATTAAGTATGGGCTGAAAATCCATTCCGTTCACGAAATTTGCGGATTTTAGGCAATTTCGTGGTCTGCGAATCGCGCAAATTTGCCCAAAAATCTGCAATTTGCAAGCTGGCGGATTTTTTTGCTTGGTCGCGCTTCAAAAATACAATATCGCGCGCGCGGTGTTGACTTACCGTGATTCTGAGTTTGCCGTGTTGTTTTTCCTCCCGGTTTGCATGCGCTGCGCCATTTTGGATCTTGCTGCGTAATTGCGCGAGACTTTTAGACCGCAAGTTCGTCATACCGGCCTGCCATCTTGCACTGCAAGAGTTTGAGAACGCGAGTACATCATAAGGGCCCGCGATCACGCATCGCAGGAGCAAGCAATCGCGAACACATAGATGCGACGCACAGCTGACTTCCGGCGGGAGATTTGAACAGCTCGCTTTCCCGAACTTGCAAAAATTGCAATTCTGCAAAAGAAATCTACCGCAGGCAGCATAAACCTTCTGAAAATGATGATTTGGATCAGAATAACACAGATTGACATTTGGCTACACTTTTTTTGTGCAAGGAGTCCATTTATTTTAGAGGGGGGAGGAAGGAAGTGCCTCAGAGTCTCCAACTTCCTGTTCCTGTCCAGCAGGCTCCTCCCAGTGCTTTGTCCATGTCCTGGTCACTTTTCATTTGGATCTGGAGCTGGAAGGATTACTTTTTGTGGCTGCTGCTGGATATTTGTATTTGAGGACTTTTTGTTTGGATCACTTTTGGATTACTTTGGATTTGAGATTTTACAAGTAAGTTGGTGTTGTTTGTTTGGGGCATTGCAGTTGCTGCAACTACAATTTTTAAACTTTTTCACAACTTTAAAAAAAATATATTGTGGGTAGGCACTGTATCCAGTAGGCCCATGGGTGCATGATACAACGGTTTCTGTGAGTTTTGTTGAATTTAAATATCATTTATGTCATGGAATTGAATATCTCACTGTTATATGTGGATTTATTTTTACATTTTGGTGTGCCTGTAAAGCCACACTAGTCAGTAGGCCCACGGGTACTCAGTGGTGCATGGACCAAGGCTTTCTGTGGGGTCTCTTGAATTTAAACATCATTTAGGGCATGGATGGCATTGGATTGTGGTGATTTTTGTGTATTTTTTGATTTTTTTGGGGTGGTGTTGGGACCTGGCCATGTGGGTGGGGGCCATTTTGAGGCCTGGTCCAGGCAGGGCCTGGCTATGTGGGTGGGTGTCAAGGAGCCATTTTGTAGCCAGGCAGTGTGCTTTGTGCCATAGGCCTGCACCCAGTCTGCCCTGCTTTCATCTATTATGCCCAGGGGTACTCAGTGTGGTGCATGGACCAAGGCTTTCCGTGGGGTCTCTTGAATTTAAACATCATTTAGGGCATGGATGGCATTGGATTGTGTTTTTTTTTCTTTTTTTTCTCGATTTTTTGGGGTGGTGTTGGGGCCTGGCCATGTGGGTGGGGGCCATTTTGAGGCCTGGTCCAGGCAGGGCCTGGCCATGTTCGTTGGTGCCAAGGGGCCATTTTGAAGCCAGACAGTGTGCTTTGTGCCATAGGCCTGCACCCAGTCTGACCTGCTTTCATCCATTATGACCAGGGGTACTCAGTGTGGTGCAGGGACCAAGGCTTTCTGTGGGGTCTCTTGAATTTAAACATCATGTAGGGCATGGATGGCATTGGATTGTGGTGATTTTTGTGTGTTTTTCGATTTTTTGGGGTGGTGTTGGGGCCTGGCCACGTGGGTGGGGGCCATTTTCAGGCCTGGTCCAGGCAGGGCCTGGCCATGTGGGTGGGGGTCAAGTGGCCATTTTGAAGCCAGGCAGTGTGCTTTGTGCCATAGACCTGCACCCAGCCTGCCCTGCTTTCATCCATTATGCTTAGGGGTACTCAGTGTGGTGCATGGACCAAGGCTTTCTGTGGGGTCTCTTGAGTTTAAACAACATGTAGGGCATGGATGGCATTGGATTGTGGTGATTTTTGTGTATTTGTTATTTTTTGGGGTGGTGTTGGGGCCTGGCCATGTGGGTGGGGGTCAAGGGGCCATTTTGAAGCCAGGCAGTGTGCTTTGTGCCATAGGCCTGCACCCAGTCTGCCCTGCTTTCATCCATTATTCCCAGGGGTACTCAGTGATGCATGAAACAACTCTCTATGTGTGGTCTCTCTTCTATCAATGTAAACATCCATTTTTTATTAGAAATAAATGCAATTTTTATTTTTGGTCTTTCCTTTTTTGGGCGTGTTGTAACAATAATAAATGAAATGCCTAGTTGCAAATATTAATTGAAGCACAACATATGCAACTTTTATTTTACTGATGTTCCTCTGCTTCCTTTGCTTTTAGGTGCATAAAGAGAACCACGAATCAATCATCCTCATCGTTCATCATCAGTGCCAGGAAGAAGTCCTGCTGCGGTGTGTGCAGCATAACATCACGTGACGTCACGTGTGGCCACAGACAACTCTGCAACTCGTGCAACTGCGGCCTGCTGTTCTGACATCTGAAGAAGATGGACCCAAAGAAAGGTGGCCGTAGCTCCTCTACCAAGAAAGTTGCCAGTACCACTTCCAGTAAAAAGGAGCAGAAGAAGCAAGTGGCGCCCCTTACCAAGGAGACTGGTGTGCGGACAGACACCTTTTTTGGGGGGGGGAAAACTACGCCTGCAGCAGCGGTGTCCGCCGGGGACCAAGCTGGGAGCAGCACCTCAGCTTCATTGGTCTCAGTGCCACCACGCCAAGTTAGGCCCAAGGCCATGAGTACCGCAGACGCAGCCACTTTAATTGCTCAATCACCATCGACCAGTGATGTTGGTGTTGACTCATCGCAAGAAAGTAACATCCAATCAACGCAGGGTGGAACTCATCTGACGAGTGTTCAACCACAGACGCAATGACAACCACAGGTGCAAGAAGGAGAGGCGCAAGGAGAGGCGCAAGTAGAGGCGCAAGGAGAGGTGCAAGGAGAGGCGCAAGGAGTGGCGCAAGGAGTGGCGCAAGGAGTGGCTCAAGGAGTGGCGCAAGGAGTGGCGCAAGTAGAGGCGCAAGTAGAGGCACATGGAGAGGCACATGGAGAAGCGCATGGAGAGGCACAACTTCCCACAATGCTTGTTCCTCCAGAAGTAGGGGCACATCAGGAAATCGATATTCAAGCGGAGGTATCATCCGAGCAAGCCACTCCTCCTGATGATCCATTGTCTTCCAGATCCCCAGCAAGAAAAAGGTCAAGAAGGGCTAGTGCAAGTTCTTCTTCAAGCCCCCTTCCTTCTGATGATTTAGATATTGATTGGAACCCACCAATGCAGTCTGAGAGGGAGGCACGCCATGAGCCGACAAAGATAGCTAAGCCTAAAAGGAAGGTTCCCGCAAGGCTTTCACTTATGAGTGATGACGACGAACAAGAAGTAGAAGTGGTGTCTTCTGCTGCTGATGAACAGTCTGATGATGACGACCCAATCATCACAGTCGTCACTCCAGCCCCAGTGGGAATGCAGCAGACAGACATTTTGACCCTATCCTGAAATGCTGCTGATCAGGATTTGGGCAGCGTGGCACTGGTACCACCACCAACGCAGGTAACTACTACACCAACATGACCTACAGCTGCCATATTTTCTCATCAGAAGGCCGGCAGGGACCTCCATCCAGCTCGACTTCCATTACCTCAAGTAGTGGTGCTGTAAGTGCACAACAGAGTGAAATTCAGCCACGCCCATCCTCCACTACATCTGGCATTGAAAGTAGCACCTCTACCACAGCAGAAATCTCCAGTCCCCATTTTGGGACTTCGTTAGTATTAGCAAAAAGGAGGAAAACCTAGTCGTTTGTTCGATTTGTAAAACTGTAGTTAGTCGGGGTAAGCTTGGTACCAACTATGGTACCGGAGGCCAGAGAGGTCCTCTCCAAAAACACCACACTATCCCTTGGGAGGCGCACCTAAGGAAGATCCGGGAAGCCAAAAGTACAACAAATCCAAATGTATCCATTGATATGCCATCTAATGATGGCAAGGGGCTGATCGTGCAGGGGGGAGGTGAAGAAGCGACAGACATTGTTTCTGGTACACCCAGTACCCCTGGCAGCAGCACTGCAGTGGAAGGGCCCACACTCTACCCCAGCAACATGTATGAGGCACACTAAGAGTCTGGGAGAGACACCAATGCGAAAAAGTACATCAATGAGCCTAACTGGGTTGAGGAAGTCTACATCATCATCATCATCACGTATGAAAACGGTCCAGACCACCATTAAAAGCATGTTTTGGTCAGAGGCACCATTTGAATGCAACCACCCAACGGCACGTCTTTATAATGCAATGCTGGCTAAAATGTTAGCGCTGGACCTTCTCCCTTTTTCTTTCATGGAAGGGGTGGGTTTTCTAGAATTTGTGGCAACAGTCTGCCCTAAATGGAAGGTTCCTAGCCCGTCCTATTTTGCCAGAGTTGCGGTTCGAGCACTACATCAAGATGTGCTGGAGGTGATTGGGGCAGCTTTGCAGAAGAGTGCTGTTCACACTATCCACCTGACAACAGATATGTGGACCAGTTGCCAAGCCCTTGATTAAATGTGCATCACTGCACACTGGGTCTCTTTTGCAGGGGTTAGAGAAAAGATGTCTGCAGGTGTTGACCCTGCCACAATTTTTCAAGCTAGTCGGAAACATGCAACATTAGCCATGTTTGCCATGGAGAAATCTCATAATGCAGTAAACCTTTTAGGTGAGTTTAAGACTAAGGTCTTTGAATGGCTGCATCCAAGAAAGCGCATGATTGGTTATGTTTCCACGGATAATGGCAGTAATATAGTTAGGGCCATGAATGATGGAGGCTTTTTCAGAGTGCCGTGTTTGGTGCACAGTATTAACATTGTTGTTCAAGATTTCTTGAAAAAAGATAACACAGTCAGCAAGTTACAGACCACCTGCCAAAGAATCTGCACCCATTTCAGCCATTCTTTTAAGGCCCGAAAGCAGCTGAGGAACATTCAACGTGAATGTATAGTGCCAGTCAGAGGACTCATCCAGGAGGTGGTAACATGTTGGAACTCAACTTTCTACATGCTTGAGCGTCTGTCTGAGCAGTGCATGGTAATCAATGAGTATGTCTTTCAACGGGGTTCTACTATGAAAGACATGAGGCTAGATTTGGAGGAATGGGACCTAGTTAAAAGCCTGACAGACATGCTTTGTCCTTTTGAGGTCTTCATGCGTGAAGTCAGCAGGGAGGACTGTACTTTGGGCAAAGCTATCCCATTGTTGTGCATGCTAGAGCACCAACTGAAGGCGGTGTCTTCAAGGTTCAAAGATGATACTGACAAGCAAGATGCATATCCGTTGGTGGAGAGCTTATTAAACCACCTAGTTGACAATGAAAGGCTTAAAAAAATACATACAGAACAACATTACATTTGTGCCACTATTCTGGATCCACTGTACAAAAAGGCAGTGGCCAGCAAAGCATTCACTCTTTTTAATGAAGCAGATGTTTCAAAGTACAAACATTGGCTAGCTCTGTCAGCCACTCGGTTCGAAAAAGAGCGGCAGGAAATTGAAGGAACCGGGAGAAGTACTACTGAATCAGCAGGCCCTCTGCCGTCAAGATCCACTTCTGTGGCTAAAGGCAGTCACATTCCCTCACAGCTGTTACCTACACCAGCAACCGTATCATCATCCTCACCTGCACCAGGCCCAGCTATAATATTGTCGGAAGCGGATTGGATAGCTCATCAAGGGTTTGCTCGTTCCAGTGCGGATGCAAAGGCCACAGATGGTACGCAAAGTGGAACAGCCCTGGATGACCTTGAGTGGATGGTGCAGGCCTATCTGGATGACCCAACAGAGGTCTACATTGATCACAACCCATTGGTGCATTGGTATGAGAAAAGGCCTCACTGGCCACTGATCGCCAAGCTGGCTCTAAATTATTTGTCTTGCCCACTCGCAAGCGTGTCTTCTGAACGTGTTTTCAGTGCTGCTGGTGCCATTGTAACTTCAAAAAGGACCCGCCTCTTGCCCACAAATGTGGAGAGGTTAACAATGATCAAGATGAATCAGCACTTCATACCACCAGATTACAAAATACGTGAATCCACGCAGGAAGAAGAGGACACCGACTTAGGTGACAGAAGTTCTTCTCTGTTAGCTCACCTACTCCTGTCTCAATTCACAGAGTTTGAGGACAAGCTCTACTTCCCTAACACCTAGGCCTGAAACTGACTTCCTTTTTTTTTCGTCCCGACTCCTTATTGACTTTTTTACTCCTGTGTGTCTTTCTTTGTTTTGCAACTTTTACCACAACAAAACTCTAATCACAACTAATCCATCAGCAGCACTGTCTTCGTCTTTTTTCCTTATTGAAGGTGCCGCTGTCTGCAATCCTGAAGTTCACAACTTAAGTTCACAACTCAGTCATGCTCCTCTATCCTCCTCCTCCAGACTCCCCCTATCCATTTCCCTCCATGAAGATGGCTGGATTATGCAGAATGAAGAAACTGTCACTTCGTAGACGAGTCCCCTCAAACGAAGTGGGACTGGAATTACTGACTATATGCTGATTGCTGACAGTTACTTCTGAAATTGACACGAGAGGCTGCCCTGTGGGCCTCCACTTTAAGAACAAAAAGTGGAAGCGGTAATGAATAATGAGATGGCATGCAGTTGAAAGCACTAGCTTTCTGGCTCTGATAAAAGCAATTGTTGTTTGTTTGTTGTGCATGAAATTAATCATCATATGTCTTCTGTTATTATTTAATCTTTTACACACTAAATGTAACTCAAGTCTACTCTGTTTTTTTTTACCTTGTTTAATTCAAATTCTACTTCTACTGCAGGGGCCACTGCGTTGAATTTTTTAATATGCAAAATGTCCTTGGACTCACTGTGTGTGTAGAATGCGACTGCATGAACAAGATTTACTTTGCCAATATACCATGATGATGATGATGACTTTTGTTGATCAAAGTTACATAATATCTTTTTTCTTTACAGTCACTCACTGGGATGGATGGATGGATCATCATCGTCAGTTTACAGAAGAACTATGGCCATTTCGTGAGTGGCAAACAGGTAAACCAGTCAACAACAGCTACAGCTGAACAACATGTCTGTCTAGTTGTGGTATGGAGTGGTCGAGCCAGTGTAGTGTTGTTATGCCAGAGTCCAGACAGCAGTTCATGTAAAATTGCGGCTATGTGGTTTGTTGCATGCAATTAGATATGCTTTGTCTGTCTGTGTCAAAGAGGTATGCTACATCAGGTTGCTTCATTCACTCAGTGGTGCCTGCCTTGACCGTCTGCATGACCCTGGCCTGCTGTGTGCTAATTACTATCCTTGAAAAGAAGACTCAGAGTATGCACTTTAGAAATGATGCTTGTATGTAATACTGTCGCCTCTGAAACTGAAAGTGTTATTTTTGCACTACACACCATACCTTATATTTTTTTCTCCGTGGTTTTTGAATATCACTTCCTGTTTTTCCATCAACAAATACAGGCCGGCTTTTACCCTGTGCGATGGAAAAAACGATGAACTCAGGCTTACCATTAGCAATCCGCAATTCCGCATCCACCAGGCAGGCAGTGGACAGTGTGTCTGGTCACCAAGATTGATCGACGGAGCGTCAGATGGAATGGAGGAGTACCGCAAATAAGAGGAATGGCTGGATGCATGCAACTTCCCAAATTGAACAGGACAACTACAACAACATACAGTTACAGTATCCTCTTCACTTCTCCTTATCTTTTAAATAATGTTATTGTTGTGAACTTCTATGAGTGTGACTCTGTGCGTTTGTTTGCTCTCTGCTTCAAATTCATCCCTCCAGCTATTTGATAAGTTTCTTTGTTATTTTTAAAACTAATGTAATGTACTAATAAGTGTTTATTCTCTCTGAGGGCAGATAGGCAAGTAAAATTTCGTAATTACTGCAGCCCTGTACTGTCACATTGTTTCTTCATAGTTAGTAAGTTGTAGTAAGTACTACTTTTCAGTATTAGTATCCTAACCATCCATTTAGCAAACAACTTCATGCATGCAGTAGTGCATGCACTTCCTTTATGTCCCTTAAAAGATTTATGGATATCTTTGTATCCAAAGATTTGTTTTTCTTCATTTGTTGTTTGTCCATGCTGTGTTTTTTTTCCTCTCTCCACAAAACTTTCCCAAAAACCCCCTTTCCCATCCAATTTTCAAACCCTAACCCTCTTCTCCCGGGCTGTGTGGTTTTCATTGAGGTGTGACTAAATGACAACAATAATTCTACACACTTGCTGGGGAGGATGGTACACAGTCAAAATATCGAATCTTTAATTTCGACTTACACTTATATCGAGTTGCTAATATCGAAGGGACAGAATATCGATGTCCGGAATATCGATGGCCAGAATATCGACCCTAAGGTAAGTAATATCGAAATTACTTATATCGATAGCATATATATCGATGTAAGTAATTTCGATTTACTAATATGTGTTAGAAATTTTAGTTAAGTATTTAAATTAATTGTTATAATATGTGTTTAATATGTTTTTATAAATAAAAAATATATAAAAGTAAATTATATGTTTTACTACCAGAGCGGGTTGTGGGTTTTTAGGGGAATAGGGTGGGAAGTAATTTATTTGTAATTAAATAATTATTTTTTAATGATTAATTTATTTTGCAATTAAATATTAATTGGCAATGAATTATTTTAATTGATTAATTGATTAATTAATTGATAATTTATGTATATTTTTAAGTAAATTATATGTTTTACTACTGGAGCGGGTTGTGGGTTTATAGGGGAATAGGGTGGGAAGTAATTTATTTGTAATTAAATAATTATTTTTTAATGATTAATTTATTTTGCAATTAAATATTAATTGGCAATGATTTATTTTAATTGAATAATTAATTGATAATTTATGTATATTTTTAAGTAAATTATATGTTTTACTACTGGAGCGGGTTGTGGGTTTATAGGGGAATAGGGTGGGAAGTAATTTATTTGTAATTAAATAATTATTTTTTAATGATTAATTTATTTTGCAATTAAATATTAATTGGCATTGATTTATTTTAATTGAATAATTGAATAATTAATTGATAATTTATGTATATTTTTAACTAAATTATATGTTTTACTACTGGAGCGGGTTGTGGGTTTATAGGGGAATAGGGTGGGAAGTAATTTAATTGTAATATTAATTAATTTTGGGTAAAGGAGTATTTTTAGGGTTCAGGGTCAGTTTTGGGTTTTTGGGTAAAGGGGTATATTTAGGGTTCAGGGTCATTTTTAGTTTTTTGGGTAAAGGGGTATTTTTAGGGTTCAGGGTCAGTTTGCAGTTTTTGTAAAGGGGTATTTTTAGGGTTCAGGGTCAGTTTTCAGTTTTTGGGTAAAGGGGTATTTTTACGGTTCAGGGTCAGTTTTCAGTTTTTGGGTAAAGGGGTATTTTTAGGGTTCAGGGTCAGTTTTGGGTTTTTGGGTAAAGGGGTCTTTTTAGGGTTTAGGGTCAGTTTTCAGTTCTTGGATAAAGGGATATTTTTTGGGTTCAGGGTCAGTTTTCCCTACTGTTGCACCCACTGGAGTGGGAATAGTAATTTTAACCCCTACGCTATCCAACACTTTCCCTACTGTTGCACCCTCTGGAGTGGGAATAGTAATTTTTACCCCTACGCTATCCAACACTTTCCCTACTGTTGCACCCTCTGGAGTGGGAATAGTAATTTTTACCCCTACGCTATCCAACACTTCTCTACTGTTGCACCCTCTGGAGTGGGAATAGTAATTATTGTTAAGTAAGTATATATTATATATGATTTGTTAATATTATTTTTTTTTACTAAATATGTATTATTATTTTTTTTACCATTATTAAATATATTTAAATATGTTTAAGTAATTTATAAGTATTATTTACAGTATTTTTCATGTTATTTTAAACCCCCAAAAAAACGATATATTTGACAACGATATTTTTAACATCGATATTATTTTTTCGATATTTTGGTACTTACCATGTTGTACATAGGGCGTCGATATTCTTGCAATCGATATAATTACGCCGATATTTGTGTAGGTCGAAATTCTGTCTGTCGAAATTCTGTCATAGATCCGGGGAGGATAAGGTGCAAGCAACCTCCTCAAATCTTTAAGGCAGTTAGATGAATCCTAGGATATTGTAATTCTGCTTAAAAAAACACCAATGAGTTTTTCAAATCAATTCTGAATTTCATGCCCAACATCGATTGGATCCATCGTCAACAGCATCCTCCTACACGTGAAGAAAGGATACGCTGCTGTGTCACTGTTCTTGTTGTAGCCATAATCATCCATGCAAATATTTTTTTCCCATACTTATCTTCAGCATTGCTTAGGCTACAAATATATACTGATCCTTCTCATACTCCTCTCAGGCCACTCAATGTCTCATTTCCTTTTTTTTCATACGCTGCTACTGCTAGTGTGGTACCACTCCTACTACCACCAGAACAATGGAATTTCTGTCCTGGATGGATTTCATGGGCAACCGTAATCGCCATTTGCCATGCAGCCAACGCTGTGCCTAGGTCTATTCTCAAACACGAATCACAGGTAAGATAAGCATTTTGGGGAGGTAGAATAATTGGCTATGACTCAGAGAGGAGAGACTGATAGTAGTACTAGTAAAGTACTAGTAGGGCAATTGAATTCACTAACTCTGTTAGTGGCACTTTTGTACATTTTTGGACATTTTAGATAATTCATGCTGGTAAGTTTGGGGAAACTAAACGTACAGTAACCCCCGCCCACCACCCCACAAAATAAAATGAATGCGTACACTATGTTGAAGTATGTAAAATAAATAATTATTATATTTCCCATAACAAAAATAAACTATTCAAAAGACCCAATCCACCCCCCTCCCTAACCCCAACCAATGTCCATAAGAATGTCCCTCAAAAAGTCCCTCTGAAACCCCAATGCCCAATTCCCACCCCCAACCGTCTTTAAAAAAGGGGCAAGGGACAGCCACTTCCGGCGGTGTCCTGTGGACAGGTGGTCCTGCATCTCTTTGCGGAGGTCCTGAAGCTGGCGCTTCAGCTTCTCAACCGCGCGCTCCAGGGGGGCAGCTGCTGTCTTTGCTGCTGTGCGGCGGCGGCGGGAGGCTGTCGGACCACGGCGCCGTAACACTGGAGGCTGCTGGCTGGTGGACCCAGGGGCACTGGTGGAGGATGCAGCTGTTGCCGCCTCCTCCTGCTCCCAAGCCACCAGCCGCCGATATTCAGCACAAATGGCCTCCAGCTTCCGGGCCCTGGCCCGGACAGCCATCTCCTTGCGGGTAAGGTTTTGTGGAGCATCTATATGAAGAAAGAAAGAAAAATACTGTAACCAATACTCTTTAACATTAACACAAAATAATTCAACAGAAAGTTGTCTCACAGTAGCACTAGCAACTTGCAAGCACAGTATAACATTTTGGCATGTATCTTTCTGCCGTCTTTGTAGGCCTGTAACGTTAGTGGGAGTTTCAGGAATTCCACTAGCAGCACTATGGACTCACTACATAGTCACAGAGTCAGAGAGTACACCAGTCTTCTTTTTTTCTCTTGTTTTGCGAAACAAATTACTTGTACGTGAACTTGTGGTAGCTGGCATAATGCCAGCTCAGTCAGCTTGCACCCAAGAAAAACAGACCCAAGCCATAATGACGCAGAGTCGCAGACTCGCATTACTTTAAGCAATACATGCAGGTGGAGATAAGGAAGCTCTTACTTTTCTCTAGGGGTGGCACGGGCCATACTTGGTTACATCAAGGGCTACTGCTCAATGTAATTTATATTTTGCACTGCCCCCCCGGGCCTTGACTACTACAAAAGGAAAATGAAGATTATTCATTTCTGATCATATCCAGCCGATCACATGATCTTTGCTTATATGATGGATGACTTTAGGTGCTTTGTTTTGATAGATTGAGTGAACAACAGCGATAGGCCACCCATGATTGACAAAGCTGAAAGAATATTATTAACATAGGGAGTGAGTGTGGTACCCATAATTGCCGGAGGAAGGGACTTGACTTGAAGTTGATATAATGTGAACTATACAATACATACACAATATATGCTGAGCTTGCAAAGTAAACTACTGTACTGTTAGTCAAGGGAGTATTTCTGAACAATCACAACTTCTAGTATTTGGATTTCCTCTGCTTTGCTACTCTGGCACGGACATGCTGTTCAAAGTAACACTCTTCATCCACTAAGCGTCTGCTCCATACATCTCTGCTATCTATGAGAAAAAAGATACCATCCAGGCTTCCAAAGTAAACGTCTATCATTCTACTTAATGTCTCAACTGGACCAACTTTACTTTTTCTCAACAACCAACACCCTTTTTATTTTATTTGGTAAACCACCGTCTTGACTTGCATTTGAGTTTCACCCAAATTATATATTGCAATGCACACCACACATGCATTTTCTGATTCACCCACACAGGCAGTCATCTTTTCTTTCTCCTCCAACCATCCTTGCTTCAAGCAGCCATGCATCTGATTCCTTCCTATCAGCCACCTATGCATGCATTCAAAAACACGTATCATTCTTTACAGTCATAAATGTTACGACTCGCTCGTCCTTCCTTACACCCTTCTTTCCCTTTTAGTTCATCACATCCCTCAAGTTCATCTGATCTGACTTGGCTTCACGATAAACGTTTCACAGCTGAGTTGAAGTCAAATAGAGGGTTCAATTGCTTACTCGAGAACTACCGCCGCTAATGCTATTACTAAGTCAAGGGTGACTGTCTTCTCCGTGATTGTCAAAAATGTAGTTCTAAATTAGTAACTGTTCTTAACAGTACAGTGTACTTGTACTAGTGTACTGTCTACTGTACAGTACATCATACACCCCTTTGCGAGCCTACTCTAAAATGTCAATAAGTAAGGAATATAATAACTTACCACCGTCTGCCACTGCTGAGCCATCCCTCACAGAAGCTCCTCCAGGTGGCACTTGTGGCGCCGCCGCATCAGCCCCTGGAGTGGACGCCTCCGCGCTGCTGGCCCCGGCACTGGTGGTAGTAGGTGCCGCATCCGATGTTGTGACGCTTAGAAAAAACATGTCATATTTTTAGATGCCATACACCACCTCCTATTTCGTCTCGTAATGGAAGAAAATGTTAATACATAAACTATTTTTAATTATTGGGACTGAAAAAAAGTGACGGTTTTGGGGAGGGTGTTAACTTTTTATATGCTTAGCCATAACATGCAACACTTTTTGGCTCAACTGATGAATGCTTGCTTTTTAACGTGCGCCATTTTTCTAATTACAGACAGAGATTCCATTGCCCTTCTGTCAAAAGAGCTTTTCAATTTTCACCACCTACCCCTCATCACCAGTGCCAGTACTTGAAGTTCAAACAAGGTGTGGGCTCCCGCACAGTTATAATAATAATTAGATGTGCTAAGTTGAAGTATATTCTAGGGAAGGGTGTTTAAACTTTAACGTCATCTATCACCACTGCTCGTTGGGAATACGGCGCTATTAAAAATAAAGAAATTGTTTTTTTATTTGTTATTTGAAAATAAAACTTTAAAACTAAAAAACACTGTGTGGTTTTTGTTCACGAGTTAGTGAGCGGAAGGGTTTGCAGTTGCACTACTGCACTTTGCAAGCATGCTTCCGTGACTCTGATAGGTCAGGACTCAGTAGTCTTCTTCTGTTTTTCTGGGTCGTATAATCATTGGTCAGACACACTAGATAGTCGGTCAGGGGATTGGGGGTTCAACTTCTGTTCTGACTGAGGTATGTGGAAAGTCAAACTGCACCTATCATCAACAATGTCCTATTTCTCTTGTCCATACTTCTTTATGTGCAGAATAGTCCCTGAAACACTAGCGATATGATATTTGCTCCTATCAAATCAAAAAGCCAACTACTAGCTTATTCTTGGTGGACATTGACATTTTGTTGTTGGGAATTGTCAAAGCACTAACATTAAGAAGACTGGAATAGACAGCAGGGGCAACCCAGAGGACTGCACTCAGTGTCTAGAGCTATTGCTGGATCAGAGTTTTGTTTAACACCGTTTGCCGACTGGGCAAGCTTAGCTACCTACACAGACCGACTCATAATATTAGTAAATAGTAGTAGCACAGAGAGTAATAGTAGAGGCAGGATAATGTAGAAACAGTCTACAAGAAGATCAAAGACTATTTTGTAAAAAATAGAATTAGGAAACAGTTTGGAATGAATAGGTGCTGTAAAGGTTAGGGAAGTATAATTATTAATACTAACAACAGAACAACTTACTGGGGCCAGTAGAAGAGACCTCTGAGGACCGATCCTGCCCACCTTGTTCCGCCGGCATCTCTGTTGTCTTGCCCCTGGGAGGTGCTGCTGATGATGATGAAATAAACACAAACATGGATGATTGTTTTTTTGAAATATTTGATTTCTTTGACCACAATCTACAATTATCTCGGGGAAACAAATTACCAACAATTGCACTACATGTATTGACCTGGTCAACTAGGAGGATAGTACAGTATTGCTGGATTCGCAGACCGTCTACTTGGAAAGTTATGTTGTAAATCAATAACTAAACCAACAACAAAAAGGTTCTACTATGACTGCCAGCACTCAGCAGCACCCGACGTGACAGACACAGTCCGTCATCATGATTGCAGACCACTAAAAAATTTCCTACTACGAAATAACAAGTCATAATATATCAACCTATCAATCCACCACTATTTCTTCTTAGTGGTAGCAGGAGTACAAAGGAAGGACTAGACTTGAGTCTCTAGTCTCTCTAGCATTACCCAGTTCTGTAAAGTACTCACTCATACATAATCACTCATGCCAAATGAGCACAAAATTGAAAACAAGTAAGCATAGTAGCACCGCCAGTGAGCAGGCGAGCACCTGCAATCACAGAAGCTTTTGAAACATAATTTACCTGCAATGTAATCTCTAGTGTCTAGCATTACGCAGTTCTGTAAAGTACACTCATACATAATCACCCAGGCCAAATGAGCACAAAATTGAAAACAATTAAACATAGTAGCACCGCCAGTGAGCAGGAGAGCACCTGCAATCACAGAAGCTTTTGAAACATAATTTACCTGCAATGTAATCAGCAGCATTCTTGCTCTTCGGAAAAAAACAAATTGCAATATCATAGCACAGAGCAGGAGAAAACAAAGTAGTGATTAAATACTAGCTACTACTACTCACCAAGGCCCGGGATCTTGACACCAAGCAGGTTGAGCAGGTCTTGCTCCCGGTCGAGGATGTCAGACCACCGGTGCGTCATCTGGTTGTAGGTGCGCTGGACCCCAGACTCCCGATACATGGCCCGGCACACCTTACCCCATACTTAGTATTCATAAACCTTGCGCGCATTAATCGACAATAGTGTGTTTACTTTTTGCAGCTGGAGTCGGTAGTGCAGGTGGATTTTTGACCCATACTTATGAAATTAGAACCTATTGTCATTTTCAAGTGAGTACAGTGTTTTTTGAGTTGAGAAGCATTATTTAGGCAGATGATGGGACCCTTATCTTTTCTTCCTTTTTTTCATTTTTCTCTCCTTTTGGTTGTTTAGTTTTCTTTCATCCACTTGTACATACAATAATGGGCCATGCTGTATAAGGAGCTTCTTTAGTAGGGAGTTACTAAAGGAAAGGATCATTGATGTGTCATGTGTGTAAAGAAGACTTGAATATTGATCCTTCTAATGTACACAGTATAATAATGCAAAGTTTATTTCTGTTTTAGAGAGGACGTCCCTGAAGAAGGCACATCAGTCCCGAAATGCATTGGCCTTTGTTTTGTTTTTGTTTATTCTTTGATTGAATGACACTGTTTTAACAACGCTTGTTAGAATTTTGATTGTATTAATTCAAGAAATGATTTACATGTACCGTTTATTTAAAAAACTCACAAATTATTTTTTATGATAGAAAATTCAAGATTTCTGATTAAATAACTCTGTGAGAAATGTATTGAAAGTTATGCTTTCATGTGTCATGTGACGTATATCACTTTTGGTTGTGCGCACTTGTGTCCAGCAGGAATTTGGCTGCAGGCCCTGATTTGGCCCCGTTTATTGGGAGCTAATGGGGATTCATGCTTGTGGTATGATATCTGGGTTGAATTACCTTTCTCATGCTTTGAATTTCCAAATTGACTGTGCAAAGACACCTTATTCACGCGAACGGTTTGATTGACATTGTTTAAATATATCTCCCAGCTCCCTCATAAATAGCTCTAGAAAGGGGATGCTGCTAGCAGGTTGCTAAGAAACACCCAAATAGGTCAAAGTGAGCTCTGTTGTTTCTAAACATGGGAAGCTTCAAAAGGAATCATCATTGCAGCTCAAACTACATTGGTAAAACGTATGAACAATTTGATATTCAATAAGGTACAAAGGTGAGCCAATCCTCTCACTAGATACTGGAGTATCTATCTTCTAAAAAAAAAAACAATAAAATTGAAAATAAAAGTAAGAAAGTGAAATCATTTCAACAACTTGTCTTGTTAATGTGTGCCCCGTATACAGTTAGCTACTGGATATTGCTGCTCGCATTGTGGTATCTGGGAGGAATTACTTTTCTCATGGGATGAGTTTCCAAATAGACCATGGCAAGTAAACCTTGTTCATGCAAAAGGTCTGCAAAAGGTCTGATTGATTGAACTAGAAAGGGACACGCGCTCTGCATCTTATCGTTTATTTGACCTGATATATGGTTTAAGTATATCTCCCTGCTCACTCGGACATATCTCTAGAGGGGGGATCCTACTAAGCAGGTTACTAAGGTACAGCCAAACAGGTTAAAGTATTCTCTATTGGTTCTAAAAATGATACACAGAGATATACTATTGGATGTTGAGAGCTTAGATTGATTTCTCACCTAAAGTTTTTCTGATGGGGTCAAACTCTTGGCTATATTCCTAGCAATAATGCTCATTGTTACATCATATGTGTTTCAAATACCTTGTAGGCCAAACATTCATCAACTGGGATAAGATATTCCAAAAGCAAAATAAAAGACAGTGTGTAAAGGTTATGCTACTCTAACTAAATCTAGTTAATATTAAATAACTCAGGTCCCATGCTCACCTTAAGAAAATGTGGAAGGAATGTTCTCCAGGATGTCCGTACCGATCTAATCCTAATGGAAACGCTAACCTTACCCTCTACACATATATATACTGGTTGAGATGCTACTGATGCAGAGCACCTGAATCAAGTGGGCAATCTCAGATTTTACTGAAAACATAGACTGGAGTTTTTCATACACAGCTGATGGCTCCTGTACAGATTGTCTGTATGCGCTAAAGAGCGTATCACCGACTGCTAATATTCTAACAATCGTTGCCTCTCATAGTAAGAATTACGTCATAATCACAATAATAAAAATTACAATGTAAACTGAAAACAAAGATTATTTTTGAACAAGTTAGGAAAACTTGTTCCATTTTCAAAATTATGGACAATAAAAGGGATTGAGTGCGCATACTAGGGCATGATAGTATACGCATTAAGTCAACAGTGCAATGTTAATGTTTAGGGGAAAACTAGCTCTATTGAGATGTAATTAGTCGGGACAGCAAGAGAAACATATTGTTTGCAGGTTTTTAACATTCTCATTGTACTTCAAGTCTACCGATGCGACAGTGCTGGCCCGATATGGGAAGTTATTTTATAAAATGAAGAGAACTTTTTGGAAAGATACTCCTGACAACTACAACTACAGCATTTTAAAGTATCTTTTACAAAAGGATACAAGCCACTAGATGGGCTTCGACTTACCACTGAAGTGCCTCCAAAGGTCCATGATGAATATATAATACGATCTTTTTGGTGGCAAGTAAATCATAAATTAATTGAATGTGCTTGCTTTGATTTTATACTGATGGTCAATCTTTGTAATGATTTTAAATAATCTTCTACAATAAAATTGTATACATATTTACATACATATATGGGCACTCCAGGCTTTTCAGAAGGATATCACTCCACTTGGGACCAGTTACACTAGTTCTGAACATACACATATATTCCATACTAGGTCTCTTGTGAATAACGTTTACGCTATTGTCCTGATGAAGTTATACGGTTTAATAATTGTTTGACGAAACGTGTTGGATGGAAAACTTCTGTCTGAAAATGTATTGGAATTGCTGTATCGATTTTAAGTTTTAATCTTTACAGGATGTCTGTTAAACTCAAGAAAGACTGGATTAGGTGTGCATATTTGGACAAATTTGGGACTTCTGAGTTCCAGATTGGAAGCCATTGGATTGCCTGCTCTCGCATTCTGCACCCAGTAGTTACACTTTGTAGGTAAAATATGCATTGATGTATAAGTTCCAAAGGTTGTTTGCCTACCCAAAGCTATCTCATTATGTTAGTGAGTCTATTAGGGTGTTATTCACATTTATATCACAACCACACACAGAATGGAACATAGGTTTAGCCCACTTCAGTCATTGGTCTGTTGATGTATCATTCATAGTTATGTTCCCCCCACCACAGCACACAGCATAGGATATATGCTCAGCACACTTCGGCCCTGGCTTACCTCTATATGAGTGATGTCATTGTGTTCAAGCACAATGTGCACTTCCATACTCTGACACAAAAGTAGTACACTTTTACAGTTTTACAAACACACACAAACATTAGCAAAAGGAAATGTCGGCAACATAGGACAGACTAACTGGCTTTTTTGTTTACATGAGATAAGTACCAGTATATAACAGGGCCTTACTCACTGCAGAGCCAATCCAGTCCGTTTTCCCTTTTTATTGTCTTTCTTTGGTGAAGTGCCCCATGTGCTTCTAGCAATCCCATCCCCTGGAATGCATGCAGGGAAATGGAGAATTTAAATGAAATGAAAACATGGCTAGAGGAATCATTGGATTCACCTTCCTTACTCCAGGTGGGGGCTAATGTGCTCAGGAGCAATATCAGGCCATGTGCAGAGGATGCCCGGAAATGGCGCAACAACAGAGGCCTACCTTAGAATAGTGCAGTTTATAGCCTCACAGAGTCCTTAGACGAGTGCAGTTTATAATCTCACAGAGGCCTACCATAAACGAGCGCAGTGTATAATGTCGCAGAGACCTACCTAAGACTAGCGTAGTTTATAATCTCACAAAGGCCTACTTTACACCAGTGCAGTTTATAGCCTCACAGAGGCCTACCTTTGACCAGTGCAGTTCATAGCCTCACAGGGGCCTAGCTTAGACCAGTGCAGTTTATAGCCTCACAGAGGCCTACCTTAGACCAGTGCAGTTTATAGCCTCACAGAGGCCTACCTTAGACCAGTGCAGTTCATAGCCTCACAGAGGCCTACCTTAGACCAGTGCAGTTCATGGCCTCACAGAGGCCTACCTTAGACCAGTGCAGTTCATGGCCTCAGAGAGGCCTACCTTAGACCAGTGCAGTTTATAGCCTTACAGAGGCCTACCTTAGACCAGTGCAGTTTATAGCCTCACAGAGGCCTACCTTAGAATAGTGCAGTTTATAGCCTCACAGAGTCCTTAGACGAGTGCAGTTTATAATCTCACAGAGGCCTACCATAAACGAGTGCAGTGTATAATGTCGCAGAGACCTACCTAAGACTAGCGTAGTTTATAATCTCACAAAGGCCTACTTTACACCAGTGCAGTTTATAGCCTCACAGAGGCCTACCTTTGACCAGTGCAGTTCATAGCCTCACAGAGGCCTACCTTAGACCAGTGCAGTTTATAGCCTTACAGAGGCCAACCTTAGACCAGTGCAGTTTATAGCCTTACAGAGGCCTCACTGGAATACGTGGCATGTTGTACACCACTCACTTTCAAAGATCATGACCAACCACTAGTTAGCAGAAGTGGCAGGGAGCTGAGAGGCACTTCATGAGTAGTAGGGGCGGGGAGGGGGGTGCAGAGGAGACAGCAACAGATCTTTGGCAATTAAAGTAACAGCACGGTTCAGTCTTCAAATGTATGAAATTGGGTGGGTACATTTCACTGGGGAATAGACCTGCTGCCCTCTGTGCTTCAAAGACCCCAAACCAGGCTGGTGCAACCGGAAGTAACATTGGCAAAGATGCTTGGTGTCTGCTGTGAGAGCATTTGCTGCATCTAAGCACCGATTTAAAAGGTAGAACTAAACATGTTAGTTTTACAAGGGTGGAGGATCTGGTAGAAGGGTGAAGTGGAAATGAAAGAACAGTGACTAACAGACCTTAAAGACGGCAACCGTAAATCTGCACTCTCAGTTCTAATGTTTCACATCTGTGGATTGGCTAGCCTGCTTGCCTGGAGGCTTGGTATGGTAGAACTTCTACACACCTGAATATGTCCTCTGGGAGGAGTATCTATAGCCTAAGCAGCATCCTGTCTAATACCCTCCTAGTCAATATCCTGTCAGTTTAATACTGCCGAACTTTAGTTATATGGGGGTTGCAGACTGTCATCTTTTGTCTTCATAATTTCTGAAAGGGAGATTTGCTTGGACAGGTCTTAACCACCATGATCGCTGCAAGATGCATAAAAGAGCGCCATGGAGAGCCAAACCCCCTTACGGGGATCTGCTGGGGGGGCGGGGGTGGGGGCAGGAGGCGGGAGGCAAAATGAGCAGGGGGAGAAAAGGAAACATTGGGAGAGAGCATGAAAGCGCATGCATTCTGATGGCATGTTTAAAACAAAGTCTCTGTGGAAAGATACAGTTCTGAACTGAGGCTGAAATGCTGCTTGGCAGCACAAACTCAGGAAAGAGAGGAAAACAGTTGAATTAAGACAGAATGTAAAACTATCTTATCATGTTAAACTGACTGACTCTATTTTACCGATTCATAAATACCGAATTTTACCGATTCGGTATTTATGAATCGGTAAAATAGAAATAGTGAGATGTAGGTACATTTCTATTTCAATTTACAAAATCGGTAAGAATCGGTATTTACCGATTCGGTAAGTACTGAATCGGTATTGCCCATTGATTCCTATGGGCCTTGAAGCCCATAGGAATCAATGGGCAATACCGATTTGGTATTTACTGAATCGGTAAATACCGAATCCTGCAAGGGTGCAGGGGGTGTCACTTTGACACCCTCTAGCACCCCAAATTCAGGCAGGTGTGACATGTGGCACACATACATGCCCTAAGGGCATGTCTGTGTGTCACATGACACATGTGTGCATGCACAGATGTGCAAGCACACCTGATTTCGGTATTTTACCACCCAATAGGATTGGGTGGTAAAATACAGTTTCTTAAGGGTCTGTGACACTCTTAGGAGTGTCACCTACATGTGGATTTACCGAATTGGTAAAAATACCAATTCGGTATTTTACCGAATCGGTAAATTTACCGAATCGGTAAATTTACCGATTCTGTAAAATTATGGCCCCTACATGCCAAATCCTAAATACAGGTCAGTAACGGCCGAAATCGGCCGTTATCGTCCGGTTTTTGGGCTCCTACATCTGGCCCTTAGGGCTTTATCAAAGACTGCATGAGTATTGTGAACTGCCATTTTTCTTCTTAGGTTTTGTAAGAGGGGTTAGTTGAAATATAAAGCGCTGTTGCTTTTTCAGTGTGCCTTATGGTGTGCCAGTTACTTATTGTGGCTGTTATCGTGGTATGTTAATTTATAATGCGCACTAATCACCCCGGGAGGGGTAACTCGGCACTGTGCAGATCATAAACAGGTGGTCAGACTAACTAGGCCATTAATACCTATATTTTTAGACATTTTCAAAATTTGAAATGATCTGTACCTTGACTTATATGGAGTGGGAGCTCATTCTAAAACAGGGGGGGGCTAGGTAGGAAAAGGATCTGCCTCCTGATCAAGATTTCCTGATCTGTGGGACTGTGAACAAGGCTTAATCAATAGATCTTGGAGATCTGCTTGGGTGGCTAGGGTGAACTTTGAGGATAGATAGCTCGGACCTTTTCTGTGCAAGGTCTTGAGTGTCATACAGCATACTTTAAAAGCGATTCTTTAGTGGTTTGTCAACCAATGGAGTGAATGCAGAAGATGAGCAGAGGCCGTCCGGGCTGGAAGATTATTGATGAGGTGTGCTGCCGTGTTTTGAGCGACTTGCAGGTTGACTGTCTCATTTATGGAAGCCAAAAAAACCATTGCAGTAATCCTGGCGGCTAATGACCAAAGCTTAGACCAGTGTGTTCCTCACTGAATGTGGGAGGAGAGAAAAAAGTCTCCTTAGCAGACGCAGCACAGACACCCTCATCTCTCTTACCACCCTGGGTCTGAGGTTTGGGTACCTGGGCCCGCTCTAGAGTGGCACCTCGTCTCAAAATCCCAAGATACAAGAAAAAAAACATGGGTGGCACATCCTTCCCTGTTCAAGCAAGCAAAATATGGAAATCTTTACCACTCCCCCCCAACAGAAGATCCACCGACAACCACCTTATCTTCAGAAAACTACTCAAGAATTGGCTCTTCCTCACATAAGCACCATACGCAAACAGAAATATACAGCATATCCCTCTGCACATAAGCATTTATTTGTACCATAGATAGGTACCTACATATGTGTATTGCTTTGTATAATCATGTCGATCAATGAATACATTTTTAAGTACAACACTTGGAAACCAGTGTTTATCGAATGCATATTTAATCGATTTATATTTACTTCCTTTATGCATCTATATACCTTCCATGTACTTGGATATATGTATTTAATACTTTCCTCCCAAAAAACATTTCAGTGTACTACCCTATTTCTCACCGTATAACTCTATCAATATCTTTAATCTACATTTATGTAAATGTAAATGTATTTGAGCTTATATAGCGCACAGCTACCCACAAAGGGTTTCCCGGCGCTTGCTTAGGGAACCCATCCTGGTATTCCCCTGTGAGATAACCCCGGCAGGGTATCCACAAGGTGAAAGCCAGGCATCCCGCCACGAGGGGCCGTTGTGGAGATTAAGCAAGCTATTGCCCAGAGTCGCAGAGTGTGAACCCGTGAGTCGAGAAGGCACCGGAGCGAGAATTATCGAGTCCGTGGAATTTTTGAGTCCAACACCCGCCGAGGCGGGGAATTGAACCCTGGTCCAGGGCCGATCTCAGCTTCCGGGTCTGCCGCCTCTAACCCCTGAGCCACACTTCTCCACTTCTCCACATTTACTTACTTCCTTTATGCATCTAAAAACTTTCCATGTACTTATGGGTGTATATATTTATTACTTTCTTCTAATTCCGCATATCTAATGCACCACCCTATTTCACACTCTATACCTCTCTCAATATATCATCTACCGCCACTCTCTGCTCATCTTAAACCTCATTCTACTAATCTTTCCAATGCACTACCCTATTTCTCACCCCATACCTATATCAATATATCTACATCCACTCTCTCATTCATCTCAAACGCCATACGACTTCTATGACCCCCAAAATAACCCTTTCTAGACTCTCAACGACTCTACTCCTCCTTGCACCATCTGACACCTCTTATTACTATACTGATCCCCAAAACAAGCCTACCTGAACTCTTCCCTCTGACTCTTCCCCTCCACATCCCTTTTTATTCATCCCAAGCCTTCCACTACTGCTAAGAAGTCCCCCCAAAAATCGAAATCCTTCACTCTTCTATCCCTCCACTATCCTTTTCAATCAAAATAACAGATTAACATGTCCACTTATCAAATTTTGTATGTCACTATACTAATTCACCACTAATTCTTTATGGGTGCTGAGTAGCGCGCTACCCGTCAAAAAAAGCGCTTCAACACCCCATCAGGGGTAACAAGCGCTATATAAATGGAAACCTTTTTCCCTCTTCTATACCTCCGCTATCCTTCTGAATCCAAATAACTGACTAACCTATTCACCACTCAAATTACTTTCATATTTCACTATACTAATTCAACACTAATCCTTCTTGGGTTCCGGAGTAGCGTGCTACTCGCCAAAAAGTGCTTTGACGCCTCATTAGGGGTAGTAAGTGCTATATAAATGCAATTACAATACCTTAGACAAGCACAGTTTATTGCCTCAAAGAGGCCTATCTTAGATGAGCACAGTTTATAGTCTCACAGAGGGCTATCTTAGATGAGTGCAGTTTATATTCTCACAGGGGCCTGCCTTACACTAGCGCAGTTTATAGCCTCACAGAGGCCTACCTGAGACCAGTGCAGTTTATAGCCTCACAGAGGCCTACCTTAGACTAGTGCAGTTTTAGCCTTACAGAGGCCTACCTTTGACCTGTGCATTTTATAGCCTCACTGAGGCCTACCTTATACTAGTGCAATTTATAGCCTCACACAGGCCTGCCTTAGACGAACACAGTGTATACCCTCACAGAGGTCTACCTTAGACGAGCACAGTTTATATCCTCAGAGGCCTACCTTAGACTAGCGCTGTTTATAATATCACAGAGGCCTACCTTACACGAGTGCAGTTTATAGCCTCACGGGGGCCTGCCTTAGACCAGAGTAGTTTATATTCTCGCAGAGGCCTGCTTTACACTAGTGCAGTTTATAATCTCACAGAGGCCTACCTGAGACTAGCGCAGTTTATAATCGCACAGATGCCTACCTTAGACCAGTGCAGTTTATAGTCTCACAGAGGCCTGCCTTAAATTACTACGGTTCACAATCTCACAAAGGCCCGCCTTAGACTAGTGTAGTTTATACCCTAACAGAGGCCTACCTTAGACTAGTGCAGTTCATAGTCTCACAGATGCCTACCTTGGACTAGTGCAGTTTATACCCTAACAGAGGTCTACCCTAAACTAGGGCAGTTTATAGTCTCGTAGAGGCCTACTGTCCTGTAGTTCCTAGGAATCCCTAGGACCTACACATTATGGATGACCTAAACTGAGGCCTTGGTGTCCCAACAGCTTCCGGACACCCTCACAGGATATGTAATAAGCTGTTAAACCAGCTAGCTCCACAGTGCCATTATCACTCCCCCCTGTATTCTACAGTGGTGTAGGTAGTTTCTGGCAACCACTGAACATGACAACCCTCATTCCTCAGGGATTGTGGAAAACAGTACAGAACTTTTCGTTCAGTCACTCGTGCCTACTTATTCTCAGAAAATACACAAGAGGGCAATCAGGATGTTTTCTATAAGTATTTATTGGTCCTGCGTCAGTCTTGTGTAAAATGTATTTGCTGCGACAATCAGAAGACTGAAGCATACAAAAGAGATTGCAAGTACCACTATAGTCAATAGTAGATACATTCCTATCATAATGGTAATATGATGAACATATGCAGTTCAGATAAAAACAGCAGCACTTGCATATTATTAAAATGCACACCCTAAGTAATTTGCCTAAATGTCCCTAGCCTAGATCCGTAAGTGTAGAATGTGTATGCGTATATGTATGTATATAGCCAAGAATCCCCCAGGGATGACCCAGCCCCCTCACCTGATGGTTGAGAATGAAGGGCTTCGGGGATGACACCCCGCAAGGGATGTCAGACCGCTCCGTGTAGAAGATTCAGCATGCATGACCCTGTATCAGCTTGGAAGGAATTCTCCTCTAATGTCAAGGGAAAATAAGAGGCTTATATGCTACAGTGGTCACTCCAGGGTTTCTTCAAGAATCAATATGTTTTTCAAAGGATCATGAATGTTTTAAAAACAGTCATCAATGTTTTGAAATAAATCCTGAATGCTCTTTCAAACAAGTGCAGTGTATAGCCTCTCAGAGGCCTGCCTTAGACTAGTTCCGTTTATAGCCTCAGAGAGACCTACCTTAGACTTGTGTGATTTATAGTCTCACAGAGGCCTGCCTTAGACGAATGGAGTTTATAGCCTCACATGGGGTCTACCCTAGACCAGTGTTGTTCACAGTCTCACAGATGTCTGCCTTAGACTAGTGCAGTTTATAGCCTCACAGATGTCTACCGTAGACTAGTGCAGTTTATAGCCTCACATGCGGACTACCTTAGACTAGCGTGGTTTACAGTCTCACAGAGGTCTGCCTTGGACTAGTGCAGTTCATTCTCACAGAGCCCTGCCTTAGACTAGTGCAGTTTAAAGCCTCAAAGCAGCTTCCCTTAGACGAGTGTTGTTTATAGCCTCACACGGTGAGTACCTTAGACTAGTGCAGCTATAGGTTCACAGTGGCCTACCATGGACTGCTGTAGTTCATAGCGTCACAGGGGCCTAGCTAGCCTAGGCTAGTGCAGTTTATAGCTTCACAGTGGCCTACCCTAAACGAGTGCAGTTTATAGCCTCACAGGAGCCTACCTTAGACAAGTGCAGTTTATAGTCTGACAGGGGCCTACCTTAGAAAAGTGCAGTTTATAGCCTCACTGAGGGCTACCTTAGATGAGTGCAGTTTATAGCGTCACAGAGGCCTACTCTAGACAAGTGCAGTTTATAGTCTCACAGAGACGTTCCATAGACGTGTGCAGTTTATAGCCTCACAGTACCCTTAGACAAGTGCAGTTTATAGTCTCGCAGTGGTCTGCCTTAGATTGGTGCAGTCTAAACCCTCACAGGATTTTTTAAGAAAGCCATAAATACGTTGCTGGCTAAAGATTTTTGCCTTCAACGTTACAATTATTTTGAAAGTGCATTAAGGTATATGTCACTGGTGTAAAGGCTAAGTCGATGAGAAATTTGAGAAAAACTGAGCAGTCAATGCTTGATTTGCTGATTGTTTCATTACTTGACTTGCTGATAGTTTCAATTGTTGCATCGCCAGCGTAACTTTAGTGCCAGATTTGCTCCCTGAATAATAGCGTGTGCTGAAAATCGCCGCTTTGCTTCTTGTCACTGTGATTGCAGAGTATTTCTCAGCATCAGTGTTTTTCCCCCCTAGCGCTCTCTCCGCATCCTGACCCCTCCGCCTCCATTTTGTGTTTGTTGACCTCCTCCCTAGCCCGACCCGCCTCCCAGCTGAACCGCCCTCCCACAGTAAACAAACAGCGCTCCTTCGCCTGGAAGCGCCGTGACTCACTCTTCGCCTCCAAGCAGAGTGGTCGCTCCCCTGCTGCTGCGTTATCGCTGCAGAAGGCTCACTTCAAGAATTGCAGTATTTCCCACAATTTTATCCTGCTCTGTATTCAATTTACCGCTGCGCGCTCTGTATCACGCTTTAGCCCATTTACATGCTTGATTTGCTGATTGTTTCATTACTTGACTTGCTCTGTATTCAATTTACCGCTGCGCGCTCTGTATCACGCTTTAGCCCATTTACATGCTTGATTTGCTGATTGTTTCATTACTTGACTTGCTGATAGTTTCAATTGTTGCATCGCCAGCGTAACTTTAGTGCCAGATTTGCTCCCTGAATAATAGCGTGTGCTGAAAATCGCCGCTTTGCTTCTTGTCACTGTGATTGCAGAGTATTTCTCAGCATCAGTGTTTTTCCCCCCTAGCGCTCTCTCCGCATCCTGACCCCTCCGCCTCCATTTTGTGTTTGTTGACCTCCTCCCTAGCCCGACCCGCCTCCCAGCTGAGCCGCCCTCGCCCCTCCCCCTCCACTATCCATATATGACAGTAGTTCCCGCGCGCAGCGTCCACGCGCAGCGACCGCGCCCAATCCGCGCCGAAGGTGCGCCAAAGGTAAGCCCGTCTACGCCCGTCCGCGCCTGGACCGCGCCCAACGCCATACCCCCTGCCCCTCGCGCTGCCCAGCCCCCCCGCGTCACCTACGATGCCGCCACCCTCCTAGCCCTTAACCCCGGTCGCACCCCCACCTGCGTCCAAGCCGCTCCTGGACGCACCCATGGACCGTTCTCCTGCTTCTCCTGCAAATTTACTTGCACCGACAACATCTCCGCTACGACCACACCACAGATTCCCGACCCCAACCACCTAGAATGCATCCTTCTCAACACCCGCTCGGTCCACAGGCACGCCATTGACCTTTGGAACCTACTAGACACCATCTCTCCTGACGTCGCCTTCCTAACGGAAACATGGATGAACGCTTCCTCCGCCCCTGACATCGCCATCGCTATCCCTGATGACTATAAGATCACACGCAAGGACCGCACCGACCATACAGGAGGTGGAATCGCTATCGTCCATAAGAAAACAATCCGCATCTCAACCAGCTCTGATGCCAACCTCGCCAACTCCGAACACCTTCACTTCCAGATCCACATCGACCCCAAGACCACTCTCAGAGGCACCCTCCTCTACAGACCACCAGGACCACGCGCAAAATTCAGTGAAGACATCACGGACTTCATCACCCCACACGCGCTCCCCTCCAAAGACTACATCCTACTGGGAGACCTCAACTTCCACCTTGAAAAGTTCAACGACCGCAACACCGCCACCCTCTTAGACAACCTCGCAAACCTCGGACTTAAACAACTGGTCACTTCCCCCACCCACATCGCAGGTCACACTCTCGACCCCATCTTCACCTCCAGCAACCATGTCTCCTTCAGCCACACTACAGATCTCCTCTGGACTGACCACAGCTGCGTTCACTTCACCTACAACAAGCCGAAACCCATCATTCACCTCCAACCAACTCTACAAAGAAACTGGAACAAAATCACCACAGAGCAGATTTCCACATCACTCCTCCTCACCTCCCCAGCCCCCTCTTCTAACGCCAACGAAGCCGCCTCCAACCTCACCCTTTGGTTATCCAACACCGCCGACACCTTAGCACCACTGAAAAAACGTCAACACAAACTTGGCACCAAGAAGGCCTCATGGTTCAACGACGACCTCAAGAAATCCAAGAAACTGTGCCGCTCCCTTGAAAAGGCCTGGAAAAAAGACCCATCCACCAGCAACAAGGACGCCTTCAAAAGCGCCATCCGTACTCACCACCAACTGATCCGAAAAGCCAAGAAAACAGCATTCAAAGATCGACTTGTCAACAACGCCCACAACAGCAAGGAACTTTTCAACATCGTCAAGGAATTCTCCAACCCCTCGGCCAATTCCAACGACATCACCCCCTCTCAAACCCTCTGCGATTCCCTAGCCTCTTTTTTCCACAACAAGATTGCTGACATCCACAACAGCTTTGACAACCAACCCGGAAGCCAACCCACCTTACCATCAGCTGACCATCCTCCCCCCGGTAACACCCTTAACGCCTGGAACCCAATCTCCACTGAGGACACCATCCGCTTGATGAATTCCATCCACTCTGGATCCCCCACAGACCCATGCCCCCACCACATCTTCAACAAAGCAGACTCATAGCTCCGCACCTCCGGGACGTCATCAACTGCTCCTTCAACTCCGCTACCTTCCCAGAAGATTGGAAACACGCTGAACTCACCGCCCTTCTGAAAAAACCAACAGCAGACCCCACCGAACTCAAAAACTACCGCCCCATCTCGCTTCTTCCATTCCCGGCCAAAGTCATCGAGAAAGCTGTCAACAACCAGCTCGCCGCCTTCCTCGAAGCCAACAAACTACTCGACCCCTCACAATCTGGCTTCCGAGCCGAACACAGCACTGAGACCGCCCTCATCGCAGCAACAGACGACATTCGTACTCTACTGGACAATGGAGACACAGTCGCCCTCATCCTCCTCGACCTCTCTGCAGCCTTCGACACAGTCTGCCACAGCACCCTCTTACAACGCCTCAGAAACATCGGAATCCAAGGAAAGGCACTGGAATGGATCACCTCGTTCCTCACCGGAAGAACCCAGAGAGTCCGCCTCCCACCATTCAAGTCCGAGGCATCTGCAATCATCTGCGGCGTACCACAAGGATCATCACTCAGTCCCACCCTCTTCAACGTATACATGAGCCCCCTCGCGGCCATCGCCCGCCAACACAACCTCAACATCATCTCTTACGCGGATGACACTCAACTGATCCTATCTCTCACCAAGGACCCCAGCACCGCTAAAACTAACCTACACGAAGGAATGAAAGAAGTTGCCGAATGGATGAAACAAAGCCGTCTGAAACTGAATTCAGACAAGACGGAAGTCCTCATCTTAGGTAAGTCCCCCTCTGCATGGGACGGCCACTGTACCTCGCATCAACAAGTCCAGCATGGGAGGCAGATCCTTCTCATACCTGGCTGCCAAAACATGGAACTCACTCCCTGCTTACCTCCGCCTCACCCAGAATCACCTAGCGTTCAGAAAGCAGCTTAAGACGTGGATATTTGACAAATAATCCACCTCCCCTTCCTAAGCGCCTTGAAACCCTCTGGGTATGTAGTGCGCTATATAAATGTTGACTTGACTTGACTTGACTTGGCTGTTGTTTAAGCGGTCAGTGTTTTCATTTTAATCAAACGTTTTCTAGCATTATTATCCTACATTGATTGCAACAGGTCTTACTTTTCATTTACAAAGAAATGTGGGTTTTGGAAAGATGTTTAACTATAGAGTAACGCTTAGCCTTATTTTGCCCAAATACCTTTATGTACAGGGAGCATTAATGGAAAAGCTGTAATATGCCAAATGTTTTCAAAAGCAATAAAATTTAAATAGTTGTGAGTTATACAAATATTTCAAACAATATCAGCAAAATATATCCTCAATAAAACCCTGTGCTCCCTGCCAAAAAATCCAGATCCGAGACAAACTCAACAAGCAGTTTCTCCAAGCCTGGCCAAATTTACTGTGTTTCCTGCCATAAGCAAAGAAGTCACAGAAGAACCTTTAAAGGCCATAAAATCAGGCTTGCCGCTTGATCCTGCACCACCAGACATAATGAAGAACAGGAGCAATACAGTCCTACCCAAATTAATGAACATTTTAAATTATTCCATGGATAGTGGAAATGTCCCTCCTGCGTGGAAACACACAATTGTGAAACCCTTACTAGATAAGCCCACAGCAGACCCATTTCGTGCTATAAATTATAGACCTATCTCCTTACTTCTGGTAGCAAGCAAAGCCTTAGACAAATACATGAACAAATGTAGGAAGGTAGGATCCTTATACGTGGTTACCCCCACTTTTTGCCTGGTGCTAAGCTGTTTAGGTCTCGCCTACGCAGCGCGAATGCGGGTTGCATAGGAGACGACCTTCAGTAATCGTTTCACTTTTTGGGCCAAAAACATATGGCAAAGCGTGCACGTTTGGCGATTCCCTTGCGGGAGAGAACTTTGAAACCATCTGTTCCTGCAAGGAAAACAGGCGTAGGCCCCCTCTTCTCTCCCCGCCCCCTGCTGTCTCCTCCTCTCCTCGTCAAACTTGTTTTTTTTATTACTTTCAGCACGAGGCAAGCGCTTGTTTTTATGATGTTGCAATGCTTATTTAAAGTAAAGGGCAACAGTTGCATGTGTAGAAAATCAAACTCCATTTAAGGCAAATAAAGGTGGAGGCTGCACTTGCGAGAGAGTGGGGTTTTGTGTAATCACTTTTATGTTTTTTCGCTTGTATATTCTATTCTTCATTATGAAAAGTTAAGGTATTATAAGTAGTGCCAACCATAGCTCTAGATTTAAAAAAATGCAGCTATTTTATTAGCATTTCTAGACATTTTTATTGCTCAAAAGAAGCAAATGTGTCAAATGTAACCTGCTACATGTTTGAGACTGATTTGTTTTGCTATGAATAAAGTGTCGTTCCAAGGTTCACACATATGGCATAGAAATATCGCACATACGTGCGCAGGAAACATTTAAATGTCACACATTTTCAAATTGTAAACTTGGCAGCTGTGAATGTGACTTGCAGTTCGCTCGATAAAGGGCTGGAAAAAACAAGCACTGCTAGTTAAACTGACGGGACTAGATGAAGAAGACTCACAATTACATTGGGGAAGGCAACTTGGCACATCTACGTTTTAAAGCCAGAAGGAGCCAATCATGAGGCCACTACTGGCAGACCAGTCCTCCCACCACACAACAAGCCCCACGAGCGACAACGCACTCTCTGACCTGGGGAAAGGAAGGGGAGCAAGGGCTTGCGCTCTCCTAAGGCTTGAAGAATTTGCTGACGATTGTTTGTCTGGCTTTCGCCTGGCCCCCACCCTGCTGCTTCCGCCGCAGCATTACACTACACAGGCAGCTATGACAGACTGAATGTAAGATGCCATACAACCCAGATTGCATCCCACCGCCTGTGGCAGCGCCGTTTCTCCTCCCTTGATGGGACGCAAGAATGGAGCGAGCACAATTGATGACAGAAGAGGCAACTAATCTAAAATCACTGCCTTGATTCTGAGGTCCGTCCCGCAGCACTGGGACCACCCCAAGTGCGTTACCATTACCATGGGACTGCCCTAAGTCTTCACCAGGAGGCAGGCTTTCCCGAGTCCTATACAGTACTGATTTCCTCCCACCGCATATCTCTTAGTGCCCTGCCTTTCCCACACGCCCCAAGTGTCACCCGAATGATGGCTGTAGCACAGCCCTCTCTATCCAGATCCTCCCCCGAACAGCCCTGAAGCCGGCCCACCCGCTTCCCCTGGACATGCCCCCGGCGTGTTGGTGCTCGTTTCCTTGCAATCCTTTTACATAATGCCTCCGTTAAGCGGTGTCATGCTGCTGTCTTGACTCTGACCTCTTGGCGCTCACTCTCCAGCGGCTGCGATGTGGTGAGGACAGCATGGGTTGTGTTCTGAACGACATCGTGGCCATGTGCCCGGGCATGGGTATCGGGAAGGACGGTAGTCTACCGTGGCCTATACTAAGGTGAGCAACGCCAGTGGCGCTTCGGTGAAAGGATGGTTAATGATCTTTGTTAAGATAGCACCCAAGGCGAAATCAGATTTGGCTCTCAACTTCTCTCTCCCCGCGTTTTCACTTAAAACCTTTTTGAAACACTGCAGCTAACATGAGTTACACTTCTACTTGGTGCTTAACATGCAAACAAAAACAGCTGGCTCAAGTTTTTATAAGGAGGTTGTTGCCCATTATTTCCACTCATGTTACCCACTTTCACCACTTTACCACCTTCGCCCTGCCCACCGTCTTCAGTGGTAGCAACAGTCTGGCTTGTAATCGTGAACAATGGGTGAGCATAGTAAGTAGGTTCAAGTAAGGTGATATAACCCAGAAAAAAACTTTAAAAACAGCACCAGATACTGAATGTTACAGAATAGTTGTCAGACAATAGGTCAATAAATTCAGAGGTTCTGAAACGATACGAACTGAAATATTCCAATACTTTTTTTTGTGTTGAAATTGTTTATTAGCATTTTATAAATATAATATAAAACAATACAAGAAGGTGCAATACTATAACTAGGGCTCCCGGATTTATGGTATTTATTTTTTCACATTTCCGTCTGTATTTATCCATATTTATTTTTGGGTCGTTTTATCTATATTTATCCACATTTCTTTTTTGATGTAATGAAAAAAACGCGAAAGCTAGTATCTTTCCAAATTTTTTAAAATTGACATGCACACTTGCACTAGTTTGTTATAGCTGTTTTTTAGGTCTCGCCTACGCATGGTGCATGCGACACATAGGAGGAACCTCTTGAAATTGATTTGCTTTTTCGCCCAAAAACGCGCACGCTTTGCATTGCTTTCAATTGCAACGCGTGCAGATTTGGCGATTCCCTTGCTGGAGTAGTTGTGCCATCTGTCAGCAATTATGGTGCCTTGCTGCTCGCTCCCGCAAGGGAAACGCCAGATATGCCCTCACTGTCTACAGGCGTCCTTGCGCGATCAGATCGTTTACGGATTCATTAATTGCTTGGTTCAAATACTCATAGCCGTCTGTTCCACTTAATTACGCAAGCATAAACTTGGGTAAGTCCGGTTCCAGTTCTCGTGTTATCGTGGATGTCTTGTTTCCTTCACCATCAGTACTACATTTCCACCATGGCTTTCCCCACTACTGCACAAAGTCTATAAGAAGTAAGATACATAAGCCCAACCTAAAATGGCTGCACACACAGCGTGCACTGCATGGAGCACTGCCTCATTTTGCAGGATCGTCCCTTTCCCTGCCGCACTGGTTGTCTGTTCCACAGCTGCACCAGGGAGAACAGAGCCGCTCTGCCAGTAAGGAGTCACTGCCCCAACCATGCTTTTGCCCTCTGCCCGAAATCTATTCCCTGTACCCTACGCCAGTCCATCCGTGGCATTGGGCTGCTATCTCCCTGCCTGTGCTTTTTGCCCTGCGTATCTTCAGCCTCCCCCCATCCGCCATCCTGCACCGTGTCATCCTCACATCCTCTCCCTGCAGCGCTCCCTCCTCCAGGCCCGTCCTTCCCTCACCATCACTTCCCCGCTCTATTTCTTCTTGCCGCATCCTTTGCCATCTCTCGCTACTAATTCTATCCCTGGGCATGGATTCTCCTCACTACGCTTCCTACCCTTATCTCCACTGCTTCCCCGCTGCCCTCTTCTCTGTCCCTCACTGCCCCTTCTCTTCCCTGATACCTGCACACACCGTGCTTGCGTATCTAATCACCTACAAAGTAAACTCAGGCTTATTTGCTTTGTCAGTGCTTGTTGCAGTGTGATTATAAATGTCTTTGCTCTGTTGGAAGGAGACGCTGCTTGTCTGGGAAAAACCACCTTACCTGGACTTTTCAAGGGTTGTCAACTCTGATTCTTCACTGGACAAAATTTAAACTGTATTCAATGTTTTGCTAGAGTGTTACTAACTTGTCTTACTTCAACCAGTAAAGTGAATCTATCCTACAAAAGACAGATGAAAGGCCAACCTTTGTCATCACTTGTGACTTAATCTTGGGATAGGTTGCTCGTTAAGTTATGCCTTCATAAGGACATCTCACTTTCAGAAGTCCGCTCAAAACATGTCTTCTGTACAATTCTCAGATCAGCAGTGAAAATAGGGAATAACATTCTTTGAGCACCGGGGCAACTTTAAGGCAACAGAGCGCTGTAGACACTGATTCATTCATACCAACATTCATTCACGCATTCATTGATTTATATGTTATCGTAGTTGAACTGTAGGACTGCTTCCCTTGTCTTGAAAAACTTACTGGGTTGGTGACAGCAATGTGGCTTGAAAAAGCCAGCCACACTTAAGTCACTGTAAAAGGAAACTGTGACGTAGCTCTGGAGATGGCACACGGCCAAGATCTTCCAACGCATGCAGGCATTTGAAAACTGACTCGATACTGCTTCCAGCAATGATGTTTGTATTGGTGAAAAAATGTAGCATACAAGATGTTAAACCTTCTGTTAATTCATTTAGAGCCTATATTAGTTCCTCAGGAAATAAAATTGATCTTAATAATGGACCCAGGCAATATTTCCGTGAGTAGTAAAACAAGAGGGAGAGTAAGGGTATTTCACTACAATGTGTGGTAGGAACTCCTGGTCCCCTAAAGGAAATATATAGTACAACAAAGAGGAGGAGTACCCCCTGTAGGCGGAACAGAGAAAGTCTCTGTGCTACAAGCTTAAGGCTTTATCAAGCAATTGTGCCCAACCTTTACTTAGGACATTGCATATCCTTTTTGAAGACCCCTCACTCACCAACCTAGTTGGTGACATGCTTCATCATTGGGGTCCCACCCCGCTGGCCGAATGCCAACAGGGTGTGCTACGACACCTGACTACAGTGGAGCAGGTAATTTTTTCTTTTATATGTGCAGTGACAAAAGGTGAAAAAGTGATTTAAAAAGGGGCCAGAACTACTCACTACAAGTTTTTATTCCTGAGTGTCTAGACACCCTAATAAAAGAACTGTGACACCTATGTCTAATTAAGTAGACTCCGGTGTACTAGACGTGTAGTGTTATTAAAATAGCGACGTGTGCTATGTGATTTAAAATTAAGGTCATAGGTCTACATGTTTCAACCTCTTGCGATTGTGGGTTTTCGTCAGGACCAAATATTCAAAAAATGAAAAGAACTGGGTGGTACGCACACGCTAAGGTGCGTCCTGCCCTAGATCAGTGTAAATTGGGAGCACAAACTTATGTCCCTTTTCAAAATGTAGTCTTCTCCCCACTCAGGAAGAAAAACTCATAGAGCGGTACGTGTCCGCTTCATGGGCGTCCGTGTTTCAAAGGCGATGCTCGCATAATTTGCGGCTTCTGATCCTCGAACTGGAAAACTACTTGGTTCCGTAGACGGTGCGCCCCGTGGGATTCCAATCCTGCAAACATTCTGTGTTATGGTTATTAAATGGACTTCCCCAAATTATGCCATTCCTCCACATCATGTTATTTTTCCGTCTACTAAAAGAAAATTCTTTCAGGGGAGCAGCACGAATGAACAGAACACGAATGGCAGATGTTTACGATATTTATTAATTTGTACTTTTTTTAGCACTCTAATTTTTTGCACAAAATGTGTCCACACATCAAAAAAAACAAGCATTTGCATAGCCAATAGGTCTCGCCTTTGGTACCTTATAAGTGTTTAGCCATGCAACAGTTGATGTTGTTGCACCAAGGATATTGTGCTGCTTAACTGATTACTTATAAGGTCCCAAAAGCTAGACCGATTGGCTATGCCAATGCTTGTTTTAAATAGTCTGGCTGGGATTTTGCTAATCAGGACAGCAGCCTCTTTGCTTTCTCCCTTAAACTGTTATGTTCAGTACTTAGGTACTTCCCAGATTGGAAACTGGGTTACCCTTATAAGTCCCTAGTATATGGTATTAAGGTACCCAGGGCATAGGTACCCCAGAGGTCCCCCATGGGCTGAAGCATGCATTATGCCACCCATGGGAGACCATTCAAAATGGAACTGCAGGCCTGCCGCTGCAGCCTATGTAAGCTGGTTCTAGCATCACTTACTAAAGATATAGGTTTCCTATATCCAGGGTCACTGCACTTAAAACCTATAAGTCACTCCTATAGCAGGCCTTTGCAATCCTGAAAGCAGGGTGCTTCATACTAAGTGAGAGAGAGCCCCTGCATAAGGAGGACACCCCTGCAGTCTACGGAGTCCATTCTCCCGGGTTGTCAGTGAAGCAGCCATATACCATGTAGAGGAGTATCGTGTAATTACGTGTTGACCATCTCGAAACTGGCTGCAACGAATCCTATCATGTTTGGTATCAAGCATGTTGGAATCATACCTACGCACCATAAACTGTGTGGGAGTATGATTCCAAGCACTGGAAGAACCCTCCGTTAGGCTCTCTATGTCCCCGATACCAGTCTTCCAGACCTGGACAGCACAAAATGGTTGCTGCCGACCAAAGACACGATTCTGCCCTCCTGCTGCTGAGCCAAGCTCGAGCAAGGGATGGCAGAACAATAGGCATCCTGTCACAGGGAGGTGTGACCACCTCCCAGACAGGATTTAGTGTATTGGGGCAGGGGGGGTGCGCTTGCCAGTGCCACTCCGTCTGCATGAGGGGCACATTTGGTGTCCTGTTCAAACCAGTCTCAGAGCTGTTGGCTCCTGCTCTGGTGTGAAACTGGGCAAAGGACATGGGAGTAACCTCTCTATTGTCCCGACCCTCCCCTGAGAGGGTCCCCTGAATCATCCCAACCCTTTCCCTAGGGTACTTGAGGGCTTACCTGGGTGTAGGTCCCTAGATTTGTCGTGGTATAAGATTCAGATCAGACACGACTTCTTCTTCTACCGTCTGGGCACCCTCGACTTCCCTGGACCTTGTTTGGGCTTGACTTCGTCTACCTTCCAGTCTGTGGATTGTTTGTGCCTGTGCATCATACAGGAACCTTCCATGGGGCATGCCCACATGCAAATGAGGGAGCACCCCCTAGTGCTAGCGGGGGCCGTGGTTTTGTGGACTATTGCACCTACTATAGGGGCCTGTTCAACCTCAAAGTCACAGGTTCAAATCCCTGAGGGTCCACTGAGCTTTTCATCCTTCGGAGGTCGATGAAATGAGTACCATTGAGTTGGGTAGCAATAAACATCTGTAATTCAGCGCCAAGATACCCTTGGGTGAACATGCGCTTTACAAATCCAAGTTATGTTATATGTGTACCAGCTCCATTTGTATTACAGAAAGGGCCGCACAAACATCTGCGGCCCTTTCTGGAACACAGGAGCGGCTCCTCCATTAGGGTAGAGGAGCGTCGCCCCACTGCTTTCTCGCAGTGCGAGAAGCAGAAACATAACATGGTATTTTAAATATCACTTTATGTTTCTGCTTCTCACACTGCGAGAAAGCAGAAGGCAGGGTATGCTTGGTTGGGGGCAGGGGAAAGGGTATGCCTAGTTGGGGGTGGGTGGGCGGGTTGGGGAGGAGTGGCTTGCCCACTGTTGTTGGCCCTGACTGTTTGGTCGGCCCTCTGGGGCCAGCCAAACCAGTCATGCGCACTCTACATTTTCTCTATGTAGGCTGCATGTATCCTACATAGAGAAAATGGCATCCCTACAAGCGCCCGGCTGTGCGCTCTCCGCACCAATCACAACGCTGCCATTGCATCGTTGTGATTGGCTTAGGGATGGGAGGATGCATGCTTAATGCTTCCTGATCCAGGAAATGCGGTGCTCGGGAACCGGTAAGGTAAGTTTTTTTCAAAATTATTTTTAACCTCCCCCCCCTCCTCCTCGCAAAGCCCTGTATGACCCCCACACCCATGAGTCATGCGAGCTACGACTGCTGGAACACCAAAGTGCCCCCAGGGCACGATAAGCAGGTGCACATGCCCTAGTACCAATATCGGCAACTCACCCCACCCGCGAACACAATACCCTAATAAAGAACACACAAGACACATTAGTTGTTGGAGAAAATACTGCTGCAGGTTTATTTTGAATAAGAAATATTCCAACATGGTAGAGCAACTTACTAGCAATCCAAGGGCAGGCAGGAGTGACACCCCTAAGCTGCCCTGTCCACCTGAAGAGCCAAATTGCAAGGTGGCCTAAACAAACAGTGCTAACCATTTTGGGGGACCACCCTTACATCCTGTGGACCACCAGTCCACCCATTTACTGACGCCCCTGGAGGGGGCGGAGCATATCCAGGCAAGCCCCTGGTTGCTCAGGTTTACAACTGCCAGAAGGACTAACGGGGTGCAGTCGTTCCTCCAGGGTCCTGCCGTAAGGACTTCCTGGGGTTGTTTGGCATTTGCCCCCTTCTTGTGCTGCTGAAGAGGGTACCCCTATGTACCATTCAGCCTCTGTATTGCCCTGTAACCCGCCATAACTCTGGGTATGGCACGCATCCCACTCAGGGCCCCCCACCAAGCAGGCATTCCTACTTACACCCTGCTGACTCTAGGGCATCAACCAGGTCCAACAGAAACAGGTCCATGCCCACTCTAGACAAGTGGACCCCATCGACATCAAAACATCCCGTGGTCTTGGCATGCGAAAGACTGTGTCTAATAAAACCAAAACCCACCGTTCTGTGAATTTGCGCATGGCGCTATTTACCCTCCTGCAAGAGATTTCATGGCCTCTCCAGACCTGGCCCCGTGCCAAAATAACCGTGGCGTGATCTCGGACAACCATAACTCACATGTGCCTAAATTGTTTATTAACTTACACATTGTGGATTTCATTGTTTGCAGCAGAACCTTTCTACCCATGAAAGTCAAGTATTTGCCTCCCAGTTGGATGACAAAGATGTTAGGAGGGGATCCGCCTCCTGCTCGTCTGTGCTGCAGCTTCTTCAGCAAGCTGTGCCATCGCATGTCTGGGAACCCCAACTAAGCTATCTCAGTGAAGATAAACCATGCTTCCAACTCCTGCTTTCAGTCTACTGGGCCAACCTAGCGATGCAAGAATGGCCGATCACCCACACCTTTGATCCAGGCAAAGTAAAGGAATGGAGAGTTGCAACTCCTTTCATTGAAAACACTGCACACATTTGCAAACAAATACTAAGCAAAATTAAAATGATATGCTCAGAAACCACACTGCACACACATAGCACACAATGCTCTACAGCGCACCCTGCCGCAGGACGACTTCAAGGGTGGATGTAACGCTTGAAACACTGAGACTCCCCCCGCTCCACCTGCCTGATGGGAAACATCCTTAACAATGCGGTTAGTACACCGCAATGCTGTTACATCGCGGTCATTACAACGACCGCATGTAACAAAGCTATGCCATTACAACACAAGTCGTTACATCGACTTGCGCTAGATGGCGTGCTAACATTAACCGCATCGCTGCGGCGGTTATTTTTCCGCTACGCTGCTTTTTTGTAAAAGCCGCGTTAGATGACGAGCTCAGCTCGTCATCCGCACACGCCCCCCATGGCTGATGACGAGCTGAGCTCGTCATCAGCATCGAAGGGGTTAAAAATGGTGTAGTTTACTATCCCAACACCTTCCCTACTGATAAGTGGACTGGAGTTGGAATTGTAAATTACACTTTTTTAATGTTAGCACGCCACCTAGCGCAAGTCGATGTAAAGACTTGCGTTGTAAAGGCATAGTGTGGTAACATGCAGTCATTGTAACAACTGCGATGTAACAGCACGCGTTGTAATAACACGCGTTGTTACATCATAAATCCCTGCCTGATGAGGTCCAGTGACAAGCCAACCTTGAATGCTGAAGTAGCTGCTCCTATCCTTTAGGAATGGCTGTAAAACGCTTGCCAGGTCCCGCATTCCCTGACAGTACTAAGCATGACTTCATGACTTGTTCCACCTGAAATTGGGTAAGGGGCATGCGGTCAGAATGAATAAATAGGTAGCCACCTGCAGGGGGGCCGAAGGGCTAGGTAAGCAGAGACCAAGGCCCATGGGGCAGTACCTATTATCTCCCAGTGGATGCAGCCACATCACCTTCCCCAGCCCTGCCTTGTCTGTTTTAGATCTCTTGACTAGGATTCTCAGAGATCCACCGGAGAGCAAGGTATCCTGTCCCCCTATTGCATTCCCAAACCTATCCTTCTTAGACCTGGGCCCTAATTCACTTATTCTCAGAGCCCCAAAAATTAACAGGCTAAAGGCTGCTGAAGCTCTCCCTATTCATGGGTATTCCCCAATAAGGGTTCAACTGAACACTGGGTGCCGGACCAGCAAGCGGGAAATTTTCCTGCTCCTTCTAGATTTTGAATGCACACTGTATTCTGGTAATTGTCAACATTTGTGCTCTAAATCCTTCTTTCTCAACCCCATTGGAGTCAATGCACACACTTTTTTGGAATGACAACCTTGCGCAACCCACCTATTTAAAACCCACTCTGTTTGCGTGTTCATGGCCTTTACCCTTCTACCTGAGTATGGGCAAATGTAACGCCTATCACTTTGCGCCTACACCCCACCGTATTCTGCATCATTTCCTGTCTATATTGCATGCCAGCCCCTCATAGTCTGACTGCGATGTTTAGATGCTGTGTCGCCATGCGGATGTCCCCACCCTGACCCAATTCGTCCCCTTCCCAACTTCTGCTACTGTGCACCAGAGAGCAGACATGTGGGTGGGAACAGGATGAGAACAATATATACAGATACCAGCCCTTTCTTGAATAATTGGAATGCAAATGTTCTTAAAACATTATAGCCTTTTTCTGCTCTAAACCATTGTGTCCATAACTTTAAGAACCGCAGCGCACTTGTTAGATGACAACTTCCACAACCAGTCTAACTGCCCTGGCTGCAGGGCAGGTGAATTACGCTTAACTGAAGTAACCTGTTACATCCCCTCATTTGCAGTGTGCACCTACTTTGCCGAATTGACCAGACCTTTGCACAGGAAGTTTCATTGCTAAACTATGGCAAGCAAGTTAATGGTGACAAATCTGGTTTGAGTGAGTGCTTGCCCATTATGCATCTGCTACTGAGTACCTTGCTTTGTTTTGGCTGTGCTAAAATTGTTGCTTGTGTCACACCTCAGGATATAGGACTGTGCTATTTCACTTGCTTACTTCACTGCTAAGAGCTCAGTACATTCACAAGTATTTCTTCACATTTTGGGTTTCTGACTGCAGAATGTAATGTGATTGCAAGCACCAATCCTAGACAACAAAATTGCACGTATTCGGTCAAGGGCCATGGCCTTGTCTTTGCCCTCTGTGAGGCGATCCTGACAACTCGGGCATCATTAGGAAGGCGGGTGGACTTAGTCTGCCTGCCATCCTAACTGTTAAAGGGACCGCCCGCCATATGTGCAGGGGTCCCGTGAGTGACATTAGGATGCGCCCGGCACACTGGTGGGGGCATCCTGCATTTTTAACATTGCGGCGGGCGCCGCAAAACCAAAAATGCATGTTGTGCATGCACAACGCAAAAACAACAGGTGATGGACCGAATGTGGATCAATATCACACACTCACCCCAGTCCAAAGATCTGGGCCCAAATCCATCGTTTTGGCTACACCCAGGGTGGTGTGGAGTGCAAAGAAACGATGGATTTGTGCCCAGATCTTTGGACTGGGGTGAGTGTGTGACATTGATCCACATTCGGTCCATCACCTGTTGTTTATGCACAACGTGGCAGGCACTGCGCAGTGCCTGCAATGTTGTGCATGCACGTGAAGGGGGGTACCACATGTACCACCCATGTGCCCCCCCAACCCCCAATATCCTGGGGGCCCGCAACAGGCCCCAAACTCAAAAAACGCAGGTCTCTCCGTGGTGGCAACGCCGCCACGAAAAGGCTCCCTCCCACCTGCATCCTGATATGGATGGCAGTGTCTAGCAGACACCACCACCATATGAAACCCTTTTCCGCCCGGTCGACTTGTCGACCGGGCGGAAAAGAGGCAGACGGTCTTCCCGTCCGCCACGGTCCCCCCGCCATACTTATATGGCGGGGGAAATGGGTGGCGGGAGGGCTAGGATATAGGGCAGATCGTCACCGCCATGCGGGCGGTGGCGATCCGCCCTACATCCTAATGGGCCCCCTAGTATCCTTCTGTTTGATGATACGAGTTATTCTACTCAGCATGAGCTGACAGTCTGAGTGGCCTTTGCCATCACCCATCCTATGCCCTTTGTACTTGCTCTCCATCCTCCTTAGTGTTAGACGGACCGGGAGGGTCGGCCGAGGACAAGGGGAGAGGTCTCCGGGGAGAGCCGTCTCCAGCGATCGTACAGACGAGTAACTTCCCCCCCACAGATGTGCACCACACAAAGATAAGGTTTAACGTTCTTTATATGCAATCTTTAAGTACGGTAGAATGGTACAAGGAGGTCTGGACTCAGGGGTTCCCTCGGTTTTAGTCTCCTGGATGGGAAAGGGGTAGCGGGACAGTCTTATTACCAATCTGGTAGATGTGATGATACGATGGATAGCTCACAATCCTCGAGCTCGGCGTTCTAGATGGTCGGGCCGCGGCGGAGCCAGCAGGTCCCGAGATGATCGAAGGTGACGACGGTCCGCGGCGGTGCCAGCAGGTCCCGGTGAAGATGGTAGTTACAACGGTCCGCGGCAGCGCCAGCAGGTCCCGACGAGGTTGAAGGATTCAGAAGGTTGCGGCAGCGCCGGCAGGCAAGACAATAGTTCGCAAGGCAGGACTACGGCAGCGCCTGTAGTCCGTCAAGGATGAGTTCGTCGCGGTGTCTCTCGACTCCAGGATACAACTGCCTTCCTGCTCTGGGGCCGCCCCAGTTATAGGTCTGGTGCCCTTTGATGTCCGGACCCTCGCACTCGGAGGTCGGGAGGTCCGGGATGAGGGAGTCCAGACACCCAGCAGGGGGGTGGAGCCAGCGCCCGGGGGAGCTGGGTGCGATCGGCACCTGGCGGGGGAGAGCCATCGACACTTCTTTCTCCCATTGACCTGCCAAGTGGGCCGTTCACCTCCTGGGTGGATGGTGGTGCCGGGATGTCGGGGCCTGGCCAGGCCCAGGGTTAGGGTCGATCTGAGGCCACGCGGCCTCGTGGTGCAGTGTCCAAGATGGCGGCCGGGCCGGCCGAGGGAGCTAGAAGGGATTCGGCTCCATGATACAGAGATGTCCGGGGGCAGGAGTCCCGCATGAGACGGGGTGCGGGTTGCTTCTGTGGGTAACATCTGGAGGACCGGGGCTCGGGCCCTGTCATGCGGGGAGGATGCAAGCCCTTCACGTGGCCTGTCCAACACTTAGCCTTGGTCATTTGCCTAAAGCTGTGGAGACCCTGGAGTGCTATTTACCCCTCGTATCCTCTGCACTAATGCCATTATGTCGGGATCTAACAGATGCAGGTTCATGGTCTGGTGCAGTCCCTGTTTATGTGGATCCTACTGAAACCCCTCTGACTAATGTGAGTGACCTAGGTACATAGTCCCGCTCACTTGACGCGCTTGCCTGTGACTCCATGCAAACTATTACCAACTGAATGAACTGCTGCTGCTAAGGGTGGAAGACGCATCTCTCTACCCTTGTCGCTTCCAGTGATGTACCTGCCCTGCCAGAATGACCCCCCAAGACCATTATTTGTTGATGCCTGTCCCCGCTATTATACATGATGGCACAACTTCTGATGGCGTGGCCTTAAGTCCCGGATGTCCGCAAACTCTGCTTAACTAAGTTGTGTGATCCGAGGCAATTGTCTGGATTTGTTCTCATACCTTCATATGACCTAAGAGCACTGTCAGTTATCTGTGTATAAAGTTGTTGGAGCATTACATAACTTGTGACGTGCAAGTGCTCCCGAAGGCATGTGGGCCCTGAATAAGATATTTATTACCCCGCTCACTGATACTCATTTTAAAAACCACAGGAGGATGAAGGGTGTTAGAACCCAATGGGGTAAGCTCCTATGACCATGGGCTCGAACACCCCGCCAGACCCAGTAGATAAATTGGTTGCGGTTTTCTTTACCATTGCCATGACCCCTCCTGTGCCCTTTGAACTTCCCCTTTAACTCGCAAGTGGCCACTTTGGCTGACACCCCAGCTGGACCTATCAGTCCTAATTAACCTTCGTATCCGTGCGGCATAGCATCACTCACCTCTGCAGATGCCTTGGTGTGTGAGCTTCCAATGGTCGCACTCGTTGATACAGTGATTATTAAACTTAATTTAATACAGTGTATATGAATCAAACTAGGCACGGGCAATTGAAAATCTCACATGTTCTGTCAATGTAACACATTTTGGACTTGTCCGTCAACATTAAGCTAGCAGCCTTAGATAAATTTGTGTGAGCAGGGCAAGTGCCTCAAACTTCTGACTGGTTTTTCAGTTGCGCCATCACCTTACATGTTTTCGAATTCAGCAAGTTGTAAGACTGCTTCCTGTCACAATAGGAACTCTTCCGACACTGGCACTCTGCAGTCGTTACACCTGTACGAGACAAGAGTTGTTAACTGCTGTGCTCAACAATGATGCTACTTGGAATTAAAATGAAGGGTCTGAAAGCCAGTCCTTACACCTATCCTGGTCACAAGTCATATCCTCAACTGCGAGAAAGGACCGTCCCATCTCACCGGGCCCTCCTTGTCCCCGCATATCAAAGTTCTGCTTGATCTGTACAGTGACAGCATTCCCAAACTACACCCTACATTGCTGTTTTGGTAAATGTTCGACCATTGAACACAGGGCAAGGGGAAGATTGGACAGCCCTGAGAAATAAATCATTGCATCTTGTTAATGCCAAAACAGGAATTAATAGTAGTATCCTGTTTTCTGAATTGAAGATGGCACGAAGAGTTAGATGGGTTGGGCCAACTAAGAAAACCCTTGAGGGGGACTGTATAGTTCTAAAGTTTAGGTCCCCAGAACTGGTGAGAGCTATAAATGATAGGCTGTACGACCAAATTATGGATAAATGAAAAGTTTTGATCCTACCGTTGGGGTTCTTTTACCGACCTCTTTCATGGCAACCGAAACTAGCAGGAATAGGGTGTTATAATAAAACAAACCAGCAATCACAATGTCCACCCTGGTTTCATGTAAATCGCTTTGATCCTCTGAGTACCCTAGCAGAGGTCAATGGACTACAAGCAGGGAATTTCATGGAAAGTGCCGCTAAGGATCACTTCTCCCTTAGGCATTGGGAACTTTAGTGCGGACACATTAGTTGTTGACCATGAATGTGATGATCTTCAGCCGTCCTGTAATAAAAACTTAGCACAGGTTCTGGTTACGGAGTGTGAAGAGAACCAGGAATCGATACAAGTTGATCAACTGGTTGAGGGGTCAGATTCAAGTAAATATCTAGATAGAGGAAAAAAAACAATTGGATAGATGTACGCTTCGTTTAATATCATGGAATGTGGCAGGCATTGCACGAAGCTACGGGATGAAGTGTGAATGGGTTATTTCAATTCCTTTGACATTATTTGTCCTCAGGAGACTTGGACTAAAACTGACCCTTGTCTGGATGGATATTTCTCATCTACTGTTCATGCTGTACCTTCGTTGGCAGGAAGGGCAAAAGGTGGTCTAATGACTTCAATTTCGGTTAAATATAAGTCTCTGAAGGGGGCGGAGCTAGCCGGCGTCTATGGCGGACGCGTAAGAGCAGAGCTCCGCGTCGGCGCCAACTATTATCCGACAAAGATCCTTGTTCAGCAAAGAAATCCCAGCGAAAACGGCAGGAATTGTCGACCCTGCTCCTTCCGCAACTCCACCCGAAGTTTGGGGTCGCTGCACGCTCGGACACACCAATTTTCATCGGCTGCGAGGTGGCGAGAGACCAGGCCGCGATCCCCGACCTCGCTTGAGAGCCGAGACCGAGTTGCGTGACCCGACGTGCGGCCACGCGGACAAGCTGACCTAGACCCCTCCGGGTCCCAGCGGAGGCGGACCCCCAGACTCCACGCCACCTCATCGACACACAGAGTCACCAGCTGGTGGGGGCTCCCGGAGCCGTGAGACCCCGAAAAACCCTGGGCTAACCGCGGAGAAGGCGGTGAGCCACGTGGCACAGGTCGGGGCCCGACGAGGCGCCATCACCCAGGTCCCGTCGACGAGCGAACCCCTCAAGTCCTGAGCAGGAGAGCGGCTAGGTACCAACTCAGCCGGCACCCCGGGCGGAGCCCGCCACGCTCCCCCGACCCAGCGGCATACCCACGTCCATTGCCGCAACGAACCGCACCCAACGGGGGCAACGCACTGATCACCCGCTGCACCCCCCTCCGTAGTGCGGACTTTAGGCTGTCTGGGAAGCGTGGCAATGGTGAAGGGGGACAGGACCCAGTCGAAGCTGTCGTTCGACCAACGCCGCCAGAAGGAACCAGGCCCTCCGGCCTCCCAGTCGCCAGGAGCGACCAACGACCCGGGTTCCTCGCTCTGCGCGGAAATAAAAGGCATGCTCACTACTATGGAGAAGGGCCTGCAGGAAGGGATGTCGGCCATTGGCAACAAGATCGACGCCCTGGCGTATCGCATGGACCCCATGACGGAGAGGGTGGATAAACATGCGGAACGACTCGACATGGCCGAACGCAGACTGACCGAGGCTGAAGAGGCGCAAACGGAGTGGGACGCTGACCGAAAGCAGTTTGGCCGCCTGCTTCAGGTGATACAGGAAAAGTCGGAGGACTTGGAGGCGCGCTCAAGGCGATCCAACATACGAATAACGGGTGTAGCCGAGACGACCCAAACGGGTAAGATGGAACTTTTTGTCGAAAAACTACTTAAGACACTCTTGGGAGACGACACCTTTTCCCCAATGTTCATTGTGGAGCGCGCCCATCGCACCCTTGGACCTAGACCGCCCCCGGGCGCAAACCCCAGGCCGATAATTGCGAAATTATTGAACTACAGAGACAGGGACACGGCGCTCCGTGCGGCCCGCGAGAAGGGGTCACTGCAACACGAGGGGATGAACATATCTTTAGACCCTGATTTCACCACCAAAGTGCAGGAAGAACGACGGCGATTTGTCCCGTACAAGCAACAATTGAGGGACCTTGGCCTGGACTACGCCATGTTATACCCAGCGCGGCTGCGTATTAACCGACAGGGGCACTCACACTTCTTCACGGATCCCAAAGAACTGCAAAAATCCTTGAAGGTGTGGATGAGGGAGAACAGAGGGAGTTCAGAAACGCGTGCAGCGGAACAATCAGGCGCGGAGGACCTGGAGGAACAGGACTGAGGAGCGAGAGCGCTCTTATGGACACACCGGCAGGCCGCTGCTTCGGGGGCACACGTGGCGCCACTCTGCTTTGACACGATACGCTCTCCCCGCTCAGTCTGAATTGTGGAATATCTAGGCCCCCTGAGCGCCCTAGAGGGGGTGAGACCTGAATGATTCGGCTGGGTGCCCCTGGGCCCTCGCACTTGCGGCACACTGCAACCCTGGATGGGCTCATCTGCCCTGGAACCGGACACGATACAGGTCAGAGGCGGCTGGAGGGGCGGGAGGGGGGGCTCGGACGGAGAGCCGGACCTTGTTAGGCACTCCTTGCTTGCTGAGCTTTGCCTCTAAGGCGCTGGCGTGAGGGCTATGTATGAACATTGTACGGAAGTCCAGGTGTGACAGTGGACGACGGACAGAACGAGTAGGCTACCTCTGCCCCAGCGCTGCCAGCAGTGACGGCTCAGATTGAGCCAGTTTGAGGTGTTATTGAATGGGATTGCTAGAGGGTGGGGGGGGGGGACACGGGGGATTCGGTCACACCAGGTTGGGGTCGGTTGACTGTGGGAGGTGGGTGTAAGCATGGGCGGAAAATCCGTTACGCTCGCGGATTTTGCGGATTTTCGGGAAATCCGCAATCCGCGAGATTTGCGAATTTCCCGCAAAATCCGCAAATCCACGAGCAGCGGATTTTGCTCGCGCTGCTCGCACTGTTCGCGTGAGTTCGCGCCCCGCGAATAAGTGCAAAATTGCAGAAATACGATCTTAGCAAAACTGAAAGTAACTACTTACCAGGTTCAAAAGTTCAGGCACATCATTAGTAGCCATTTCCTGTAGTGCTTCCTGAGGGGCCCCTCCAGAGTTCAGTTGCCAGTTGAAACTATTATGTGACCCTGCTCTGAACCTCAGAATAGTTACACATATGCCACAAAGGTCCTGAATTACAGCTAAGGGAGACAAGCAGGAGCCAGGCTGGAAGTTAAAATCCATTAATCAGCCCCTAATTCATTATTGTTAGTTGGGGCAGGGCAGGTGTTGTAACTAATTTTGCAACAATGAAAGCACTTAGCAAGTGCAAAAGATCACTAATCAGGGCGCACTAAGGAAGCAGGTGCCAGCTAAAAAAATATTCTGTGACACATTAATCAGCCCCAAATTAATTCAGGTCACTTGAGGCAGGGAAGGTGTGCTTTGCTTTGCCGAAAATAATGTACACTGGACAACCAGAGGGTGTGGTGATGAAACAGAGGGTGGCATGGGTGGGCCAGAGGGTGGCATGAGTAGTCAGAGAGTGGCAGTGGTGACAGAGAGTGGCAGTGATGAAGAAGAGTGTCCCAAACAGGCTGGACACGTAGAAACAACAAGTTCGCAAAACTTGCGACCCGACAGGTAAGTTCGCAAATTGCGAAATTGTAAAAACCCTCGCGAACTGGCAGAAACACGGGCGAACACAAAAAAAAAAAATCCGCAAATTCGCGGGAATTCGCGGATTTTGCGGATTGCGAATCCGCAAATCCGCAAAATTCGCGGATTGCCAATCCGCAAAATCCGCTCATGCTTAGGTGGGTGGGGATTCTTGTTCTGGAGTTCGGAATGTTCGGGGGGGGGTCACAACTGTGTTCTGCTATGTTCCATGCCCTGGTGGGGACTGGTGGTGGGGGCACATGTGGGAGGGCGGGGTGTGTACTGCTGGTGCTCATTAGATGTTGCCGCTTTCCTAATGGCTGAAACGATACTAGGGGACCCACTGCTTAACACTGAAACCCTAACTGCGTTGACATGGAATGTAAGGGGTTTGAACGACTACCGGAAACTCCGCAAGGTGCTGCACTACCTCCAAAGACACCATGTGGACCTGGCTCTGCTACAGGAGACGCACCTACCCAACACCAGTAGAATGCTCACACATAGAGGTCTTCAGGGTAACTCCACTTATGCGGGCTTCACCTCACACGCTAGGGGAGTGCTCACGTGGGTAAATCCTAAATCTAAACTTTCACTCAAGCTACTCAGAGCGGACCCGGAGGGCCGATTCGTGTTAAGCAAATGCACGGGTAAGGGACATAATCTCCTGATCATGAATGTGTATGGCCCGAATTATGACTCCCCAGATTTTTATGCGGAGCTGGCAGGGCACTGTGCTGAATGGCCCACAGATAAACTGCTTTGGGGGGGGGACTTTAATTTCACCTTTAGCCCTGAACTTGATAGGTCGGGGGGGCCCCCCAGGCGTCCGGCAGCAGCTGCGCAGCAAATGCAAGCCGAAATGGTGAGACTGGGGCTGGCGGATGTCTGGAGGGAGAGGCATAGCGTGAGGGGGGGTTACACACACTACTCAGCGTACCACAACCTCCACACTAGGATTGACTATTGGCTTTCCCCTATTACTCTACTGGCGATGGTGAGGGACTGCAGAGTGCTCCCGCGGACGCTGTCTGACCACTCCCCCATAGTACTGGTTCTGAACACACCACAACCTAGAATCCCCCCGTTCACGTGGCGCTTCCCACCGTACTCTCTGTTAGATGAGGCATTCCGGGCGGAACTAGGGGAGGACATAGACACGTTCTTTTCTAATAACGTAGGCACAGTGGATAGCTTCGGGACGGTTTGGGAAACGTTTAAAGTCTATGTTAGGGGTGTCGTCATGGCCAAGCATTCCAGTGTCCTCAGGGCTATCAGGAGTAGACTGTCACTGCTCGAGGGGCGCATTGCGGATTGCGAACGCCAACGACTGACGGACCCGTCCCCGGAGGGTGATGAGACGCTGCGGGGGCTCCTGACAGAGTTCCACGAGGAGGCGGACAGAGAGCTCAGACACCTAGGGAAATACGCAACCGCCCGCGCATACGGTGAGGGCGACCGGCCGGGTTCTCTGCTAGCCAGGATTATGAAGGGCGCCAGGCGACGCCAGGGTGTCACTGAATTGCGCTCTGCGGATGGGGAGACACTGACATCGCAGGGAGATATACTGGCGGAATTTAAAGGATTCTACCAAGACCTGTACACCAGCAAGATCTCGGGCGTGGAGAGCCACATAGACAATTACTTAGACTACATCAAAATGCCGTTCTTAGAGAATTGGCAGAGGGAATTCCTGATGTCCCCTATACTCCGAGAGGAGATTGCGGACGCCCTAGACAGCATGAGGTCAGGAAGTGCGCCCGGAATCGATGGGTTGACCGTCGCCTTTTATAAGGCGTACAAGGACAAGCTGCTCCCCTATCTCCCCACCCTCTTTGATGAGATCTGCGAGTATGGTGCAATGCCCCCTTCTATGAGAGAAGCACTCATAGTGACGATTTTGAAACCTGGCAAGCCGCCTGACCTCCCGGGGTCCTTCCGCCCCTTGTCCCTTATCAACGTCGATGCGAAGCTGTACGCTAAGGTACTGGCAAACAGACTAGCGCTCGTCGCCCCAGAATTAGTTGCCCCAGAACAGGCGGGTTTCATCCCGGCCAGAAACCTCACGTACAACATCAGAACGGTTATGGGAGCCATCCAACACACCAAACATGACACCAAGGCAGTCGCTGTCTTCTTAGATATGGAGAAGGCGTTTGACTCTGTGGAGTGGACGTTCATGCGCAAAGTCCTCAGGAAACTGGGGCTGGGGGACCTTTTCCTCCAACTCCTCGGCGCACTTTATCACCAACCCACTGCGAGAGTTCGGCTGGGTGACGCAGTTTCGGAGGCGTTCACTGTGAGCCGAGGCACGAGACAGGGCTGCCCCCTCTCGCCGCTACTGTACGCGCTGGTCGCGGAACCGCTGGCTTGCGCGATGCGGGAATACCACTCCTACGAAGCCATCAGCTACCCTACCTACAAGATCGGTATCTCCACATATGCGGACGACACGTTGTTGTACGTCAGGGACCCGGTGAACAACCTCTCATCGGTCCTGCGGGAGGTGGTACGGTTTGGGGCCCTTTCGGGACTGAAGGTGAACTGGCCAAAGTCAGTGGCATTCCCTCTGACCCCAGTTACCGAACCCTTCGAGATGGACTATCCACTACAATGGTCCACGGACCCGGTCAGATACCTGGGTATAAAGATACACACGGATCCAGACATAGTGTTACGCGAAAACTAGGGTTGCCTATAGTAAACTAGTTGATGATGTTGAGCTCTGGATTAAGCTTCCGCTATCTTTAATGGGCCGCATCGCCTTGATGAAGATGGTGGTCCTCCCGAGATTTTTGTTCCTCTTCAATAACCTCCCGATTGTCCTCTCCAGGGCTTTCTTCACGACCTTAAACAAACTCCTTATCAGGCTCGCCTGGGCCGGGAAACAACCTAGAATCCAATGGAAGGTGCTCCAGCTCCCATACGAGCAAGGGGGACTGGCTGCCCCAGACCTGGAACGTTACTATAGGATAGCGCAGGCCTCCCACCTCCATACCTGGATACACGGCGACCCGGATATCCCGCATGTGATTCTGGAGCGCCTTTTCGCGGCCCCTACTCCACTCCCGGCGACTATCTGTAGCCCTGGCGACCGCAGAGTAGGCATACTGGATTCCATCCGGTCCACTAACCACGCTTGGAACTCCATAATGCAGAGGCAAGATAAGATACTACTGTACGCTCCTAATATGTCGATACATTGGGCCCTTTGGCTTCCTACTTTGGCGGAACCTGGCGTACACAAAGCCCTAGCTGATCTAGGGGCGCACGCGCTGGGGGACCTTTTCCAACATGGCAAAGTTAAGACGTGGGACCAGCTGGTGCGGGGGCTTGACCGCCCCTCCCTGCTCCATCGCTTCCAGTATCACAGGGTGCGCAGCGCCCTTCTGGACTTTCTAGGCCCCGATATGGAGGAACCACCTGCGATACCAGAGCTAGAGTATGTCATTCACACAGAGTCCCCGAAGAAGCTTACTTCTAAGCTTTACAATATGGGACACGCTCACACGGCATTGCAGTACACGAGGGCGCGACTGGCCTGGCAGACCGATTTAGACATGCACATTGACGATGGAATGTGGACGTACTGCTGCGCGGCCACCAGGCGGATCTCGCTGAATGGGAGACACCGCCTTCTTCACTTTAAATTCCTGCAACGAGTATATTATACACCTGAAAGATTGCATCGCTATGGGCTTCGCGACTCACCCCGTTGCGAGAGATGCCGCGCCCCAGTAGCGGACTTCATGCACGTGGCCTGGCTATGTCCGGGAATCAGTAAATTCTGGACGACTATATTTTTCGGAAATAAGCAAAATTACGGGACAGGAACTGGACACTGACCCGGCACTCGCTCTGCTGGGCTATGTGAGGAATGTGCCGGCGCCGGTGCGTAAACTGGTCAGCATGGGCATACTACTTGCCAAACGGGTCGTGGCCTCCTGTTGGATGAAGGGACCGCTCCCGACTCTAAAGCGGTGGACTAACGACATGCTGTACTGTAACACGCAGGCGGAGACTTATAGCGAATTGCTCCCTCCCCGTAGCCGCCCCAAAAACTTCTTGGAGCTCTATCGCACCTATCTCTACTCCAGGATGGACGATGACGACTTGGCCTCGGGAGGGGATGAGAGCCAGGAGGGTGCAGCGAACATAGATCCCCCCTGATTCCAGCGGCAGTACCGCTTGCTAGACAGCCCTGCAAAGCTAGGTAGACGTTCAGCCATTCCCAGCCTTACGGGATCATACACACACCTGGGCACTCAGCAGGAAATACACACCACCACACCACACACCACTCCAACAGATTGCACCTTACACCACAGGGAACATGCAGACTAGGGACCGGTTACGAGGGGATGGGGTTCGGGGTTGGGTTGTTAGTTGGGAGAAAACATAAAATTTTACAGATATGTCTGACTATACATAGTGCACGATGCAATACTACTGTCATTCCATGTTGGGACCTTCACCGACCGGCCTGTACACTGGACAATTCCAAGCTGGGAGCTTCTTCTTGGTGCCCTCGTTGTAAACACTACCGTCTCATTGGTAAGAAGACCTGGCCTACCGCCGGCCCGAGAAGGGATGTAGGTGAAGGGCCCTGTATGCATTGTAATGTGCTATTGTTTGATAAATAAATAAAAAAAAAATATATATATAAGTCTCTGAAAATTGATAAACTAATGGTCTCCCCATGGTATCAACTAATCCTGATTACTAATTTACTCACCGTCCCTCTTCTCTTGATTAACTGGTACTATAACATTTTTGACACACAGACTGCATTTGTTATTAATAGCCTACAGGCTGAAGTAGCAAAGGTGACTGAAAAAACTTCCCCCCTGTGTATTATGTGGTTGGGGGATTTTAATTGTACCTCATGCCATCAAAGTGGGACCAAGGCCTGTGGCCTACTTGATACCAATGATCAACCAATTGCACATTTTAAGCACACTATACAGGGTGACGCTTTGAATAATATTATTGTAATAAATGATCTGTGTATGTTAAATATGGCGACCAGTACTGAATCAGCGCCAATCCCAACGTTTCAAGGGAATGGGGGTCAAAACGGGGTACAATTGATTTCGTATGTATAAATCAAAATGTTTGCCTGTGGCAATTTACAGTGACGGGGTATGGGGATACCGTAAATGTGCACAGTTACAAATTATGGAGAACAAGTTTTTAAAACGCCTGTTATCAGTGCCAAGTAGTTCTCCAAATATATTTTGTCATTCCGAGGTAGGCCTAGATTTCGTGAGTGACAATATCCACGTTTCCCTACTTCTTTTATGGGGGAAAATATGGTCCTCAGAAGACCTGTTGTTTTCAAAAGAAAGTCTGAAAAATTGCATAAATTTGGAAAATACCTTGAAAATTCCCTGGCTGTTTTACGTAAAGGAAACCTTTGAAAAAATTGATCTTGGTGATTTTTACAATAACCCACATCTGATTAAATCAGATACAAAAATGGTGATTAAGAATGCATATCGTACTATATTAGGCTTTTCTTAACATGAAAATCAGCTTCCATACCAAACAGTTATACTCCAGCAACAATTTTATTTATCTTTTAGTCTACACACGCAATGGCGCTTTTACTTAACTAGATTTCGGTTAAATGCACTGCACTTTTTAGTGTCTTTTCCAAAGCAAGGAGGTTGGTGTGAGAGACTACCCCCTTGCCCATGTGATAATGAAGCTAAACAATGCACATTGCACTTTGTGCTTTTTTGTACACTTTATAAAGCTCTGCGTGATCGCTTTATTAAACCCCTCCTAGAGGACATTAGACCCTGTAAGTTTAGGGAAGGTTTTGAGCATTTAAGATAATTGTCAACTGTTGGTATATGTAGTCCTATGCTCAGTTTCATTAGATCAGCAATTTTAATCAGGAATCGTTACTGATATTGTGTCTTCTGATATTTTTGATTTTGATCTTATTTCTGAAAATTACTGAAATTGTTAGAAATGTTGATGATGACTAACGCTTTTAGCTAGAATGTATTAAAGTCACGTCAGTGGTCTTACATACTTGAGTGGGAAGGCGTGAGAGGCCAACCCATTTAAGTAATGTGATGATCAATTTTTTTTAAAACATATAGTGCACTTTACACTTATTTATGAGCCTCGTAATGGATAAATGACCTTGATTTTATAGGAACTTTGGTTTTTGAATGCTTTTAGCTATAATATACCAAATTTTCCTGGTGGTTTGCAAAATTTAAGCTGGTTAGCGTGAGAGGCTAACCAGCTTTTCAATTCAATTCAATTCAAAAATTATTTATTTCGGCCAATTTGGCCATAAAAGAGTACAATTTAAAATACAGATAGTCGGGAAGGGTCAGGAAAGGTATGTGAAAAAAGGGATGGTTAAAAGCAAGTGACATTAAAATTCGTTTCTATACATGTAACATTAAAATTCATTTATATACACATAATAATGTTCTTATACGGGCAAAAATACCCATTCTACAATACACTTTTTTTTTTTAAATATACCCCATTCAGTGCACTCATTTCTCAAACCAGCTTTTATACAATGTAAGGATGCCGTTTTCTGTTCATGCACCGTGCACTTTATACTTGCTTACTAACTCGTGAGAATGACGCTTTTTGATAATGCACAGTGCACTTTATGTTTCCATATTAGCTTGTGAGGGATGTGACTGAGATTATAGAATGAAATCTGCTATAACCGTGATTTTATATTGATTTTTTAATGTACATTTTTTATGGACAAATATAGGAATATGTCTATATGTAGTCTGTTCTTGATATATTTTGCTGGAGTTTTGTGTTTTAACTCTGGGAAATAAAATACCATTTGTGAATTTGTAAGTTTAAAACTGTATACTTGTATGATTCTTCTTTCTGGAATCGAATAAAGTTACTACTGACTGACTGACAGCATTCCTCCCATAAAGTAAATGAAGACAAAATGTGATCACCCGTGGTAGCACAAGCATCGAAGCGTCCGGTCACCAGGATAGAATAAACCGCACTCCCCCTCTCCCACGAGTATGCCCACATGACATGCGGCCTGAAGATTGGCTGAGACAGGGGGAGCCTTCAGGGACAGCTTAGGCATTTTGTTGACCCTGGGCCTAACATACATTTGGGGGGCCCTGCTCAGAATAGCTTTGAATTTTTGAACCACTTTCAGCTCCTTTATACCCTCTATGGCCAGGTCACTGACAGTGCACAGACACGCTCTTACAAATCAAGGTTCAAAAACACTTTATTCGGATAGCATTGTATCCATAAAAGCACAGCAACATCACATATTTTAAAATGCACAGGAAAAAAGTCATAGTAAAATCCATTGGCAATATACATAGAAAGAGCACAATAATAAAATGTCAGATTAATACAAAAACCCATGTGTAGGTAATACAAAGACTCAAGGATTAGACCATAAGACGTGCTCGAGGGGCAATTCGCAAGAAAGTGCCTCTTACAAATTCTAAGTGTGTTTGCATCTAATATTCAGTGATAGTGACATGTTTTCAGTGTTGTAACACATTAGTAGTTCCCCAATATAACTGCAAATAATGTCTGTGAGCCTAGCTATTTCGCACATAACGTCCTATATTGATTTAACAGTTTATTTGTATTTAATTATATGGATGCTGCATGAAACAAACAGTTTTTCTCTGCCAAATCTCTCATCTGTAAAAGACTAGAACCAAGGTTTAGGGGGTTTGAGTGAAAAATAGAGAAAACATGAAAGAAACGAAAGAAACAATTACAAATCTGAAGATAAGAAAGAGTCGCTCGGTGACGCCCCGGCCTCTTGACGCTCTTCGTCTGTTATTTTCTCCTTTTTAGGTCGAGCAGACCTGCATTCAATGCGTAAGCATTGATTGCTGTCTGCTTCAGACCTATTGTCACCCGTATTTAGGAATGAAGGCACGACTCAGACGCGCACTTTTGCAGTCTCAGTTTTGACCGCGGGAGCGCGCTTCTGAGCCGCGCTTGCGCAGACTAACTCACAGCCCCTGCTTTCGCTTCCCTCGCATGCATTAACGGCGCACACACACAGACACAGCCAGCCCCCACCCCTCTGCATGCACGTACACACACACACAGGCGCGCGCACACATACACACGCTGCCGCCCCCCGCCCCCTTCTTCCAAAATCTCACTCTTTCTCGTTTCAAAATATTGCCATGTATGCTAATTTGAAGACGGATAAACTAAACGTCTACCTCTAGTGACAAAATGCTCCACTGTGACAATTCTGCTCAGAGAAAATGAGGGTCGACACCCAATGGGGCACTGTGAGTTGGACAGTAAGGTCATCAATTTCACGAGAACACAAGAGTGTCACCATAAACAATGCTATCAAAATGCAGACAGTGTTTCCACAGAACACGCACACATGACACAACACAAAGTTCACCAGGGAACTATCTGCTCAGGCAGCTCCGGAGGGGCACCAAGTGTCCTTACCGATAAGCCCAACGGTCCGCATCAGCTGTGTATCAGCGACCGCAGCCATGGTCCAGCACAGCCCGAGGCCTACTGCTCCTCGAGAAGCCTCTGGGTTTCCTGCTCCCGGCTTCCCCTGCCACCTCCCACACGCACACCGCTCCGCCCCTTCCCTACCGCTCACAGCAGCGCTCTCAAGACCTGGAGCCGAGCTGGATGTACCGGCCGAGGCTGCCTCTCTGCCATGCGAGCAGCGGCTGGACCCGGAACAGGCACATGACCGGGTTGCATGTGCATGGGGAGGCGTCTACCCTTCGGCCCCGATCCCACCCGCTTCTGCAAAGATGCACTGGCCTAATTGAGGAGGCACAGGAAATTACGAACAGACACAAGCTACAGAATACTGGATAAACGTGACTGGTGCGCGCCACTGCCAACCCCTGTTAAATCTTGTAAATGTTTACGTTAAAAGTTAACGCTAGAGTGCAAAATTCGGTGTAATTTGTAATCGTGATTGGCATATTTGTTTTTAAACGACTATTAATAGAATGTATGCAAACATTGTTTCCACAGAACACGCACACATGACACGACACAAAGTTCACCAGGGAACTATCTGCTCACGCAGCTCCGGAGGGGCACCAAGTGTCCTTACCGATAAGCCCAAAGGTCCGCATCAGCTGTGTATCAGCGACCGTAGCCATGGTCCGGCACAGCCCGAGGCCTGCTGCTCCTCGAGAAGCCTCGGCGTTTCCTGCTCCCGCCTTCCCCTGCCACCTCCCACACGCACACCGCTCCGCCCCTTCCCTACCGCTCACAGCAGCGCTCTCAAGACCTGGATCCGAGCTGGATGTACCGGCCGAGGCTGCCTCTCTGCCATGCGAGCGGAGGCTGGACCCGGAACAGGCACATGACCGGGTTGCATGTGCATGGAGAGGTGTCTACCCTTCGGCCCCGATCACACCCGCTTCTGTAAAGATGCACTGGCCTAATTAAGGAGGCACAGGAAATTACGAACAGACACAAGCTACAGAATACTGGATAAACGTGACTGGTGCGCGCCACTGCCAACCCCTGTTAAATCTTGTAAATGTTTACGTTAAAAGTTAACACTAGAGTGCAAAATTCGGTGTAATTTGTAATCGTGATTGGCATACTTTTTTTTTAAACGACTATTAATAGAATGTATGCATACGTGCAAAAAACTGTTATTTTCGCGATGCATGCGTTCCTCCCAGCTGCGAAGTGGCGCTTAGTTAAGCAATTCAAGTAGACAAACACAAAAATGAACATTTTGTTTCACAATACTTATTATTAGGAATTAAAAATGAGAAACTGAGCTTTTTTACGAAAAAATCGCGAGATTGAAACAACATAGCCAAAAAGTTTTAGAAACTCATTTCTAGGCGGGTTGCACTAAACCCCATTTAAATTAACATTGCGTTTACATAGGAAAAGTGCGAGATTTCCTTTTTCCCGCAGAGTTAATTGAAAAGTGAGTGACCGAGCCCCTTGGTTAATTTAATAATTCAGGAGCTAGGCGGTCATTTATATAGCCTTTCGTGGCATCTTACATGGTTCACTGACAATTTTTAGGTTGAGCAGACCTGCATTCAATGCGTAAGCATTGATTGCTGTCTGCTTCAGACCTATTGTCAGCCGTATTTGGGAATGAAGACACGACTCAGACGCGCGCTTTTGCAGTCTCAGTTTTGACCGCGGAGCGCGCTTCTGAGCCGCGCTTGCGCAGACTAACTCACAGCCCCTGCTTTCGCTTCCCTTGCATGCATTAACGGCGCACACACACAGACACAGCCAGCCCCCACCCATCTGCATGCACGCACACACACACAGGCGCGCGCACACATACACACGATGCCACCCCCCTGCACGCACACACACATACAGACATGCACACACACAGACACGCACGCATACACCCGCCGCAGCCCCCTAATCCCTCTGCACACACACACACCTCCGCCCCCCCATACAACTAAACCCCACTCACCGCATCGCCGCCACACACACAACCCAACACACACAACCCCCCACACACAACCCCACACACAACCCCCAAACACAAAACCCCTCCCACACACACACACACACACCCACACACACATCCCCACACACAAACTTCACACACAAACTCCACACAAACACAACCCCACACAGACACAACCACACACACAGACACACCCCCCCACACACAGACACTCCCCCCACACACACAAACACTGCCCCCACACACACAACCCCCTACACAAACCTCCACCCACACAACCCCACACACACACAATCCCACCCCCCCACACCCACACCGACACACCCCACACACACACACACATACCACACACACACATACCACACACACAACCCCACACACATACATACCACACACACACATACCACACACACAACCCCACACACACAAGCCCCGCCACACACACAACCCCCCCACACAACCCCACACACACAACCCCCCCACACAACCCCCCACACACAACCCCCCACACACAGACACTCCCCCCACACACACAACCCCCCCACAAAAACCTCCACACGAACAACCCCGCACACATACACATCCCACACATACATACCCCACACAGACAACTCCACCCCCCCACACAGACACACACCCACACAGACACACCCCCACACACACACATACCACACACACAACCCCACACACACAACCCCACACACAGAACCCTCCACACAAACAACACTCCACACACACACACCCCACACACACAACCCCCCAAACACAACCCCCACACCCAACCACAACCACACATACAACCACGCACACAACCCCCCACACACAACCCCCCACACACAACCACACACACAACCCCAAACACAACACACAACCCCATACACAACCCCAAACACAACACACAACCACATACAACCTCAAACACAACACACACAACCCCACACACAAACACAACAACGCACAACCACACACTCAACCACATCCACAAACACACAACCACAACGATAAACACACACCACACACACATCCACACACACAACCACAACCATAAACACACATCACACACACAACCATCTGTCTGTCTGTCTGTCTATCGCCCGCACTCTGTCTATCGCCCGCACTCTGTCTATCGCCCGCACTCGGTCTATCGCCCGCACTCGGTCTATCACCCGCACTCGGTCTATCGCCCGCACTCAGTCTATCGCCCGCACTCGGTCCATCTGTCTGTCTGTCTGTCTATCTCTCTATCTATTGCCCTGACTCTCTCTATCTATCTATCGCCCTGACTCTATCTCTCTATCTATCTCTCGCCCTCACTCTCTCTCTATCTATCTATCGCCCTGACTCTATCTCTCTATCTATCTCTCGCCCTGACTCTATCTCTCTATCTATCTATCGCCCTAACTATCTATCTATCTATTGCTCTCACTCCCTATATCTATTGTACTCACTCTATCACACTCACTCTATCACAGCATCACTCAGCACAACCACAGCATCACTCAGGGGCACCACAACATCACTATGCGCTACCACAGTATCACTGAACGCCACCGCATCACTCGTCGCCACCACAACATCACTCAGCTCCACCACAGCATCAATCTGTGCAACCATTCAACAAGTGGTTCAAATATGTTCTCTCAATGTTTCAAGCTGTACTACAAATGTCACAAAAAGATGTTAATATTTCAATTCTGTTCTTGGATTTTCGTCACAATAAAATACACTGAACATAATCTTCACAAAAATTATTTACAAAAGTTTAAGCTATTGCCATTAAAAATTACAATAACTTTTATTAAATAATAATTATTTTAAAAAGTAAAAGCCATTGTTATTTGTAATATCAATACATCTAAGTCACGTAAATACAACACATATTGCATTACAAATGCTATAGGCGTCACATTTGCGAAAATTATAACTATTGGCATTGTAAATGACAAAGGTATTAATTTCACTATTTTCAAAACCAACACATAAATAAAAAATTTGTCATTTAAAATACCAATAGTTCAAACTTTCCTAATGCGAGACCTATTGCATTGCAAATGCTTGTTTTCTACTGTCCCCGCCACCTTACTACCGGGCTTCAGCTCTCGAAGCACCCGTGTGCTGGCGGGGAGGGGGTACCCCACTTACCGGCTGAGAGGCAGCAGAGGAGGCAGAGCCCGGCCAGGAGCCCCCGGTCCATCCTCGGCTCCGGATGTCCCCCAGGGATCGAGATGGGGAGTCACCTGGCCGGGGCTGCAGGCAATGAACGCCGGGGCGCGCCCTCGAAATCAGAGGGCAGTCTCAAAATCAGGGGTGCAGTCTTCAGATCGGGGGTACAGTCTCAAAAGGAGGAGGTGCATGAACAACAGCAGGGTGCAGTCAATGAACGTGGTGACGCAGTCGCGCAGCAATCAAGGGGCGAAACGGGAATCCGGGGTGTAGTCTTCAAATCAGGGGTGCAGTCTCAAAGCCTGTCTAAGGACGCAGCGTGGCACACACTTGAACCCAGGGCCAGGGGGCTGTCAGGGTACTCGATCGAGGCTGTTGCCTCGAAATCATGCAATACCGTCTCAATTTCGGGGTGGTCTCAAAAGCAGGGGATCCGTCTCAAATGGCGGGGTGTGGATGCAAAACCAAGGCTGCAGTCAGTGAAAGTGGGGGTAGCAGTCGTGCAATAATCGGGCCGGACGTGAACGCGGGGGGGACTTTTTAAATAGGGGGGGGGGGCGGGGGATGTTGAAATCAGTTGTGTAGCAGTGAACGGGGGATTTCAATACCCCCGGGTGGGGCAATCAGAATCTATGGGTGCAGTCTTTCGAGATGGGGGGCAGTATCGATGGCAGCGAGGATTTTGGGGCGCAGTCAGTGCAGCGGTGGAGCCCTGAGCCCCAGTACCGCAGTATTGGGATAACTGAGCGCATCCATCTCCGGCAGCAGCTGAGCACCGAGTCCTACCCACGACCCGTAGAGGAACGACCCCTCCCTCACAACCGAGCAGGGGGCGGCACAAGGTTTCGTTTCTCTTTTTTCAGCTGAAAATCCGGGAAGTCAGCCAAAATGTACAATAGACTCTTAAGAGAGTGACGGTGGACCCAACCCATAACCATCCAAAATCTAATGAGGGGGAGTGTTGAGCTTGCAGTGGCACGGGGCAGAACTAACTCACTCAATGTTACCCTCCACAGCCCATATCTAAACCACAACACTCGCCCATTCAAACCCCAGCTCCGACCCTTCCCCAGAACTCACTGTCACCCCGCTATATCCCTGACCACAGCCACAGCGCTACCACCAGGGCTTTAAGTGAGATAAAAAAAACTGGGGGTACCTGAAAAGGGTGGGGCCTATATAATTAAGGGCACAGCTTAAACACATTCATTAAAATTCTTGTAGAGTGCCACCCTGCACACACATTTGCTTAGAATCACAATTGCAACAACTATATGTGACTGTTGCTCTGAGCACTTTGCAGAGAGGCCAAGAATTGGATTTTTTTATTTTTTATTTATGCGTCTTTATATAGCGCAGACTTTACCCGAAGGCGTCAGAGCGCTTCACAATAGCAACAAAACTGATACATGAGGAGAAAATTACACGTGAACAGATTACAAAAGCAGACGTTAAGTTAAATGAGGTAAAAGTGACACTTTTGAGCAAACAAAATACATGAGGTAGTAAACAGTGCATTACAGGGGGAAAGAGTGACGAGTGTGCAGGTTACAAGAGAAAACAAAGTACAATTAGAGGTAATATACTGCAATATATGCTAGACACAGAGGCACAAGAACAAACCTTACGTAGGCAATGGTGGCACTTGTGCAAGTATCAAAGGCAAACAAAATTTGAGAGGTAGCAAACAGTGTGTTACAAGAGAAAAGTGGTGTTTGCATGTTAGAAAAGAATACCAAACACAGGTACAGGGATAATACTGCAATTAATGGCAAACACTCCAACCACGTGTTCTGAACAGCTTTTTGCCTCTGACAGGCAATGAAAAACTCGATCTGCATCCAGCCCCTTTATAAACACCTGGATGGCACTCAATACACATTTTTTGCGCTAGACAAGAGTAATATGTGGACTGAGAAAAAAAAACCACAACATCCTGAAAAAAGTAAACATGAATATGGAATGCAAAATTAAGTAAAGCATACACCAGCCAGGCACAAGAACCAGTGAAAAATCTTCTCAGGTTCACTGTTAACTGGATGGTAGCCAATTCGTTAAAAATCAACCCGGATAAAACCGAGGTGCTGATTATTCCAGCTCAAAATAGCGCTTGGTGTGAACTGTTCTGGCCCTCAGAATTAGGAGTGGCACCAATCCCAGTACCAGTAGTAAAGAGCCTGGGCTTGAAAATCGATTCGGATCTGTCGATTTCTGGCCAGGTATCGGCGGTGGGCATCTGTTTGGGCCTACTTAGGCAATTACGGAGACTTGTTCCCCTCCTCTCCACCTCTGTCCTGCAATCAATTGTTTCAACTACGGTCATCTCCCGGCTGGACTATGAGAATGCCCTTTATTTAGCCATCCCACAGAAGTTACTGAGGAGACTGCAGGTTGTACAAAATGATGCAACCAGGTTAATTTTTAGCCTCCCTAGGCGCACGCGTGCAACCCCCTACTTCATAAATTGCACTGGCTGCCTATTGCACAGCTGGTGCACTTTAAGAGCTTGTGTATTGAGGAAATAGAAATTTTATGATCAGGAATGTTCCCTAACGTGTACCCCACCGTCTCCATGTACGAGCTTAAAGTGCATGTAACTTCCCTCCTGTGCCAGCTATGAAGACGCAAATACATTTGCGTCCAACGTTAACATGTCCTCTTTCAGATCCACCCTGAATGGGTCGGATATTCCGTTCCTAAGTATGCCTTGCCACCGTCTTTGTATGGTGCACTTTCTGTATTCCTGGCTCTGTGTGAGCTAGGCCCCGATTTCTGTCATCGAGCCTTTTCTCTTCTAAAGTCATCTCTGCCTCCTGAAACTGCAACGTGGGATGCCCCCATGAACTCTGTCCTACTCCCTGCGAGGCGAGCGGGGCCTGGCTCGGCCTGCTTGCCTGCCAAAGACAGTATTTTACCTTCACGTTATCAGCATAGCCAAGCTCAGCTTCCCGAAAACACATTCCAGTCTAGCAGGGTAGATAAACAACCCCTCAGCTGCAGAGCAAAGGGCCCGGCCTTTCTGTCTCCATGCAAGTAATTCATAGCTCCCGTTACCATGGTAGGCCCATGGCCCCCTCGCTTTACACATAGACACGTAGGCACATATGCACGCATTCACAGTCAGTATAGGATAGCCTCTGCCCAAGAGACCTTTCCTTCTAGATAATATGGTTCCCAAACATCAGATATCAGATATGATATAGGAACGAGTTGATCTGACATGCCAGACTTCTGTCTCTTTCCTCTAGTGTAAATGTCAAATCCCCTGCACCCTCCAGCTTCACGTCAATCACACGTCATGCAGCTGCGCGCGCATCCAGACCTCAGATTTCTGCTGACATTGCAAGATTCTGCTATGTACCCACCCACTTGTGACACTTTCATGTGACGTTTCTAGCACACACCTCTGTGTACGCCCTAGTTCACGCCTTCTGATTACGTATTGCTAACACGTGTGTGTTCTTATCTTGTTTCTCTCAGCTGTTACGCCTTCTGTATTGATTCTCATTATGTGCATTAAGTATAAAAGTTATGTATTGTCAATAAAGTATGCTCTATCCCTTCCTGAACCCCAGCGGTGTCAGGAACATGATATCCGGTTCTGAACCATTCCTTTTTAAGGAATAAAACCCCTTAGAACTCTAACACCACGGACTCTGTCTCTTTCTTTCCGACTGAGTTATTTTATAGTACTTACCTGCATAGAAATTAGGACGGTGATTAAATATTTACCACATTAATTTGGCGCCCGAATAGGGACCCCTCCCCCACCCCACGCGCCGGTAGGTGTGTTGCAGCCTTTGCCCCCTGCCACAGTCAAGACGGACAATTACGCGTACCCGCAGGATTTCCTGTATCTCCCTCAGGCCTACGGAGGTGACGCAGACTGCGATCAGCACCCAGACGAGGCGGTGAGGAGTGCGGAGGATCCCGACCAGAGCCTAGCCGAAAGAAACAAGGTCCGAGGTGTCAAGAGGCCCACCAGTTCCGAAGTATTCACGTATCGAGTCGAGCCGAATCCAGTCCGGTCCAGTCCAGTCGAGTTGTCCGAGGCCTTCCGTTCCGTGCTTCCCGGTGAGTACCGTTGCTGGGGACGCATCTAGACGGGTGCATTATTATGTATCCGGTAAAGACGGGTTTGGGTACACAAACACGGTCTGCACTGTTTTAGACAGTGTATCTGTACTGTTTAGCGGTATATCAAGTATTCAAGGGTTTCGATTTTTGTTCTCGTTTTCTGGAGTTCAAGGATAGTATATGTTCAAAATGTTTCATGTGATTAATGTCGTGGTATGAGTGACTGTTTTGATGTACATTATTGTGTTTGTGTATATTAACTGTGTCCGAGGTAGAGTAAGTAACAAGTATTGAGTATCAAGTACCAAACAACAGGATGCCATTATTCAATAAATTAAGACAGTTAGGAACCTGGAAAGGGATACTAGAAGAAGCGATTCCTGTCCCACCTAGGGACACTCCCGGAAATTTTATGTACCATAAGCATGGCCTAGATGCCATACTGTATCTAGATTTATGGGCCGATTATACCAAGCACCTAGAAGAGAAACATAGGTGGCCTGTTACAGGGACATGGGATGCCGAGTGCATCATGAGAGTAGAGGAAGCACTATGGAAAAAGAAAGCCAGACAATCTCAGAAAGACGCCATAGAATTATGGCGTAAAGAATCACATAAACGTACAGAAAAAGCATTCCGAAAAGCAGAAAAACATAGAGAAGAGTCGGATGAGGTCCGAGAAAACGAATTAGTTGCTGAAGGTATCCGAGTACAAGCAGAACAAGTAGACCGTATGCGAAACACTCTTGCAAATGGCATGTATCTAGTGGCCGAGGGTTCGCCTAAGGCCACTCCAGACATACCGAAAGATCTGCCGCCGCCATTGGTCCCGACTAAAGTAAGGCACAAGACCACAAAAGACATATTCATTTCCACATATTCATTCCAGGCTCTGCCTGCGTGCTTAAAATCAGTTGCAGCGACAGCCCTAGCAATCAGACAAAGCGACTCAATAGTATTAGGACATCCATTGACAGTACAAGTTCCACATTCTGTAGAAGTTCTGCTAAATAGGACACAGACTCAACATCTGACTATAGCACGATTGACAGGTTATGAACTGACGTTATTCCAGCCACACATAGAAATCAGGCGCTGTAACATACTCAATCCTGCCACATTGTTACCCTCGATTATGACAGATTCAGCCCCGCATGATTGTATAGAGATCATTAATGCAGTAACAAAGCCCCGACGAGACTTGACAGATGTTGCACTAACTAATCCAGACCTGACACTTTACGTGGACGGTTCATGTATGAGAACAAGCACAGGAGAATTAGTGGCCGCATATGCAGTGACCACTGAAACTGAAGTCAAAGAAACACACCGTATTGATATATTGTCTGCTCAAGCAGCAGAGCTTGTCGCTCTGACCCGAGCCTGTATACTAGCCAAGAACAGAAATGTTAACATATACACAGATTCACGTTATGCCTTCGGAGTTGTACACGACTTCGGAATGTTATGGCAAGAACGAGGTTTCTTGACCTCTCACGGAGCCAAGATCCAACACGGTCCCCTCATTCAAGCACTGTTAGAAGCAATACATCTGCCTTCAGGCATATCCATCATGAAGTGTAAAGCACACACTAGAGTTACAGATTCTATTTCCCAGGGTAACGACCTGGCAGATCAAACAGCAAAACATACAGCATTGACTCACACCCAGACAACTGATGTGACAAAGACAATAGTACCGACACACTGTATGACAGTTAGAGATCCCACACTAGATGTAATCGATATTCAGACACATGCTACTCCAGACGAAATCAAGAAATGGACTGAACTAGGAGGGATCCAGACAGACCAGGGATGGGTGACAAAAGGGAAAGCCACATGGTTTCTCCCCGACTCTATGGTTCAAGTCATAATTAATACAGCACATAGTCCAGCGCACTTAGGAGAAAAAGCTATGTTAGACAGTTTACAGAATCTATGGTACAACAAACATTTACGAGCAGCAGCAAAACAGAAAGTGCGTACTTGCATGATCTGTTGTCAGTTCAATCCAGGTAAAAGCGTCCCTGTAGATCAAGGTGGATTTCATCCTCCCGATCACCCTTTTGAAGTCCTCCAGATGGATTATATCCAGATGGAACGTTGTCGAGGATTCAAGTACGTCCTCGTAGTTGTTTGTGCACTTTCCCGTTGGACAGAAGCATATCCAGTCCCAGATTACACTGCCCCGACCACTGCCAAGCAGCTGGTTCGAGAATTCTTCCCACGGTACGGCTTGCCTCGTATCGTGTACTCAGATAACGGACAGCCATTCTCATCCGAGCTTATGAAGCAGGTTTCACTCTTGCTAGGATATCAGTGGAAATTCCATTGCGTCCGACATCCCGAGGCAGCTGGCCTTGTAGAGAGGCACAACCAGACACTGAAAACCCGCCTTGCTAAAATATGTAAAGAGAAAGGGGTCGACTGGATAGTCGCCCTGCCAGTTGCACTATTCTATATGAGAATGGTTCCACATTCGAGATCAGGACTATCCCCGTATGAAGTGGTCTTTGGCAGGCCACCAAATATGTGGGGGACGCCCATGCCTAAGAAAATAACTGATGTTGACTGTAATATGCTGACAGATTACCTTGCCTCCTTGATGTCTGCACTCCAATCATGTCGTTCACAGGTTGCTGCAGCCTTTCCCGACAACACTGATGTAAAGCCACACGATGTCCGTCCAGGAGATACTGTCCTAGTAAGAAATTTCGATAGGAGGAGTCCGCTGGAGCCCCGCTGGCAGGAGCCGAAGCTCGTCCTTCTGACCACGAGGACTGCAATCAAAGTTGAAGGCCGTAAGGGGTGGATTCATTCGAGTCATATTAAAAAATTTAATGAACTGTTGCCAGAGACTGACTCTTCCACCCCTTCAAAGGACTGCCCAGATTCTAGTGACTCTAAACTTCCCATGGTAGAGAAAACTCCGCAAGAGGAGTATAAATCAAAGTTGCGGTCTAGCAAGTCAGACAGTTTAATTGTTTAAGTCCTCCCCTAGGTGAATCGGTTAAATAGTTTCTGACATGTATCCCCTAGACCCCAATAGAGAGAGAGATAGAGAGAAACAAATCAAGAAGCAACGATATTGCAAATCTCTCAAAAGTTACTGTATTGTTACCTTATGGATCATGTTTTCTTTAAGTCTTACGATTATTGTCACAAGTGTAATACTGCATATCTATTTTCCTATTGCCACACGTGCACACTCTTCTTCTAATAACACTGCCGAGCATTCTTTCAGCGAATTACCGCCTCACGAGTTGTCTTACCGACTTGCGCTGCGCAACAATACATTCATTAGTATGTTACATCACTCTCATCAGACCAGCAACGCTACAAATTGTTGGATATGTGGCCGACTCCCCCCCTACCAGAAATATGAGGGAGTTCTGCCCCTTTTTCCGTACCCGTTCACACACAATGGTTCATGTGGCGCATGATTTAGTTTGATTAACTCTTTAGATTCAAATTCCGTAGTTTATCAGGGTAACTGGGTATGGGGAAACCTGAACACAGTTCTGCATAAAGTATGTTATCCTGACAAGGAGGGACTTCCCAAAAGGACAGGGACTGATCTAGAAAATGAAGTATATGGATTAGGAAATTTTACACTTAACCTCATGATTCTGAATGTTGAATCCGAAACCAAGCCAGACTTGCCCACTATGTCAGTATTACCAGTCAAGGGTGAATTATGTGTCAGAAAGAATGGTTCAGTACACCTGGGTCATAGTAAATGTACTACTGTGATCAAATTTAGTGATAAGGGCAAGTCCACGTTCAAAGCTACCCGTCATTCCTACTTCATTTGTGGTCAGACAGCATACATACGTTTGCCACTAGATTGGGATGGTACCTGTTATATTGGATTCTTACTGCCACCTGTTTTCCTAGCTCCACCCGATTATCATAGAAATTCCCGTCTAGTTCACAGACCAAAAAGAGATCTCCCAATTGTCGACTATACTGAGACAGCATGGGAACAGTACACAGATTTCAATAAAGGTTTCTTTCCCTATTTAGGTGCTATCTTTAATAGTAAGTCTATCCGTCACTTGACCAGAACTCTCGAGAAGCAGTAGTGAAAGAGACTACTTCTGCCCTAGGTAACTTGACCGAAGAACAGTCTGCTATGAGACTTGTCGTTCTTCAAAACCGTCTTGTCCTTGACGTCATACTAGCCGATCGAGGAGGAGCCTGTAAGGTCCTCGGGTCAGCTTGCTGTGTTTTCATTCCAGATAATGCTCCGTCCGTATATAAGGCTATTACCCGTCTCCATAAGATAGCTAGTCAGATACATCAGAACCCAGGCACCTGGACTTGGTCCGGTTGGCTCTGGACTACTATTTCAGCTTGGGGATGGAAAATACTGTCACTCCTTGGAACAATACTACTTATAGTATTCAGTTGCTGTCTATGTTTACAATGTGGGCCAGCGATTTGCGGCTTGTGCGCCACATCCTGCACTCCCCATTCAAGTCAACGTTCTAAATCCTGTTTGAGAAAGGATGAGCAGATGATGCTCACTACACAGATAAATGGATTAATGAAGATTGATATATCATGAAGGGTACGTAGGGAACAAGGAGGGAATGAGGAAATAGAAATTTTATGATCAGGAATGTTCCCTAACGTGTACCCCACCGTCTCCATGTACGAGCTTAAAGTGCATGTAACTTCCCTCCTGTGCCAGCTATGAAGACGCAAATACATTTGCGTCCAACGTTAACATGTCCTCTTTCAGATCCACCCTGAATGGGTCGGATATTCCGTTCCTAAGTATGCCTTGCCACCGTCTTTGTATGGTGCACTTTCTGTATTCCTGGCTCTGTGTGAGCTAGGCCCCGATTTCTGTCATCGAGCCTTTTCTCTTCTAAAGTCATCTCTGCCTCCTGAAACTGCAAGTGGAGAAGTGTGGCTCAGGGGTTAGAGGCGGCAGACCCGGAAGCTGATATCGGCCCTGGACCAGGGTTCAATTCCCCGCCTCGGTGGGTCTTGGGCTCAAAAATTCCACGGACTCAATAATTCTCGCTCCGGTGCCTTCTCGACTCACGGGTTCACACTCTGCGACTCTGGGCAATAGCTTGCTTAATCTCCACAACGGCCCCTCGCGGCGGGATGCCTGGCTTTCACCTTGTGGATACCCTGCCGGGGTTATCTCACAGGGGAATACCAGGACGGGTTCCCTAAGCAAGCGCCGGGAAACCCTTTGTGGGTAGCTGTGCGCTATATAAGCTCAAATACATTTACATTTACATGCCCCCATGAACTCTGTCCTACTCCCTGCGAGGCGAGCGGGGCCTGGCTCGGCCTGCTTGCCTGCCAAAGACAGTATTTTACCTTCACGTTATCAGCATAGCCAAGCTCAGCTTCCCGAAAACACATTCCAGTCTAGCAGGGTAGATAAACAACCCCTCAGCTGCAGAGCAAAGGGCCCGGCCTTTCTGTCTCCATGCAAGTAATTCATAGCTCCCGTTACCATGGTAGGCCCATGGCCCCCTCGCTTTACACATAGACACGTAGGCACATATGCACGCATTCACAGTCAGTATAGGATAGCCTCTGCCCAAGAGACCTTTCCTTCTAGATAATATGGTTCCCAAACATCAGATATCAGATATGATATAGGAACGAGTTGATCTGACATGCCAGACTTCTGTCTCTTTCCTCTAGTGTAAATGTCAAATCCCCTGCACCCTCCAGCTTCACGTCAATCACACGTCATGCAGCTGCGCGCGCATCCAGACCTCAGATTTCTGCTGACATTGCAAGATTCTGCTATGTACCCACCCACTTGTGACACTTTCATGTGACGTTTCTAGCACACACCTCTGTGTACGCCCTAGTTCACGCCTTCTGATTACGTATTGCTAACACGTGTGTGTTCTTATCTTGTTTCTCTCAGCTGTTACGCCTTCTGTATTGATTCTCATTATGTGCATTAAGTATAAAAGTTATGTATTGTCAATAAAGTATGCTCTATCCCTTCCTGAACCCCAGCGGTGTCAGGAACATGATATCCGGTTCTGAACCATTCCTTTTTAAGGAATAAAACCCCTTAGAACTCTAACACCACGGACTCTGTCTCTTTCTTTCCGACTGAGTTATTTTATAGTACTTACCTGCATAGAAATTAGGACGGTGATTAAATATTTACCACAGTATAGCCCTTAAGGCTTCATATGGAGATGCACCGAAATATATAAAAGTACAAAAGTACGTGCCTGGACGTGCTCTGCGTTCCTCGGAGACCTACAGGCTAGCCTCCTCCAGATACAACCTTAAGACCAAAAGGGGCAGAGCGTTCTCTGTCCTCCTGCCACGGATCTGGAATGATCTACTTGCGCAAGGAATCAGCTCTGCTCCCCTTCAGAAAGCTGTTAAAAACCCACCTGTTTAGAGAAACACTGACATCTGTTTAATCCTCCGCCCTGCAGCCATGCAGTGCCCTGTTCCTTCTCTGAAGTGCTTAGAGACCAGTGGTAATTTGCGCTATATAAAAATAACATAACATAACATAACATAACATAACATAACATATGGAATATAAGCAGGAACAGCATTGGTTACCTTCATGTTTTTAACACAGATTGTTCAGAAAGCGATCAGTGCTTTTTCATATTGATAGGGCCCGAAAGCAACCTGTTTCAATGTCATTTTAAATTACTACCGGGTCTGAGTCCCGAAGGGACCAAGCCCACTTGAAGCCCTGAACTACCACTAACCCTACTCTTAGCCAGAGCTCATTTAGTCAGTGGCAACCGCTATTTACCAAGGGTGGCGGGGCGGCTTAAGGAGGAAGGGGGTTGATGGGTGTAAATTAAAATAATAAATAATAAAAAATAAACAACACTTATCTTCAGGCCGGCCGCCACCTCTCAGTCCGCTTGCCGCAGCCTCTCGCTGAAGAAGGAACCAGGAACTACTCAGGCTCCTGACTCCCCTAGCTTTTCAGCGTTGTGATTGGTCCGACTGGCGTGGTTTGACGCTCAGATGAGGAATAGGGGCCTGGGCATGTTCTGCACCCAGGATGTAATAATGGGTGCAGAACATGCAAAGTGCGCGTGACTGTTATGGTTGGCCCGAGAGGGCACTTTAGAGTAGAGCAACCACTCCTCCTCCTGGCCCGCCCACACCAGGAAACGGAAAACGAAAATGATAATAACGCTGGTTATTTTATTTATTTTATTTATTTATTTGAGGTTTTATAGAACGCAAACGTGACCCGCTGGGTTATCAGAGCGCTTTACGGGGATAACACGTTGCGTACAGGTTAGGCAAGGGCAACACACATGGATAGGGATAAGGGAAATGACTACATTAGGACGAAGACCAGGGTTATACACAATAATCAATACAATACAATAATCATCAGAGCGACATGTTGGCGATATAAAGAAAATAACAGCAATTATATATGAGGGGAGATATGACAGCGAAAGGCAGAGAGAACCAGAAAAACATTTGAAGGAGTGAGAAATCGGTACAAGGAAAGGGCAACCAAGCAGAACAGAAAATGATGCATAGGAATAAAAACAAAGACTCAAGGCATTATGCACAACTAAAGAGAGTTATGGGAGGAATTTGCTCAATAGGAAGGCTTTAGCTTCCTTTTAAAAAAATGACAGAGAGGGTGTTCTGATGGAGGATGGTAGCGAGTGCCAGATTCTTGGTGCAGCCCCAGAGAAGGCACAGTTATACGTTTTTTCCTTATGGAAGCGGGGTGGCTGGAGCACACAGTCTCTGGCTGACCTGGAGTTTCTGAATCCCCCAGATACCACGATTTTCTGGGAAATATATGCTGGAGAGTTCGTGTATAGTGCTTTGTGAGTGATACAGGCCAGTTTGAGCTGGATTCTGGCTTCAAAAGGAAGCCAATTCAAGGCCTTCAGATGTGGTGAGATGTGGTCAAATTTTTTATAGAGTGATAAGATTCTAGCTGCTGCGTAGAGGCAAGCTTTTAGAGGGGCCATGGAAGTCTTTGGTAGGTCAGATAGGGTAGAGCAGCCGTATTCAATTCTGGAGATAAATAACGCCTGAACTGCGGTTTTTAGGTCCTCATCTTCAAGGAACGGTTTTAGTTTTCTCGAATAGCTCAGGTGGACCCTGATAGTTTTGCCATCAAGTTGATGTGTTCATGCATATTCAGGTTGCTGTCCAAGGTTATACCAAGAGATTTGGCAGAATCCACTATGGTCAGTGTGCAGTTAAGTGCTGTGATCGAGTTAGTCCATTCCAGGATGTCATTGGTGTTTCTAGGGGAGGATATGAGAAGGAACTCAGTTTTTTGGGCATTTAGTTTGAACTGGTTGTTGGCAAGCCATTGAACAGTCAGTTTCAGGGCATCATTCAGATAGGTAATCTCCTCTAGAGATGAGATTTTGATGTAGATCTAAGTATTATCAGCCTACAGATGGAAGGAGATGTTGGCAGTGTGGAGTATTTCAAGGTAGAGATTGAAGAGGGTAGGGGACAGAGAAGAGCCTTGATGGATACTGATTATTATTGGGGAAGGAGCAGATAGGTTACTGTTGACTAAGAATCTCTTGGAGCGATTCCGGAGGAAGGAACCAAGCCATTTGATGACAATACCTCCTAGATCCATCCTGTGTTCAAGGCGTTCAAGTAGTTTCTTGTGGTTTATTTATTTATAAAGTTTTATATAGCACAAACAAGATCCCGAAGGATATCAGACCGCTTTACAATAGGATGGAGGGGAGGACAAAATGCGACATCGAAACATCAAATGGGAAAAAGAAAGAAATACAATAATCAGATGTAACCGGGTAACAATGGGGGATAATAATTAGCAGTAAAACAGTGCTTAATTAAATGGAGTATCTATGAAAGCAGGAGCAATGTCACTGAGCAAGTGTGCCGATCTCTCTTAAGGTAAGAATTTGCTCATTAGGAATCTTTTAGCTTCCAATTTGAACACCGTCGTCAAGGAGAGACTGCGTACATCCGGTGGAAGGGAGTTCCATATCTTTGGGTCAGCACCAGAGAAGATCTCTTTTTGGATGAGTGGTTTCAGGAGGGAAGTAGTGGCACTTCTTGATGCTCTATCCCCACAAGATAGTTCAAGTTTTTGCGCCAGGTACCTGGGGGTATTGAAATGAAGGGCTTTGTGAGTCAAAACGGCAATCTTTAACTGAATTTGTGCTTCGTAGGGTAGCATTTGAGACATTTTAGGACTGGGGATATGTGCTCGTTTCTTTTGGTGCCTATAACCAGTCTAGCCGTGATGTTCAGTGAGGCCCTTAGTGGAGCCAGGGTGTATTTGGGAAGGCCACAGAGGGTCTGTAGGAAGGTGGATACCTGACTATGGTTGCCCCCAACTTTTTGCCTGGTGTTTTGCTGGTTTTCCGACTTAGTTGGCCTGGGACCCTGCCAATCAGGACCCCAGGCCTACTGCTCTCTCTGTAAAATGGATTCCATGTACCCTAGGTACATATCCAATTGGTACTGGGCCACCTTATCAGACCCTGTAACTCAGGGCATAGGTGTACCCAGGGCCTACCAGGGGCTGCAGCATGTATTATGCCACCCCTGGCTGGCCATCTAAATCTGACACAACTGGCTGCACGACAACTGGGGCAAGGTGGTGTAATCACCCTTTGCTTTAGATATAGTATACCTATATCTAACCCTAAAATGGACACACAGATTCCTATCAGTCACTCCTATGGCAGGCCTTGACAATCCTGAAGGCAGAGTGCTTGGAATCGTGTGAGATGGTGCTCTGGCATGAGCTGAGCCCGTTTGCAGCTTGCAGAACCAAGTCCTAATAGCTGTTCCATGATAACGCATACCATATACTCTTAAGTGCATTATAATCCTCGCGGTTATATGCTATCTTTGGTATCGCTTTATCAAAACATGTCGAGTAAGGTGTCATACGAAATGGAATACTAACCCCTCGCCAATTCTGGCGGCGGGGTTAGCATTCCAGCCTTCTAGAGGGACACGACATGTATGTAACTGTGAACCCCTGTTAAAGTTAACTCAAGCCTCAGCATCACAAAATGGATGCTGCCACCACAGACACAAGTCTGACCCCCTGCAGCTGGGAGTCCTTCCAGCGAGGGAGGCTTTGACAAAGGGTTTCCTGTCAGGGGCGGTGCTAGCACCATCCCAGACAGGGTTTATGTATCCTGAGTAGGCAGGGCTTTACAGGAAGTTGACTGCAAGAGGCACCCCGGTGCTCACTATGAATCTGCCAGCTAGAACCAGTTCCAGGGGCACACCAGCCCCTGAGCTGGGGAAAGTCCAGCATGGGAGAGGGGTGTAACCACCCCCCTTCCTGGTCCCACCCATAGGGCAGGACCTAGTCGTGTACCCACCTCTTTCTTTAGGATAAAGGCAGGAGCGGGGACCCTTCCAAATTAGATCATCTTTGAATCAAGAAACTACTTTCTACGAAAGGAACTCTCGACTTCTTCTCAAGATTTCTCCCTTGTGGCTAAGGAGTAGTCACCCTGCACCCGCAGGCACCATCTAAGAACTCTGCGGTTTGCTGCACGTCCTTCCTCCGGAATCCGACTGACCAGCTCGACGAGACCCGGCTTCCCTGGCACCTCTGACCTCTACCTACCTCTACAGCTAAGCTGAGAACTGTAGGTGCGACGAGACCTTGAGGGACCGGCCATCATCAGAACTGCACGACTTCTATCCAGCACGACCGCCGAGAGATCCTCTGGTGAGTGCTTTGGGGTCCGAGAAGCCCCGACCCTGAGCAGCTCCAGCACCGAAGACCAGCCCCCCAGCATCCACGAGATCTGCTTGGGGCCCTTCTGCTTTTTGGCTGCTCACCGAGTTGTCTGGCTACTAGCCCGCTGGCTTGTGGCCTTCCCGATGACGACCGACAACATCACCACTGCTGGTCTGGTTACTCCAGACTGGCCCTTGCTCCCTTCCAAAAGAGGAGCACCCCGGACCCTCCTGGTCCACTCCAGACGCCATTTTAGGTCCACCGCGTGGGCTTGAATTTGCCAAGACTTGTTGCCCCAATCCTGGGTCCAGCGACGTCGACCGCATCAACCATCGTGGGAGAGCTTGCACCTCCATCCTGGTCGCCGACAACGCCTCCTGGTCCGTGAGACTGCAGAGCCCAGCGTCGCCCACTCACCTGGTCGAGGTGACTACCATCCGGTGCCATCCTGGTGCCCATCTGATCACTGGCTAGTGATTAAGAACTTGGTCCCCTCTGCTTTCAGGTGTCATCCATCTTCGATCCAGGCTTGGATCACTTCGAACAATCTTCACTGGTCGCCTGCCAGCAACTCCTTCTTTCAGGCTCCTGGTTCGTCAACGAAGGTTTCCGACGTCTTTTCAGACCTATGCAGCCGCAGCCCCTGGGCTAGGTAACTTCGGCATTTCGGTGCCCCAGCATAGCCTCACTATCCAAGGGTCCAGATCCACTTTCGTTTTCAACCTACCTTATCGGGTTCGCCCGAGAACACTAACTTTGCTTTTACTAGCTCCCATAGACTTTGTCCCGCATCCCGCGTGAGAGTGCACACTCTGCACCGGAGTCCCCTAGGCCTCCTACTAGTAATCTGAAGGTTCAGTAACGTAGTCCTTGCGATTCCAAAGCCTATTAGTCCAGTACTTACCTGCTAGTAATTTCGCATTCCACTTCCATAGTATATGGTTTTCCGTGCCCCTCGGGCATTTGTGTAAATTGTGCAACTTAAAGTATTTTCGTAAGAGTTTTGTTGTGTGCTTAGTACCCTGTCCTCATAAAGAGTACAGGGCTGTTGTGATCTAAATAAATACACTGTTTATTTTCATAACACTTGTGTGGTGTCCTTTCACTTGGTGTTCAAGGGGTATATGTGATGGTATAACAGCTGGCTTACCACGCCCTCTAGAGTTTAGCCCGAAGACTGCTCTTGTCCATGCTACTAGGATAGCTGGTCTATCGGTTTACTTACAACCAATCACCATAAGGGTTGTTTGGACTGATACATAGTGATCACTAGAATAGTGAACACTGAATATCAGGCCAACTTCTCACATTGGTGAGCAGCGGTTGGGATTTGAACTTGCTGTTGTTTTACAAAACGTATCCTAAGAATATCTTTGTGAAAGATCACATAAGTTAAGGTACATATAACTTAGCTTAGAATACTCTGAGTTCTACTGAACCAGCTGTTGTAGTTTAACCCCTTGCGTGCGGCTGGAATTTCCCGCCCATGCTGACTCCGCCTTGCGCGGGCGGAGTCATGACGGAACGGTTCCGTCATCAGCACAGCTCACCCGTAGCTGATGACGGAACCGCTCCGTCATCAGCATGCAAGGGGTTAACAAGGCTTAGCACACCTTGACTACAACTCTTAGCAAGGGATCAGTAGGCAAACAAATAGTGTAGGTAGGTGCATCACTTACACCACACTAGAAGCATGTCTAACCACGGAGAGTCTTCAGAGACCCCTCTTGTGGTTGTGGACCCTCCACAGGTCACTTCCAGATATGCTGCTCTTAGCTTCCAGGAGAGGAGACAAATCTGTACATCCAGGAAGCTAAAACAGGGTTCTAACCCTATCATTCCCTTTCTGATTGTGATATTTTATTTGTGATATTTGTGGGGTATTTCTAGAGCGCGGCGTTCGCTCCGGAGGGAGCATCTTGGCGCTGAAGATCCTGAAAACACCAGTCCAAGAGGATTAGATGGAGGCTTTGGAGTAATCGTCGGGGAGAGTAAAAATGCAGGTCTTAAGAAGCTTTCTAAAAGGTTTTTCCGGGGTCTCTAAGAGACTTATGATGCCAGGAGGTCTGCTAACACAGATCCTTCTCATCCAGATGGGAACATGCCTCCCCTAGAGGGAACCCATGGTGACCCTGACCAACACCTCCAGGCAGCAGATAGTGCTGAGGAGGGGGAGGAAGATGAGTTATCAGGGGATGAGGCAGAAACAGGTCAGGTAGAAGTCAACAGACTCACTAGGACCAACTTAAGTAGGCATGAGAATGGATTTGGGGGACCCCCAGGGCCACTCTCAGGCAGACTTAACATTGAGAGTGGACGAGTTAGGTCTCTATCCAGAGGCTCTAACAGATCCATTCGAACCAATGACTCTCAGACCTCTTCTCACAGAGGGATGACATCCCCTCAGAGAAGAGAGCATGAAGCAAAAATGAAGGAAGTCAATCTGAGGATTGAAAGGGAAGAACTTGCCCTGGCCAAAGAGAGACTTGCCTTTGCTAGAGAGCAGAAATTGTGCGGGGCAGACCCCACTGGTGGCAGCATTCTCCCAAGAGAAAAAGACAGGAGTTTAGACACTAGACACCTGAGTAAGATAGTGCCCCCCTTTAAACAAGGGGATGATATCCACAAATGGATAACTGCTTTGGAGAGGGCTTGCACTGTACAGTGTGTCCCCCAGAGTCAGTGGGCAGCTATCTTGTGGCTCTCCTTTGAAGGCAAAGGTAGAGATAAGCTCCTCACTACTAGAGTTGAGGATGCTAACAATTACCAAGTCCTGAAGAATACACTGGTTGATGGGTTTGGTTTAACCACTGAACAGTACAGGTTGATGTTCAGAGACACCCAGAAAACTCAGTCTCAGGATTGGGCTGACTTTGTTGATTGTGCCACTAAGGCTTTTGAAGGCTGGCTACTGGGAAGTAAGGTTACTGATTTCAAAGGATTGTACAATCTAATTATGAGAGAGCAAATCTTAAGTATTTGTCAGAACCAGATATTACACTAGCACCTGGTAGACTCTGATCTGACCTCTCCACAAGAATTGGGTAAGATGGCAGACAAATGGGTCAGAACCAGGGTCAGGCCTAAGAACCAGGGTGGTGACCAAAAGAAGGAATCAACCAAGCCTCAAGAGAAGGGTGGGAATAAATCTTCTGATCAAACCACAGGGCCCCAAAATTCCTCTGAAAAGGGTGGGTCCCAAACTTCTCCCAAAACCCAAAAGAAACCTTATTGTCACACCTGCAAACAGGTAGGCCATTATAAAAGTGACAGCAGTTGTCCCAAGGCCAACAACAATAAGGAGAACATACCCCCAGGTAATACTCCCAGACCTCCTGTTACCACTAGTGGTAATCCCCCAGGTGGTGGGAGTGCCCCCAAGAATGTAGTGGGCATTACTTTGGGAAACCAGGTGGATTATGGCCTAGCCAGATCCCCTGACACAACTCTTGTCTGTGAGACTGGCATGGGGTTTGCCAACTTCACTACTGGTACCCACATTTTGGGAAGTATAGACAAGAGCCCTTTATCAATGGTCAGAAAGTTGAGGCATACAGAGACACGGGGGCCAGCATCACCATGGTGATTGACCATCTGGTCCCCTCTGCTCAACTGACCCCTGGTTTCATTTATCAGGTGACAGACGTTCATGGAGTGAAAAGAAGGCATCACATGGCAGTAGTCGAGCTCAGCTGGGGTAATGTAACAGGGCCCATGAGAGTGGCAGTGACAGACACCCTACCTGTAGATTGCTTACTGGGGATTGACCTGGAACTCTCAGCATGGGCTGAGGTGGAGCAAGAAACCCACTCCAGGATGATAGGCCTACCCAGAAAGGTTAGTGGGGCAGTAATAGCTACAGCCCCAGTCCAAGCACCATTCCTCCCTGAAAAGGTTGGAAGAGCAGTGGTAGCCACTGCCCAGGCTCAGACAGACTTTCCTGAACAGGATAGGAGGGCTGTGACAGTCACAGCCCAAACACAAACTGAGTGCCTTCCTGAAAAGGTTGGCAAGGCTGTAATGGTCTCAGCCTCTACTCAAACAGATAGTGGGGTTGTGAAGCCTGAAACAATGGATCACTCCACCCAAACAGAGAGCATTGAGGAGGAAGAAAAGTCCTCCCCCTCCCAGACACTAGGTGAGAGCAACCCTCCTCAGGGAACTGACTCTACCCCTGGTGAAGGAACTGCCCCAGAGGTAGTCAGGCCTAGCCTGGCAGAGCCCCTGATGACAGTGGAACCTTCCCAGGTGGGACCCAGTCTGGAGCAGGTAACCTGCCCTCTCTACCCTGCCTCAGTCAGCCCAGGGCTGTAGAGGTCAGGAAGGCCAGTGGTGGACCCCAAAGGGCCCCCTGTCCAGAAATCCCCAATCAGCAGATTAGGATCACTGAAGCTAGTAGTCCTAGCCAAGTGAAAATAAAACAAACTCCTGAGGCATCCCCCTTAAAAGTAGTTAGGGACCTCCCACAGCTGGACACTGTTGGGCACAGCCAAACCTGGGGCCTAAAAACCCCAAACCTGACCTGTCCCTCCAGTAAGCCAAACAGAGGGACTCAGCCTCCAGCTTTAGGTAGCCAGAGGTTGACCCTGAGAGCTCATAGCAACTCAGTCATGGAAAGAAAGGCAGATTTGGTGAGTAGTGATTGGAGGAAGTTGAGCCCAAAAGTAGTGGAGCCTCACTTCAGTACTCCATCCCAGCACCAGCCTTTTTCTTTGCCAAAACACCCCACAGGTAGTGATTCCCTATGGTGGAGACCCTCAGATACCCTTAGGGTGCGGGATTGCTTAGTGTACCATGATACAGGGGGTAACCATGCCAGTGCATGTACCACCTCATATGGCCACTCAGGCAATATAGGCTTACATGGTCAAGGATAGCCTTATCTCCTTTCGTTTGGGGGGGATGGGGGGGGGTTGTGTAGGAAGGTGGATACCTGACTAGGGTTGCCCCCAACTTTTTGCCTGGTGTTTTGCTGGTTTTCCGACTTAGTTGGCCTGGGACCCTGCCAATCAGGACCCCAGGCCTACTGCTCTCTCTGTAAAATGGATTCCATGTACCGTAGGTACATATCCAATTGGTACTAGGCCACCTTATCAGATCCTGTAACTCAGGGCATAGGTGTACCCAGGGCCTACCAGGGGCTGCAGCATGTATTATGCCACCCCTGGCTGGCCATCTAAATCTGACACAACTGGCTGCACGACAGCTGGGGCAAGGTGGTGTAATCACCCTTTGCTTTAGATATAGTATACCTATATCTAACCCTAAAATGGACACACAGACTTCTATCAGTCACTCCTATGGCAGGCCTTGACAATCCTGAAGGCAGAGTGCTTGGAATCGTGTGAGATGGTGCTCTGGCATGAGCTGAGCCCGTTTGCAGCTTGCGGAACCAAGTCCTAATAGCTGTTCCATGATAACGCATAACATATACTCTTAAGTGTATTATAATCCTCGCGGTTATATGCTATCTTTGGTATCGCTTTATCAAAACATGTCGAGTAAGGTGTCATACGAATTGGAATACTAACCCCTCGCCAATTCTGGCGACGGGGTTAGCATTCCAGCCTTCTAGAGGGACACGACATGTATGTAACTGTGAACCCCGGTTAAAGTTAACTCAAGCCTCAGCATCACAAAATGGATGCTGCCACCACAGACACAAGTCTGACCCCCTGCAGCTGGGAGTCCTTCCAGCGAGGGAGGCTTGGACAAAGGGTTTCCTGTCAGGGGTGGTGCTAGCACCATCCCAGACAGGGTTTTGTGTATCCTGGGTAGGCAGGGCTTTACAGGAAGGTGACTGCAAGTGGCACCCCGGTGCTCACTATGCATCTGCCAGCTAGAACCAGTTCCAGGGGCACACCAGCCCCTGAGCTGGGGAAAGTCCGGCATGGGAGAGGGGTGTAACCACCCCCCTTCCTGGTCCCACCCATAGGGCAGGACCTAGTCGCGTACCCACCCCTTTCTTTAGGATAAAGGCAGGAGCGGGGACCCTTCCAAATTAGATCATCTTTGAATCAAGAAACTACTTTCTACGAAAGGAACTCTCGACTTCTTCTCAAGATTTTTCCCTTGTGGCTAAGGAGTAGTCACCCTGCACCCGCAGGCACCATCTAAGAACTCTGCGGTTTGCTGCACATCCTTCCTCCGGAATCCGACTGACCAGCTCAACGAGACCCGGTTTCCCTGGCACCTCTGACCTCTACCTACCTCTACAGCTAAGCTGAGAAACGTAGGTGCGACGAGACCTCGAGGGACCGGCCATCATCAGAACTGCACCACTTCTATCCAGCACGACCGCCGAGGGATCCTCTGGTGAGTGCTTTGGGGTCCGAGAAGCCCAACCCTGAGCAGCTCCAGCACCGAAGACCAGCCCCCCAGCATCCACGAGATCTGCGTGGGGCCCTTCTGCTTTTTGGCTGCTCACCGCGTTGTCTGGCTACTAGCCCGCTGGCTTGTGGCCTTCCCGACGACGACCGACGACATCACCACTGCTGGTCTGGTTGCTGCAGACTGGCCCTTGCTCCCTTCCAAAAGAGGAGCACCCCGGACCCTCCTGGTTCACTCCAGACGCCATTTTAGGTCCACCGCGTGGGCTTGAATTTGCCAAGACTTGTTGCCCCAATCCTGGGTCCAGTGACGTCGACAGCATCAACCATCGTGGGACAGCTTGCACCTCCATCCTGGTCGCCGACAACGCCTCCTGGTCCGTGAGACTGCAGAGCCCAGCGTCGCCCACTCACCTGGTCGAGGTGACTACCATCCGGTGCCATCCTGGTGCCCATCTGATCACTGGCTAGTGATTAAGAACTTGGTCCCCTCTGCTTTCAGGCGTCATCCATCTTCGATCCAGGCTTGGATCACTTCGAACAATCTTCACTGGTCGCCTGCCAGCAACTCCTTCTTTCAGGCTCCTGGTTCATCAACGAAGGTTTCCGACGTCTTTTCAGACCTATGCAGCCGCAGCCCCAGGGCTAGGTAACTTCGGCATTTCGGTGTCCCAGCATAGCCTCACTATCCAAGGGTCCAGATCCACTTTCGTTTTCAACCTACCTTATCGGGTTCGCCCAAGAACACTAACTTTGCTTTTACTAGCTCCCGTAGACTTTGTCCCGCATCCCGCGTGAGAGTGCACACTCTGCACCCGAGTCCCCTAGGCCTCCTACTAGTAATCTGAAGGTTCAGTAACGTAGTCCTAGCGATTCCAAAGCCTATTAGTCCAGTACTTACCTGCTAGTAATTTCGCATTCCACTTCCATAGTATATGGTTTCCGTGCCCCTGGGGCATTTGTGTAAATTGTGCAAGTTAAAGTATTTTCGTAAGAGTTTTGTTGTGTGCTTAGTACCCTGTCCTCATAAAGAGTACAGGGCTGTTGTGATCTAAATAAATACACTGTTTATTTTCATAACACTTGTGTGGTGTCCTTTCACTTGGTGTTCAAGGGGTATATGTGATGGTATAACAGCTGGCTTAACACGCCCTCTAGAGTTTAGCCCGAAGACTGCTCTTGTCCATGCTACTAGGATAGCTGGTCTATCGGTTGACTTACAACCAATCACCATAAGGGTTGTTTGGACTGATACATAGTGATCACTAGAATAGTGAACACTGAATATCAGGCCAACTACTCACAGGGTCGCACTGCCATAATCTAGCCTCGGCAAGACAAGCGCTTGGACCACCTGCTTCAAATCATTTTGTGGCAGGAAGGGTTTAATACTTCTGAGAGTCCTCATCAAGTGGTTTACTCCATTACATACATTGCTGATACGATTTTTCATATTTAAGTGCTTGTCCATGGTGACTCCGAGAGATTTGGCTGAGTCTATGATGCTCGGAGTGCAGTTGATAGCAGTGAAGTGCGGCAACCAGAGGTCTAACTTAGGGATGTGATTCGGGGGGAGAGGGAGATCAGCAGGAATTCTGTTTTGGAGGTGTTGAGCAGGAGATGATTCTCAATTAACCAGTTTTGAGTAGACAATAGGATATTGTTGAGTGAGAAGATGTTTTCCGGGGATGAGATTTTCAAATAGAGTTGTGTGTCGTCAGCATACATGTGGAAGAGAATGTTCGTGGAGTTTAGTGAGTTAGCTAGAGGTTCCAAGAAGAGGATAAAGACGTTAGGAGAAAGGGCAGACCCTTGGGGGACCCCATGAGTACTGTGGAGGGCTGGGAGGGAGAGTGGTTTGCCTTGACTCTTTGTGATCTGTGGTGAAGGAAGGATGAGAACCACTGTATCACCTAATCCGAAAAACCCATTCTTTTTTGCAGGATGGGTAGGAGGTTGTCATGATTAAGCATGTTGAATGCTGAGGATAGGTCAAGGAGGATCAGGAGGCAGGATTTGTTTTGGTCACGCATTTTTAAAATGTCATCCATAACGTGTGTGAGGGCCGATTCCGTGCTGTGCCCCTTCCGAAAACCGGATTGATTCTAGTTTAGGAGTTGGTACTTCTCTATGTGAGCACAAATTTGGTATTGTACACATTTTTCTAGGAGTTTCACTAGTGTGGGGATGTTTGAGATGGGGCGGAAGTTGTTGAGATCAGATTTGTCAACGATGTTTTTCTTTTGTATAGGTGAAACCTGAGCTGCTTTTAGGCAGTCGTGGATCATGCCTTGAGATAGGGAAGCGTTTACAATCCTTGTCAAGCAGGGATGAGTGCATTCTTGATTTCGTTGAAGATGACCGGAGGCAACAGGTCACCAAAGTGGTTGGAAGGGTTGATATTCAGGTGAATATTGTGGATGTCAATTTTCCTAAGTGAGGTAAAGGTGCCCAATGACACATTGTTCTTGGTGTTTGTGATGGTCGAGATGCACTTATCAAAGATGTCCAGGGGTGAAGCGGCACTAGAGGAAGGCAATAGTGCCTTCTTAGAGGCGAGGTCAGTAGAGATGAGTCTTGATTTCTCGGTGAAGAAAGCACCACATTTTTCGCTGGAAGGTGGGTTGCCACCCGGGTCAGGGAGGTTTGGACCTATAACTGATTGCTGTTTGACCAATTCGAAAACCTTCTTGGGGCAGTTTGCTGCTTGGTCTAGTTAGAGTCTGAAATAGTCAGCCACAGCTATCTTGATCTGTTTGTTGTAGAGGCTCCTGACATCTCTAAGGAGTTTTAGTTGGTCCAAGGATGGATTAAGTTGTCATTATACCATGGTTTGGATATTTTTGTTGAGACATTTTTACGTTGGAGTGGAACAATGTCATCCATGATGTTGTCAATGGTCAAATTGTAAGCATCAGTGAGTGATTGCACCTCAACCAAGATGCCTTGGGAGGAGAGGGCAGATTTACAGGGGGCAGCGAGGTTGAGAGGGTTTATTGATCTGAGGTCCCTTTTCCATATCTCTGTTTTCGAAGGTTGAACCTTCCTTATAACCACCTCCCTGTTAATATAAAAAAGGATGCCGTGGTGGTCAGACCAGTCATACTGGGATATGGAGTCTTAGGTGATGGTCTGGCCTTTCGAGATAATGAGGTTTAGAGTTTCTCCTTTAATATGAGTTGGTTGGTCACAGGGCTGAGTTAAATCTTGATCAATTAGAAATGATTTAAGGCAAGATACCGCGGGGTCATTGGGGTTAGACCAATGCAGGTTGAAATCACCTAGGAAGATTTGGGACACGGCTGAGTCGGCATTGCTAGAGACGATTTCCATTAGTTGCTCAATGAAGAAGAGATTGTCTCCCGGGGGATGGTAAAAGGCGCGTAGTTTGCAAATCAGTAGGTTCTTACTTGAGATGCTGAGGCAAAGGTATTCACAGGAGGAAGGGGAAGAATACTCCAAGTGAGAGATCGATAATGTGTTCCTGTGAATACAGGCTAGCCCCCCAACTCCAGAGCTCTGTCTAGTCTGATTATATCATGAGTGGGAGGTACTAGGAGGTCTAAGATAGGAGTGGAAGTGGGATTTAGCCACGTTTTGGTAAGGATGATAATGTCTAAATCATTGTGTTGGATGAGGTCGAAGATATCTGAGGCATGTTTGCTGGCTGATCTGCAGTTTAGTAGAACACATTTGAGACATAGTGGGTTAGGGGGGAAGGAGCCTGGGTGACGTTCACCCTGGTGAGATTGTCAGTATTGCTTCTTCTCAGATTGCGGGGAGGTTCTCTGTTCGGGTTGGAAAGAATGGAGTGTATTTGCCTCGGGGGGTCAAGTTAGGTTCGGACCAAGTAGAGCAGGAGTTGTGATGGCGGGTGGGTTTCAATCAATCAATCAATCATCGCATTTATATAGCGCACTACTCACCCAGAGGGTCTCAAGGCGCTGGGGGAGTGGGGTCCGCTACTGCTCGAACAGCCAGGTCTTGAGTTGCTTCCTGAAGGCGAGGTGGTCCTGGGTCAGGCGGAGGTGGGTGGGGAGGGAGTTCCATGTCTTGGCGGCGAGGTAGGAGAAGGACCGTCCCCCTGTGGTGGCTCTTGGGATGCGGGGGACGGCGGCGAGGGCGTGGCCGGTCGATCGAAGCTGGCGTTTGGGAGCGTAGAAGTTGAGGCGGCTGTTGAGGTATCCTGGGCCTTGGTTGTGTAGGGCTTTGTGTGCGTGGGTGAGGAGACGGAAGGTGATTCTCTTGTTGACCGGGAGCCAGTGCAGGTCTCTCAGGTGTCCGGAGATGTGGCTGCGACGGGGGATGTTCATGATGAGACGTGCTGAGGCATTCTGGATCCGCTGGAGTCTCTTCTGGAGTTTGGCGGTGGTTCCGGCGTAGAGGGAGTTGCCGTAGTCCAGACGGCTGGTGACGAGGGCCTGGGTGACCGTCTTCCTGGTCTCGGTGGGGATCCACCGGAAGATTTTACGTAGCATGCGCAGGATGTTGAAGCACGACGAGGAGACGGCGTTAACTTGTCTGGTCATGGAGAGGGAGGAGTCCAGGATGAAGCCCAGGTTGCGTGCGTGGTCTGTAGGTTTGGGTGCGCTGCCTAGGGCGGGGGGCCACCAGGAGTCGTCCCAAGCGGTGGGTGAGGATCCCAGGATGAGGACTTCCGTCTTGTCTGAGTTCAGTTTTAGGCGGCTGTTCTTCATCCATTCGGCTACCTCTTTCATCCCTTCGTGGAGGTTGGCTCTGGCGGTGGCGGGTTCGTTGGTGAGGGAGAGGATCAGTTGGGTGTCGTCGGCGTAGGAGATGATGTTGAGGTTGTGCTGGTGTGCGATGTCTGTGAGGGGGCTCATGTAGATGTTGAAGAGGGTTGGACTGAGCGAGGAGCCTTGAGGAACGCCGCAGATGACTTCGGTGGCTTCAGATCTGAACGGAGGGAGGCGGACTCTCTGTGTCCTTCCGGCGAGGAAGGAGGTGATCCACTCCAGTGCCTTCTCCTGGACTCCGACGTTGCTGAGGCGTTGTCCTAGGGTACGGTGGCAGACAGTGTCGAAGGCCGCGGAGAGGTCGAGGAGGATGAGGGCCGCTGTTTCTCCGTTGTCGAGCAGCGCTCGGATGTCGTCGGTGGCTGCGATCAGGGCGGTCTCGGTGCTGTGGTTGGCCCGGAAGCCAGACTGCGAGGGGTCGAGGGATCCGTTCGTCTCAAGGAAGGCAGCCAGCTGCTTGTTGACGGTCTTCTCGATGACTTTTGTAGGAAACGGGAGCAGCGAGATGGGGCGGTAGTTCTTGAGGTCGGTGGGGTCGGCCAATGGCTTCTTGAGTAGGGCGCTGAGTTCGGCGTGCTTCCAGCTCTCCGGGAAGGTAGCGGTGTCGAAGGAGGTGTTGATGATGTCCCGCAGGTGGGGTGCGATGACAGCGTCGGCCTTGTTGAAGACGTGGTGAGGGCAGGGATCGGTCGGAGATCACTTCTTCTAGGGTTGAGGGGGGAGTTTGGACAGGGAACAGGTTTCAAAATGGGGGGGGGGTTAACGACTGACCCATGTGCTCATTTTCTCAAGTGGAGGCCCTGGACCAGTATGTAGAGGTGAGGAAAGAGCTGATCACAGGGAAAAGATCATTTGAGAGGGCTTTCAGGTCATGTAGCTCAGAAGTGAGAAGGTGCAGCTGAAGAGATATATAATTTAGGCACGCCTCCATGTCTGAGTGTTGGGCAATGGGTAGAGGGTGTGGCGGAGAGGCTAGTGGCGACGGGGGGGGGCCTCGGTGTAAGCCTGTGGTTGACTGTGCCGAACGCCGAAGATAGATCCAGTAGGATGAAGAGACAGGTTTTGCCTTGGTCAAGAGCTTGGGGAGCGTCATCTACAATGTGAAGAATAGTGCTTTCACTGCCATGCCCAGGCTTCAAACCAGATTGGAATTCAGAAAGCAAGTTGAATTTAATGATATGTTGGCTTAGTTCAAGCTGCACACATTTCTACAGCACTTTCACAAGAAGAGGAATATTTGAAAATGGTCTGAAGCTGTCTGGAATTGCAGGATTCAGAGTGTTTTTGTTTAGGACTGGTACTTGCCCGGTTTTCAGGGAGTCAGGTATGGACCCTTAAAGAAGGGTGGCTTCAGTCCAAATGGGAATGATGAATGGGGAGGTTGCTGCCAAACAGTTGGAGGGGAGAGGGTCGTTGAAGTGGGTATTCGATTTTAAGGAGGATAGAATTTTCGAGATGGAGTGGTCTTCATGTAGTTCGAAGATGGACCAGTGAGCTTGATTTTTGGGTGTTTTACTGGGGGGGGGGGGAGAGGAGAAATGGGTCTCGATAATAGGAGGTAGGAAGTTAGAGGCAGAAATAAGTTTGTTTCCTAGAGAGTTAATTTTGGTTGTAAAGAAGGAGGAGAACTCCTCACAGGATATTAGGGATTTTGTAGTTTGTTTGGATGATTTAGCTAGTTTGTTTGATTGGTGTTTAACTATTTCAAAGAGCTTGCGGAGTCTATTCTTGGCGTTTTAAAGTTCTGATATGAAGAATTCTTTTTGGGATTTGAGGATGTTCCTGTTGTATTTCTGGACTGCGGGAGAAGTTTAAGTTGGGAGGCTGGGGGGGGGGGCTGTCTTCAGTTTCTTTCTGTAAGTCGGAGAGCTCTCCTTTTGCTATTGACGGGTCTGCTGAACCAGCGTTTTTTGTCTTTGATTTGGGACCTTTTGAGCTTTAACACAGCCAGATTATCAATTATGTTGGACATGGTCGAGTTGTAGTGCTCTGTGAGGTCATTGATCTTAGATTTTCAGGGTGGGTGTAGGTAATTCTCTCAGCGAGCAGTCAGCTTCTCAAGGTCGAGGCTCTTAGTATCTCTGAGCCAGGTTTCGGTTTCACAGGTTGCCCTAGCCTTTTTTATGCGGTAGTCAGGTATTAGGAAGGTGATGGCATGGTGGTCTGACCAGTCACATGGATCTATTGAATTAAGCCTGACTGTTATTGCCTTAGCAATGATCCAATCTAGGGTGTCTTTGTTCTAGTTTTCCCGCTCATACTTGAAATACGGCCAGACTCCATTTTGTTTTCTGGCATCCATC